>NC_133105.1:5932449-6670156 GCF_022965805.1 Primulina eburnea | reverse complement strand
GAGGATCCTATTCCTATTATTTTAAACTCGCTGAATACATCCTCGATCTGAAAAATACTAAGCAAAAAATCCTATATTTTATTGATTTAGAAAAAAAATTGAAGACATCGGAGATTTTTAATTTAATATTTTTTCACATGAATTTTAACTCTTTTTTTTTTAAAAAAAAAATTATACAAAAAAAAAAGAACTCAACATTTTTTTATTACGATAATACATTAACTGGAAAAAAAAACACTTAAACACCAATTATTGAACTTAATTACAAAATCCAAACCCGAGTTCTTATCTTAGTTAAATCAGTGTTTGCAATATGTCAGCAGTCCCACGTCAGTTGGACAAAATATTTAGAAATTACATATATAGACTTAGACAATTCACCTCTTTTGAACTAGCTTTTATAATTGAGTTAAATCTAAGTTTCAATCTTAACAACAACATCCGAAAACCGCTTCCTAAATCTTGTTGGCTAGTCAAAATCGAAATCTGTCGTACAAAAAAATGAAAATCTATCCAAATTGCGGTAAAGTCGACGCTGGGTGTGGGTGTGGGAGCTGCCCTCACACCATATCAAGGGCCCAAAATTCACTTCATGGGGAGGGGGGAAAATAAAAAATAAAAAAAAATGGGCCAGAATTTTTTCTGGCCCTTGGATCTACCCCTGCAGGCACTGCCTGCAGGGGTAGGGTCGAATTTTCCCCAAATTGCATCCAAAAAGTTGAACATATATCAGAACTTTGACTTGTACCCATAGTTTTAATTCAAGTTTGCAACGCCTTTCGTCTTATGTGGTGGGCGAACGTGGAAAATATAACTAAACCAATTCTTTTATTCACACCTTCATTCTTATCTTAATTTATTTCTCTCTTTTTATATATATTCATTCATTTAAATTTGTCTTCAAAATCATCGAAACACTAATATTATACACTTAATTCCAATTTCTTTCCAAAGCCTCCACAATCCATAATCGTCTTCCCACATAATTCAATACATTTTATTCAAGAATTTTATCGAGTAATGAAGGCCAAAGCGGGACAAACAAGCAGGTTCTTGCGGATCGTAACGATCCCGATCCGGGCCCTAGGAAAAGCCCGAGACAGGTACGTGAAAAGCCTGACAGACTACGCTGACAGAGTTAACTACAGCACCAGCACCAAGTTTGTCGGGGTATCACGGGCTTCGGGACTACCGAAGAGCTTCAGCGTGAACCCCGCACGGTCATACGACAGCGAGGATTTCCGCGAGCTGGTCAGGGTGGCATCGGCACGGAGCTTGGGCACGAGTGCTGATCTTGACGTGTACATGAAGCAGCAAACGAAGACGACGGAGGGGCCGAGGAGCGGAGTTCGGGCCGGAATGCCGCCTAGAAGCAGCAGTGTTGCCATGGGTAGAATAGATGAAGACAAAGCTTGCTCCTCTTTTGGTGAGGAGATTAATAATGTTTTGAATTTGAAGAAAGAATTGAAGAATGCTCCGAGAAGTAAAAGTTACGTTGCTTGGAGGAGACCTGCGGCCTTTTGAAGTGGAAGAGATCAAACCGATCCTTGCAAATTGGCAATATTGCATATTTTATAAAATAGTTTTTATATTTATTTCCGAGATAATAGTTAGATATATTTTTCTTTTTCTTTCTTCCTCTTTAGATGATAATCGTTGGCCTGTGTTCTGATCCGAGTAGGGTTTTTTCTTGTATCACGATATTTACAAATGTAAATTATTATATTTTTGTCAGAAAAAATGTGTATTTTGATGTGTTCCTAAGTATTTATTCGGTACTCCGGGCTTAATATGTGAAATTCTGTTTGTGTTCATATATTTCAAATATATTTATTAATTATATTGATCCTTGTGTTGATAATATGATTAAATTTTGATAAAAATTTGTGTGAGACGGTCTCACTTGTCGTATTTGTGAGACGGATCTCTTATTTGGATCATCCATGAATAATTATTATTTTTTATGCTAAGAGTATTACTTTTTATTGTGAATATGGGTATGGTTGACCCGTCTCACAGTTTAAGATCCGTTAGACGGTCTCAAATGAGACCGACTCTTAAATTAATTTTAAAGGATTTGAAATTCCTCTGTTTTAGTATTCTTTTTCATTGGGAAATCAACAGTTTTGGTTTTTTATGTTTCTTTTTTCATGTTCTATGTCGTTTACTTTTAATTTCAGTTTTTTGTCTTTTAATTTTTGATAATTTTAGTCATTTTTCAAGTCAATCTGATACTGTACACATCAACGTTATGTTGGAGCTACGTAAACACCGCATAAGTGTCACATTTGTGCTACATCGTAAAAAAAACAAATTACAAAATAACAAAAATATTGGACCAAGACTGAAATTTACTAAATAGATGATCAAAATTGCATAAAGATAATTTACAGGACTAACATTGCACTTTTCCTTTTTAATCAGCACAAATCATTTCATTTCGAATTCGAAGTTATTTATTTAACATAACTAAGGTATTTACAATCTTACAAGTCAATATTATGATACGAATTTTCGATATGACGCGAGTCATGAAAAAAATATTATTTTTATAACAAAATATTAATTTTCATTACAGATATGGATGAGATCGACCTGCCTCACAAGAAAATTACTATTTCTTATTTATTCTTCTAAATTAGCTGAACAAATTCAACGCTTCAGTTCTAAAGCAACCATAAAAGAGTTGCAAATCCAATTTTCAAAGTCAAATTTTTAATAAAAGGTTTTAACAAAACACCAACCTACTAATAATTCCAAATTCAGAGATTTTAAATTCTTTTTAACGATATAAATCAATTCCAATCTAAAAAGATATTACTTTGGGTTTTGGCTATCTGGTATTTAATATACTAACTTTTTTGGAAAAATATTAAAATATATACAAAACAATTTTGTGACTAATATAGTTGTATGGGAAAATTACAATTTTCTCATGACTTCTCAGAATAGATGAATAGATTTCCGGTTCATTTCACCGTCTCGACTAGCAAATCATTAAGATTCATTTGTTCAATAAAATCTTTTGCGTTCACATGTTCCATCGTTCCCATCGCCTCGTACTTATTGGTTAGGTCCGAATTTGAAATGGAGCTAATAATCCAATTTATTCTTGAGTCAACCTTCTTAGTCTTTATTGGCTCAAAGCTCTTGATATCTTTTTTCTGATTCGTTAAATATTTAGTTCATTATAGATGAATCAACTAATATTGAAGCTTTATTACACTGTTTTTTTGAGAGGACTTATACATAGACCTTACATATTGGAATTCTATAGCAATATTAATATTAATGTATATTATCTTTTTGTAATTTTGGTTATTTATGTTATCAAAATTGAGTCTTGTTCATGTATCTCAAAAATTTTAGCAATGTTAATGATCGCTAAGTCAGAGTTATATCAGCAACACTTCGGAAAAATAGCCATAATTTCAAAAAGAATTTTTTGCAATGGAAAATAGTATGCTTAGTATTTTAATTTTCAATATTTTCTATTTGTCTTTCGTTTGTATCAAATTGCAAAATGCTAACTGTAATATGGGTAAAATATAAGCTGAAAATATTATAACCATATGAAAATTTATTATCCAAATCTATAGAGATGATGATGTAATATCGAACATTTTTCGCTTATTAAAAGTTATATTTGATGATAATAATGAAATTCAAATACCTTTAAACAATACAACAACTTCAAACGTAATGTTTCGATCGATGTTCCGACAATGACAATTACAACTTCTCTTTGAATAATTATACTAATTAGAATTGAACACATGATGTTGATTTTGATATCAATTGTGTGGTTATATTTAAAAATAATATGTATCGAGACGTTATTTGAATGTGTGAGAACCTGAAATTCCAGCAGTAGCAGCAGCTAGCAAATTATAGCAGAAGCTAAAAATTCCAGCATAAGCTAATATTTCAGAAGCTGGTAATATTTCAGAAGCTGGTACTTTTCCAGCAGATTAGAATCCAGTAGCAGCAGCACGAAACTCCAGCAGACAGTTACCAATTCAACCATGACTTGTAACTGAAGCATTTAACACGAAATAAAGATTGTTAATGGCAGATTATGGCCATTAATTGGGAGGCTAACAGTCAGAATTTTGTCTATATATAACACTCTCAAATATCTGAAAGGGTTATACAAATCTTGAGATTATCACTTGAATTTTCGAGCTAAGTGAGTGCTGATTTTTCGAGCAACAGAAACCAATAGCAAGAACAAGCGGATTTCAGATTTCAACCGAAACACTTTTAGCAAATTACGGTAAGTGGGCTTATATATAAATATCTTGAAATCTGTTTGATAATTCTGTTTTAAAGATCAGTTTATGTATGTTGATTTCTGATATATGGTTTTGAAGCACTGAAACTCCCTAGTGAACTAATGGTAGAAATATATATTCTGAACATTTCTGAATTCTGATTCTGATTCTGATTCTGGCCTCACCCCTTAGAGGAGAGAACATATAGAAGACTGATATCAGTTTAGCCATGAAATTCACTAACGTGCTCAGTGCTTACTAATTCTGATTTCTGTTCTGAAGCCTGCAAATTCTGAATTCTGATTTCTGTTATGAAAATACGAGTTTTCTGTATATTATTGTATTACTGTTTCTGTTGAAAACGACTTTGAAAACTGAGAGTTATGCCCGCCCCTGCTTACTGAGTGACAATCATATCACTCACCCACCAAACACATCTCAGATAAGAGTATTGAAGAAATGTTAGAAGAAGAAGAGAAGATCTAGTTCTGGGGCTGGTGAAGAAGACTGCTGTTCTCAGTTTATGTTTATTTTTATTCCGCTGCATATGTTAAGATACTGTAATATTTGGTTTTACATTTCCGCTGTAAAACGTCAGTATTCGAGTTGTAACAGACAATTGATTTATTTCGTACTATGAATAAAAGACTGGTTTCTGAAATTCTGTACTTCTGAGGCTTGTTGTTTTCGAATGTAATATTTGAGAGCAACGCCGGTGTCAACCAACCCCCCTCCCGGGGCGTGACAGAATGGGGCTTTGTCCTTCTATAATTCTGTTTCCCCTTTTTTACTCTTCTTTGAAATTTCACCCCTTGCCTAAATTAATCTTCTTAATTTAGTCCAATTTTATGGAGTTGGACACCCACTCCAATTTCCTATCATATATACAGGACCGAGCGCTTTTCGCTTTATCAAAAGCTATATCTAGTAGTAATGATACAACTCAAATCTTTTAAATCGCACATCAGCTCAAGCACCACGATTCGCTCGTTCTACCAAGCAGGTACAATTATTGCACCCAACAATCTCCCTCCCAATAATTGCATAGTTTGCGATCAATGGGAATCGATCCCGTGACCTTAGCTCTAATACCAATTATAGGACTAAGCACTTGCTGCTTTACCAAAAGCTATAGCTAGTAGTAATAGTGCAACTCAAATCTTTTAAACCGCACAGCACTTCAAGCACAACAATTCGATCGCTCTACCAAGCATGAACAATTATTGCACCCAACAATATCATTCTCCAAACCATATGACAACAAACATATGCACTTATTTTACCACAAAGGGGAAAACGTCCCTCGTTATTCAAACAAAATTCCCAACCCACAAGATCTTATTCGCTCAAAAAAAAATGTACAACACTTAATAGCACCCCGATCAGGTCCTTTGCTAATGCAATAGGTCTCACGGGTCGTATTTGTGAGACGAATATCTTATTTGGGTCATCCATGAAAAAGTATTATATTTTATGCTAAAAGTATTACTTTTTATTGTGAATATGGGTAGGGTTGACCCGTCTCACAGATTATGATCCGTGAGACGATTTCACATGAGACCTACTCTTTATGCTTTGGTTTGATGTATTGAGTATGTGCTCGATAATGCAAGGTTTATATAGATGGGAAAATTAAATATGTGTGGAAACACAAAATCAATAAGAGATTATAATTATTTTTCTGAAAGATTTTGGGATTTAATAAATGACAAAAACTTGTGTGAGACGGTCTTACGAGTCGTATTTTATGAGACAGATCTCTTATTTGGGTCATCAATTAAAAAATATTACTTTTTTATGCTAATAATATTATTTTTATTGTGAATATCGTCCGTCTCACAGATAAAAATTCGTGAGACCGTCTCACAGGAGACCTACTCTTTTATAAATATTGATGATATTCTCTAAATATTCTTTGGCCTAATTAATGTAATTTTATTTGGATAAACTTTTTCATCTATACCATTTCATTTTGGTAATCTTATGCCACATTATATCTTATTCATTAGGAGTTACTATATTTTATAGGTCAATTTAAAGGTCTCAGTCCACTAATTTAATTTTTTTTTTCCGATTTTGGTCCATTTAAATTTATGGGATTGTTGATATGTTATCAAAAAATGATGACGTGTTATCGAAAATTGTTGATGTATCATAGGAGTTTTTGTACAAACATAGATAGAATGCAAACTCTTATTTTGGTTGTTTACATTCTCCAAACTATGTGGCATAAAAAATATGCTATTATTTAACCACAAAGAGGTAAAACTACCCTCGTTATTCAAACCAAAATCTCAGCCCCCATGATCTTCTTCGCTCAAAAAAAATGTACAACATTTAAAAGCACCACCATAAGGTCCATTGCTATTCCAGTAGCTTGTCTAAGATCCGCCGGCATCTCTTCCTCGTATGCATCGATGCATGTTTCAATATCAACAATTAAACCGGTTGCAGCATTTTTAAGATTTGATATGTTATATGCACCATGAGCATTTTTTAGTAAACCCCTGCACTCTGTCAGCTCTTCAAGCGCGGTTTCGGCATATTCGATGCAAATTTTGAATTTATACTTGGTCGCTAAGTTTAAAACTACTTGTGTGGGAGGCATCGCCCTATCGATGCAGATGTCGCCTAAAACCTGAAGACCCGCCCCACGATAACGAGGTTCAGATGTCAAAGTTTTTTTACATAGAGGGGGATTCTCGGCGTGAGAGCATATCTTTTCAATTATATCGGCTTCACAAATGCATAAAAAGGTTAATGCCAAAGAAATGAAGGCCGAAGAAAAAAGGGAAGAAGCCATGTCTGTGTTTTATACTTTGGTTTGATGTATTGAGTATGTGATGCGAGGTTTATATAGATGGGAAAATATGTGTGGAAACACAAAATCAATGGGAGATTATATTTATTTTTCTACAAGATTTTGGGATTTTATAAATATTGATGATATTCTCTAAATATTCTTGTACTAATTAATGTAATTTTATTTGGATAATTTCTTTTTCATTTTCCATCCAATTTTCGTGATCTTATGCCACGTTGATATCTTATTTATTAGGAGGTATTATTTACTACGTTGTCAAATGGTTTTATAAGACAATAAAGGGCAAAAAAATTTATGAAAATTCATACTATTAATTTCTAATTCTTGTCCCGCTGTAAATTTTACTATCCAATTATTTTTTCAATATCTTCTCATTAATTACGAGTTGCCAAAAAATAACGTTGTCAAAAACTATATGGCATAAAAAAATATGCTATTATTTTACGGTTTGGAAGGTACGGTTTAAAAACTCACAAACAACTTCCGGGTATAGTAGACAACTAGTAAAATATGTTGTATGTTTGGAAATAGTCAGCTGGACTCAGTTAATAATGAATACACAACTAGGGGGTAAAATATAAGACACGACATACCAACCTGACACAGTTTAACCCGAAAAAATCTTGTTTAATTTGGGGTTTTCGGGTTCGGCTCAGATCGGGTTGGACCCGATAACTGACCCGAAAAAAATAATCGGGTTGGTTTGTGTTCGGATCAACCCAGGTTGACCCGAATATTTTATTTATTTATTTAAAAAATATATAATTAATAAATATCACCTACATTTTTATATATTGTATGTCTGAAAAATATATATTGTATATTTATATTATAAATTTTCACAATTTAATATTTATTTTGAACATTTTTTATTTTTTAAACAATTGTTTGTTTGATTTAGTAAATATTCTTTATTTGTCTACAATTAGATTTCAAATTTAAATCATATATATGAGAGAGATTTTATTATTATGTGTTTAAATTAAAATATTAGTATTTTTTTTTTGAGTTTTATTTAATTTTCTTTAAAGAAAATTAAAAAAAATTCAAAATCAGGTTATACAGGTTGATTGGGTTTAGGATCAGTTTCGGGTTGAGAATTTTCGGGATGGCCCGAGTTCGGATTGAGTTCGAGTTGAGCAATTTTTAAATAGTACTATTGCTCAACCTGACTCAACTCACCCAAATTGGTACTCATATACACAACTAGCTAGTCAGTAACAAGGATCCAGACGGAAAACAATAAAAAAAACAATAAATAAATCACCAGAAAATAAATGAGTCAGAGATTTATTTATGAAAGTTCAAAGACTCTCCTTCTTCTTGGATCCAAAAGTTACCACTAGAAGATTTTTATTTACACAAAAACTTGCACATACCCATATAGCTTGTTATTACACCCTAACCACTCGAACTCTTAGTATCTCAACATAAATTCAATCAATATATAAACAAACTTCTAAAATTATTCTATCAGCTCAATATCGGAAAGATAAAGGGAATGGAAACTAAACATAAGCAAAACAAAGATAAGAGACTAATTAAATTGAAATTTGATAAGACGTGTTATTAAAATTATAAAGAGACAAATATAAAGAACCAAATTTATAATTTTCCCGAAAATGATTCATCTAAAACAAACGGCAAGCTCCGTTATTTTGGTTCCATAATTCATTCTCCAAACTATATGGCATGAATCGACCAAAAATGTTATTTATTTTCCCACAAAGAGAGAAAATCCTCATTATTCAAACTAATCCTTGGCTCACAAAAAAGATACAATAGCTAAAAGCACCCCGATGAGATCCATTGCTAAGCTAGTAGCTTGTTTCATCTCAGCCGGAATTTCTTTACCGTAAACGTTGATGCAGGTGTCGATGTCGACGAATGCAGCGACGGCATTAACTTTAAGAGTTGATATGTTAAATGTGTCGTGAGCAGTTTTTAGTAAACTCTTGCACTCTCTTAGGTCGTCAACCACGTAATTGGCGAATTTGATGCACTCAGTTTTTCTATACTTTTTCTCCGCTAAGTTTTTAACTGCTTGTGCGGCAGGTAACGACTTATCGATGCTGATGTCGCCTAGAACCCGAAGATCCGCCCCACGAGAACGAGGGTCGGATGTCAAAGTTTGTATACATATATAGAGGGGGATTCCTCGAGTGAGGGCAGAGATTTTGAATCAAATCGGCTTTACAGATGCATAAAGGCTGGATAATCGTCGTTGCAGGTCTTAAGATCGGTCATTGCTGCGGATGCACTAACTCCAAGAGTTGTAATGTAAAATCTGCCATGAGATTTTATCAAAGTCTTGCACTCTATCAAGAAATCACACGACTCTCCGGCAAGTTCGATGCACACATCCGCTTTACTAATTAATAACGATAGCGCTGCCTCTCCTATACTTTTTCACGACGTTTTAACCACTAACTAGCAGGTATCGATGATGATTTCACCTAGAACTCGAATATATGCCCCCGCGAAATCGAGGGTAAGATGTCAAAATTTGTTTGCATAGAGATGGATTATACATAGTGAGACCGTTTCATATGAGTTTTTGCTTAATATTTTTATATTATATATGCATCTAAATTATTTTAATTCTCTATATACAATATTTACTGTATTAAGTAATTTCCGTGTATATGATTTAGAGGAGTATTTTTTGTAATTAATTAAAAAGTTATTTAAGCAGACAATTTTCAGTGATTTTTAAAATATTTATGATGTTTTATAATATCTCTTTGAATTTTTAGATTTAGATTAGGAGTGACGTGGCCATCATATAACTAGTATAAGGCTAAACTCCAAGCCCATGCATACCTGGAGCAGGCCTCCTCGTAAATAGGTTAGTAGTTTAGATTTGGGCCAAGTCTGTGATTCCACAAATATCATCACGTTTGGGCCCATCGGTACCACGTAATATATTTTGATATATAAGAATTTCTCAATGCGATTTTGATAGACTATATTATAAAATTCAAGCTTTTTTTTAATACATTTTAAATTAATTTTCTTAATGTATCGTTGACGTGATATCACTACAGTGTTGACTTAGCACTAACATGATGTCGATGTATGCAAAGTCGTATCTGTACTTCTGATGAGAAATTATTAAAATTAGGAAAAATTGAAAAACATATGACTATATCTCAAATTTGAAATTTGACGATATAAAATACAATATTTTTTCCCATTAAATATTTCATATATACAATTTGCGGATATTAAGGTTTAAAGTCTGATGTTAAGTGAACTTTGTCAGTGAGTGCACAAGTTGGCTTGATGCTTTATCTTTTTTCAACTAACTTTATCAAGCACCCAAAAAACTTTATTTAATCACACTCTTGGCTTTAATAATTGGAGTTATCTTTCTAATAAATGCTCAAGCATTAAAATAATTCATTGGCTGGCAGACTTGATATTTCCAATTTTTTATATTCTTGAAATGTCCATCATTATCTATATTAGTTATTACATTATCATTTTACTTATAAGCTTTTGTAGTAATTTTTAAATCTATGTTAAGGGTAAATTACATTTTTTTCATGCAATTTGCATGTTGTACCTTTTTTTCTATTTTGAAATAACTGAAATTTTTTTATATAGCAACGAGCTTGGGTGACATGTCAGATGTCATGTCAAAATTTTAGTAAAAAAGACAAAATTTTAAATAAGAAGTGCAATTTAGTAAACGAATATCATGATCCTGACTAATAATGAAACTAAAAATTAAAAGCAAAAAGTGTGTGAGACGGTTTCACGAGTTGTATTTTTTGAGACGGATCTCGTATTTGATTCATCCATAAAATTCTCACGAATATTTATATGCGAAACAGGTCAACTCTACCGATATTAATTCACAATAAAAAGTAATAATCTTAACATAAAAAACAATATTTTTTATGCTAAGAGTATTACTTTTTATTGTGAATATCGGTAGAATTGACCCGTTTCACATATAAAGATTCGTGAGATATTTTTTATGCTAAAAGTATTACTTTTTATTGTGAATTAATATCGGTAGAGTTGACTCGTTTACATATAAAGATTCGTGAGACTGTATCACAATAGACTTACTAAAAATTAAAAGCATACAAATCACAGTAAAAACAAAATTGTAATTGTCATCTATTCGATTAAGGGAGTTGCAAGTAAGATGTCATACGTTGGATGTTTATCCTTTAAGAAATATAATTATATATATGTTAAATTTAATAATTCATAAAATATATAATAATGGTGTGCCAATATGGTACATGTCTTGCACGTGTGAGCGTGGATTCATTCAATTATTGATGCACAAAAAAGCAGGGTAAATAATAATTGAAGGCAATCAAGAGGAGGAAACTCTTGTGCATTTTATTAACATAAGATGACAAATATTTCTATCAACATGGGACAAACGTTTGACTTGCTACAAAGAAATCAATAAAATAATACATTAATCCACTTGTGCAAACAAATACACATTACACACACACACACACATATATATATATATATATATATATATACGCAAAAATTCATCTGATATGATATTATGGATCAATTTTATAATTTTTTATATTAAAATATTACTTGTATTGTAAATATGGATATGATTGATTCGTCTTGTTAATAAAGATCTGTGAAACCGTCTCATAAAATCGTGAGCTTTTGCATGTGTACTTTTATATATAGTAATATGTAAAACATATCTCCTTCCTAACTTCTATGCACATGAATCCATTGTAAATAATTAATTAGAAAATTACACACGCAAAAGGCCATTATTTAATTTATTAAGTATTTGCTCGTATCTGAAAATTGATGAAATTATGGTATATTTTTTTATTTCTTAATAAATCAGTCTTAAAAAATAATAAAAACATTTTATTTTATTTGGTGAAAAATAATATTTAAGTTTTTTGTCCGCAATTATTAGAGTTGGGATTCATGGAGTGAGAGCTTGTTAGGACTTAGGACACACAGCTGGGATCTCTTGTCCTTTTCCTAAAATCTCTAAGTGATTTCCCAAGATATGGGCTTCAAATTCTGAGGATTTGAACTCCTTCGTCACATTTTTGGAATGATTCAATCCAAACTAACTCAATAATTCCATGAAATTATAAATATGGTGATTACATTTATAGTATGTAGCTATAATTCCATGAAATTATAAATATGGTGATTACATTTTTAGTATGTAGCTGTCACAAGTGGTGATCCCTCTCTCTTTCCATCGCGAATTATGTTCTATATACAACGAAAGTTACTCGTTGTGTTACATATTACGTTTGAAATTACAAAGATTGATTCAAATGCTTTTTAATTGAAAAAAGTTTTCTAAAAGTGCAATTGGATTAACTTTGTAATTTCAAAGATAATGTGTAACATAAAATTTAACCCTCGTTGTCCTTGATCTCCACTCGAATCTTGGCAAAAAACTTGTGTGAGACGGTCTCACGGATCGTATTTGTGAGACAGATCTCTTATTTGGGTCATCCATGAAAAAATATTATTTTTTATGCTAAGAGTATGACTTTTTATTGTGAATGTCGGTAAAGTTGACCCGTCTCACATATAAAGATTCGTGAGATCGTTTCACAAGAGACCTACTCTCGAATCTTTATATAATTGGAATAGAGAATTTGAAAGTTTTAATCATATTTGAAACATAGCAATTACCAAATTTATAGCAAATGAGTACACCTCAATTAGTTGTAAGCTAGGCTGGCAATGCTCGTAGTAGGAAGGCTTGGTTAGCCCACTCATTTTCATTTATTAATTAAATCTTGGGTTTCCTCAGTCATTTTCTAGTGGTATGTGCCCACAAATTTCCGCAAATATATTATCCTCATTTTCAATATAGTTGTTAAGATATTTAATTGTCTAGAATATAACAACATGCTCGTCCACATAGGGTTAATACGAGAGTTATAAATGATTTTATAAGGTAATACGTGAAATCTCGAGATTGTTAAAAAGCTCTATCAGAACATAGATATCCATTAACTCCACGTGTTTTCAAATCTCGACTATATACAAACCCTTGTGATTGTACGTAATGTGTGATCGAAATTTAAGAACACGAGTGAGGTTTACAGTAATTTCATCATTTTACAGGGGTAGTGTATGCATTTAACTCAATAATTAATGGGATTTTCTTGCAATTAAGTAAATTATTTTTAAAAATTTTTAAAAAAATTATGTTCTAAAAACATTTTTCTACCTATAATAGAAAAAAAATTGATATATCTTTGTGAAAACATAAGAAAAAAAACAAAAAAAAAAAAACAAACAAAATCAAGTTGAGTCGAACACTCAATTTTCTTAAAAAGAGATTTTCACCGTCATATGTATTCAAGAGTCAAAACAAATGGGTGGTTGCTCAGTTTGGTGATTACTCTTGTTACATGCAATAATTGTTTCCGCTAAAAGAACAATCGAGACGGTATTTGTACTGTATCATAGTTTAAATATTGAATTGTAATATTATCATTAATTATATTTTTTGGTAAAGCACTGGCTCAACGTCTATACACGGACAAAGTTTACATCGAATCATATGTCCAACGATGTTAGTTTTGTCTGATGAGTTTTAAACACAAACCTCAATTGCATCAATCCAATTACAATTCGCAAGTTTCCAATGTCTATGAATTCGTGCTAATTTCATTGACAGCAACGAAGTTATTGATAATGACACTAGTTTTCCAGAACGATATCCAGATAAATGAAACAATTCCAATTCTTGTGTGTGAGACAGCTAATGCAGAAAACGAAACTCCAAAAGAACATTTGATTTATTATATTTTTTTCCCATTTTTTAAAATTATTTTTTTACATTTATGATCTCAGGCTTGTTCCCTTCTACATGGACAGGAACAAATAACAGGTAGGAAAGATTAAAGAAATCAAAAAAAAGAAGAAAAAGAGATGCAAACAATGATTTTGTAAAAGATCAACTGCCATTTTCCTTTTGCTTCCAGAACCTCGTGCATTTCTTGCTCAGCAATTTGCAGAAGAATTAGGCAGACATTATATTCCCTTCTGATCTTTCTTACTGCCTTTTCTTCCAAGAAAACTGCCTGAAGAGGTAATATTTCATTCATTTTCTCGATGAAAATGTTGAATTAACTAACAGCTAGCAAAAATGGGGCGAAGAAAATTACTCACCAGATTTCCCTTTTGTGGAAGATTTGATGAATCCTAATTGCTTCTTTGGTGTAGATTCGCTCTGAAAATTATATGTAATTTATATTCTAGATTTTCTTGGCAATTCTTGGATCAGTCCAGCTGTAATAAGATGGTAGAAGAAATATGTTACCTCAAAATTTGCAGCAGAAAAGACCTGTGAAAAGCCAGAAGGAGCTACATTGTCCTGAAATTCAATTGAAAGATACTAAATAAATGAAAACTTCAAAAGGGTCAAATAATAATAGAAAACAATACCTTTTTTTTGCCCATTTACTATAATTTTCTTGAATTTACCTGGGGATAATGAAAGACTGGTGAGCTAGCAGTATCAGCGAGACAAAAATTTTGTTGCCTTTGGGAATTTCTCGTCTCCTTTGTTTTGATTTTCTGCTTACTTTTCTTCTTATTAGCATCTTCCGAAACCGAAGATGCATAGCCACGGAAGAACTGATTCTCACCACCTCGGGCCGTGGCGGGAGCGGCGTAGTTGCCGTATTCTTGAAAACGTGGGGGAGGGCCGGATGATGCATCTGACACCATGGACAGATCTTCATCATCTTCGTAGGCATAAGAATCTGCGGCGTTTTCTTTACGGTTCTTGGCGAAATCCCTGGTGAATCGATCCGTGGAATTGGATGTTTGATCCAAGTACATGGTCCAACCGGATTCGCATTCGCTGCTGCATTCAGAGGTTGATATATTCATAATGATCGGTTAGATTAATTGGTTATGAATTCTTGTTTTGAAGAGAGTGAAGGAGGAGATTGTGAGGTGAGACGAGTAAGCTGTGTTCTTGTTCTTGTTTTGTATGTATATATAAGAAGACGAAGAAGAGGAAGAGAAGAATGATGAAATATTGAGACCAAATGAATCACACTGAAATCCTATACTATTTCTGTCCTTGGCTCTATCCATTTGCCCTAATATTGTATATCTATTTCGAGAAGAATCAAACTTGCCAGTTGTCTTGGTCATTGGTGGGGGTGGGGGGGCGCATTGACATTTGATGATGGTGAATATATATGGATCAGTAACTTGGGATAAAGTTAAATTTTAGTAGGGGGTGGGGAGTCGGAGGTCGGGGAGGCAATGGTGACCACATGAAATATGAAATGGGATATTGAATGAAGATTCTTGTTTACAGTCTTAATTACTTATCAGAAAATTTATGAGATATGGTTTACATAGGACGACAAAATAGCGGAATTGAAATAAATAGCTAACACAAAATTTTATATAAGACGGTCTTACAGATCAATTTTGTGATATATATATATATATATATATATATATATATATATATATATATATATATATATATTATTTGGATTATCCATGAAAAAATATTACTTCTTATATTTTTTATTATAAGAGTGGGTCTCATGTAAGACCGTCTCACGGATTCTAATCTGTTAGAATGGTCAATCCTACCCATATTCACAATAAAAAGTAATACTCTTAGCATAAAAATAAGACTTTTTCATGGATGACCCAAATAAAATATCTGTCTCACAAATACGACCTGTGAAACCGTTTCATACAAGTTTTTACCTTATTTTATTTAGGTCATTCATGAAAAAAATTAATTTTAATATTTTTTTATTATAAATAATGAGAAAACTGATCCGTTTCACGAATAAAAATTTATTAAATTATCTCATAATAGACCTATTTGCTAACATGGTTAAATATCACTTTCAAAAAATTTACCATCAATTTGAAACTTTTGCGGGGAAAAAATAATTTACGTACAAAATTTAAAAATTTCTTATTTCAAAACGATGACCATCCCTACTCCATTCTTGTTGAGTTCGCCCTCTAACCATCGTCAAATATTTCTAAACGCGAAATTTGAATAAAATAAGGCAATTTATAAGATAATATTGGAACGTTAAGCATGTTCTATGAAGAAGAGTTACTCATTGGATAAGATGATACGTAATAATAAATTGAAAGAAAAACATAACATAATTATTTTTAATTTTTATAATTATAGAACTTGAGTAAAACGAAGAAAAATAGAGTTTTTATCCTTCAAGCCACATAATGTTTTAACCATTACACTTGTAATACTCGAATAGAAAAAGGGTAAAAAGAATAAAGAGATGTGATTTTTTGTGAAAACCTATATACGCAATTCTAATTTTAGGAGGATCACTAAATTTTTTGGTGTACATATTTTATATGAGAATATTTTGTAATACTTTTGGAAACACGATATTTAATTAAATGATATTAGTTTATGCATGAACATATATGCATTTTTTCCGAAATTTGAGAAGAAGATTTGCAAGATTAAAATATCATATAATGTGCATGGGAATAAGACAAATTAATATATGGATATCCCTAAAAAAATCTGGGTAGTAGCTAAATTATCATGCCTATCGGAATCAAGATTTAAAGAATGGAAATAAACCATCAAACTTGTGCACAAAATCCTTACACCTAGCCACCATATTTTCGAACCAATTAAGGGCAAGAGATTAAGGAATAAATCACACACTTTGATAGTTAAATAACTCAATTATGGGATGGGTTTTGTAGCCAAAAACGTGATATTGAGGCCAAGTTTGAACATGATTTAAGCACCCAATTTGGCCCACTCCCTCTTATAAATACCTCATCACTCCTAGCATTCCTCACACCACAACTTTTCGAAATCCTTGCTGCAAACGCGAAAATATCAGCAGCATTCCTTAGCCGAATTATTGCAAAAAAAAATCGTCCAAGGCTAGGTTAGACCGTGAGCCGAAAAACGTTGCCCCGAGCGAGAAACAAGAAGCGATCCAATCCACGAAGTTGTGCACCTATGTTTTAGCATTCAAAAACCAAGTTAGTATGTAAGTGAGCTTGTTTTACAACCGAAATAAAATTTTAAACTTAAAACTAAAATCTCGAAACTTCACCAGCCCCAAAACTGGTCTGACTATTCTTCATCGAGTTGTTCCTCGGGTTTATCTGGGAAAAGATCCTCTGACTTATCTGAGTGGGTAGATTAAGAGGGGCAAATATTTTTGAAAATACTCTGCAAGTGGGGGCCTATCGAGCACAATATAACAACATGCGTAAAATTTCGAAACACAATTCATATACAACAAGACTCGTATCACATGCATAACATAGAATAGACACTGAGATTCCTCTACTTTTTTATGATTTACTGATATCAGTTCCTAATTTTTACTCTTCTAAGGGGGCGACACAATATAACAGTTATAATCTCACCATGTAAGGGCCATAAACATATCATATTGAGATTCCCACCCATATATAGTTGAATCCTCACAGGGCCCAAAACCAATGGAAACCAACACAAGAAAGGAATAGAAGGAGAATTTGTACTCGACCGAATTTTCAAAAACGAACATATTCATATTCCAAAAATTTAACTTTATTTTCACTTTAAATTATGTCGTTTTTCGGTTATTGGGTTGTAAAGACATTGTTATCTATTTGAAATTATTATTTAAACTGGTTTTGGTTTATACTGTGCTACGAGGTTGGTTGTTTTCAATTGTGTTATTGCTAAATAACACCGATGTCAACTAACTCCGGTCTCGGGACGTGAAATTTTCCGTTGGTCATTAAATTTTATGCCAAATTAAGCCATGGATTTTATCACTGCCAGGGATGTTGCATGTGAGTTGAAGACAACTCACGAACTGATCCGAGTTTTCAAGTTCAATCTCAATTCGAAATCAATCTTATTACTATCAAGTTCTTTGAGTTGAGATTTTAAAGAAAATGAAAAAAAAAATTCTGAAAATTATAATAAAATATGCTTTCAAGGTAGGTAATGCATTAAAGGAAAAAGAACTATGTATGAAAAGATCTCTAGGAACTTCATTGTTAAGATTAGGAATTGGACATAACTCAACCTCAAAAACAAGTTTAAGAGTGAATGATTGTCCAAGTCTATATATGCAACTCTCAGGGATTTTAACCAACCGATATGAGACAACTAACATCCATCTACATTTGAGTTTGGTCACGACACTAGCACGATTCAAAGTTCAAACAGTAGCTCGATTGGTACAAGGTTAACTCGAGCAGAGTTGAAAACAAGATACAGTCTATTCTTACAAATTACTCAAAAATAGTTTGACCACATTGAATTACCAAATATGTGTTAATTACTATTTTTTTCTTCCATTTAAATTCCTTGTTTGATTGATGTTTCGATCTGACTAGTATCATTAATTAATGCGTGTTTTTGCAAAAAAGAAAGCTTTTTATGCACAATTTTGCCAAAACAGAGATATTCAAGAATCTCAATCAAGAAAAAACAGCAAATCTTGCTGCTGGTCAGCTTCACACCCACCAATATTTTTTTTTACATAAATTGCGTAGCTTGTCTCCGAATTTTGCAACCTAATTAATCGTCTGATTCTTGTGGCATTATTAGACACTAAAATTACCTTTGTCCCTAACCTTTTGACTATATTCACTACTCAAATCAGAGAGAGTGAAACCAAACAAAAGGGAGCTTGGTCTTTTTTAATCATCAGAATGTAACAATATTCTGTCTAGTTAATTTTCATGACTTGAAACGTATTGCCGTGCCGCCCTACTTGTGATGTAGTGATATAAATCTCTCTATAATTCGTATATACTAACAAAATCATTATATTTTTTTCTTTCTCCCTAATAATTGTGACAATTTTTAAATTATTGTAATCGAATAAGTGAACTTGACAATAATAAATAAAATTGTGAGACCAATTGCAAGCAAATTAATATCATTAAAAGCTACTACTTGTGACAATGACTTACCTGACACCAAGATCCCAAGAGTGACACAACGTCTCAGACTCGTCGAAAAATTATTGTGAAAAATCAAATTCGTGATTATTGGTCAAACGAATACTTACTATACAAATTCGAACACTATAAATGGGGCTGAATCGAAGACACAAAACGAGGTATAATCTATATAAATTATAAAAATACACGAAGATATTATCAATTTTTCTGATGATATAAGATCGATGTATTTCCGGTCTTTAGGTTAATTTAATTCGATGAAAGGGAATTTTGTCTTTATTAAGGCTCCCAAATTTAATTATACATGTAGAAGGTTTCTTGGATCCCACTTAATTATTTTAAAATAAATAAATTTCATATTCACTTCCTATCATCAATTTAAAACTTTTACCATAGATTTCAAATGTAACTAAAACATGATTGATTTGAAATGGAATTATTTGTCAAATCAAATTCATCCTCCATCAAAATCAAATACATACTTTCGATTATAAAAAGTTCATCCAAACAAATCAAACTATCACGATTTCAAATATCTCGATCCAAACATACAAGTTCTCTCACGATCCATAGAAGTTTTTATTTGCAAGAATATTATAACCAACAAATAATCTCGAACTATCAAACAAAAATATAAGACGTGGTAGAATTTGTCCTTGTGTGACTCAAATTATATGTAGCTTGCCTTAATCTTAGATCCCACCATTTATATCTACAAAAAAATATATCTAATTTTCATCTTGGATTCAATCGACAAAAAAATGAAGTAGAAGTCGAAGCATAAGCTCAAAAGGTCGTATTTTTTCGGCTAATGGTTTTCGCATTTGAATTTTTTTTTGTAAATAATAACACCCTTGTCACGCCCTGAGCCCGGACCCACGACTGCACAATGAGCCCCTATAGAAATTATTCGTATTCGTCTTCGCTTTACGAAAATGATTAACCCAAGTTGGTATAGAAGTTCATTGTAAGCAATTTTAAACTCATTTTAAATATTTCATTTTTAAGATACGGGACATCACAATCACCCCTCCTTCAGAACGCGACGTCCTCGTCGCGGCCGGACCCCTCGATCCACTAGCGTCGAGAATATAGAGGTGGCTCCCATGCACGTAGCACTTTACCCCGCATAGCACTTATTTCCCGGTGTTCTATGTCTGTGACCGGCTCTGATATCATTCTGTCACGACCCGAGTCCGGGCCCGCAACTGTGTGACTGCACAATGAACCCCTATAGCAACTACTTTGTATTCGTCCTCGCTGTACGAAAATGATTAACCCAAGTTGCTATAGAAGTCCATTGTAAGCAATTTTAATCTCATTTTAAATAGTTCATTTTTAAGATGTGGAACATCACAGCTCTAACATCATTTTATGATTCTTCCAAAAGATTTTTGTAAATCAAAACATATAGACTTAATTTATATAAAATATGATAAATACATTCATAATTAATAATTATTATAATTAATAAACATATTACAAGTCACGTAAGAAGCATTAATATATACTACAAACAAAGGGTGTGGATTCCAATGGAAGAGGGTTGGTTCAATAATGCAAAGGCGTCTGAACAATAAATGTAAGAGTGGACCTAACACATTACGCCACAGATTAAGAGGACTGTCGATCTCGGAGTGACAGCCTATTTGTTTCCACACACACTATAGAGTTTTGATTTTTTGATCTATAACTTAATTCAAATTCATGTACTTTTCACCCCGGATCAAGTGTTATGTTCCGGTGTGAAAAAACTATCGTATTTGTTTCGTGAGATGTGATGATACGTATATTGAAAAATATGGATAACCATATTATTGTAGGACAATAATTGTCCTTATTAGGATACTAACTTAATCGTGACGTTTGAGTTATTATATGGTTTAAAACATTTTAATTTTACCGTACCATCTGATATAAATAAAGCAGAAAATGTTGCTCTGGGGATAACAGACTGATCTTCCCCAAGAGCTCACATCGACGGGAAGGTTTGACACTTTGATATCGTCTCTTCGCCATCTGGGATTGTAGTATAGTTCCAAGGGTTGGTTTGTTTTTGTCTTACAATTGATATCAAAATTAAGGTCACATTTTGATTCGCATGATTGGAAGGAGTGTAATTATTGGACATATGATTGTCAGAGTACAATAATTACTCGTGTTAGGAGATAGATTGAACCGTTACGTTTGACCTTTTGTACTATTGAAAATATTTCAATTATAACAAACTATATATAGCTTTTGGTAAAACAGTGAGCACTCAATTCTATACATATAAAATATAATTTCGGTTATTGTAGAACTCAGTCAAAATCCGAATGAAACAGAGATATGGAAACAATCAATTATCGTCGTTCGAACCATAGGATGTCCTAAAAATGATACTTTTTCCATAGGTTGTCTATATTTGATCGACGGTGATGATGTCAATTTCAAAGTGACAAAGCATAATTGTAAGCTAGCTCATTCCATCTTTTAACATTTGTGTACTGGACTCCATCTTTCTTGGCCCATAAGGTGCAACGTTGCTTGTACAACAATTGCAACTAACAATTAAATCTCTATACACGTACATCTTTCTTCTTTCACTATTTTTACTTTTACAGGACAGGCTGGAAAATATAAAATATTTGAATTTTCGATATATATATATATAGAGTTTTACCTTTTGGGTTTCAGATAGAGTTAACCTTTTGGGGTTTCGGTAGAGTTCTCGATATTATCGAGAATTCTACCGTATCGAGAACTCTACTGAAACCCCAAAAGGCAAAACTCTTTCACAAACTCGATGAGAGAAAACTCTGCCCAAAACTCCACTCAAACCCCAATGTTAAACTTCACATTAAACTCGACCCAAATAGAAACTCTACCCAAAACTCTATCCAAGCCACAAACCGAAAAACATAAAATTTCACTCCAAACTCTACTAAGATAAAAAAAAAATTCTGCCCAAAACTCTATCAAAACCCTAAACCTGAAAACAACACCCAAAACTACGTTCAAAACTCAACTCAAACTCGAGTCATTTCAAAACTCCACCGAAAAACTTCATCGAAGAAGAAAAACTCCACACCCAATGAGAAAACTCGACCCAAATTTTTGTTTTATTTTGATAAAGACTAAATTACCTTATGCCAAAAATTAAGAAGTACAACTCCTATTTACCAAATTACAAACTAAAATAATCATTTATATTTTATTATCCCTACTTTAGGGTAAAAATCATTAATACGGGATGAATTCGAAATCTTTCTTTAAAAAGAATAACATAATTAAACAACTAAGATATAATTAAGATCATGAATTAAAAATATTTCAATATCACAATTTAAATGTGGCTTTTAAAGAACTCTATCTACCAGACAACTTGCATATCAGAATTATGGAAATTTAGAAGCTTAAACATTTAGAAAAAATATTAAATGTAATTTAAATTTTCTTGATTTTGCAATTATGTATTGGAAAATGTCACGTGGACCAGCATTAAAGTTTTTAGGAATACGTTGAATCATGCCCCACACGTGTCCCCCCCACACGTGTGCTGTTCCCTCCATGTGCTTCCGATTTTTGTACCTTTCCTTCTCTTTCAATTTTCATTATCAGCCTATACTGCTAAATGCCAAAACAAATTATTATTTGATTTTATATTTCTACATTTTCTAATTTTAAAAAAAATTAAAACTTATTTAATGAATATTGAATCCTAAGCTGGGATGATATCAGTTTAACTTAGTACTTGACCAAAAATAGAAAACATTATTTTAACGATACATGTGAAAATATGTCTTCTTAATAGTCCACACAAAATCTTAATTAAATAAAATATATTTTATTATCACAAAAAACTTATGTAAGATGACCTCACAGATTAATTTTATGAAACAGATTTTCTACTCGATCAAATCCATAAAAAAATATTATTTTTAGTGGTAAAAATATTATTTCTCTATTTAAATATGGATCAAGTTGACCAATATTATGGAACTAAATCTGTGAAACCGTCTCATAAAAAACCTATTAATTTATTATATACCGGCTTAACTAGATAATATCACATGTTTTAAAATTATTTATTTCATTCCTATAAATTATTTGTGCGTGAATTATCCATAAATGAAGGGATTGCAAATCTTTCATGAATATTAAACCAATCGATGAAAAGTTTTGGGATTAGGATAGTTAACGACAGTAAGTCCATGATTCTGTTCACAAATTTAAAACAAAATCAGCCCTATATTTTATATAATTGGACAAGTTTTTGCAGGCCATGCGTGGGAACAATCAAAGAAAGTGTATTAAAAAATACTATTTGCCCAAATAAATAAATAAAACAAAGCAGATGCACGATCCCTTGGCTTCTTATTCAGACAAATGCTTACAAATAACAGCTCAGCCAATGTCTCCTTAGAAAGCCATTTATTGTGTTTTCGATATATAATACATACACACAATATATATCAGTGTGTGTGTGTATATATATATATATGTGTGTGTGTGTGGACAAAATGTACGCTGCAAATTATTGGTTAACATACTGTACCACGAAGATAATTTTGTTCGAAATCAAACATTAAATTGCATATCAACTTGCATTATTTTCATACTTTTGGGAAATCTTATATGTATGGGCATATATTGTTGAGAATGCAATAATGAGTTAATAAGATAGAATGATATCTCCATTGGTGTAAAATCTTTTGGGTAAAGTCCAAAAGTAAATCCGCGAGAGATTATGCTCAAAGTGGACAAATATCATATAATTGTGAAGATATCTGACTTTTACGCCATAACTAACACAAAGTTATGTCGCGCTTAGATAAAAGATATCTGAATTTCAAATTCTTCCTCAAATCAAAACCTTCATTTCAGATCAAATTCACTCGTTTAAGTGCAGTCTTAAATAATAGAGCACGTTCATTTTATTAAAAGATTAAAGTAGACTAGAGGTCCATTTCGTCGCTTCTTTTTTGGGCCACGTTTGCATGAATTAATCCAATTTCAGACCAACCACCCACAAGGCCCAAACTACCAACTATTGATCAAAAAAATTCATAAAAACAAAACCGAAGTAACCAAAATGATCAAAATACCCGAATTTGACAAAAAGGGAACATATATTTTTGTCCCTCTATTTGATTGGAAGAATAAAAATGAATCAAATATCAACTAAGGAAGTTGCGAACCCAGTGCCACCCCATTGCAAGACGCAAATTACACTCAATACACTAGAAGAAACAAGAAGTCTTAGTGACGGTTCTGAAAAAGTACGAATCATGGGATGTATCAGCAAACTTCAAGATATAGTTCCGAGGTCGATTGCCACTTAAACATTCAAAGAAATCAAATTATAGCGAGAACTAAACAAATTCATGGTTACCAGTCAAGAAAGTATGTTGAAGGTTTGGTCTTTCAATTATAGACATGATGATAAATCCTTTTTCAGAGAGCATTACTGTTGCGAGATTCAGCTACTATTCATCTGGCGAAGCTCCTGAAAGAGGAACCCAGAAAATAACTGAATAATTATGTTAGAAAATGGTGATTCATCAGCTCGTGTATACTGTCATTTTGTTTCGTAGCTTGACCATACATATCAGCTAATCTGCAGATTACTAGTACCACAAACATTGTTGATGCTAGCTTCCTTAATAAGATTATCTTTTGAATACATTTTACATTTCACATACAAGCAATACAACGCAGTTTCTCTAAAATGTCAGCATGAAGAGGGCCACATTATAGGGCTATATCAACATTAGCATTTTAATACTACGAAATCTCGTCTGTACCATGACTTGCCGAAAAGGTTTTCTTTTCTGCACCTTAGTCAGAATCAACTATGGATTATTGCCCTAATAGGGCAAAGGGGAGCTTTTCATTTGATGATTTAGTCACTCAACAATTTTACATGTGATCTATCTATCTATCTATCTATATATATTATGTGTGTGTGTATATATATATTTTGAGTTTCTTCCGATATATGTGTGTTCTAAAGACGATCTCAAGTACCTAAGACAACCTCTCTACAAAGATATTCAAGTGTACAATGGGCTTCGTCATCAAATTTAACCCACTGCTGAGTTGTAATGCACTAATGCTGATGGCTTCTTACCCAAATACCTGGACTCCATACACCAAAGACTTGCAACATTAAAAAACCAATATGATTCTTCAAATGAAAACTCTAAGACTTTAGCTTCTATGCCTTCTAACTTGAGGATGTATAGAAGCATAGGCTTTTGAACATTTATCTACATACAAATATCATTCCCTCATATATAGAGCCTTTTAGCAATCCTTAACAACCTGCCAAGGTCTCTAAGCAACATAAATGATCTATTAGGTGTTGGTGAAAATAACGCTAGGGAATATATGTCCATTTATACTTATTCAAAAAAAATTCAACCGAAAAGGTCCATGATTTCATGAAAATATGCAAAATTAGCTTGCATCCTTTCCCATTTGGCCATGTGAATTTCCTCCCACGGCCATGTGGAGGTGTGCATGGGTGCGGTGCCTCGTCACACCATTTTCCTTCATGAATATTAATAAATTTCTCATTCACCCTAATTAGAAATCGAGAAATAATTTCACTGCGAATATCTATCCGCAAGATAGATTCCGTTCATTATGCAACTCACTGGGATTATATATTGAATCTAAATGGATGCACAACCCATTTTTCCAACATTATAAAAATGGATTTCCAGCCATTGTTAAACCATCAATCTAATGACAAGCTCAAGAAACATGGTGCTGACCACAACTAAGCTTACCAAAGAAGCACTTCAATGCATGTTAAAAGGACTAATAATACCTACTAACCAACCTTGATAAGACAACATCACAAGAATAGTGCAAACATATATAGCAAAATTTAAGATTAGCATTTTAAGCAGAGAGATCGTTACCCATGGAACTAGCTTCGCCACCAACAGCACCTGACTGCTCCTTTTTCACCCACACCATACCGAAGTTACTCTGCTTCATTTTCCAGTCTACTTTAAGTCTTCCAGACTTCACATGCCGGCTGTTGCCGCCACCAAACTTCCTCTCCACTTTTGATCCCATGTAAGGTCCTTTCCTATCATCAATAGTGAGATTCTCGAATTTTTCTCTCAAATTCCCCCTCCTATCCCCATATCCCCTAAATCCATCATTCTTATCCTTCTCTGCAAGTACTGTGTCCTCCACTTTGTTCTCCAGCACCAATGTATCTGCGGTCAGCACCAATTTATGATAATTAAATTTCCGAGAGAGTTGAGTTTATAAAATTTGACAGTTTAAATTATTAAACCCAAAGGTTGAGATTATAAAAGATTTGATGAAAATAGAGTATGCATACAAGTCCAACATGTTAAATACTTAAAGTTTTAATAGATTTTAATTAATTAAACTAGTTAGACTAGTATAATTAATTAATTAAGCCTATTAAAACATTATAAGGTTTAATATCATTCCTCCCTGTGCCCTTCATCCTAGTTCCACTTCATTAAGCTTCAATCCACTCATTTCAGCTCCACTCTGTTTGAACTTATTACCTTGATGCCTTCTCTGCCCTCGCTTTCTACCATTTCCTTTCCTATCAATTTGAAGAACTTCATCCCCCATCTTCTTTTCCAAAGAATAGTTGTCCTTCAACTCTTTCAGTTTAACTCCATGCTCTTTGCCACAGAAACCTTCATCCCAATGACCATTCTCCTCACTTCGAAAACCACCACTAAATCCGTCTCTTCTCACATCCAGCGCCGTTGAAATCTGTGAACTTCCCTCCCTCGCGCCATTTTTTGGCAACACCTCAATCATACCTACATTCACTCTTTTCCCAATCCCTTGAGTTCCACTGCTTTCCCCACACGGAAACCCCGCGATCCCCACCTTCTCCTTGTTCTTGAGAATAATCTCCACTCCTTTAGAGCCATTTTTCATTTCAACAAGATCAAGCCCCTCTTTAGGCCTAGGATTCCGCCTTTTCTCTGTATCTATATGTCCATTTCTCTTCTTCCCGTATTTTTTATTTTTGCTACGGTAGTGCCTCTTATTCATTATTCTGCCATCTCCTGACCAGCCCATCTTCTCCTTCCCCTTTTCTCTCTCTTCGATAAAATCCATCTCTCCGCCTACTTTCCCCACTCCTTCGCGAGGCCCATGGTTATCGAACCGATGACAGACCTCCAGTTCTCCATGCGGCTGATTTTTACAATCTTTTTCAAAATTTTGGCTTTCCTGAAGCACCTGTTGTTCCTGATCCTCTTTCAGCTTCTCCTCCTCCTGTTTCTGGATCCATCGCTCTCGTAGCATGCCGATCGTAACGTAGTCTGGTGGAAGCGAGAAATACTCCTTCCTTTCCTGTTCATCCATGACGAAAATCTCCGCCAAATGCAGCTATTTCAGAAATCAAATCAAAGGAGAGGTCCTCTTGCTAGGGTTTCGCCAGTGAAGAATTGATTCTCATGTAAACCAGAAAATTCACCGGAAAATCTTCGTTGGCGTGAGTTAAGTTTGTCGCCGAAAGCTGTAGTCCGTTGATGCAGATTGCATATGTACTCTCGGAATTTTCACAAATTACCAATTTTTTTTATTTTTTAAACATATTAAAATATTATAATTTAATACATTGGCAAGATTTTTGAAATAATTAGGACAAATCAACTATTGATTTATTTAAAAGCAAAAATTGGTATGAGATGGTCTTACGGATCATATTTTGTGATACAGATCTTTTATTTGGGTCATCCATGAAAAAATTTTAATTTTTATTGTGAATATCGATCGGGTTGACTCGTCTCACAGATAAAGATTCGTGAGACCGTCTCACATTAGATCTACTCGTGTTTGTTTATGCAGTGAAATTCACTTGGCAGATTCGAAGACACGTTTATTAAATGTCAAAGATAAGAGGATATGATTTTGTGGAAATTGACGATGAAAAATGAACGATATATAGATCGACATATCAATATATAACGTCACTATAATGATATACGATTTTAATAATGTATAAAACTCGAGTAAAATGTTAGTTAGAAAAAAAAATACATAATCGATATAATATATGTTTATAGGAATACAAATGGAGAGTATTGATGATTGAATCACGTAAATGTGTATGTATATGCCGAAAATATATGTACATGTATATATTTATATATAAGTTTAAAATTTAAAAGTAAATGGATTTAATAACGAGGTATTAATATCATAAATCATGTTAGATTATAAGGTGGATTATTTTGCCTAATATAGGATTTTAAATCAATATATATATATATATATATATATATATATATATATATATATATATATATATATATATATATATATATATATATATATATATATTAGATCAAAGTATGTAGAGTATGTCTTTTGTGAGACGGGTCAATCCTACCGATATTAACAATAAAAAATAATTATTTTTTATGGATGACCCAAATAAGAGATTCGTCTCACAAAATACGATCCGTGACATCGTGTCACACAAGTTTTTGTCAAGTACAGAAGTGTATGTTTCGAAATTTAATTGAAATTTTTTAAGATTGCTTTACTTATAAAATAATGTCTTCGAAATTCACACCCTAGTCTAAAGTAGAAGCGAGTATAAAATGTGAAAAGGGCCGGACCTGAGTGGATGGCCAAGAGGCCCCCTCCTGAAGCCCAACTGTCCAAGTCAAAAAATTTTATTTTTATATAAATTAAATATAAGCCCAAATATTAGTTTTATTTATTTTTAGTCATAGCCAATCATTTTTACCCATTTACATAAAAGGCCCAAAAATGTGTGTTCCTTTTTCAAAAAATCTCTAAAATATTACATGGGACGTTGAACCAAAAACATCAATGCACGAGAGAAGAACAAGAAAGTGGAGAGGAAAGACTCCATTAAGGCACCAAGCATATATGTTTTCCAAAACATTGTCGCACTTTACTGTTAAATGGCTCCATTTTTTAAGTTCGACTAAAAATTTTCAATATACCATTTGTCGTTTCAATCATTTGAACCATTTTGAAGAGAGTAAAACGTAGTATTTGTGTGAGTAAAACGTATATATATATATATATATATATTTGTATGAAAAAATTTGTAAAATAACTTGATCAAATATTTAATTAAAAAATGGACATCATCATATACATGTCGTTTTCTCAATAAACAGACTATCGAAATTAAAAAACAAAATAACCGTTGAATATACGCGAGAGGGCGTGCGAGATGGGACATTTTACCAAGACTTTGCTATATATAGCACCGAGAAGAAGGCAAATTCTTAAGCTATAGCATCGAGAAGAAGGCCATTCTTAAGCAGAGGTTTCAGATCAACAATGTAATTACCTCCAAGAAACCCGAATCCAAATGTCCCATCTGCGTAGAGCCATATTCTCCCGTCGTCGAATCCATGATATGAGAACAGAGGTGAAATGGCGTAGAACATGCGCCACACATCTAAATATTCGTCCCCAAATGGGGCCGCACTGCGATCTTGTTCGGCTTGGTTAGATATAACGATGGGCCGGAGATGCGTGCGAGTACTGTAAGTCTGTTCCTCTTCAGGGGAAATGGGAGATTCGGTGAAAGCTGAAGCTCGAGAAGTAAATACCGAATCATGAGTAATCAGAAATCTGGAGCTGTTTCCCACAATTTCACCATAAATACTGTCGAAACGTTCGCCATAGGACACTAGATACAAATTCAGCTTTTTGTCGGGGCCGATACCCTGCAGCAATAGATCAAGAGAATTGACGAAAGACGTACACTAAAATTGTTTGAGTGGATGCAATCAAGATTTTACCTTCCACAAGCCTTGAAGTTGTCTAGACGGAGTGGGAGAGTGATTCGTTATTTTCTGAAAACGTTGGGAACGCCATCTGCGCACATCCCGCTGCTTCTCCCTCTCTCTTTGCCTTTCCGTCCTCCTCTCCTTCTTCGACAGCGGAATATCCCGAACACCAGCTTTGCTTGCCAGTATCTCCTTTATCTGAGCCATCAATCCATCCGGCGGGGACCTGTATACAATCTCGTACTCTTCACGTCCATTCCCAGCGTGCACTAGCTTCCTAAACTCCGAAAACTGGCGATTCTCCCGTAACCACAAGCAACGATTCTCCGATAAATCGATATCCACTAGAATCAATTCTGTACCCCTGAGTTTCTCTGAATCTTCACGAAACAGATCCTTCTCTGTTAAGGAAAGCGTTTCATCCCTGTCTAGATAATTCAGCGTCTGCCCATCAGAGGTAGCCGTGATCCATAGGAAAGGTTTCTTTATCACATCATATCCCCTATGTTGAGACGGCAAAACCCTGTTCCCAGTTATGTAAAACGGACCCCATTCGAAGAGCACGAGTTTCGAGTATCCAGCAGAGATATAGTCGTAGATCCAGCATCCAATCAGGTTTTCGTATTGGTTTAGCAAGCGGAAGAGGTTTCTGTACGAGATTTTGCCGCCACCCCAGTTGTTGATTTGGGTTTGGGAACCCCACCGGCGACTGCACTTGAGAAACCAAAGTCGCTCGTCGTTATTGCAAAGATCAAAGTATTTCTTGGAGGTGGATGCAAAAGCCTCAAGCTCCAATTGGTGGAGGAATGAGATGATGCAAAGCTGCACATCCTCCGGAAAATCGATGAATGATAATGGAAGAATTGGCTCCATTTTTAGCGTTAATCTTTGGGTTTCCTGTGAAAATAATTGCTTTGAACTTCCGATACAGATTTAATAGAAAGAATTCAAACACGTACATCCCTGACACCGAGTCCTAGTCAAGACGTAGGCACCAAGATTCAAGGTCATTCAAATCGTTCTCATCTTTTCCTCCCATGGAACGTGGCAAAGTGCGAAACATCGAGCCCATTTTGAATTCAAAGCACTTTATAATTATTATTATTTTTAAATCAAGAGTAAGTTTCTTGTGAGATGGTCTCAAAAATCTTTATCTATGAGACGGATCAACTCTACAGATATCCACAATAAAAAATAATACTTTTAGCGTAAAAAATAATACTTTTTAATGAATGACCCAAATAAGAGATCCGTCACACAAAATACGATCTGTAAGACCATCTGTAATAAGTTTCTGTTTTAAATCAAAGCACACCACTTTATACTAATTGAGTTAATAATGTTAGTCAAATTTCGTAGGTCAGCAATGATTAAATAAAAATTAATTTGTTTTCTTTCCTCTTATGAACAATTACAAAAATAAAATAGAATATTTAATTTGATATTTTCTAAAAAATAATTATTTTTGAAATGAATATAATTAATTATTTAAGAGAAAGTGACTGTATCCACTAAATTCTCTCATCTTTTCTTGTTATTAAAAAAGAATTCATTTGTTTGTTGAGTGTTATTGAGTGGACAGAATTCAATATTGAAGTGAATCACGATAAGGCCCGGATTTCCTCTTAAAATTCATGTGTGATTAATTAAAATTAATCACATTATATTGTTAGCAATCTATCGCAGTCTCTTGTCATGATTTTGTAATTTTCGAATATCAGTTTACTTTGAAATTTTAATTTCCCAATATCACCGATTCAAGCTTTAAAAAAACTATCTCCAAGCCGTACTGATCGGACATCTAAAATTATCTTCTTCTTGACAATCGCTTTCATATATTCTATGCATTCGTCTCGTTCATCTTAACAATGACCTAAAATCAAAATGGTTTATTTCATCCTATCCATATGAGGATTGTCCCATGATAAGATGGATGACCAAGATTTGCTCATGCATATATAGGACTCACTTTTTTTTTTTGAAATTGTACGTGTGACAAGATCTTATCCGTTGAAATGAAGTGAGACCAAATTATTCGGTATACTCCGGATGCATCCACTAATTCTCCAATAAAAGCTTTCATAACAATAAATGAAAAATACACATAGGGACAGAATGTCACAATTAAGACAAAGCATAATAACATACTTCATAAATATAGCGCGTCGGTAATTGGGAAATGAAAGAAGACAAACATGGACGTGATACACACAATACGTTGACGTGTGGGAAACAAGATGTAACTCATACGCATCATCGCACATGTAACGCGTTGACCTGTCGAAATAAAGAGGTGTCTCACTATGGTTATAAATGAATCGACGTTAATTTTTTGAGTCAGCTCGATAAATATTTGATTCGTATTCGAATTTATCGAACTCGAGTCGAACTAAGTCATGTTCAAAGTTTTTTCGAGCCGACTCGAGCCAAAATTATTTTGTTTAATATTTCACGAGACGTTTGCGAGCTTTAATATTTTATTAATATAATATAGTATAACTATATATATATATATATATAACTATATATATATATATATATATATATATATATATATCGAGTCTTTCACATATTTCGAGCTTTTGAAGGTTCATTAAAACTCGAATTGAATCGAAATAAGTATACTCGAGTAGTAGATCGATTCGAAGCTTGAAATTTTTTAATGTTTTGGCTTGAGTCCGATTCGAAACGAAATTCGAGTTTGGTTGAAAATCTTCAAACATATTCGCGAGTTATTCGAACTATATTATATGAACATAATATAGTCATATGGGACTTCTTGTTGTACTACCAAAATCCAACCAGATTTTATTAGTATGATATCATTGTTTTTTGAAACTTTAGTAATTTTTTTTTAACGTAACGTTCATACGATATTGATATTATATTGAGGTAACACTGATGTGTGTAGAATCGTCATACTTGACAGAAAAAAGTTTGATTCCAAAGATGAATATACTTTAAAGAAGCAACTAGTATTTTATTTTATATAATAAAATCACACTGTTTCGAAATGAAACTGAGGTAGAGGAAGCATGCCTCAATTTATTAACAATATATTCCATATCACTAATGTGTGATGAGTACTCTAAATTATATTTGGAAAAAAAATCAGAAGTTTGTGAGTGAAAAAATTTGCTTGCAAACAATGTAATCAGGTAAACGATATTGACTTGATATCGAAAAAGATTTGAAATCAATTACAATTATTTAAAAGTATTAATTAATTAATGTTTCTAAACTTTCGAATCTAATAAAAATAATTGCAAAGTGGGGATGTATCATGTATGTGTAATGTGATACTCTATCCCATACGAATAAAAATTAGATGTCTATATGAGTTTATAATGATATACAACTGACTCATCAAAAAAACTTAATGTTAATCGTTTTCGTAATACTATAGTTACAGCTTTCGATAAATTTCCTCCGTCTTTTGAAGAAGAACACGCTTACATTACTCGCTCACATCTTCGGCTCGTGGCCAAATCTAATCTTGCCTGCCGTAAAAAATGGCCGCCTTCTTGATGCTATCCGAGCTAAGGCTCCAATGAATTATACATGTAAATTGTTTGTAAAATGTCCCTTCATGCTATTATTAAAACAAATGGACAGAATGAAGATTCTGAATCTTAAATTTCGATGGCCTTTTGATTCGTAATTTTGCGACATTCAATACTGTTGGAATTTCATTTTGCGAAATTTTACATTGCATCTTAGCATTAAATTAGAAAGATTTGCTTTTAAATCCTCTGACAACATAATTAAATACATGTTCAGTCTATGTAAATTTTCTCTCCGGTATTGATTCACAAAAAAATATATTTCTACACTCTATGGACCTACAAGTATTTTTTTATGATGAAATTAGATACAAAATATTTTAAATTTAGAATATATAATTGATATTGCAGGACAAATTGTTTTAGATTTGATACAATAGATAAAATTTTGAGTATAAAATTGGAGCAACTATATCAATATCAATATTTATTACACTTATTTGCGTGCTTAAATATCATATGTTATCACCCAATCTGAAAGAATGTATACTGAAACATCATATGTTAATATCACATATTTAATATTTTGTACTAGTTTTTATTCAAAAAAATATGTTATTAATATCAAATTTTGTTATATATGTTTGGGTACTAAAAAATCATATATTAGTGTCAGATCTAAAACATTTAGTTCTGAAATATCATATATTTGTTTCAGATTTTCAAAGTGTTGTATCGAATTTTCGTGCGAAATCAAAAAACTTTATACATGTTTGAATACTGAAAAATCATATATTAATGTCATATATAAAATATTTTGTTCTGAAATATCGTATATTTGTTTTAAATTTTCATTTTTTTATATCTAATTTATTCGAAAAAACAAATTGACTTAGTGAATCTTGAAATATTTTTTGGATTAGTAAAAAAAAAAAAACAGTCCGACAAAAACTGAACATACATTTAATTATTTTGACGAATATGTAGTGTTCATTTGCTCTTAAATTAGTTTGTCCACGAAAACCATATTATTATTTACCAAATCTTGTTTATTTTATATTCCATTTGTCTTATGTATTTAAACTTATGTTTTTTCACAAAATCAATGAAAAGTAAATTTTAAAAAGAAATTTCCAGTGTTACCCTTATTTAACGACACAAAAATTTCCAAATTTTCGCTTAATTTATTAATTATTATTTGTCTCATTATCCTATGATGTTTTAATATTAGAATAGGTCTCTTATAAGACAGTCTCACGAGTTTATCTGTGAGACGGGTCAACATACCGATATTCACAATAAAAAGTAATATTATTAGCATAAAAAACAATACTTTTGTATGAATGACCCAAATACGAGATCTGTCTCACAAAATATGACCCGTGAGATCGTCTCTGTAAGTTTTTACCTTAATCTTATTATTTTGAATTAATATAAATAAATTTTAAAATAAAAGCAATTATTGTATTTAGCTTTTAAAATTATTAGTCATAAAAAATAATTATATAACGACACAACACATATATCGTATCACTAGTATTGATAAAGAAAGATAATGTTATATGCATGCGTTCTCAAAATTTGATCTAGAATTAGATCAATCATGTTTTTTTTCCTTCCCGACGACGATGAAGTCTGCATCCATTATTATTTGATGAACATTAAGTAAATTTTTTGTTAATTCAATAGTATGCAAATCTTGTTAGTCAAATGAGCTACATTAGACATACTTGTGTGACATGATCGATCGAAAAAAAATATTCGTAAAGAGAATCGAACATCTGACTATTGATCAAATGTTCACTCCTATTCAATCAATTCGGACACCTCCATATACGTAAATCAACCATGTTTATTATATTACTATATAATTAAAATTGATGTCTATACTAACTAGTATTTTTAAAATCGGTAGATGATAGGCGTAGAGTTTAGAGAAACGAGTATTTTATTATAAATCGTAATAAAATTTCACAATTTCCCAAAATTTAACTTTTTCAAAATGAAATGAGGGCAGAGGAATCGTGCTGCAATTTATTAACAATATATTCCACATCATTAACGTGTGACGAATTACTATGTTATATTTGAAAAAGTTGTCGACCGAAATAAAAATTTCTTGCAAGCAAAGTAATCAAGATTAACCATAATTATTCAAAATAACAACTTGTCATCTTATTGACAATGGATAAAAAAAGTGGAAGCTGCCTATGTATTTAATATGCTTTTGATCAGTTATACTTAAAAAAAGGTAACAAAATTATTTTGGACCAACAGAACTTTGGTTCCAAAAATTACGATTATACGAGCCAAAAATGTTACTAATTTATTGAAAGACATATGTTAGTTAATCACTCAATTTTTTAAAAATTAAAAACAATTTTTTTTTTAGTTAAATTTTGGTTTTGATATTACATAAGTCATAGACAAAAACTTGTGTGAGACGATCTCAAGTGTCATATTTTGTGAGACATATCTCTTATTTGGGTCATCCGTGAAAAATATTACTTTTTATGTTAAGAGTATTATATTTTATTGTGAATATCGATAGAGTTGACTCGTCTCATAGATAAAGATTCGTGAGACCGTGTTACAATAAACATACTCTAAATGATACGTCAAAATCAATCTTGAAAACTTAATAAATTGAAACTCAAAATGGAAGAAAACAGTGGACAAAAACTATTTAAAAAATAATAATGGGATCAAAAGTTGCCAGTATTTCTTGCTTTTTTCTATTAGACCTTGGTGCTCAAGTTCCGATTTTGACTTCGGCCTCGGTGTTCCCTCTTTAAAAAGTGCACACATTTTTGCACTGAAGAACATTAACAGAAAACCAAAACTTGACGCCAATTATGGAGCTGATTCTCCCATCATCATTTAGCGATTTCCCGGAAGATGTTCAGCTATGCATTCTCTCATGGCTCCACCAATCGGAGCTTGAGGCGTTTGCCTATACCTCCAAGAATTTTTTCACTCTGTGTAAGAACGACGAGCGACTTTGGTTTCTCAAGTGCAGCCGCCGTTGGGGCTCCCAAACCCGGATCAAGAAATGGGGTGGTGGAAAAATCTCTTACAGGAACCTCTTTCACTTGCTAAATAATTACGAAAGCCTAATCGGTTTTGGAACTACGACTATTACGATCGAAGATACGCATCACCTTCGCAACTCTTGCTCTTTGAATGGGGTTTATTTTACATCACCGGATACAGGGTTTTCCCATCTAAATGTGGAGGATACGATGTAGTAAAGAAACCGTTCTTGTGGATTACAGCTACGTCTGATGGACAGACGCTGAATTATCTAGACATGACTGAAACACTTTCGTTAACAGAGAATGATCTGTCTTGCGAAGATTCAGAGAAATTTCGAAATCCTGGATTGATTCTTGTGGATATTGATTTATCAGAAGATCGTTGGCTGAAGTTGCGGGAGAACCGCCAGTTTCTGGAGTTGAGGAAGCTATTGGACACTGGGAGTGGAGGTGAAGATCAGTATGAGAATGTTTACAGATCGCCCCCGGATGGGCTCATGAGACAGATAAACGAAATACTCCCAAGCAAGACCTCGTCAAAGAAGGAGAAGTGGAGAGCAAGACGGCGCGTGCACAGATGGCACACCGAAAGTTTTCTGAAAATAATGAATCTCTTCCCCACTCCGTCTAGACCATTGCAAGGCTTGTGGAAGGTAATCTTGATTTTAAAGACTCGAAATTTATCTTCAATCTACTTCTTTCTTTGATTCTTTTTGGCCGTCGATGCAGGGTATTGGTCCTAAGAAAAGCTTGAATTTGTATTCGGTGTCTTATCGTGAAGACATAGATTATATTTGTTGTGTGGTTGTGGGAAGCGACTCCACGCCTAGGTTTTTTTGTGAACCGATATTCTCAACTAGAACTACAGCTTTAGCTGAATTCCCCTTGTCTTTTGAAGAGGAACATGCTTACAATACTCGCCTGCATCTTCGGCCCGTCGCTAAATCTAATCAAGCTGGACAAGATCGTGCGACACCATTCCAGGACGAAGATTTAGATGTATTACGCATGTGCTATGCCTTTTCACCTCATTACCCATACCATCGAGGCTCATTTGAGCATCCCGATGGGAGAGTATGGCTCTATGCAGACGGGACGTTTGGATTCGGGTTTCTACGAGATGATTACATTGTTGATCTGAAACCTATGGTAAAAAATGGCCGGCTTATTGATGCTATATGAGGCTCGAAGTATTTGTAAAATGACCCAATAATTATTGTAGAAACATATGGACAGAATAAAGTTTAAGAATCTTAAGTTTCGATGTATCATTTTTCCTTGTCACAAACAATTGCATTACCAGAAATATTAATATGGTTTTCACGTTAACAAATTTTTGCATTGCATGGTAGCATTAATTCTCTTCATAGGTTTCATATCAATTATGCAATCATCTCGAAGAAACCCAAATCCAAGAGCCAAATTCTCCCATCATCGGCATCACCAGAATTTCCAGACGAAGATGACAGATTTGAGTTATAACCTGAATGTGCGTAAAATATGCACAGCACATCGTGGTCACGTTAATGTGTCCAGTCCAGCTTGATTAGCTTACACACGCAGCCGAAGATGAACACGAGAATTGTACCTTGATTTCTCCTCCGCAGAATATAGAGATTCAATGAAAGCTGTACATGAAGCTGTGGATACCAAGTTACTGTAAAATTCAAGTGTGGAAAGAGCCTTCAACTTAGAAGTACTGATGAGTTTAATTAACCACGGGTATGGCTTTGGTTAATGGAACCATCGATCCGAAGTCATGTTTCAGACCTGTTCAGTTCCTTTTGCTACCTTGGTCACCTCTACCACAAAGGTGAGACAGCAATCTCAACTCAATTCGTGAAAATGAGTAGCATGTCACGTTATCTAAGTAGTAGAATAAAAAGTGCGATCAAAATCCGAATTTGGGTTGTTCATTTCTTGTCACATTTAGTGCAGTAAAGAGAAGGGAATGAATGAAGGAGACTGGGATTAGTGAAAGACTTGGTCTGATTCCCTAGTCCATGCATCAAACTGCTTATGACTTATGAGTCGAATTCAGTCATCCCATTAAATTCCTTTTTTGTGTAGAATGGAACGTACTTATTAATATTCCTGATCGACTTGATCAGCAGAAACAAAACGTCAAAATCAGAACTTTTTTCCACATTCATGCTCAAATTACCCCAAAACAAAACGTTGCTGAACAATTCGCAACAAATTTTACTCACAATTACATGCATACGGATGATCATTCCATGCAGTACTGAACAAATAAGCTAAAGCCATATTCTCATATCACAACATCAAGAAGGTTGTCATCTTCGACCATAGGTTTCAGATCGATGATGAAATGATCCTTGAGAGAACCAAACCCAAAAGTCCCATCAGCATATAGCCAGATTCTCCCGCCGGCATTCCGAGGATCCTTGGGAGCGCTTGATCCAGGACCCAAATTTGCATAGAAAATGCGCAACACATCTGAAGACGTGGGATCTGGTTGATTATATTCGGCAGGGCGTAGATGAAGACGAGAATCGTAAATATGTTTCTCTCTAGAAGAAAACGGAGGTTCGATGAAAGGTTCCATCGAAGCTGAAAATACCAAGCCAGCATTGATTTGAGATGTGACGGAGTTTCCGGCCATTTTGCAAGATAACTGGCCAAAGCATATGGTATAGGTAACTATATAAAAGTTCAAGCTTTTGCCACGAGCTATACCCTACAACAGCACCGAGAAAGGAGTAATTAAATTTTGAACATTAACACACAGATCAATGCGGGGCAAGTGAAAGTAGGAAAATAGTCAAATTCCTAATTTGGTCTGCTTGCAACCACTTGAGTTCTCTTTCACAATATTGACCACCAGATTAAAGACGTCGCGCCAATATTTGGATGAAATTGGAGTAAAAACAAAAGAAAGTTAAACAAATTAAACCAAACTTTGACTAGTTAAAATATACATGTCCAAATATCGAATTAACTAATTTTGCAATTTTTTCAAAAAAGATGAAGCTGCTTAAGTGAGCTTGGTTTCAAGGATCAAAATGACTTACCTTCCAAAGGCCTTGCAATGGTTGATCTGGAGAGCGAGAGTAATTGTCATATCTTTTGTGTAATTGCAAGAAGTACGAGACCTCCCATTGTAACGCGTCCATCATCAGATTCTCCCTTCGCCTCCTCCTCCTTTGCCTCGAATTCAGTTTCTTCGATGACGATTCATCGGGAACGGGAACGCTAACAGTCTTAGTGAGTGCCTCACGGATCTGCGTCATCAACCCATCTGGTGGCGAACTGTAAACATTCTCGTACTCCTCTATCAATCCGTTCGCAATACTCAGTCGCCTCCGAAATTCCAAAAAATCATGATTCTCCGACACCTGCATGAGAGCATCGTATTTTTCGGTACGAACCTTCGCTATTATCAGTTCCGTACTGCGCAGTTTCTCTGAATCTTCCCTCAACAAATCCTCCTCTGTCAACGAAAGTGTTCCATTGCTGGTGTCTAGATAAACCATCCCCTTCCCATCAGACGTAGCTGTAATCCATATGAAGGGTCTCTTTATCACACCGTAGCCACTATCCTTCGACGGCGAAATCCTGTATCCCGTGATGTAAAAAGAACACCATTCGAAGAGCAAGAGTGGGGGAGCTGACAACGGTAATCCTGTGGCGTCGTAAATGTAAATCCAAAACCTGATGAGGGTCTCGTAATCTTTCAGCAAGTTGAAGAGGCTCTTGTAGGAAATCTTGCCGCCACCCCATTTCGGGATTTGCGTACGGGAGCCCCATCGTCGGGTGCACTTGAGAAGCCAGAGCCGCTCGTCGTTAGTGCAGAGAGCAGAGAATTTCTTGGAAGTGCAGGCGAACGCCTTGAGATCCTTTCGGTTGACGAATGAGAGGACGCGAAGTTGCGCATCCTCCGGATAATCACAGACAGAATGAAAGTTGAAGATCCGATTCCATTTCTTTCTTGGGATATTTGCTCAGGCTTTTGACTGCTGAATTTATATAGACAATGATCAACGCCCCCCAAGAGTTAGATGTTCTACGGATCAAAAGTTTGACCCAACACCTGCGAGGAAGATCATGAATATTAATAATATTCCTATCTCTACTTGAAATTTTATATTATATCAGTTTTAACTAACCCATTTCGTAAACAAGTCCAACTAATTCTAAAGGTATAGTTTTGAAAAATATTATAATTTTTTTTAAATATTTTAACAATATTAGATTATCATAATAAAACAATATTTGAACTTTTAGTTATTGAATCAGCTATCAAAACAAATGTTTGATCATATTGTAAAAGATAATATATAAAGGAAATAATATTATATTAATAAGTAATGGGCTTACTTAGAATGGAGCAGCATGTGTCCCATTTCCAAGTTGATTGTTTTTAGTTTTCATATTCGCCAAGTTGATGTTTGCGACGAGACAAATATGGTTATAAAACGAATTAATTTTATGAAACGTATCATAATCTTAATTGACCATGAATATTTCATTCATAGCATTTAAGCAGTACACAGTTTTAAAATAATTTTGCAGAAGCAAAACTTGTGTGAAACGGTTTTACATGTCGTATTTTGTGAATATCAATATGATTGATTCGTCTCACAAATAAAGATTTGTGACATCATCTCACAAAAAATCTATTCTTTTGTATGAATATCGATAGGGTTGTGCTGAATAAGTTAAGACTAATAAGCTATCATTGATCATACTTGTTGATATGCTGTTCGTAGTTCATACCAAGTCAAATGTTCAAATATAATCAATTACACTATTTCCAATCTTGGTTCTTATCATATCACTTTAATACTAAAGTATAATATTTTATTTTACAATCTTATCATATCAATCAAGCACATAATAGAATATTGAATGAGCCTTTTTTAAAAATAAAAATATAATATATTGGGTCATAACATAATATATACATATTAACATGTTACATAGCATGCGTGTATTATATAAAAAAAATTAAAAAATAAAGTAATTATTTTAAAATGAAAGTTATTAATTTTTGAAACTGAAATGACATAGATAAAATTAAATTTTAAAGAAAAATGTTGTGTCATTGGATGGTTAGAGATCGTTTTGGAAACTATAAAAAAGTTCGACCAACATATCAAAGTTAGTTATTAAAAGAAGTTTAATTTTAATAAATAGTATAAATACTAGTACACACTTGCACACATATTGTGTTTGTACGGTTGTAATAATTATCTAAACAAGATAATTTTGTTATTTTCAGTTAATGAATTTTGTATATATTTTTTTAAAGAAAAACTGTATCTTTAGTTTTGTAATTTAGTCACTTTGCGATTTCGGTCCTCTATAATATCAATTTTCAATTTTAGTCATTCATGTTCCGATTTTTTTTTTGTAATTTTAATATTTTTCATCCAGAGTGTTGATGTGACATTACATACGTTACTCTCATATCAGCACTGCATTGATGTCACATTAACGTCACGTCGAATAAATGACTAAAATTACAAAAAAAAAAAAAAAAAAATGACGGACTAAAACTAAAATTCATAACATAGAAGATCAATCTTTTCAAATACTTATGCAAACACATCATGTGACTCGAATCCCAGATTGTTTTCAGCCTGACTTTTGAGTTATTTTGACTTATATAGTCAATCAACTCAGTGATGTTTTACCATCAACTTTGTGCTTTTCTGTTTGTTGCTAGAGGAGACCTAACTTGCTTAGATATTCATCATCTGTATTTGCCTATATTGTTAATCTTTGCTGTAACTCAAAAGTGCATATGCATGAATCTTAATTTCTACATTTTAAGACAGCGCCTTCTTTTTTGTTTCGTGTTGTAGGGGATATGTGAGGACTCAGAGCTTAGATTTTTATCTGGTGACCTATGATGACAAATGGAAGAATCATTCCTGATCTTAATCACACGAAAGCCAAAACAACATTTGAACATTCCATAAAATCATGCAATAAACCAAAATTATCATTCAAGAAGCTTCACACACAAAAAATTCGTAACTATGAGAATCCCACTGTATCATCAAGCTAATAACTCATTCTTGGTAGCAGAAACCGAATTGGGTCGAGGAAGTTATAATTAATACTGATGAAGAGAGGACACACGACGATAAACGGGATACTTTAAGATTGGATTGTTGTCAAGAGTTACTCATGATCACCTTCAAGCTGGCTCAAGTTGCCTTTCTCCTTGATAAGTTGAGTATGGTGGTGTTTGCAGTAAAGGCGCCCCTCGTGTGCTATGTAATTGGATGGACTAATGACACATCCCCCATGGCTGCACTTGAAACAGCTCTTGTGGTAAGCTATTCCATTCACAGTCACCTGTACAAATTTATGCTATGATCTAAATATATTGTTTATAAGGAATCAACACATTACTTCCCAACTCTTTTATATACATACATCTAAACGACAGATTTTACCTTCTCAGTCGGGTAGGCAGTTTTCTGGCAGGCCAGGCATTTGTCTCTTGTTCCAGCAAACATACTTGAGACCTTATTTGCGTTTGGTTTCTGCAACAAAATTGAAGATTCTTACCACATTATTTAAGTTGAGAACTTGAGATCGCCAAGCATCTAACAATATCCCAGGAGGAGCTGACCCCTCATTTTCTTGGGGAACAAAGTGTGTGGCAAGTATTTATCAGAACAAAATCTGTAAGGTTATGGTTGGATCGATGAATTTGAGATGATAAACTTCACTAATATCAAATTTTTCGACTTGCATGGATAGACAAAATTGAAACGATTTTCAAATCTACTGTATATCAAGTTATGCAATTTCTATAATAATTGTAGTGGATTTCAAACAAACCTAAAATGGCGTCATTTGAATCCATCACTTAAATCCCTCACCAAATCAAATATCTCCCTCCAAATCAAATCCATCAATCAAATCGCAGCCTAAATGATTGTTCTGGTGCAATTCCAATATGCTTGACCGAACAACTCCCATCTCACAATGGCTACAACATAAACTAGCAGAAACGAATGTGTAATCTTGCCTCTTGTACAAATTATACTAGCAAATGTTTATTGCTGCAGTGAAATCAACCCAAGAATTCACACGAGACAGCGGTTTATTCGAATCTACCTAGTGTCCCAAAACCATTCAAACAAACCCAAGACAGCAGGTTCCAATTGTTCATCGATCCAATACATGTCGTCTTAGTGTCCACATATCTAACTTGAAAATTATCCTCTAAGCACACATCAACAAGCATTCTCAATTACCTCAATGTTGCCAGGCTTCTCCGGTTTCGCAATCTTAGGCGTTCCTGATTAACATAAGTACAAAATATGAGTTGGTGCAAATCAAAAAAATGGAACTGACTATATGTATAAATTTGTCAATTACCTTCAAAGCTTTTGTCTAGACTGCCAGTTCTCTTGAAGAGCTGATCAAAGTGTGGCCTACAGTACAGAACTCCCTCGAAAGAATTGTAGTTCGCCAGCTGCAATTTTACATGTCACCACAAGATTGTTAGCAACATAGCTGAATCTTTACACCATTAATTCGACAATTAGGTGCTCTGGACTTGATCTGCAGCAGATCCATTGAAGCAACTTTTATATCACAAATTTCAGATCAGCAAAAACTTTTATACTCAAACATTAGATGGGAATTGTTCTTTGTTCAAAGTTAAAACTTGTGATTTCTTCCAATCAAATCTTTAAGTTCCATCCCTGATCAAGAACAACCTATTCAAAGAGATCTAGATGCCCAACCTCATCTAAGGATCCAAGATTTGCAAACAAAAAGAACAAATTCAATAATCTAAACACAAACCTTGAGAGTCCCATGGCAGTGGTGGCATCTAAAGCAGGCTTTATGATAGATTCTATTATCTGCAGTTAACTTGTCCACAAGATACACAGTCTTGTCACATGCCATGCATTTCTGGGTAGTTCCTGCAAATGCCATGGCCGCAGCAATATATGTATTTTGGTGCACTGTGTGTGTGTTCTGCAGATGAAGTCTGAAGATAAGAGGAGGGAAGGGGACAGAGAAATATGAAGGGGATTGTGGTGACCATTAAGCAATCAATTTGTCTTATTTTCAAGCTCCAACCACCTTTACTTTATTCTTTTCCCTACTTTTTTCCCCCTTAAAAAATCTTAAAAAATCTATTCCTTTCGTCTCACCTCCATAAATTAATCTAAATTATCTTTCATTTTAAATTTTCAACATTATGTCATATCATTGCATAATAAACACCATTCTCAAAACTTTATATTCTCTTTAAATACTGCTCCACTGAAAAGAAAAAAAGTGGCATCTTTTAAAATGATGAGATTTCATTTTTAAAATGGAGTTCGAATCATATATTTCGTCTCAAACTTGAAATATTGGTATTAGATGGTCTACAAATCATCACCTTAATATAATATTTCACAACTATCGAGTTGCTATCTTGGTAAGAACACATACATGAGCAACAACCAGCAATAATAGTTGTTTGGATTTATATTTTATTTCATAGTACTAATAGTTGTTCCTTACAATTTCATTGAAACCACAAGCTTTGTAGGAACCCACATTGGTTGTCTATTTTGACTTTATTTTACAAGATCATATTATGGAAATGTCCCACATTTGGATGATTTTTTACATTCACACACATTTTTTATTATATGATATCCACATAATTAAATTCAAATGTGTTCTCATTAATTTTGCTTTAGTTACCAAGTGTACGTGCATCAAATGCATTGATCTTTGACCTTATCTTCATGGTCGATTCTAACAATATTTGGATCTGAATCTAACTTTTAAAAAGAGAGCTCCGAATCATAATGTGTGTTCATATTTTTTTTAGTTTCATAATAATTTTTCAAATTAAATCAATACGTCAAAGACAATATAAAAATCTAAAGGAATAAAAATATCAAACATGTCCAAAATGATCAATAAAAAACAACCCGCCTAACAGTTTTAGAGCTAAAAATACTAATCAAGTCTGTATAATCAAGTTGTTCAGTAATTTCTTTTCTCAATCGATAACATAGCCAATCCATTCAATCTTTCTCGTGACATAGTTGATCGGAGAAAAGTTTTGATGAGCTTTATCTTTGAGAAACTTCGCTCTGCACTTGTTACTGTGACCGAAACAGTCAACAAGATTTTATAAGCAATATGAGCATTTGAAAGCCGGATAAGCATTACATCCACCAAAATTTCAGTCAAAAATCGTAGATTATAGATACCACATAAAGCCCCGAAAAAACTAAAAATCTACAATAAAAAATTAGAAGCCCGAACAAAGCAAATACAAGAAAATAGATATACAGTTCCTCACGAATCTTTCAATCAAACCTAGAGACGACGCAAAGTCGATTAAGGCTTATCTGCAGATGAATATTGGGGAAGATTGGAGAATAATCGATAACAGGCTAAGCAAATTCCATTTAATAAATACTTGGTTTGGGGTTATCTAATAACTAGTATTATATATAATATTTTTTTTTAAAAAAAAATTTGGGTCCTAAAATAGAGATGGGTTTGAGTCATTAGATTCATTTGTCTATTAATAGGCACGGCCCCGCTTATCTTGATCTGTGTAATAGATAAAATAATATTGGATCTTAAAATAGAGATGGGTTTGAGTCATTAGATTCATTTGCTAATTAATAGGCACGGCCCTGCTTATCTTGATCTGTGTAATAGATATGTCTGCCCGCTTAACCTAATATATATTGGCGTATTCTTTACCTGTACATGGTTTTCAGAGATACATCTCTTAGATTTATTTGCATAGAAAAGTGTTTTAAAATTATAAAATATTCCACATTTATGTTACCAGTGCACAACTTTGTTTTATTAGAATGGAAGTCTGTAGATTCTAAAGATAGAAAATTAATTTTCTAAGCATGTAAAAATAGGAAAAAAGAAAAGGACATTTATCTAATGGACAAGTCTAGTAATACATACCAACACTTTTTTTATGCGAATGATAGAGATTTAACATCTTTAATTTGTATCAATTCATAGTTGATTGAAGTTTTACAATAACTCAAATTAAAGAATATTTATGTTCTCTTTTGATTCAACATATCATCATACTTTACAAATTAAACGTTGTTTTTATGTCTTCCACATAATTGGGTAATCAATATGCATGCTTGCTTTCATTTTTAAGTCGATTTTGTATGCATTCTTTCATTATAGAATCTTCTTTTTTAAGCATGTAATGCATTATCAAGAGAAAAGAGAGGTTATAAAGTCTAGCTAATTATGAGAAAAACTAGACTGAGATTCCAATAAAATATGTGCAAATATTTTGAAATTGAAAATATTTTAAGCTTATTGTATTTATTTATTTAAAAACAATGTTGAGTTTTAATTATTGAGGGCATTTGGTCTAGTGGTATGATTCTCGCTTTGGGTGCGAGAGGTCCCGAGTTCGATTCTTGCCCTTGTTTTATGCTATCTATCTCTTTTTTTTTACCTTGATTATTCCTCTTTTGCATAAAACCCTACACTCTTCAGTGAAGAGCTCGTTTGGTATAAAGAAGCTACATTAAAAAAGTGTTTTTTTATTAAAAAAAGTGCTTTTTTAATTTTTACTTGTTTGGGTGGGTTTTAGTGCTTAACAAAACCTTATTTAAGTTTGAAATTATAGCTTTTTTTAAAGTCTATTTTATACTGTTTTCACGAGCTTTGTTTAATGACCTAAAAAAAGCACTTTAATGATATGAATCCAAACACATTTATTAATTAAAAGGTTTTCTCAGCTATTCATCCAAACACAATATTAACACAATTTTTACTTAAAAAAATACTTTTAGAAAACAATTTTTAAAAAGAACTTTTTTTAGCAAAAAACTTTTGATACCAACGGCTCGAAATCGAAATGGGTTTAAGCCTCTTTCTGCAGCTGGAATCTTTCTGTTATATACATAAACCTAACAGCAATTCCAATCTGAAACCGTTCAAGATTACGTTTTTTACCCGAAAGAATTTGTGTAAGTAAAAGAGAAAGATGGTGTTCGGTCAGGTGGTGATAGGGCCTCCAGGCTCCGGCAAGACGACTTATTGCAATGGCATGTCTCAATTTCTGCCACTCATCGGCAGGTAACAGTTGAAGTTTCTCTGAAGGACGATATATTTATTCTTTTTCATTGCCCATGCATTTAGAATCTCAAATTGGATTGATAAATTTATAAGTTGGGTTTTTATGTTTAAATCTTTTCTTTAATGGGTTGCAGGAAGGTTGCTGTGATTAATTTGGATCCTGCGAATGATTCTTTACCGTATCCAATTCATTGGTTTTTCTTCGGTATTTTAGCAGCTTGAAGTAGAATTGTGCACTGTCGGTGTGTTTGTATGTGTTGTGATTGTCAACGAGTTCTATCCTTAACGAATAAAGATATGATTGTGCTATAAACATCGAGGAGTTAATTAAACTTTCCGATGTCATGGCTGAGCATTCCCTTGGTCCTAATGGAGGTAAGTGCATTGTTCTTTGTTTTAGCTTCATCTGTTTGGAAATGTTTTTGTTTTTTTAATTATCTTGACTGCCACTACTTTCATATGATTCAAGTTAGGTGCCTTTCGTGGTGCACTGTAAAACTTTTGTTGGGCAAAATCAGCTTCAAGTTCCTCTTTTGATGTTTTGTTTGATGGATTTGGACATTGAAACTCCTTAAATTGACTTCTTCTTGTTTTTCCTGTTAAATTTTTGGTTCCAAGCTTTATTTGTAAAATCATCTATTTAGCATTTGGGAATGTGATTTGTATTACATAATGCCTCGATTATTTCAAAGTCTGTAAATGACTATAAAACTGCTGTTCAGAAATGACTTTGGATGCAAAATCTTTATTCGGACTAACAAATTTTCACGGTTTTAAACAAAAACGTGCTTGATTTGCTCAAACCTAAAACCTACGTGCTACTTTGTGCTTTTTTTAAGATACCTCTAACAAGTTTAAAAAAAACTTGAAAACTAGATACTACTCATCTTCAAAGTAATCCCCCACCTTTTCTGGTGTAGAGAATATTTATTGCAAAATGATTTTTTCTTTCTGTAATTTGTTTTCATTTGGCTTGTAAATATGTGTGTCATTTGATGAATAAGATCCTGAATCTGAAAAACAGTTTACCATGTTTTATAGGTCTTATTTATTGCATGGACTATTTGGAGAAGAACATTGATTGGTTAGAATCCAGACTGAAACCCTTGCTCAAAGGTTGCTAACTTGCTATAGTATTTAATTTTTCTTTTTGATGCATAGCTACCCATATTTGGAGTTTCCTGCCTGCAGCAGATTTCTGAATGATTCTTTGATTTATTTGTCTCGCCCCTTAATGATTATTATGATGGAAATAAGGAATTTCATACCGTATAATCTTAATATATTCTCTGGTTTGTTTTTCATTTAGTATATTCGATTCAAGTGTTTACAATGTGGATCAAACTTGAATTAAATCTTGACCATTTCATTGGGTCTCTGTCACCTGGCATTGACAAAGAAAAATAAGAGGAAGTAGTATTACATTTTAAATGTTTTTGGCTGCTACTTATCGCTAAAAAAGAACAGTAGGATTTGAGTCGCTTATTTTTTAAAAATATTTTGGCTGCTACCTACTGATCACTAATAAAAGAACATTAGATTTTTTTTAATCTCAACCCATAAAGGATTCTTGACCATATTTCGTAACTTTTGGTGAAGCTAGAATATATTCTTGTTCTCTTGTTTGTGGGTGGCAGGAAAAATTTAACGCTTGAAAGCATGTACGTTGTACCTTGAGTAATGATGTAGAGTTCCTTGATAATTATATATGGATAGTTCATGGAAGATAATCTAAAAGGGGGTGAACTATAGCATGAAAGTCTTCTTGTTTCTTGGCAAAGTTTAAAAATAAATCGAGTAGCAAATAAATGCCTAGTAATTGCATGAATTCATTCTTTAAATACAAAGTTAAACTTCTCTTCTTGTGATTATTATTCACTTGAGTTAGTTACGAACACATAAATGCTTCCAATACGCATCATAATTATTAAATATGAAATGCAAGTACAACGAAAAAAAATGCAAATAAATATACAACTCTATAGAGGTTTGAAGGCTGTATCTTTCCACTCTCTTCTTTTGTTTGGGAAGAATCTACGAGATTGACTACTTACAATTGATGTCAATTAGAAATTACTTTGTCTACTCCAGCTGACACTTTTCATGAGTTATTTAGCACGATCACTACTTCACTAGTTAAAAGATTAGACAATCACTCGGGCAGTTTTGCATCTGACTTTAACTCAGTTAAGTGTTGTAGAGCTTTGCACAAAATATCCTTTCAGTTCAAAGGTTTTCATTTTGTTTAAAGTCTATATAATAAGACCTCACCCAGTAAGTTCATCTTTTTTTTCTTCTTTTTTTGGCTGTATAGTGGAAAGGGATGTTTATTTGTGTAAACTCTTTGATTTGATCTTCTTTATTTTCTCATTTGTTCAACCTTCTTGTTTAGGCCTTCAAATCATGAATTTGTAGGTTTAAATGATAAACCAGTCCCTAGAAATGATAATCTAGCCATTGTTAGACAGAATAAATTTGCAGTTGGATAAACTTTTTGAAATATTTGCACTTCCCCAACTGTCTAATATATGTCCTGAAAATCTGTCTTGAATCCCTTCCATTTTTATGCCTTAGGTACTGCTATTTTGTGAATTTAAAGTGTCAACATAAGGATTGATGGATTTTAAATCCATTAATTTCAAATTCCTGAATTGTTTGGATGAACAAAATTGAAGTGAATTTTCAGAATCTAATGTTAATTTAATTGAGATTCTTGAATATGTTTCTGCTAAGTACTTCCATAAAAAAATGTTTCCTTTCTCTATTTTCGCAGATCACTATTTTCTCTTCGATTTCCCTGGCCAAGTGGAACTCTTTTTCCTTCACGAAAATGCAAAGAGAGTTATCATGAAACTCGTGAAGAACTTAAACCTCAGGGTGTGTCTTATCTTCCTAGTTAATTATTACTCACGCTCATCTTCATTAAATTCATCTAGACTTTGAATCTAGTATGCAAATTAGGCCTTCATGGTGAGATAAGTCTTTTTTATACTCACTGACACTTGAACCAATATTGACCGACTAGTTGATTTGATTCTTGTATTAAACTCTTGATATGATCTCTACCTCCTGCAGTTAACGGCAGTGCACTTAGTTGATGCCCATCTCTGCAGTGATCCTGGAAAGTATGTGAGTGCATTGCTTCTGTCGTTGTCTACTATGCTACATTTGGAACTCCCACATGTCAATGTTTTTTCTAAGATTGATCTTATCGAAAGCTATGGAAAGCTTGGTTAGAACTACCTTCTTTCTACTCCAGTTACATGTAAAGTTGTTTCCCGTCTAGCACATATACTGAACACGATTTGTAACATAATTGTTGGATTGTTTTGCAGCTTTCAACCTTGATTTTTATACCGATGTACAAGATTTATCTTATTTGCAGCACTCTCTCAATCAGGATCCTCGATCTGCTAAGTACAAGTATTATTAATGCCTAAGTCATATATGCACATTTAGATTTTTTTATTATTTTAGAAAATACTGATTCTGTCCCTCTTCTTCGTTCTGTTTTTCCAATAGGTTATTTAGGAATTTTTTTGTTAGTCTTATGGGAGGCAAATTGGCCCCAACTTATCAACTTGAGAATATATTTGGTCACTTTTTGTCCGTGCCGTTCTTTTCATATATTATTGATTTCATAAAGTGATGTATTGATTCTTGTGGATCGCTAACTTTATACTTGTTTCTGAATTTTTGAAAACATGTCATTTGGCCTTTGTTAACTCACAAGTCATAAGTAATCATAAGTTCAATATATTTGGTTGATGTGAATTCCTTATACCAAAGACTGAAATACTTTTTTTGGTGCACTGATTTCTGGTTGTCCATAATAACATTGTAAACACATGTATTTTAATTTTTTGTCCATCATATTTTGTAAATTCTCAATCTGAATGCCATTTTCTCGTAAACTACATAATATGCAACAAGTCTAGAGTTAGAATATTTTTATTAGATGTGTGCCGAAAAAAAATTGCATTACTTTGTTTTGTGTAATTGGTATATATAATCATTCCACCACCCTTTTCCTAATCAGGCAGTCCCTTTCTCAGTTGCATTTTAGCTGTGGATGACAATCTTCTGATGCCAAATTTGTCTAGAATTTAAGTATATATAGCTGGCTTCTACTCAATTTTGTTAAATTTTCTGGCACAGAGCGCTAACGAAGGAGCTGTGCGAGGTGATAGAAGATTACAGTCTTGTCAATTTCACCACTTTAGACATTCAGGTTTGTCCACATCTCCATTAATCTGTACTTATTATCCATGGTCGTCGTTCTTTCAGCCGTGATTTTTCAGGATAAAGTGAGTGTTGGAAATCTCGTTAAACTTATTGACAAGAGCAACGGATATATATTTGCTGGCATTGAAGCGAGCACAGTCGAATTTAGTAAAATCGCAGTTGGTCCCGTTGATTGGGATTATTATAGATATCCTTTTTCTACTCGATGTTTTCTCTGACTATTGGGATTTCTTAATTGCTGTCCTAATTTATAGATTTTACTTGGTCCCGTTGATTGGGATTATTATAGATTTGATCATCTCCGCGTAAGTGGTCAGAGTGTGTTAATATTTGACACAATATCTTCAAAACTTTGTGTATAACAGGACATACCTTATTACCTGATTATTATCCTATTTTACTTGGCCCTCTCTGAAATCTGATTCCTTGTATAAGTTCAATTAATGTTCCTTAACATATAGAGGTTCACAGTTGCCGCCGTACAGGAGAAGTACATGAAGGATGACGAGGTTTTTCAAGGCAACGACGACACTGAGAATCATTAATATAATCTGTTCTACGATCGTCCTCGTGCATACCTCTACGCTTTACCGGTATATTTCTCACTTCTGAACTAAGATGCAGCTCGATTGGTAGTTCACGATTTGCTGAGTATGATGTTGGAAAAGATTTTGTGCCTACCCGGTGCACCTTTTTTCCGTAAAAGCATTGGTCTATCCACAACAAATTTGTTAGGCTAAAAGATGAAGGCTAAGCGAACGCAATTTGTATAAAGTTGTGCCTTTTTTATATTATATTTAAAGGCACTATTTTCATAAGATTCAAGGTTAAGTTGCATGCATGCTTGTTGTAAAACATGTCTGAATACAGAAACAGTTGCTTACTGGTAGGAAATTGTGTGGTATCTGGAATCTTTATGCTAAAGAAAGTGTAAAATCTCGTTTACTTTGATGTAATATCTATTAAGTTTCATTGAAAGGTAATAACCAAAGCCAATGTTTATTCTTGGAATATAATATTTTGAATCTATTGACTTTAATGCAGCTCACACTCTCTAGACTCCTCTAGAGTGTGATTATTTTCCAAAAGTCTTTTTTTCCCTTCTAGAATTTGAAGGCAGTTGGGAAGTGTAAAGAAGGAAGAAAGAGTGTAGTAGTCGTAGAGCACGACATTGAACAAAGAAAAAAAGGAACTCATCCGTTCCATGAAAAGCGTGATAAACGATGGTACTTCTAGATGCCCTTGGGCAAGAGGACACTATTATGCAAAACCTAAATAGATATAGAAAATTCAAGTCAAGTGCACTCCAAGCTTGACTTTTTTCATATAGAATTATTCTTCTTTGAATAATAAACACCTGTACATAGTATGTTATACTAAGTTATTTTTAAAACTAAAATTTTAAAATATAGAGATTTTTTTGTTATGACATTTTTTTTAGAAAAAAAATTATCTTGTTTTACAATAATTTTTGGATGGCTAAAATGAATTGGGGTCTAGCAACTTCTATACAAAATGTAAATTCGGTGAGGGATTTGGAGATTCTTATGTCTCCAGCATTTAAGTTAGGAACTATGCGAGACTGGAAAAAGATGTCTAGCTGCAAATATGCAAGAATTAAAGGAAAGTGTGGCATGAAAATCAATTATTATTTTTTTCTCATCCATTAGATTTTACCATATCAGTCCGAACATCTCCAAAATTTGCAAAACATATCGATAAAATGTTTAATAATTGATTTCACAAATCTACATTCTATAAAAAATAATTAACACAAAAAATTTACAAATTTCATTAAAAATACGTATAATTTCATAATGTGAAAAAAAGTATTTTTTTTTTTGTTTTCCTTTCAAGCCCGAGAGCCAACTCAAGCCTGCCTCAGACTGGTCTATATGGACCCCTCCCGACTTGCACGGGTTGGTTCATCTAGACCTATTTTTAAATAAGTTGAAAAAATTTCAACCCAACCTACTTAAATTGTGTTGAGGAGTGGGTCGAATCGATCTCGATCTCGATCCAACTCAAACTCACGGCTCAACACATAGGATACGTGAACATCAATACCTCAAGATACAACAGAAGAAAAAATCTAGATGTAAGATCAGCTGATAAGAAATCGAAATGCTATTAGATACATATCTTGCTATTAGCCTCATTTCTTTAAATGAGGGCCGACCTAAGGAATTCAATTCAGAATGGTCTAGAATGGCGTGAGAGTCTATGTTTTAGCTATTCAAGAAAGCTTCACACACACACACACACACACACACACACACACACATATATATATATATATATCGAAGGTTACACTTCGATCAGAGTATTTAGATCCAAGAGATTTGAAGGAAAAAGTCTGAAATTTTCAATTAAAATAATTTAGAAATAATTAGTCGATTATTTCAAGAATTCGTGGTCAAGTTGTATTTCTTGATATTAATTGATAATTAGTTTGCTGTCATAAATATTGTGCATTGTTTTATTGGACGTGTAGCGAAATGTTAAGCTTAAACCATTAATTAATGATTTGGTTTTGATAGACTTAGGACCGATTCAAACAAAAATCCCCGAACTTGATGGACATTCAAATCTTATCTCATACAAGATGTGCACATCCCATCTTTTCTTCTAAAAAATATGTATTATATGGTTTAAATCGAGGAACAAATTCCATCTGAACGAGTAAAAGATGCACACGCGTTGAATTTGTTATTATTATTTTTAATTTGATCAAATAATACTAAATAAATTAGTACGAAATTGTTTTCAATTTAGAAGAGTTATTCGATTTATAAGGGAATTGTGTTTAGATTTTTTTCTGTGTAATATTAACATATGGAGTGAATTGAAGATGTTTTTAGTAAGGTAACAAGGGTAATTATGGAGTTAAATATTTTGGTGTTCTAAGATAGTTACTCTAAGGGTCTCAAACTTAATAATATAGTATATATAATTTATATTTTTTGCCTTTAAAATATTAATTTAAAACTTTTCCAAAGCATATTTCACTTCCCATTGTAAATATAATTTACATGTAATATTTTAAAAAACAAATTTTAATGCGCTATATTAGTGTTAAAGTATGTAAGATAGGGATACTTTTCAAAAATAAAAAATACATTTATGTTTTTAGCCAATTCATTATCTTAATTCACTAACTTATATTTTTTTTTCTACTTTATTCATTTTCTCACAAGTGTAGAGACGACATATAACACATATTAATATTCGGCGACACATCGTCATTTTCAGTGCCACATCAACGTTTCAATGGAAAATGTTTATAATCAGAAAACAAATACGAATTAATATACTAATACTGTAATTTAAATTATAAGACAAAAAAATTAAAAACCTACAAAGATACAAAACAAAAATTTTACCATTTTCTATATTTATATTAATATATCATTATAAAAATATTAAATTTCTAAAATCCATTCCAATATATATCTACAAACTAACATAGAAGCTTCCACGAATTATTAAATAATATGCATGATATAGACTTTGTGCTTTGACCAAATCCCTCCAAGTGTTCTCAAATGGCTCCACCACCTAAATCAATATATATATATATATATATATATATATATATATATATATATATATATATATATATATATATATATATATATATATATAGACACACACAAACCTGACATGTACACATTTTCTTCGTGCTATAACTTTCTTAGATTCAATCAATCAACAACATTATACCAGCAAAAACCCATCATCGACAAATGTTTATCTGTGGCAGCGGAAGCTTTGGCCATGAAGACGAAAACGAACGCTATACGAGTCCATGTTCAACCCCGAAGAGATCCAAAAGGAACACGAATTTCTGCAGAATCGGCAAAGATAACAGCAACAAGAACCCTTATGCAGACAGGGGTTTGGACAAATTCAACGCACTTTTAGCAGAACTTGATGACCAGAAGCAGAAGATTTACACTCAAGTTGGCTCGGACGAGATATCCTTCGTGCGTTTCGTTTACCCGAATGATTCCGACAAGGTGAAGCCCATCGTCGTGAAGGCCAAAGAGAGGAATCAAGAGAAGATTAACACACAGGATCTTGTCAAGAATCAGAAAGGAAATATTCCGGTCACTAATCCTGCAGTTCCTGCCGTTTTGCAAGTGCAAGACAAGATTGGAAGCGCGGAGATCCCTGGTAAAGAGGCAAAAAGGAGCTCCAAGACCAGTTTCAGTCTGGAGAAATTGAGGCATCCTTATTACTATCTCCCACTGATTCTGATGCTGATTATTTTGTTTCTTGTTGTTTATGGGAGATCTTTTGCGATTCTGTGCACTTCGATTGGATGGTATCTGATTCCCACTGTAAATGGTACTGGGAATTCATCGGCATCGTCCTCGAGCACGAGGACCTTGAAAAGGAAGAAAGATTCGGAGATAAAATTTATTGAGAAAAAGATTGTAAATAACCAAGGATCATCTTCTCCAAGAAGTGTTCTTAACGGGCTAAATCCAGATAACTCACCTCAACAAGAAGAAATCGGGCGTAGAAGAAGCTTTTGATCACCTATGGTCCTTTGTCCATTCTTTTTGTTATTTTCTTGATTTTATTCTTCTTCGTTTTTTTTTGGCAACCCAACAATCATGAAGGAGAGGAAATGAAAATATTAAGTTTTTTTTTGGGAGATAAACTTAGATGCTTGTTTTTACCAAAAGATATTGATCAGTTTCCACCTGGATCATGAGTGTACATAGATATGGAAATAATCCACATTAAGAATGGACTTGTTCTAATTTTGTGTAAATTTTGGTGTTTTATGATTCGATATTGTTTATTTGTTTTTTTTTTTTTTAAATTATAGAGGTGGGGGTGACTGGTGAGGAATGAGACTCGAATCTGGGGGTCATTACTACTGTAAAGCTCCGAGTTCCGGTCACGTACTCCTAATAGGTCTCTATAACAACTACTCCGTATTCGTCGTCGATTTACGAAAATGATTAACCCAAATTGTTATATAAATTCATTATAAACTCATTTTAAATTTGAAAATTTTATGACGAGGTATCACAATATATACACAAATCAAACTACTTGGTCTCTATTGGGTGGGATTGAGACTCGAATCCGAGTCACCCCACTATATCTATATATACAAATGAAGCTACCACTGGCAAAAGACCTTGGTCTCTATTCGTATTGTTTGTTGAACAAAGGTTTTAAGGCACGCTTTGTATTCCTCGAATGGTGTTTTGTTTAGTTTACATGTGTCCAGTTTTTGGCGATAAATCAATACGAGTATTCTTGGATATTTGGTCATTTATTAGAGTGAGTTTCATGTGATACCGTCTTAATCCAGTGAGACGGGTCACCCTACTCATATTAACAATAAAAAATAATATTTTTAGCATAAAAAGTAATACTTTTTCATGGATAACACAAATAAAAGATCTGTCTCATAAATACGACCCGTAAAACGTCTTACATAAGTGTTTATCTTATTATTAAGCAATCACAGGGGGAGCCCCCACATCAACTAATTGGCGAATTTACGTTTCGTTTTTCAAGCCATACCAACCATTTACACACAGAATTATAGGATTATTTTAAAACGTCAAAAGTGTATATCATTAAATAATCTCAGTTGTGATTCAAGTTCAACTTCACTCTCTTGTTTTGTCGGACGGGTTAGATAGATATATGATGTCAGGTAAACAAATTCCTTGATTTATGAGACTTTTTTTTTTTATTTACAATATTTTCATATGATATATATATACACACACACACATACACGAAGGGGTAGGTTTTTAAAAGGTCTTACTGTGTGTGTACTTTTTTAAAAAAATATAAAAGCTAGAATGTTTCACGTGTCGATTTTGTAAGACATATCTCTAAAAAAAAATATTAAATCAAGTTGTCATTATAATCTTATCTTCTAACAAACTTGGGATAGAGGTATCACACAGTTTGATGAATTTTTTTCATTCAGTTGTAAATTTTACGCAAGAAAATGGTGATTTTCCAGAGCTAGGAACTCGTGGCAACTGTTACATGTTGTAGTGTGTGTAAATTAATTATGTAAATGAAATGCTGATGTTTTACCATATGCCACAGTAATTAACATCATCAATCCTTAATTTTTATCCGCCTCATTCCTTTATCGGCGGCTAATCAGTGCATCTCCGGGTGATGATCATGATAAAATAATATTACTTGTATCTCTTAGTATTAGAGCTGTCAAAATGGATCGACCCGTCTGATTCATCTTAGCTTGCAAAAATTTGGTAGGGTAGGAAACTTCAATCCAACCTCGCCCACCTCAGGTTACAAGCGTTTAAAAAAAAATCATAATAACAACCACCATATATCATGTATTACATTTAACGAAATAATTCGAGAATCAATATCATTATCAACAAAAATCCCTGCTATTTTTTCCCAATGGTCCCGATCTTAATTCCGTTTGATTTCATTTACTTATCCTGCCATTGCTAATCTCATACCCGAACATGTTCCCTCCGGAGGAATCGAATTGCTTGCTAAGAACATAGCTGATTTTGATACTCTCGGGTTTTCATTCAAACGGACAAATTTTCGTGGGGAGAGGTCCAAACCCGTGATCGTGGTCGATATTTACAGAACGAAGACATCGGACATCACCCAAGTTGGTTCCGACGACGACATTTATTGGCAAGAGATCTACGAAAACGGAATAGAGAAGCTAGCAGTTCATATTCCATGAATGCTACCCAAACAGTCTTGAAGATGGCGTTGTCCCAGAAAACGGCGACAAAAACAAAGTATGTTACGAATATGGATATTTGAAATATGTATGAATTTTGTGCATTATATCTCAAGACCGAATAGTTCATTTAAAAACCTCGAATTACTTTAAAAAACAATATCTTGTTATGTGAGGCCCGGCGTCGAAGAAGGTAGGGTGATTGTCGGTGCCATGAGGTTGCACGGACAATGAGCGACTCGTGACAGACTTCTAGACAGAAGAAACATGAATGAACCGATCTTACACTAGGTGGAGAGGGATTCTTAAACTGTTAGGCATGAGACTGTACGATTGATGATAATTTAAAAGATTTGATAGTTACTACTCATATCAAGAAGGTGCATCTTTTTTTCGTTAGATCATCACATAAGAACTCCAAAATTAAACGTGCTTGACTTGTGACAATTTTGATATTACTGATCTCTCGAGAAGTTTACAGGACTTATCAATTATTTAAAGAACTAATTAAAACAAAAAATGGCTTGGATCCATAATTATCATAAAAATTATATTTTTGATATAAAATTATATTTTTAATGAATTGAATCGAGTCAAAAATTCATCTCATACAATTATACCGTTTTAACAAGAGTGTAGATATTATAAATCATATGTCCGAGTTTTTTTAAATTTGAATGTAAATTGAAATGTCAGATATCAACAACAGCAAATTGAATTGGAAAGACAAAAGCCAGCCACGTATTTATTTATTTATTATTATTGTTAAATATAAAATGCAGCTTTCTGGCTTTTAGCTGTAATTTCTGAGCTTTCATGGAGATGGTGAAGAAACTGTTGGTAAATTAAACAAAACATTTACTGTTGATAAATAGTCGGCTGTGCGTTTGTGGATTCAGTTCTCTTGGCTGATTCAATCAGCTGGTGGCGGAAATTATTTCAGTGGTGGGGAGAAGCAGATCGAAGATGCGAGGAAGATGTGGAAGGAGACTAGAGACAGAGAATTCGGTAACCTTCGCCCTAATTCATTCGTTAATCGTATTGCCACCGCTCGAATTTCATCCATTCAACTCTCCAATTACAAGGAAATCGTCTCCTCTCATCGTGGCTCCGTCGATTCTCTTCAGGTCCTTTCTCACGCCTCACTTGGGTTTTTTTCCCCTTCTTCTTTGATTTGATGATTATCTGAACAACTGTTTGTGATTATGTTGTCATTTTTAAGGTTTTGTTGTTTAATCCGATGATAATGTTGTTAGAAGCCGGTTGCTGCTATTGTTTCTTGTGTTTTCGGGGGCATTGGTACTTTATGATTTACGCCCACTAAACTGAGATATATGCTGATTTTTTTCTGCCTTATAATTGGGTTTTCCTGCAGATTTGAGGGCCTTTAAAATTTTATGGCTGTGAAATCGCTATGATTGGTCTGGCCCTTCTTATTTTACTCAACTGAATCTAATAGAAACAAAGAGCCCATGCGTTTTGCCCTAAATTTCTTACGTTGTTTCAGTTGAGTATCACGTTTGATTTTTTTATCCTTCTCTTAAAGTGCTAGATTGAAAAAAATTAGCATATGAGGGTGGGACATTTATATGGTGAGTCATGAGTTACATTAGGTTCTCACTTGTATTGATTGTTGCTTCAATTAGTATAATTATACTTATTCTGCATAGATGTTGCCTCTTTGAGCAGAAATATCTTTGTAATTTGGTGTATTACTATGTTTTTTCCTTAAAAAACGTGGCCTTCTTGAAATTCAAGATCAGGTTGATTTGACGGAGGGTAGATATTTACTGGCTGGTGCAGCAGATGCAACTGTTGCTATTTATGATGTTCAACGCCCAACAAACTATGAGGGGGGTGGCCTGATTGCGAAGCACAAGTCAGTATTTGTCATTAACAAGCAGCATGAGAATGGCCATAAATATGCTGTATCTTCAGCCATTTGGTATCCGATTGACACAGGATTGTTCGTAACTGGTTCTTATGATCATCATGTTAATGTCTGGGATACAAATACCACACAAGTAAGTCTTGTTTCTTGTCTATCTTTGGATTAAAGGATAAAATATTTTAATCTTGCGTTAATTAAAATTTCTAATATAGGTTGTACAGAATTTCAAAATGCCTGGAAAGGTTTATAAAATTGCTATGTCTCCACAAGCAAGATCTCACATGTTAATTGCTACTGGAACTGAGGACGTCCAAGTTCGTTTATGTGATATAGCCTCTGGTGCATTTGCCCACACATTATCAGGTCATCGTGGTATGTAAATAGTTGTACATCACCTTGTCGTACATATATGAGGTAGTTATATGTATGCCTCTTAGTCTTCTTGATTTTGTCTCTCTGCCCATTTAAGTTCTTTGATATTTTCGTGCCATCAACTTATACCAATCTGGTAACTTACAAAAAATAAAAGTTAGTCAGATTCCGTGATGGCATTCTGATGTTACGTTCCAAAATATCTTCTTGGCATTAACTTTCGAGTTCAACGGGAGCATAATGTATGGCTGTTGTTTGTGCAAGTTGGTGCAATTGTTTGAAGGGGGTAGTTAGGAAGCGGCATGTGTTTCTTTCATAGAGCGGTTGATACACACTGTTTGAGCTGCTTTATATTTTAGTTGCGTGTTACCAACAACTCTAGTTTTTACTAAAATGATAAGCATTTGTTCTAAAGTTTTTTCTTATTAGAAATGAAGAACTAGCTGGTAAGAGTGTTACTAGGGTTGCTCAATTGGCGACTGAGATTTTGCATATGATTTTAAATGATGTTTTTCTCAATCCTGAAAATTTCCTGGGCTGCGTTTTCGTATTTGGGTAGACTGAAATTTCCTACTTGACATGATTAGACTATGCCAGCATGAATACCAAGGAAAGGTAAATGCATAATAGCTTCTGTTCTTATGTTCTAACGCTGCTTTCTATTTCCTTGAACTGTCTCAAGTTAGTATATATAGCTTCATTCAATTTCCTTAAACTGTCTCAAGTTAGTATATTTATCTTCATTCAATAGTCTGACATTATGAGTATTCTGCCTTTCCATTTACCCCTATAAGAAGCTACTTTTCTGGATCTTAGGTTTCCTTTCCTTCATATTGATTTATTAAACACAATAATGCTCATTCTGTTTCACTCTCTTTATTTCTGCCACCAGCTAGATATTTCTTGCTCTTCTTTCAATTTTGTGCTGAATAGAAAATCAGTTTAGTTTGTTGAGAATACCAATTTGGTGGTCGGGCTTGTAGGAATTTCATGCATTTGATATGTTGTGATGGATCTTTATTTATTATGATTGGTTGTTATGATAGATGGTGTAATGTCATTGGAGTGGTCTACTTCTAGTGAGTGGGTTTTGGTAACTGGAGGATGCGATGGTGCTATACGTTTTTGGGACATCAGGCGTGCTGGATGCTTTTGCATTTTAGATCAATCCCATTCTCAGCTTGGAAGACGCCCACCTCTGCTATCACGTATGACAACTAATAAGGTTCCTGTTTTCTAGAACAAATATGTGAAGCAATTGATGTACGTGTTGTAAGATGCGTAATTTTAGTCTGAATAATGAGATGGTTGACATTGCTATCCTTTTCATGTTTCTAGATTTATGCTATTTTTTTAGGACACCATGAAATTTAGTTTGTTTGGAAGTAACATAAGTATATAATTTTGAACTGAAAAGCGTTCATGGAAAAGGAAATTAGTTAAATTTCACATATAGGATAGTCTTTTGCTTGACTGTGATCATCAAGTTAGAGAATTTTATAGCAGAATGAAACAGAACTTTTCCAAATCTTTTCCTGGTTCCTGTACGGTCTTGGGCATGAAAATACTGTCTTGGCAAAAGCTTTACATGCACTATTTTTTTTTTGCACCCACAGATATGGTGAGTCTTGTAAGTTGTAACTGTGAAATTTTATTTACCTCGTGATCTTTTTGCTCTTGTGTAGAAATCTTCATTGGCAGGCCAAAGTTCAAATGAAAAAGTCCGAGCACCTCAGAGGAAAGTACCCAATGGAAATGCTTTGAAGCTCTATTCAACTGGGAGAGTTTCAAGTGATGTGAAAACCTCAAAACAGCGATTACATCCTGGAATGCTATCAAGTCATGATCGTGCCACGGGCCATTATGGTGTTGTAACTGGAATAAAGGGGACTAATGATGGCATGTATCTTCTTACTGCAGGTTGAATTTACTACTCATTGAAGCTGAGTTTTATCATTTTTTCTCGTTTCTACTGTTTTTTTACTATGATTCATAATTTTTAGTTGGAATTTTCGCTCAAAATTTTTAAAATTATTTGTATATTGTCTGTAAAGACTTCTCGAACTTGAAGAATAAAAAATATTGTGCTAACTTCCGTGATATGATCTGTCACACAATTTTCTCGTGTGATGTGGCATGAGAAAGCTTGATCTATGTTTAGTTAGATTGCATTCTCAGAAGTCCATTTTCATGAGGTCTACTCCAATACATTGCTTTGTGACCAGTTTGATATGGAGAAAGTAGCACAGCTTTAGGTTGACGTTGAGGCTTCGATTCATCTTCCTTTCCTTCCTAATTTGGACTGGCTTAGATTTTTGCACATGGCTCTTGCTAGTCATTGAAGTTCCATTTTGGATATACAGTGCTAGGTGCCAAATTTAAATAACTAAATGTATTATCATGAACGATAATTCTTCTTAACACTTTTGACTTTCAGGTTCTGATTCACGGCTGAAGTTATGGGATATAGAATCTGGATGTAATACACTTGTAAACTTTGAAACTAAACGGTTACAAAGCACGAAAGGTATACAGATGGCTGTGTCTCATGATTCAGCTCTCGCTTTTATTCCATGCATGACCACGGTGAAAGTATACTTCTTCTCTCATTCTACTGTGACAGTATCTTTTTTGTCAAATATTTTGTATAATATATGCTCTCAATTTCTTAGGTCTTCGACATGTGGTCTGGTCAAACAAAGGGGACATTCCGTGGCCATTATGAAAATGTCAACTGCTGTTGGTACAATGCACAAGATCATGTTCGTTTCTTTCTCTCTCTCCCCTCTCCTCTTCCCAACCCCACACCCACATTATGCAATTCACCATCCCTAAAAGTAAAGAGCACAAATATACAGAATAGCCGCAGGGACTTAACCAGAAAAAGCGCTTTAAAAAGCACCCAGGGATGGACTGTCCTCTAGTTAGAACTTGTTGATTGGTAATATTCGCAGAAAGCACACTCTTGGTTATGTAGTATAGGAATTTGACTATTGTGTAGAATATGTTTCATGCTTGAGAGAGTATCTGGATGATCAATGCTTTTGTATTCTGCTGCGAGTAGTATTGTTTTGCAAATGACAGCTGTGTTATTATTTTTTTCCATGGATACATCTCGATCAGTCATTGAAAAAGAAATTAATAATTCGGTCTCTGCGTTGTTGTAGGAGTTATACACCGGTGGTAATGATAGACAAATCCTCGTCTGGTCTCCATCAAAATTCAATTCTGATGAAATGGTATGTTTTCAAAAATTGAACGTTCCATATTCCCGGTGCTATTGCAATCCCAACCTTATTTTGATTGGAAATGCAGGATGAATGGAGGAAAGGGCAACAAACAGCTAATGCAGTTGATCGGGATAACTGGAGTGACTGAGGTTTATTTATTTATACTGGTCTTTGTTTTCTACTTGTACATACGCAGTATTAAAGGTCTTCAGTGTTTGGCTTAGACATTTGTATAATTAGATAGAAAGATTATATCAGAACAGAAATTCTTGGCTTTGAGAAGTGGTTTCTGAAGACAATTAATTTGTTAAGTTTTCTTCTTTTTTTTTCGAAAAAGAAAAATCTATTTCTATTTGATTATGGTAGAGACAAAGTTTTAATTTTTTTTAACATAAACATTATATTTTTTTAAAATTAACATTTTTTTAGTCGTTTTTCTTGTAAATGCTCTTTTAATATATTTGACCCCAAAAAATTTCACTATATTTATATTTTTCAGCTTCTTATTTTACTGTTATTATGATTAATTAATGAAATATTAATTTTATGGTCATATTATCATTTTAATTTTTATTTGCAAGAAGGTGATATGTTGATGTTTAAGTTGAGGATCATGTTAAAATGAAGGAATGAAATAGACAATCTCAAGGTAAAAAGACTATTTCTCATACATGATAATCTCATTCTGGTCTGTTTCTGAAAATCCAACAATTATCATTGTTCTAAAAATATAAAGTTCATATTCAATCTCACATAAAATAAAATAAAACAATGAACATTGAATTTACGTTGCGGACAATGTCTTAAAGAAGGTTTCACTCTTCCCACGACACAAACAAGAAGCGACACGAAAGCACTTGCATTGCAGTCCGATGTTCCAAACATATAACAGTCTCACGAATTTTTATCTGTGAGAGACGGATCAATCCTATCAATATTCACAATAAAAAGTACTACTATTAGTATAAAAAATAATACTTTTTCAATATGACCCAAATAAGAGATCCGTGTCACAAAATACGATCCGTGAGACTGTCGCACACATGTTTTTGTCAACATATAAATATCTAAAGCGAAAAACACTCTTTCATTTTCCTCGATTCATTTTTTAAAATTTACTCTTAAAAAACTAATTTAAAAAAAAAATCGAACATGTTTCTGTGTCCTTTATCAAATGTTAATATCTGAACTTAGACCAAGATAGTAGGAACTTTTAGTAAATAATATTTCAAATTTATTATATAATTTTGAAATTGGCATAATATATGAAGTTTAAATTATATTTTTTAAAATATTAAGGTGAGTAAAATAAAAAAGGAAATTTTACCCACGCAAGTCCAAATTTGCCATTCGTTGTCTAAATCGAGGGTTTTTCTTTAATGTCGCTATATAGCGACGACTGTGGCAAAACAGTCGCTTATTAAATTAAGTGACGGCTTTTACACGGTCGCTATATAACGACGGGTTTTAATTACACCGTCGTCTGTTTAATTGAGCGACGGTTTATGAAAATTTGTCGTTATATTAGCGACGGTTTGATACAAGACCGTCGCTTTTGTTTTACCCGTTGAACAAAATAGCGACGGGTGTGTGGAATAGTCGCAATAATAGCGACTGTTTTTTAGAAATCGTGGCTATATAGCGACGGGTTTTATAAAACCGTGGCTATTGTAGTGACGGTAATATAAAACCGTGGCTATAATTTAAAAGGCGACGGTTTATTTAAAAACCGTCGCTATATAGCCACGGTTTTATAAAAACCGTCGCTAAATGAGCGACGGTTTTTAAAAAAACGTCGCTAATCCTTCCGTTTTTTTGTAGTGCTGTATGCATTACATCTAGATTTTAAGCTCACACTGTCCCAATCTAGGCTGAGTTTATGCGAATTACATTTCCTCAATATTTTAATATAACATGTTTAATTGATCATCTGACGGAACTCACGTATTTTTTCTTTGCATTAAGAAATAAGTGGCGTTTATAAAGATGTAACAAAGACAGACCTCTTATGTATTATATAACTTTATTTTTTTAATTAATAAGTTTGTTGTAATTGAACCTTGTTGGAATTGAGACCCATCTAAAGACGAGTTAATTTTATTTATATTCTTTATATTTTATGTATTTGACATTTATCTCTATTATCAAAATTTATTTATTTTTACTATATATAGAAAGATAAATATCAAATATATAGAGTACAAGACAATATTTCTTATGCAAAATAGGAAATGGAAAATGGAGTCTAACTAATAATTAAATGAAATTAATGCGATGTTTAAATAACATTACATGTGCACTTTTCTTTCCACACTCTTCATGTTAATCCCATTATTATATTTTTCTTTTAAAAAAATGTGGATGGGCTACAGTGGAAGAATACACCATAATAATTTAAAGAAAACTATTATTTTAAAAATTATAAATAAATTTTAGACTATGTTGGTTTTTTTAATAAAAAAATGTTTTTTTTTTGTTTTTTTTTTTAAAAAAAGGAGCAGTTGCCCACACGAAATCACTTACGTACGCTTTCTTCTTACAAAAAATAGTTGAATTTCACTGAAATGTATAAACTATTTGTTGGCTAATTTTAAATAAAAATTCAATTTGTTTTCACATATTATTGACTTTTTAAAATTTTTTGTACATCTAAAAACATAGTGTTCCTGATTATTATTATATTTTAAAAAAACTTTTAGAATAACTGCAAATAAATTTTAGTCATGAAGTGAATGATACTTTAGAATACATAATCGGATCTAAAAAAATAGTTACCTTTCTGCTATTGACTCAGAACATAAATATTATTTAAAAAATATAACTTTTTATCAATTTGTTTACATATTATTTAACTTGAGAATTTTTTAGGATCGTATATTTCATATAATACAAATAGCAAAAACTTGTGTGAGACGGTCTCATGGGTCATATTTTGTGAGACGGACCTCTTCTTTGGGTCATCAATAAAAAAAATGTTGTTTTTTATTGTGAATCGGTAGGGTTGACCTGTCTCACAAATAAAGATTCGTGAGACCGTCTCACAAGAGACCTACTCAACATAAATAATATATCGTGCTTGTTGTAAACATTTCAAAGTCCTTTCTTTAAACTTTAAAACTCTTGTGAGACGTTATGTGAGACGAATTTTCAATCCGATCTGATTTATGATTCATAATTCGATTTGATTATTAAAAAAATAATAAATTTTTTATTTATGTTAAACATTAAATATGAATCAGATTGACGATGGTGTTTGGAGGAATAGATTTATGAATACGTGAAAAACAGATGCAATTACTGGATGGATATTAACAGCAGCTCGCACGTGCTGATTGTGAACAAATGAAGTTCATATTTGATCTCAATATGGCGACTGTATTAAAAGCAGCTCGCACGTGCTGATTGTGTCCGGTTATCCACGTGTCGTGTTCTCGATGATGGCTCCCTTTTTTTGTTTTATTCTCCGCTTCTTCCTTACTTCAACTCAATCGAACCTTCTTCAGTCCAATCGAAACGCCGTCCTTTGTTGAAGGTATAGGGATTTTTCCTATATGATACCGGAGTTGATTTGATTTGAACTGAAATAATTCTTGTGGTGATGGATTCTCATTCCGTTGGATCGAGCTTTTCCTACAAGGGGCAGGAATTCAGCGATCATAGCCTTGTAAATGGTGATTGCTCTGCATTCAGTGAATGTAGCAGTGATAGATCCGGGGAGTTTACGGCCGCCTCCGCCTACAGTCGCCATCTCTTTGTCGCCTGCGCCACAGATAACTCCGATGAGCTCATCTCCTATCTCGTTTCCGCTCTTGATTCGACCAACATCGATGAACAGAAGCAAGCAGCTATGGAAATCCGTCTCCTAGCCATGAACAAAGCTGATAACAGAATTAGAATTGCCGAAGCTGGGGCGATTAAGCCGCTGATTTCGTTAATTTCGTCGAACGATCCTCAGTTGCAGGAATACGGCGTCACCGCGATTCTTAATTTATCTCTATGCGACGAGAATAAGGAAGAAATCGCTTCATCCGGGGCGATTGAACGGTTAGTCCGCGCGCTGAAATTCGGTACTTCAACTGCCAAAGAAAACGCCGCCTGCGCACTCCTCAGACTGTCGCAAAACGAGAAGAACAAAACCGCGATCGGGAAATCCGGTGCGATTCCGCCGCTGGTGAACTTGCTGGAGACCGGGAGTTTGAGAGGGAAGAAAGACGCGTGCACGGCGCTGTTCTCGCTGTGCTCGGTGAAGGAAAACACACTGAAGGCTGTGCAGGCGGGAATAATGAAGCCTTTGGTGGAGATGATGTCGGACTTTGCTTCGAACATGGTGGATAAATCGGCATACGTGTTGAGCTTGCTGGTGTCAGTGGTGGAGGCTAGGGCGGAGCTGGTGGAAGAAGGTGGGATTCCAGTGCTGGTGGAGATAGTGGAAGTGGGAACACGACGGCAGAAGGAGATTGCGGTGTCCATACTGTCAGAGTTGTGCGAGGATTGCGTCGCGTATCGTACCATGGTGGCCCGCGAAGGAGCCATTCCTCCCTTGATCGGTTTGTCGCAGACTGGGACCAGTCGGGCCAAACATAAGGTAAAAAAACGAAAACTTTTCTCTCCTATTTCCTAGTAACATTTGATTATTCGGAGCCAACTAATGTTTGTTAATACCAACATCTAAGACGAATTGCGAATTCCATCGCCAACTATGTTGGTTAATTCAACAAAATATATCTCGTAAAAACTTGTATGAGACGGTCTCACGGGTCGTATTTGTGAGACGAGTCTCTTATTTGGGTCATCCATGAAAAAATATTACTTTTGATGCTATGAGTATTACTTTTTATTGTGAGTATGAGTAGGGTTAACTCATCTCACAGATTAAGATTTGTGAGATAGTCTCACATAAGACCCACTCAATATATTTTAAAGTCAGCTCAAGATCTCATTTTTTTCACCATTTGTTGGTCATTTATATGTTTACTCGCAAATATTATCCATGTTCTTTTGTAAATTTGCTAAAATGTTTACAAAAGTTGACGAACAAATAAATTCTCCTGGAAAAAAAATGGGCGAGCTACTTAGTACCTCGTGAAAATTTCAAAAGTATTATTAAATTATTTTGTATATAAATTTATATCGAACATTAAAATGTCTGAAACGAGATTACATTTCATTGCCAAATTTTTTATCGGATCAGAATCCCGTATTTATTTATTGATTTTTAGACCCACCGGAGTTGGCATGTTGAATCAAATCAAAACAATTCCCAAAACGAAGATCACAACTGTTTTTCGGTTTTGATCGTAAAGCCAATGTCGAAACCAAGAACTTACAGTGTGGTATGGATTCCTGAAGATATGAAAATAAAGCCAAAATTAGAATTGGAACCGTGCAAAGTTCGTAACTTGATCATAAATCTATCTCCAGGATTTTACTATATTATTAGTTAGTTTCATAGTTCAGTGATCTCACATATTGGCCAAGTGTGCAGCCCAACCCTACGGGTAGTAAAAAGGCTAAAGCACACCTCTTAGATTGGTGTTGATATATAATTCTTATACTAATTACTAGCTATTAGATCACAATTATTGCCACAAACTATAAAAATTAGTGAATCTTAGGCAATAATGTCTACCTGTCTGCCTGCACAGTTCTTGTAAATCAATAGTTAAAATTATCTCCGGACAATAGGTTCCCTTTGTAGGGTTGTTCACCATGGACGACATAATAATTGTATCAAGTTAATGCAGCTGAACGATATCAAGTAATACAACCAATACGGCCATCTAAATGTTTGTTAGATTAGCATTATTGGTCAATAAACTAAGTGTAAACAGATCAGATTAATTGTATTGATATTACTTGAAAAAGAGAACACAGACAAGATATGATGACCCTTATTATTCTATTATGGGTTGGTCTCTACTTTGTCCCGATGGTACTAGAAAGTAGCCCAACAAGATAGTTGTTCGTTTTGTTTATTATTCTGGCGTCTCCAATCAGCTTGGACAGTGCAAAATCATACGGTCTCAATATTTAGATGTAATAGTGTGGGATTACATGGACGGACCAAATCGGTTACGATATATGATTCCAGTTTAATTAATAGTCTATATGTGAGTTGTGTTTGAGGGTCAACATTTAGACATAATATTCGAAGGTAGATTAAAATTAATTTCAGAAAATTTTATTGGACAGATACTCATGTTTTTTGGCATTTAGCTTACTAATGGGATTGTGGTTTTGGACAGGCGAGGCACTGATAGAGGTTCTAAGGCAACCGAGATCCGCAAACTCCGCTGCCGAATACAATATCTGACATTGTAATTATACAATGTTGTGGTAAATTTGTTCATTTTCTTTCGATTTTTATCTTGTTAATTATAGTGCCGTTCATACAAATTTTCGTTTATATCATATCAATGTGCATAGTTGTATGTAGCACTTGGTAAGACTTTGTTGTTTTTTACTTCAAAAACACTCATCAAAAAATTTTTCTGAAACTTTTAGGAATAATGTTTAGACTTCATTAGGGATGTCAATGGGCCGAGTTTTGCTCAACCCACAATGGACCCGCCCCAGATATATCAAATGGGTCATGAGGCGGGTCTCGAGTCCAATTTTTCGGACACGTCTGGATATAGGGCGGGTCATGAGTCCTGTAATACCCGTCCTCATATATGTGCATATAAATATTCTAGGGTTTTATTAATGTTCGTTTGGAGATGTCAATATTTTTTTTGGAGAACTAATACTTTTTTTTATGTAATTCATTATATCGTGAAGATATTTTGTTTGTCATTATTAGGTGTGGTCGAAGAATGAATGAGTTTTCTATTGTGTTGTATTCAGAGACTTGTTTGTTTTATAATTCAGTTATGTGAGAAGAAAATAATTGTTTTCATTTAAAAAAAAATTGGGTCTCACGGGTCTAACCTGTCCCGTTTTGTATTCGAGGTTGGCGGGTTCGAAGAATATTTAACTGGGGTGGAGCGGGTGATGGATCAAAGTTTTTTTCATGGGACGGGTCTTGGGTCTAGACATATATACGCACCCTATTGACATCTCTAGATTTCATCTTGAAATTTAATTTTATACGTGTTAGGATTAACATAGGAAAACTGTCCGATGATGTTTGGACGAACATCTCGTAAGGATTTATTTTTGAAGTGAAATACCATAAGGCATAGTTTGATACACATGATAGGATAAACATATGATATATAATATAAGGATAAGTTAAGGATAAATAAGATGTAGGATATTATATTTAATGTTTGGTATGATTTTAATATGAGTGACTAAATTTATATATTAGATTGTAATGACAAAATTAACATTATCATAATAAATTTTATAATTTCAAAGGTGTTGCTTGAGTTCATATTTCTTATATGTTCATGCGCCGACAATGCTTGCATGATTTATTTATTTTTACTTAATTTTATATATTATATAAATATGATAATTGAACCCTCGATTTTGTGAGTCAAGTCAAATATCACTTTTTAAGGTTAATCGAGTTATACTAATAATTTTATTGAGATTTATAAATATCATTTATATAATTATCTCGAGTTCATTTATATAATTATCATATTATATAATATATAAAAATAAATAAAAATATTTATTTAATTTTAATTTTATATTAAGGTCGAAAAGCAAGGGCTTTTTTCAAGAAGAAACTTTAAATATTTATAAAAATCATTTATATAATTATCTCGAGTTCAAACCATTATTTTGATCATATATAAAAATAAAAAAAATTATTTGACAGGGTTTAGGATTTTTATATATTGAAGGCAATTAAGTCATTTATGGTGTTTTTGTTATCATTAAATTAAAATTATCACATTGATATTTTATCCTTGTATAAAATTATTTATCACGGATCCATGATATTATCATGAGTTTTCTAAAAAGATATCAAACGTTGGATAAGGAGGATTATTTATCAATCACTTTCTTATCCATTGTACCAAACTATATCTAAAGGCTCCGTTTGGTACGTGTGATGGGTAAATAATGATTAGTAATTAGAGTTATTAAAAAATGAGATATATGGATTAATAGTATGGTGGAATAAATAACATGATATTTGGTATGATTTTAAAATGATGAATTAATTTTGTAAATTTTATTGCAATGATCAAAATGCCCCAAATGTTAATTAAATATATATTCTTCAAATAATTAGATAGATAATTAAATATTTATAATTATAATTTATATTTATTAAAATTATTTAAATATATTTATTAAAAATAAATTTGTAAATATACATTTATTTTAATAATTAAAATAAAAATAATATTTTGAATGTTAATGTTAAATAAAGTTTAATAATAATTATAATATTATTGTTTTTTAAAATAATTATAAATATTTTTAAAATAATTTGATAGATAACTAAATATTTATAATTATTATTTATATATTAAAATTAATTTAAATATATTTATTAGAAATATTTGAAAATATTACGATAATTATTAATAAAATAAATTAGAATTTAATAAATATTTATTTTCATAAAAAAATTAATTAACAAGATTAAAAACTTATAAAAATTTAATTTAAGATATATTTGTATTATAATTTATTTTTTTAATGATTGAAAATAATAAAAATATATGAAATTAATTTATAAAAAATATAATAAAAATTTAAATATTATATTAATTATTAAATTTTCACTAATTTTAATTTTTATATTATATTGAAGAAAACAATTCAAGAGTATTTTGGTCAATATACAATTTTATCATTATTATTATTTAAAAATTATACATTATCACACTTTTAAAGAGGGATATTTAATCACACAAATAACATAAATAGTGAGGGTATTCAATCATAATCAAGGACCTCCATGCTAAATTAAAAATTAACCAAACATGAGATAATGAATAATTATTTAATAATCATTCTCTTATCATGACTACCAAATATAGCAAAAATGTTTGTACAATCATTTTGTGGCGTTCATAATTGTCCACCTAGTCGTGCCCAGAATAACATAACTCTACGGTTGTGTTTAGTTTATGATAAGGAAATAATTCTGTCAATATTATGTTTATTTGTTTCTTTATGACTGTTGTTAACTAATAAAATTTATTTATATTTACCTAATTTAGATTTTAAAGTTTTATGATTGTCACAAATAAAAGGTGTGATAAATAATAATTTTTAAGTAATAGACTTCTCGACTGGGGGAAATTACTTTAATACTTTTTATTTTCTAAAAAATAATATATAAAAAACTCATTTTAAAAATTATAAAATATGAATGAAAAATCAAATAATTTAATATATTTTTTAATACATTGATGGATAATATATCATCAACTTATATATCCTTATTCATGGGGACAAAATTACCCAATTTATTAATTTTTAATTTTTAAACAATAAAAAAATATTTATACCCAATAATGTTGGCGAATGAAAATAATCTACATGTGAATTAATACTAATTTACATTTTTTTAAGCAAAACACAATCTCAATTATACAATAATGTTCAGTTTCTCCTCTCATTTACGTTATTTTGGTCCTGAAAACCAGACATAGTATATTGGATATTAATTACATGTTCTTGAAGAAACTTCGCAAACGGGGCATGTGCATGTCCATTCTCCATCTACCATAATATTTTTCACCTCTATCGGTTCTCACGATCATAATCTGTTTTTCACATTGATTCTCCACTTCAGCCTTAAAAACCTAAAAGGCTTCAAGTGCTTCGCTTTTGTCATGAAGCATGTAGATATACATGTATCATGAGTAATCATCAATGAAAGAGATGAAGTATTTTGGACTTTACATGTCCATTTGATCTGGAAAACAAATATATGAATGTATGATTTCTAATATTTTTGTACTCCTCTTGGCACCTTTTTTAAACTTATTGGTCTGGTTTTTCTTTATGGAGTCCGCACAAGTCTCAAAATCAGTAAAATCTAAATTACTAAGTACTCCATCATTCACTAATCTTTTAATCCTCTCTATGGAAATGTGTCTCAATCTCATGTGCCATAATATTGAGGAATATTCATATATAAAACATTTTTAATATCTCTCTGAACATGCATGTTGTGTTATTATTTTGTAAAGAAATAGAGAAAAGACCATCAATTACCATTTTCAACAATATTTGATTTATAAAATAAATTTATTGATTTATCCAAAACCTGAAAGGAAAAACCAAGGGGTACAAGATTTGAAACTGAAATTAAATTCCTAGAAAAACTAGGAATATAAAATGTCTTTTCCAATTTTAAATAAAATCACTATCCAATATAAGGCATCAAATCTCACTAGTCTTATCATGTGAAGAATCTTCTTTCCTGAATAGATGTTCAGCTCATTTTCTTGAGTTTTCCTTAGGCTTTGCATACCTTGCAAGATATTTGTAACATGGATTGTAGAACCAGAATCAATCCACCATATGTTATAAATCATATCAACCTTATTAGATTCATAACAGACAAATGAAATAGGAATACATTTTTTTCAAGCCAATCCTTTTAATTAATTGCAATCATTCTTCATGTGTCACGTCTTTTTACAGAAGAAATATTTGGATTCTTTAACGTCAGGTTGGAGTGTAATTATTTATTTCCCTTTTCTCTTAACTTTGATTTGCTTCTTATACTTTCTTTGTATAGTCATAAAACATTGTCACTTGTTTCCATTAACAACCTTCATTTCTCTTGAACACACATGTTAATTAATTCATTTATTAACCATTTATCTTTATGTGTGTTGTAGGAAATTTTGAAGGGTTCATATTTGTTGTAGAAGAGTTCATAAAATGTAGTGTACAAGAAAATTCTCAGACATTTTCATTTCAAGTGTCTTTAGTCGAGCCGCTATGTCTCGCATTTTTATTATGTGTTCTCACACACCTCTCACATTGGTGAGCCTTAATAAAGAGGATTCCATTATTAGGATGCTGGCAAGTGCTTTATCTGAAGACCGAAACTATTCATCAATAGCCTTCAGTAATTCTTTGACATTATTATGTTGATCGACAACACCACACATACCCGCAAAGATTTTGGTCTTTATGAACGTTACGCATAGTTGATTAGATAGCTCCCATTTTTCATAAAGATCAACATCATCATGAATGTTGTTTTCAGTAATTGCAAATGGTTCGTCTTTCCGTATAACATAATCAATATTCATCCACTCTAATTGAAAAATAATTATTTCTTTCCAAATTTTATAATTATCATCATTTAGTTCGTGAATGTCACATTTCATATATATAAAAAAAACTCGCATGTTACATAACTGCATAAAAATATAATATACTTATTATTTTTAAAATTTTGATGTAATATCATGTTTTACCAATGTAAACCATTAAAAATCTATTGACATAAAATTTGCCTATAGCTGAAACTTTATGATAAATATGTCAAAATATATTTTCTCTTAACTCCTCTGGGTAAATTAAGAAAAATATAATTTTTATATTTTAACCAAATTAGTTATATAAATATAATATAAATCCATGTGGGGTAAAATTTATTATATTTATATAATTAATTACAATTGATGTCTATTATTTGATCTAAATCTACTTAATGCATAATTTTTCATAATCAAGAATATTGTGGCTATTCTTCAATTATTTAAAATTATATGGTTCAAAATGTTGGCTTTACTTAATGCTTCAATTTTATAATTATTATTCACTTTAATTATTCACATTTATGTGAATCTTTATAAGCTAAAACTTTATATTCATATTTTTACTTAATTTATTCATATAAAATTATATAAACATATTAATAATCAAATATAAATAATTTGTGAATTATAATCATTTGAAATATTAGTGCATTACTTTTATTTCACTCAATATTGTATGTAACAACAAATTACACATAAATATAACAAAATAAAAATTTTATGCACAAATTAAATTATTCATAAACTTTAAAACTATTTTAATGTGTACAAATTATTTAACTAAATACTATAAGTATACCGAATTATACATATACTTAATAACACAGTAATTATTATTTATTTTTATTAATTTATTTCTTTTTAATATTTTGAAAAATAATAAAAAAATGAAATATTACCGACATAATTAAATAACAAATTGAAGTGCACTTTTAAATTCAACTAGTATTTAACTCGTGCGATGCACGGGAGGATATTATTAAAAAATAATTATTATAAAAAATAGATATTTAAATTGTAAAAAATTAATATAATTATAAAAAACTATTTTTTCGCTAAATTTGAAAAAAATTCTTAAATATGAATGTATGTCGACTAATTGTGTTACCATAATACAATGACATGGTTCTTATCGTGTTTAAAATATTAATGTCGATCACCAACCTAAATACATATTTAATTTTTTAATTTCTGAAAAACTAAATATATTACTATTTTTTAACGTGTGATAAATAAATATTTTTAAATCAAATTTAATAAAATTAATGATAAATATTTTTTTCAACTCATATCACAAATTAAATTGATTGATATAATCAATACAAAAGTTTTAATGTAGTTTATGTTTTTAATAGAGTTTAGTTTCATTTTGAATAAAAATAATAAAAGACATATAATACATAAATTATATTTGAATTAATATAAAAATGAATTGAATTCAAATTTGAATTAAATGAATTGATATAATCAATGCAAACAATAAATGATATTATCATTTATTGTAGTGCATATATTTCAATATTCATGAAATATCTTTCTTTTTTTAGAAGTGACATTTTGGCAGAAATTACTATTTTTGGCAAAAAAAACACTGCTTTTATATAGATATAGATGTTTCATTTTGAATAAAAAATAATAAAAAACATATAATACATAAATTATATTTGAATTATTAGAAAAATGAATTGGATTCAAATTTGAACTAAATTAATTGATATAATCAATGCAAACAGTACACATATTTCAATATTCATGATATATATTTCCTATTTTAGAAATGACATTTTGGCGAGAAATTACTATTTTTGACAAAAACTCTGCTTTTATATATATATATTTATATATAGATACATTGCATGAGTTTATATGAATGATTGATTAATACAATCATCTCTTTCAATTGTCACAATCTTTCTTGAAGCTTTATTCTTCAACTTCTTCGTAAATGTTTTGCCGTAAAAAATTCTTATTTTATTTTTCAAATTCAGAAATTTTATACAATTTTCAAGACTTCAGCCGAGAACTTCAAAGTGCAACTAAGAACAAAATTCTCAGGTAAATTTCTTAATATTATTATGTCCGACTTCAACTTCAAGTTTTTACGCAAAACTTTCACGATATTCAATTTTCAGAACGGCTTTGATACCAAATGTTAGAATTTTCCTCAAAAATTCATTTTTCAACGCATTTATAAACATGATACACAATATGCAGAAGTGAATCGAGTGTTACCTCCGGCCATTGAATAAGTTGAAAGTTTTATGTTGTCCTCCGATTGAAGCCTTCTAACCACTCAACACTCTCTGTAGATTGGTGTATTTTTATTCTTATGAGGTGTGTGTTTAGAGGCCTCAATCATCGTTATTTATAAGCGTTTCTCATACTATCAATAAGTTTATTGGGAGCTCGAGAGTCAAAAGAAGAGGTGCATGTGTGCCTCAATTTTCTAAAATTGAATCGGCGTACATATATTTTGTCAAAAATTGTAGACAATGACCGTCGCTATTTCCTACACGTTTATTTTTCTTCTGATATAAATTGATACGTGCTACTTTTTCTTAAAAGTCGAGATTCGATATTCTTATCAGAACTATTGTAGAGCTAAACTTTAATGTGTAGAGAGTCTATATGCTAAATTATTAATGGCAATATTCTTATCCATGGAATGATGTTTAGAGGAAATATTCCCGGTGAAGCCCACTAATTTTTTTTAGGCCTCGTAGTCGCGTGCTATCCTCATATGCGTACTGGGTAAATCACATTGGGAACCTTGTGTGACATGCTAATAAGAAAAAAATAAATAAATATAAGAAATCGAAATTCTGATCATTAATTAAATACTCATATTTTTCGACAACAAAGACACCTATCAGAAAGCAAGAAGTCCACTCTCAATTTTACTTGGAAACGATACATGGACATCTTCCATCCACTTTTTTGTATGTAATTGAGCTAAAATATATTGGAGAAACGAAGACCAAATGTGAAAATGCCAAGTGGGATACAACACTATCAAATCCCAATGGAATTCATAAGTTCCAAAGGTCAAAATTTAACCCGTTCATGATTTGATTGAAGCGAGTCACATCCTCACAAATTAATGTACCAATAATGGAGTGCGATGAGGCGCATGCTTGAAAAGGCTAAAAAAAAGGTATAATTTATATGGTTCTTCTTTTTATATGAATTATATAATATAATTATCCTAATATTCAAGATGGGATTTTTGTAATTCATATATCTTTTAAAACCTACATTTCAACATCGTAGAAATTTACATGTAAGAAGCGAACAAACAATTATTTTCAAAAATATAAAAATAGATGATAAATACACGCATTAAACATTTTAAATTATCGAATAAAATATAGATTCATGAATTTACAAGGTTTGTATTAAATTTGCAGTGGATGCGATACACTTGTAAATGTAACTTTTGATAACACCACGACTTTGTTGGCAGACATGATACTGTTCTATTCGATTTACTTCGTACCTACCATTAATAAAAATGACTTTGGATTTTTTAATGATTGAGGAAACTTTTTGTTCATCTATCCTTTTCTAAAAGTATTATCATATAATTTTTTATAATATATTCTCGATTCACACATACATTCTGAAACATGATTATAGTTTTTTTTTTTATTATTACCATCAAGAAATAATAATTTGTTATATTATAATCTATTATTTTGACGATACAACTCAAATCTGTTAAAAATTTACAACAGTTCAAGCATCAGTTTTTCGTTGCTCCATTCATTAAAACAATCATTGAATCCCAACACTCTAAAACTGCATTTTCGTTGTTCTACCTATCCGGTAGGGCAATTATTGTGTGTAACTTCACAAGGAGCTCTTATTGTAATTAGTTTGTAAACGTCATCACTTAACGAAAATGATTAATTCAAATTGTTAATGAAGTATATTGTAATCTTTTATTAAATAATTGAAATACTTCTCACAATCCGATATGGAATTAGTATAACAGTGACGTATCGTGATGTGCAATTATATATATCGTAGAAAATGCTAGTTTCCGACAATTATTCCAATAAGACATACTGGCTTTCAATTTCAAAAGTATTTGCAGCTGCTACCATTGTCTAAATTGGAAAATGATTAGATGCAAGATTTCAGAGCAAAAGGAAAAGGAGGAATGTGGAAAGCCTAAGGATAAGATAAGCCCGATGAGTCATAAAGACTGGTAATTGTACGAAGTGCCAACAAGAACTCTCACCAAGAGAGGTTATTAGTCGCCCCCACGTGCACGACACAAAAGGTAAATCGTTAAAGAGATTAATATTAATGTTAGCGACTAAATGAGATATTGTAAAAGTGTGCAATAAAGTAAAATTTATATAATTACTATCAAATTAACATAAAGAAATATGTTATAACACATGCATTTATCTATATAAACTAGTTAAATATAACATATAATTAAATGATACAAGAAAAAAATTATTCTACCATACATAGTTTTCATATCAAAAAATATATTAGTTAACAATAAACTATGTATATGACATGCAAGTTGTACATTACTGTTGGAACATTTTCATGTTCGCAATCTTGTTTGATTTTGATGTATATGACATGCAAGTTAAATGCAGTTCAGCAGAAGACCTTCAGAAGCACGGTGAGCTGATGAAGAGTCTGGTTGACCAGCTCAACTGAAGCAGCGAAATCAGCTCAGATGACGAGCCAATTGATTTCACCGAACCAGTTCAAGATCAGTTCAACTGACCAGTTCATAACATCAGTTAGAAATCAATCAGTTTGCAGAACACGACAATCTTATTCAATGGATTCCAGCTGTACGCACTGGCGAAAAGCTTTTGTCCAGTCAAAGGACAATAATAGACATTGCAGCAGTGTTTAAAGCCAAAACGTTCCAGAATGGCTGTCGAAAAGTACAAGACAAATATCAAGGAATAGACTCAAACTGCAACAAATACAATAATTGAGTCTCACTGTACGATCAAGCTTTGCGCCTATAAATAGAAGATGAAGATCAGTGAAAACCAATGAAAAAAGAAGCGTGTGAAGATCAAAAGAGAAAAATGGCATGTCAACTACTTAATATAGAATCAAAATTCCCAGTGTGTGAGAACACTTTCGTGTTGTATTCATAGTTCAGTTCTCACACAAATCACTCACATATACAATGAACTGAGCATACTGATAAGCTGAGTGAGTCTTGCACAAAAGCGTTAAACTTGTGTATGTAGTCTTTGACACATAGACGTTAAACAAGTGTTGGCTGGAAGGTGTTGCCTTCAGTCTAGACTTGGAGTTCAGTTAGGCAGTAGGGTAAGTCCTAAACTGAGTGGGTTTGTACAAATCTTTGTATAAATCAAAGGCTTCTAGTGAAACCTACCCGAGGTGGTAGAAAGGATGACATAGGAGTATTTGAAGTCTCCGAACATCCATAAATATATATTGTGTTATTAACTGTTTAACAATTGTTTTTAAAACTAATTTGATCAGTTCGACTAGTTATAAGTTCAGTTCTCGCTATAACTAAACCGATATATGCAAGAACTGATCTCCTTCAGTTAATCAGCTTACACATGTTAAAAGTTTTAAACTGATTAGCTTTCTTAACACATGCATTTATCTATATAAACTATGTGGGGACCCGGACGCTAATCATTTTTCTTAATCATCGTTGGGATTTAATTATCAATGAAGATAAAACAGGGTCTAAAAATTTTTCTTTTTAATATACAATAGCGGAAGGTAATGGAATCTAAATAATATACATATCTGTATAAAATACATTTCAGTATTAACATACAATAATCTAATCTAAGGTTCAACTACTAAATTCAAGTAATAAAACCCAGTCTACTGTAAGTCCGGAATCACCACGCTAACTCGTCTTCTCTCATCGTCATCTCGACCCTGATCCAGCCCCACCTGTTGTCATGCACACATACAAAACAAGACAACAGCCGGATAACTCCGGTGAGAATAAATCCCAGTATAAAACATGGTAAACATGTATATACATAAAATAATTCATGAAACATGCTGTTACGAATAAAATCGAAACATTAGATTTCATAAGCTATGAAATCTAATCACACAACAAGCATGCACTTCAAATCAACCAACCATGCATATAACCAATCTAAATCATAAAAACATGTTAGCACAATTGAAAGCAATCATGATGGGTCCTATGATCTAGGAACCACATCCATATAAGCATGCAGTCCTAATCAAATCACGTCTAGACTTGACTCGACTAGAACTCTAGGGATCCCGGTGTGAATAAGACGTCACTACCTACCCTCCAATCGGGGTAATGAACGTCTCATTCCTAGACTTCGGTCTGAGCTGTATCAACGGCGGCAATAAGAGTAATACCTACTCCTATGCTGAGATACACCGAAACGTCTAGATATTTGACAATGCATGTCAAAGACTTTCCTATCTTAACTGCAATGAATAACAATCTGTAAACAAAGCATAATCATATTCATAACTGAATATCACAATTATCCTACCTGCTTGAATACAGATTCTATAATCAAAGCATAATCAGATAACAATATAAACAATAATCTAGTATGTGATTTTATTGGGAAACTCAAATTAATCTAATTTGAGTTATGCGTCCCAAATATCACATGAATTATACCTTTGTCGTCCCCGTCTGATGAAGACGAAGTCTCGAAGTCGAATTTGTTCATCCCTGATCTGAAACGACAATAACAAATACACTGTATCAATGTGTAGCTCAAAACACAATCTGTTCTGATCAATACCCAATTCAGTACAAAATCTGATCACATCAACAATATCACGAGATAACAGAAACCAATACTGAATCTGATCAATCTGTACCAACTGATGTTTAGACGGCATAACACTACAATCTTGTAACCCCGTCAGTCTTAACATCACAATTACACTACCAGAATTCCTAATAAATCTCAGTACAATCTATAACTTCAGTATCTGTACACTTGAAAATGAATAACAGCATAATTCTGATAGCAATCTCAATCAACAACTCTAAAATTCATAACAATTCTCTAAACAATCTGTTTCTAAATCTGACTTCGATTCTACAATATCTACGGTAGTAGAAACGCTATATCTGAATCATATGCAATTCTGACAACATCATAAAATCAAATCTTGTCTAAACGTAACAAAACTTACGTCCAATTGTAGCTATCGTTGCCAGGAACTCGGTACTATACTCAGATTCAAAATCAGACGGGTGGCTTAAAGTAAAAAGGCGTGAGAATTTCTTAGCTTCCTCCTTCCTCGATTTCCTTTCTTCTTTCTGAAGAAGGAATCGCATATATATATATATATATATATATATATATATATATATATATATATATATATATATATATATATATATATATATATATATACACGTTGCATTCCCAAGAGACAAGTGGCGATTTGACAAAATGCATGCCGCTCGCTAGGGCGGACGAAAGGTGCTCGCTAGGGCGAGTTGGTTTCGGTCGAGATCCTCGGCTGAACATCTCCAGTCGCTCGGGCGGTCAAAATTGCTCGCTAGGGCGAAGAACTCTCGGCCCTCACAAATTAAACATCTCGCTCGGGCGGACAAAAAGTGCCGCCCGGGCGAAGGACTCTCGGCTTTCTACCATTAAACCCTCTCGCTCGGGCGGTCATAAACTCCCGCCCGGGCGAATGACATTCGGCCCAAATCTTGTGTCCCTCATAATTTTTTTCCAATTTGATCTCGAACTGGCCCGGCTATAATTACATCAAGTCATAATCAACAAATCATCTCAGATTACGTTAATTAAATTCTCGGGCATTACATTTCTCCCCCTCTTAGATCTGAGTTCGTCCTCGAACTCACCAATCATCAAACCAAATCTGTCAGAAGAAATATATGACAGAGTGTAACATCCAAACTCATTTCACTAGCCGAATCAATCCCATATTACTGGCTATATAACACCTGTATACGCCAATTGCAATTTATAACAAAGCAATACCACCTGTAGTTGCTATTCCATCTTCGGCTCCCAATACCAATCGTCATCATCCGACATTGGTTTCTTACATCTATTCATTCTAATCTAGCTGGATAGTTATGGTCATACCGTAAGTCATACCCTGACAACCATTCATAACAGCTAGTACTAACATCTAGTACTAAAGTTCTACCCATATCCGCCAATATCTGGTTACTACACGCTGACTACCTGTCAATCTGTAACAACTCTGCGAGGGAGAACTCATGATATTTCCGTCACAAGTACCGCTCCATCCAAATCACAATCTGATATCATCTAATGCAGCATTCTAGTAAATCTGACAATTCCTTTGACAGTGATCTATGTCATCTGGTTCTGTTTGTACGTAATCGGGTACAAACTGATAGATATAGATTGAATATTCTGTCAATCATAATCATATCATATCATAAGCTGTAGAATTGACGGTACTTTTATCCCGAAAGCCATACTCACATTTTCTTATTCAGAAATATACTAAATCGGTAATCATCTTCTGATTCATATCTTTCTGGCTTCTTTTGTTCTCAATTCAAACATATCAGTACCATTTCTACCAACCTTACAACATAAATTGCTGTTCCAACTGATCTCATCTGTCTATACCAACATTATCTGTTCGAATATCATACATTCTGAACCATCTGAATGAAAACTGAATCCCCTATGGTGCATTTCTGACACTACTTGAGACTTCAGATTCGAACTATCCGGTATAAACAAATAGTTACTAATATAAAATAATGAAAAATACCTACCTTGCATTCGGCTCTGACTATCCATATCAAAGCTGAAAACAATTCTGAAACATTCTGATATCACACAATAACCAAACCCATAGAAAACGCAAACTCATACAGATGTTATATTGATCTGATCCACAAAATACAGGTCTGAAAATTCTGATCACCGTTCGGGACTACTGTATTTTCCACAACAACTCTGATACAATTGGAACTGCATAGTATCACACACTGAATAATACTTACAATAACATCAACTCAAACTCAGAATAGAAATGTCCTATGCTGATCTAGTGAGTTTAAGAAACTCATAACATAATAGATTCTGGCTGGCTGACCAATCTTCATACTGTCCAGATCAACTGCTATATTTCATCTGCAAATAGAATATACTCCCAACCAATATAAGATGTCTCAAATACTGATTTAGAATCATAACAATACTCAGCAGATGTAAAGTAATACAAGAAAAAGATAATCAGAATAAGATAATCTGTCCAAATCAGATAAGGAAGTTCTGACATATCTGACATTCTGCTAATTCTGACATTCCTGATACCACATAGTCTGAATATAAACCTGTATCAATAACTGCATTCGGATCCATACCTGACCCATTGCTGTATACAATAATCCCAGTTCTCGGAATATTTAACCCAGTCTTCAAATATTCAATATAAACAATCAGATGCTATGGATATATCCCGGAATCATAGATATAACAAGCATAATTCTTCAAAATACCCCTGAACACATAATCTGTCAATTTAGAAACCAACTAAAATGTCTTCCAGAGAAATACACAATCAACTGGATTCCTTAGCCCATACTTTAATCTGTCACTTCTTCCTGTTCATTCTGATATAAAACACATCTGACATCCTATCTAGGCCAACACCAGTCAACTATTAGATTACTAGCCCATGTGTTACTGCTAGACTCGATTTCAGTGGATCTACTGAATACATAAGGATACTATCTATTCCTTTCTGTACTAATCGAGTCAAGAACAGTACAATGATCTAAGGAATTCTAGATCTAGAATCCTCATTTATCAACTATTTCCAGAACACATGCTACAATATTTCTGTACTTGTTTAGCAGTACATATCCATACTGAGATCGAAATCATATAACACCAGTACATCATATCTAGCCCAATCCCGGTTTCATTCTACTGTAGTATATAACATGTCACAGAAATCTCTGATATCAACATATTCTTCCAAACAGTAAGGAAATCAATACTACAGCACAAACAGACCCCATAAATATAGCATATCATCATGCTACTCAATCACAGATACTCATGGCGAATGCATTAGTATATATCAATACATCTGCAGTATAATCATAAAGAATAGTACCTGTGGTAGTTTCTGGGTTTGTTTCTCACGCATTGCCACCCGATGGTCCTGCTCCCCAGAATCTTTGGGAACCCTTCTGAGGACACACTCTAGCAAAATGCCCATGCTGTCCGCAGATATTGCATCTACCAGTCACTCCCTGGCATTGTTCGGTGGGATGTCTCCCTCCACACCTAGCGCAATAAACTCCAGTATAACTCGGACTGGAACCACTGGAACTGGAGGAACCACTGCCTAACTTCTTGAACTGTTTCTTCCGAGCTTTCAGCAAATCTTGCTTTCCACTCGTGCTGCCACGTTCGAATCTCGAAGGGAATTGTGGTGTCTGGGGTTGCTTCACACACAACCTTGCTAATTGCCGAATCAGACTCTCTTCTGCTCTCTTTGCTTTACTCAAAACATCAGCAAAGTGATAGGGTCGCTGTAGATTCATGAATGCAACTATCTCCGAATTCAATCCTCTAATGAATTGATTCACTACAGCTTCATCATCCCTAGCCATATGAGGAGCAAAACGCAACAAAGTAGAGAATTTAGCAGCATAATCATCAATATTCAATTGACCTTGACTTAAATTCTCAAATTCTGCTTTCTTGTCTTCTCGGTATGAGGCGGAGAAAACCTTTGATAGAATTCAGTCTTGAAGACTTCCCACGTGATCACGGTACCCCGTAGTGCTAATACTCTTTTGATTGTAATCTACCAACTTCTGGCAACCTCTTGTAATTGGTGAAATACCAATTTAACTCTTTGGTCATCTGTACAATCCAGTAGATCAAACAATATCTCTATGTCCTCAACCCAGTGCTGACACGTTTCAGCCGTCTCTGTACCATTCAGAATCGGCGGCTCAAATAACTGAAATTCTGCCAACTGAGTTTCCATCGGAGTCGCTGACACATCTATCTGCGGTTCTGGTATGTATGGCGGATCATACGAAGTACTGCCTGTTTCCACAATCCTTCTGGGAGGTACATCTGATTACCACACACATTAGTAACCCAATAATACAAATCTGTGCCACTCTTTTCTGATCATGATCATCTTACTGCTGATCATGAATCCGATCTGATTCATACTCAAGAATACATAATACCCATTCAAATCATATAATCAGGTAAACATGTATCTTAAAGCAGTAACACATAGTCTCATGCTAGCACACAATGTCAATTAGAATCAATCTCATGCTAGCACACACATGCAAGGAAAGAAAGAAAATTCATCTACCCCGCTCAATCTTTTCTATCTCTAAAAGATCTATCGCTAAAGAATCTATAGCTGAAGGAACTATCAGCTCTAGGAACCTTCAGCTCTAGAACCTAATGCTCTGATACCACCTGTTGTGGGGACCCGGACGCTAATCATTTTTCTTAATCATCGTTGGGATTTAATTATCAATGAAGATAAAACAGGGTCTAAAAATTTTTCTTTTTAATATACAATAGCGGAAGGTAATGGAATCTAAATAATATACATATCTGTATAAAATACATTTCAGTATTAACATACAATAATCTAATCTAAGGTTCAACTACTAAATTCAAGTAATAAAACCCAGTCTACTGTAAGTCCGGAATCACCACGCTAACTCGTCTTCTCTCATCGTCATCTCGACCCTGATCCAGCCCCACCTGTTGTCATGCACACATACAAAACAAGACAACAGCCGGATAACTCCGGTGAGAATAAATCCCAGTATAAAACATGGTAAACATGTATATACATAAAATAATTCATGAAACATGTTGTTACGAATAAAATCGAAACATTAGATTTCATAAGCTATGAAATCTAATCACACAACAAGCATGCACTTCAAATCAACCAACCATGCATATAACCAATCTAAATCATAAAAACATGTTAGCACAATTGGAAGCAATCATGATGGGTCCTATGATCTAGGAACCACATCTATATAAGCATGCAGTCCTAATCAAATCACGTCTAGACTTGACTCGACTAGAACTCTAGGGATCCCGGTGTGAATAAGACGTCACTACCTACCCTCCAATCGGGGTAATGAACGTCTCATTCCTAGACTTCGGTCTGAGCTGTATCAACGGCGGCAATAAGAGTAATACCTACTCCTATGCTGAGATACACCGAAACGTCTAGATATTTGACAATGCCTGTCAAAGACTTTCCTATCTTAACTGCAATGAATAACAATCTGTAAACAAAGCATAATCATATTCATAACTGAATATCACAATTATCCTACCTGCTTGAATACAGATTCTATAATCAAAGCATAATCAGATAACAATATAAACAATAATCTAGTATGTGATTTTATTGGGAAACTCAAATTAATCTAATTTGAGTTATGCGTCCCAAATATCACATGAATTATACCTTTGTCGTCCCCGTCTGATGAAGACGAAGTCTCGAAGTCGAATTTGTTCATCCCTGATCTGAAACGACAATAACAAATACACTGTATCAATGTGTAGCTCAAAACACAATCTGTTCTGATCAATACCCAATTCAGTACAAAATCTGATCACATCAACAATATCACGAGATAACAGAAACCAATACTGAATCTGATCAATCTGTACCAACTGATGTTTAGACGGTATAACACTACAGTCTTGTAACCCCGTCAGTCTTAACATCACAATTACACTACCAGAATTCCTAATAAATCTCAGTACAATCTATAACTTCAGTATCTGTACACTTGAAAATGAATAACAGCATAATTCTGATAGCAATCTCAATCAACAACTCTAAAATTCATAACAATTCTCTAAACAATCTGTTTCTAAATCTGACTTCGATTTTACAATATCTACGGTAGTAGAAACGCTATATCTGAATCATATGCAATTCTGACAACATCATAAAATCAAATCTTGTCTAAACGTAACAAAACTTACGTCCAATTGTAGCTATCGTTGCCAGGAACTCGGTACTATACTCAGATTCAAAATCAGACGGGTGGCTTAAAGTAAAAAGGCGTGAGAATTTCTTAGCTTCCTCCTTCCTCGATTTCCTTTCTTCTTTCTGAAGAAGGAATCGCATATATATATATATATATATATATATATATATATATATATATATATATATATATATATATATATATATATACACGTTGCATTCCCAAGAGACAAGTGGCGATTTGACAAAATGCATGCCGCTCGCTAGGGCGGACGAAAGGTGCTCGCTAGGGCGAGTTGGTTTCGGTCGAGATCCTCGGCTGAACATCTCCAGTCGCTCGGGCGGTCAAAATTGCTCGCTAGGGCGAAGAACTCTCGGCCCTCACAAATTAAACATCTCGCTCGGGCGGACAAAAATTGCCGCCCGGGCGAAGGACTCTCGGCTTTCTACCATAAACCCTCTCGCTCGGGCGGTCATAAACTCCCGCCCGGGCGAATGACATTCGGCCCAAATCTTGTGTCCCTCATAATTTTTTTCCAATTTGATCTCGAACTGGCCCGGCTATAATTACATCAAGTCATAATCAACAAATCATCTCAGATTACGTTAATTAAATTCTCGGGCATTACAAACTAGTTAAATATAACATATAATTAAATGATACAAGAAAAAAATTATTCTACCATACATAGTTTTCATATCAAAAAATATATTAGTTAACAATAAACTATGTCTATGACATGCAAGTTGTACATTACTGTTGGAACATTTTCATGTTCGCAATCTTGTTTGATTTTGATGTATATGACATGCAAGTTAAATGCAGTTCAGCAGAAGACCTTCAGAAGCACGGTGAGCTGATGAAGAGCTCAGCTGATGAAGAGTCTGGTTGACCAGCTCAACTGAAGCAGCGAAATCAGCTCAGATGACGAGCCAATTGATTTCACCGAACCAGTTCAAGATCAGTTCAACTGACCAGTTCATAACATCAGTTAGAAATCAATCAGTTTGCAGAACACGACAATCTTATTCAATGGATTCCAGCTGTACGCACTATCGAAAAGCTTTTGTCCAGTCAAAGGACAATAATAGACATTGCAGCAGTGTTTAAAGCCAAAACGTTCCAGAATGGCTGTCGAAAAGTACAAGACAAATATCAAGGAATAGACTCAAACTGCAACAGATACAATAATTGAGTCTCACTGTACGATCAAGCTTTGCGCCTATAAATAGAAGATGAAGATCAGTGAAAACCAATGGAAAAAGAAGCGTGTGAAGATCAAAAGAGAAAAATGGCATGTCAACTACTTAATATAGAATCAAAATTCTCAGTGTGTGAGAACACTTTCGTGTTGTATTCATAGTTCAGTTCTCACACAAATCACTCACATATACAATGAACTGAGCATACTGATAAGCTGAGTGAGTCTTGCACAAAAGCGTTAAACTTGTGTATGTAGTCTTTGACACATAGACGTTAAACAAGTGTTGGCTGGAAGGTGTTGCCTTCAGTCTAGACTTGGAGTTCAGTTAGGCAGTAGGGTAAGTCCTAAACTGAGTGGGTTTGTACAAATCTTTGTATAAATCAAAGGCTTCTAGTGAAACCTACCCGAGGTGGTAGAAAGGATGACATAGGAGTATTTGAAGTCTCCGAACATCCATAAACGTATATTGTGTTATTAACTGTTTAACAATTGTTTTTAAAACTAATTTGATCAGTTCGACTAGTTATAAGTTCAGTTCTCGCTATAACTAAACCGATATATGCAAGAACTGATCTCCTTATATCAGTTAATCAGCTTACACATGTTAAAAGTTTTAAACTGATTAGCTTTCTTAACGAATAATAACTTCAAGTATTTTTTGCTTGATTTAAAACCATACTCGATTTAATTCATCGGTATTTAAATTCTTAGAACACGAGTTATTGCAATTCATTAAGAATATTGTGTTTTTTTTTGAGTGAAATATATTCAGTAATAGAGATATACAAATAAGTACAAGACTGTTACTTTAATTTTATATATTAAAATAAATTTTGAATTTTAAAATTTTGTCAATTGACCAATCACTGTTATGATGGGGTAAACACAACTTGCCCTCCCCATGACACCCTTTATCTCATCCATGCAAATTTAGTAGCCATGGCCCATGGGCCACAAAAGGCAGGTCGATAGGGCAAATCGATTGTGGACTGATTTCTCAAAAAAAAAAATTGGTATTTCAAGTCTTTCGCTCAATTTGCATAATGTAAATTTAGAGCGTGGTAAGGCAAAGGGGAAGGACATGAAGCATATGCGGCAACGAGAAAAAGAGGGACCAGAAAGAGTACATAATATGTACATTCCATTTGAATCAGATTCTTTCAGCACAATGTCCCTACTTTCTTTTCTACTTATCATTACCCACTCACTATGTGTAGATTCCACAACCAAACGCAAACCCTACATTGGTTTTTGGATGATGATGAATTTGGATAGGAATCGATTGGCATTAACTTAGTTGGATGTATATAAATGGGACCATGTACGTTTATTTCTTTTTCTTTGGGATGTCTCCTTCACATGTATGTCCCATCCAATTTGACTCTCCAACCATGTTTGCCTTCGATCTTTATTTACGTTGGCTCGTATAATTTGATTGTTTTTATAGTTTTCATTAGTATTTTTCGTGGGTAGAGTCGAGTTAGAGATTTTTCTCACAAAATTTAGACGTGACGCGTTGTCATAAAAGTTTTGTGTTTAAATATTTGAGGATGATGTTGAATATATTAAACTAATTAATATTATTGGTTTGATCGATTAAATTTAAGATAAGATGATAATTAATTATGTAATTGATGTGAGATAAATAATTAATACATAAAATTACCACCAAAGATTTGATAAGATCTGATTTTCGACCCAACCAAACAGAACCTGACTTTATGGTATTTGCTAAGGATAAGAGATGATTGCTTTTAATTCTTTAGCTAACAATAAAAAATATTAATTTTTATGTTAAAAATATTAATTTTCACTTTTAGTATAGTTCACGTAAGTGAGATTGTCTCATACCATCTCACATGTAGATTACTCGTATTTTAATGAAAAATAGGGAAATATTTCTTCATTTTTTGGCATTTTCCATACATAGTAATAATATGGAGTAGATCTTATATGATATAGTCTCGCAGATATATATATCATGAGATAGATCTATCGAATCTATATCTGAATTGAAAAAAATATTTTTGACATATAAAGAAATATTTTTTATAGGCCGGTTTGTTCAGGTAAGATATATGTATCACAAAATTGATTTTTTTTTCTTTGGTTGGTAAATCTTGTAACAAACAACTTGACAATTCTTAATATTTAATTATATTACAAGCCTATTACCTTTAAAAAAATGTATTAAAAAAGGATAGAAAATAAGGGTAGATATATAAAAGGAAATGTTATGTTTTTAATATTTTCACGATATGCGTTCGACCCTAAGTTAGATATAATGGTAGATGTATTCATAAGTCAACAAAATTAATAGTGGGTCTCATGTTTCTAGTGGTCCAAAAATTACAAGGTCCGGGCTCAATTACCAATTGAAGTGTCCAAACCCGAAAATGTATTCAATCGGATCTTCTCCACCTATAATTAATGAAAATATATATATATATATATACATAATTTTATTTTTATAAAAAAATTAAATCATTATATTTTATTTGCATAATCTTATATATATGATCAATTTTCTGAATCCCTCTTTTTAGATGAAATTCAAGATTGGATTTTTTCTTGTATTGACTCAAATCATAGAATGGAAAGGGGTCTCTTTCCTTATTCCCTTTCAGAAATTTATGTGGTACATACTGGATGAAAATGGATCCGAAAATCCAAAGCCATCTCTATCAAATATATCAAGAAAATTTCACAAAAATTATAGATTAAATTTGTCCAAATAAAATGTTATTATCTGGGAAAAGAAGTAAAAATGATGAATATAAATAGGCACGCACCAAAACATCAGACGACCTAAAACATTGTACTATTATTACAAGAAACTCCCTCAAACATGATCTGATTTCTTGTTATTCCATTTTATTCGAAGAAGAAAGAAATGGGGCACAGTTTGTTGGAGGCCTTGAACGTGCGAGTAGTGGGTTCCGGCGAGAATATTTTGGTGCTGGCTCACGGATTCGGCACCGATCAGTCGGCGTGGCAGCGCATTCTGCCGTTCCTTGTGCGGGACCACCGCGTAGTTCTGTATGACTTGGTGTGCGCCGGCAGCGTCAACCCCGATTACTTCGATTTCGGTCGGTACACCACTTTGGATGCCTACGTTGACGACTTAATCCATATCCTTGATTCCATCGGCGTGCACCGCTGCACCTATGTTGGCCACTCGGTCTCCGGCATGATCGGGATTCTCGCTGCCATTCGCCGGCCTGAGCTGTTCATCAAGCTGATTCTCATCGGAGCCTCCCCTAGGTACGCACTTTGATCAACGCAAATTCCAAATTCGAAAGTTGGGCCAACCTGGAATCTAGCTATTTCACTGTTGGTTTTGATTGATTTCGAATCTATTCCCAAATCCAAATAAACTGGATTAGTACTTTCGCCATATATAATCACAATTTAGTCAAAACATAATCAGCAAGTACTGTTCGACCAAATTGATTGATTTTGATTCATAGTTACTAATGATGAATAGTGATTTTTATCCTATTCTTAAACGGGAATCGATTTCCAGGTTCTTGAACGATAAAGACTACAACGGAGGATTCGAGCAAGGCGAGATCGAGAAGGTATTCTCCGCCATGGAGTCGAACTATGAAGCGTGGGTCAACGGGTTCGCGCCGCTATCGGTGGGGGCGGACGTGCCGGTAGCTGTCCGCGAGTTCAGCCGCACGCTGTTCAACATGCGGCCGGACATAACACTGTTCGTCTCACGGGTAGTGTTCAACAGCGACTTCCGAGGAGTACTAGGACTGATGAAGGTGCCGTGCTCCATAATCCAGACGGCGAAAGACGTATCAGTCCCGGAGACGGTGGCGTACTACATGAAGGATCACCTGGGGGGTCGGACCACCGTTCATCCGCTGAATATTGAGGGCCATCTCCCCCATCTCTCCGCCCCTAATCTGCTGGCTCAAGTGCTCCGGCAGGCGCTGCCTAGATAATTAATTAATAAACTTTGGGGGAGTGGGGGAATAAAATTACGACACGTGGCGAATAAGTAGACAGTATTATAATGGATTTCTCTTGTTCTGTTATTTTGGTTTTCTTTTTGGAGAGATAAGGAATATCACGTGATTATCACGTGATGATATGCACGTTTTGTCTTCTGCTTTTTTTGGTCAAATGGATTGGGTGGGGACCCATTTCCTCTGTTTTGTTTAAAATTCTTAACTTCCTCGCAATAAGAATAGTATGAAGGAAAATATATATCGATTAAAGAGATAAAAAAATAAATATTTGTTGTGAAAAAGTAAAAATTTATGGTAAAAAATAAAAATCTCAAACTCTCAAAATTTACCAAACTACACACTTTATAATAATTTTCTCTCTACTCAATTGTGATTTTCTTCACAAATGAGATATCTATTTATAGAGTTTCATTACACATAATCCAAAAAATAAAATACATCATTACCTACATCATCACACACAAATTTCTAATTTTACAACTCTTATTTTCAACATTCAAATATTCAACTATTACTTTTCAATATTCAAATCATTTATTTTCAACACTCCCTCTTGTGATGATGATCATGATACGATGATGTCTTCATTAAGTGTTTTGTACTGCCTCGTTAAAAACCTTACTTGGAAAAACCCATTGGGATAAAAACCATAGTAAGGGAAAAAGAGTGCAGTCACGTAAACTCCCCCTGATGTTGACATGAACAATTCTTCACAAATTTCGTAGATTGCGCATCCCAATATTATATATGTGCTTTCTGAATATTGACGTAGGAAGTGCCTTTGTGAAGAGATCTGATGAGTTTTCACTTGATTGAATGTGACGAACATCAATACATTTATTCTTCTCAAACTCCTTGGTGAATGCGAAGAACTTAGGAGGAATATGTTTAGTTCTGTCGCTTTTTATGTATCTTTCTTTCATTTGAGCAACACATGCAGCATTATCTTCATATAGTATCACAGGCTTCTCATCGAATGATAATCCGCATAAATTTGGATATGTTGGGTCATTGATTTTAACCACACATTCACGACTTGCTTCATGTAGTGCAATAATCTCGGCATGATTTGATGAAGTTGTTACGAGCGTTTGTTTCTGTGAACGTCAAGATATTGCAGTGCCTCCACGAGTAAATACATATCCAGTTTGGGAACGTGCCTAGTGTGGATCAGATAAGTATCCAGCATCAGCATAACCAATTATACTTGGATTAGCATCTTTTGAATACAAAAGTCCCAAGTCTGTCGTTCCTCGTAGATAACGGAATATATGTTTAATTCCGTTCCAGTGTCTCTTTGTTGGATATGTGCTAAATCTTGCCAACAGATTCACGGCAAAAGATATATCAGGCCTTGTAAAATTTGTAAGGTACATAAAGGCACCGATGACACTTAGATATGGTATTTCTGGACCAAAAATATCTTCATCATCTTCACATGGACGGAATGGATCCTTTTCTATGTTTAATGATCTAACAACCATTAGAGTACTTAAAGGATTTGCTTTATCCATATTAAAACGTTTAAGGATCTTTTCTGTATAATTTGTCTGGTGAACAAAATTCCATATTTTTTTTTGTTCAATTTTTAAACCCGGACAATACTTGGTTTTCCCAAGATCCTTCATTTCAAATTCTTCCTTCAAGTATGACACAACTTCTTGAATTTCCTTATTCGTTCCAATGATGTTTAAATCATCAACATATACAGCAATAATTACGCATCCGGATGTTGTTTTCTTAATGAAAACACAAGGGCATATTGAATTATTTACATATCCCTTTTTCATCAAGTGATCACTTAGTCGATTATACCACATTCGACCTGATTGCTTTAACCCATATAATGATCTTTGTAATTTCACAGAATAACATTCCCTGGGTTTTGAACTTTGTGCTTCAGGCATCTTAAACCTTTCAGGGATTTTCATATATATATATTACTATCAAGTGATCCATATAAGTAAGCTGTAACAACATCCATAAGACGCATTTCTAAATTTTCAGATACCGCCAAGCTAATCAAATACCGAAACGTAATTGCATCCATCACAGGAAAATACGTTTCTTCATAATCAATTCCAGGCCTTTGAGAAAAACCTTGTGCAACAAGTCGAGCTTTATATCTTACTATTTCATTTTTCTCATTTTGCTTTCGAATAAAAACCCATTTGTATCCAACAGGTTTTACACCTTCAGGTGTAAGGACTATAGGTCCAAAAACATTACGTTTATTTAGCGAATCTAATTCAACCTGGATGACATCTTTCCATTTTATCCAATCCTGCCGATTTTTACACTCACCAAAAGATTTTGGTTCATGATCTTCGTTATCATTTATGATGTCGATTGCCACATTATAAGAAAATATATCATCAATTTCATCTATATCTTTTCGGTTTCATATTTTTCCAGTATTAATGTAATTGATAGAGATTTCATGATTCTCGTCAGTTTGTGGTTCTGACAGGACATTTTCATCATCATGTGTTTCTTCAGGAACACCATTTTCTATTTTGTGATCATCATGTATTTCTTCAGAAACATCATTCTTTATTTTGTGATCATCGTGTTTCTCTATGAATTTTCTTTTTCGAGGATTTTTATCCTTGGAACCGACTGGCCTTCCACGCTTCAGGCGTTTAATGACATCATGAGTATCTTCCATTTGTTTCTTTGGAATTTCAATTCGAGCAGGGGCATTTGCAGCATGTATATATGATTTAGTTACCCCTTTTGTGTCTGCAAATGCATCTGGTATTTGATTTGCTATTCTTTGCAAGTGTACAATTTGTTGTACATCTTTTTCACATTGTTTTGTTCTTGGATCCAGATGTAACAATGATGATACATACCATGTAATTTCTTTTTCGGTATGTTTCTGTTCTCCCCCTAACATTGGGAAGATTTCCTCATTAAAATGACAATCAGCAAAACGTGCTGTGAACACGTCGCCTGTCTGAGGTTCAAGATATCGAATGATTGATGGACTATCATAACCGATATAAATTCCAACCTTTCTTTGAGGTCCCATTTTCTTTCGTTGTGGTGGTGCAATAGGCACATACACCATACATCCAAAAATTCTCAGATGAGAAATGTCTGGTTCTTTACCAAATGCAAGCTGTAATGGGGAGTATTTATGATATGCACTTGGTCTGATGCGAATTAATGAAGCAGCATGTAAAATTGCATGTCCCCATATAGAAATAAGGAGCTTTATTTTCATAATCATTGGTCTAGCAATCATTTGCAGACGTTTAATCAATGATTCAGCCAATCCATTCTGTGTATGTACATGAGCAACATGATGCTCAACAATGATTCCCATAGACATACAATAATCATTGAAAGTCTGGGAAGTAAATTCACCAGCATTATCAAGTCTAATTTTCTTGATTGTATAATCGGGAAACTGATTCCTCAATTTTATTATTTGAGCAAGTAATTTTGCAAATGCAACATTTCGAGTTGATAATAAACATACATGTGACCATCTGCTGGAGGCATCAATTAATACCATAAAGTATCTGAATGGTCCACATGGTGGATGGATTGGTCCACAAATATCACCCTGAATACGTTCAAGAAACATTGGTGATTCAGTTTGGATTTTGACTGGTGATGGTCTTATAATAAGTTTTCCAAGAGAACATGCTTTACATTGAAACTTATTATTCTGAAAGATCTTCTGGTCTTTCAGTGGATGACCATGTGTATTTTCTATAATTCTTCGCATCATTGTTGAACCAGGATGTCCCAATCGATCATGCCAATTGGTTAATATCGAAGAATTATCAACTACTATGTTTGATTCAATGGGACTTATATGTGTATAATGCAATCCAGTAGGGAGCATTGGTAGTTTTTCAATCACATATTTCTTTCCTGATTTATATGTGATAAGACACATATATTTCTCATTCCTTTCATTCATTGTTTGAGTATCAAACCCATGAGAATATATATCATTAAAACTCAACAAATTTCTTTTCGATTGTGGTGAATATAAAATATCATTGATAAAAAAATTTGTACCATTAGGTAACGAAAATTGTGCTTTACCACATCCTTTAATCAAGTCTACAGGACCTGATATTGTATTCACCGTTGTTTTTGTTGGTTTTAGTTCCAAGAAATATCTTTTATCTCAGAGGATAGTGTGCGTTGTACCACTATTGGGCATGCAAACTTCAGCTTTGCTCATAGCATTTTCCATATTTGAACTTCAAAAAAATATGCAATGAAATAAATTACTGGCAATATATATTTAAATATAACACATATCATAATTATACAATAAAACATTATTCTCTGAATACATGAAAAATAAATTATTGTACATTTATATTCTACCATTATATTGTTCATTTTCAGAGAAATCGTTGAGAAAATCTGCAGCATCAATATTGTTCATTTCTATCCTATCAACATATTGATCATTTCCAGAGAAATCATTCATAAAATCACCAACATCAAAATGAATTGAATCACTCAAACGGTCACTGCGTTCAGTGAAGTTGGTCTCTTTTTCTTTCCCCTTTAATGATTCTTTATAAAGTTTGCAAAGATGCTCAGGGGCTCGACAAATACGGGACCAATGTCCTGGAGTACCACATCTGAAACAAGAAATTTCATATCTTTTTGAGTGATTCTCATTAACACTTGTATTCTCATGATGCCTTTTCGGTGGATGGTTTGGGAAGCTCTTTTGAGATGAGTTATAAAAATAACTATCTCTATTGTTTCCAAAACCACGGCCTCGACCACGACCACGGCCAATTCCACGTCCACGTCCACGTCCACGTCCACGACCTCGACTTCGACCAAAATCTTGTCTTTGAATTTGATTTTGGTTTCGAGGTTTAAATTCATTTTTACTTACAGCATTTACTTCTGGGAATGCTGTTGATCCAGTGGGTCGGGACTGATGATTTCTCATTAATAGCTCGTTGTTTTTTTCCGCCACAAAAAGACAGACGATGAGTTCAGAATATCTCGCGAATCCACGTATTCTTTATTGTTGTTGTAGAGTAATATTTGATGCATGAAACGTGAAAAATGTTTTTTCAAGCATATCAGATTCTGTGACCTCATGCCCACAAAATTTTAATTGCGAGATTATTCTATACATCGCCGAATTGTAATCACTGACTTTTTTAAAGTCTTGGAATCTCAATGTATTCCATTCATCCCGGGCGGTCGGAAGTATAACTTCTCTTATATGTTCAAATCTTTCTTTTAATCCCTTCCACAAAGCCATGGGATTTTTTTCAGTCAGATATTCACATTTCAATCCATCGTCGAGATGTCGACGCAAAAATATCACGGCTCTTGCCTTTTCTTGTGACGTGCATATGTCATTTTATTTAATGGTCTCGCTTAGACCCAATGACCCAAGATGCATTTCTACATCTAGAGTCCATGGCATATAATTCTTTCTCGTGATGTCGAGCGCAACAAATTCGAGCTTTGTTAAATTTGACATGGTGGTACTAAAAAAATTACGATACATTTTATTAGTTAATAAATATTGCAATACAAAGTAACGGATAAACAACAAGTACAAATATTTGTAGAAATAAAGAAAACGCACGAGGGGGATATTCTCCGATAAATACAAGACTCGTGAGTATGATAACCAAAATAATTAAAAATATCCTTGAGAAAGCCATCTTATTTTTTCTTCGAAAAATTTGATGATGAATAATTTTTAGAGAAGAAGAGAAAGTTGGAGTGATTGAAAGAGTTTGTGAGATCATATTTATAGGGCAAAAACTAGCCGTTTTATGACCGTTGGTGTACAAAAAATAAATGTATGTATTTGTATAATTTTATAGTAATAATATGTTGTATATAATATTAGTCATGTTTAAATAATTATGTATATCATATCATATTATTATAATGATGTGTCATAAGTTATTTGTTTAAAAACCTTATAGGCTTTTATACTTGTCGTATCCCTTACCGGGAGTGTGGGATGTCGTCTTAACATCCTCCCAGGATTTATAACAAGTTTTTGAAAAATTTATTTTTATTATTTCTAATAATAACATTATATTATATATTAAATATATACACAATAAATAAATAACAATAAAATAAATATTATTACTTTTGTTACTTTTTTCTTCTGTTTGGAGCTTGGAAAAGTATGTAGGACTTTTAGAGCTTCGTGCTGATAACGTGTTGTGAAAAAGTAAAAATTTATGGTAAAAAGTAAAAATCTCAAACTCTCAAAATTTACCAAACTACACACTTTATAATAATTTTCTCTCTACTCAATTGTGATTTTCTTCACAAATGAGAGATCTATTTATAGAGTTTCATTACACATAATCCAAAAAATAAAATACATCATTACCTATATCATCACACACAAATTTCTAATTTTACAACTCTTATTTTCAACATTCAAATATTCAACTATTACTTTTCAATATTCAAATCATTTATTTTCAACAATACTAAAAATTTGATATAAAGACTAAGTAATTAATGGCTCGTAGATTATATTTTCGTCTTCTGCAATTAAAGAAAATATATATTGTTCTCTCAAGGTGTCTTGCTTGATGGAATAGGTGAACATTTGATCAATGATCAGAAATTCTGACTCCTCTTACCAACACCTTCTGGAACAAGTTTGTCACACATGACTTATTCAATATGGTTTTATCTGACTAAGTTGATTTGCACTATTGTGTTAGTCCTGAAATTTATCTCGTTCGTATTGAAAAACAGCAAAATATTTAATTTAGATTAATTATTCTCTTGATCCAAATCCAAACCTATTAATTCAGGCTACCAAAATCCAGCCTCTAGGCAATGTACCAAGATCGATATACAGTCAATCAGCCCGGACTTAATTATAAATGGTATAGCACAGAAATTTCGTCAATTATGCGAACCAAATAATTTTATTTTTTCACATATGTATTGTGTTGTTTATATACAAAAAACAAGAGATTACTCCTCAAAATCCAAATTCGAATCGCCTCATTCGGTTACAAGTCAGCATTTTGCTTTGAATTTGAGCAAAAGATTAGCAGTGAAAGGCCTTCAATTATGATTAAGACCATAGATTTGGAGAGATGTTGTCAAAGAGGCCGATGTTCATTCCATTGTAAGCAATTGGAGCATACATCCATAGATCATCCGAGCTTAGCAACTGCAAACATGATCACATTGACTTAGTTTTCATTTTCCAACCTTGTCATATGATCAGAGCGAATCGAAGAATTTTTGAGTGAAAATCTGAATTTTTGGAATGATCGAACATGTGCAGAACACTAAATTTTTGAGTCGTTCGGTCTAAGAATTTATACCTTGATTTGAAGTTGCAAAAATTTCACGTAGTGAACGGCCCCTTCGAGCATTGTGCTAATATCGACCTGATGCAACCCCATGGAAAAATCAGACCGATGATCATATCAAATGTTGGTTGTTTACTTGTTTAAAATAATAATTTACCTTTGTTCCATTTGGGACAAGATTTTGCAAGATCCTCAATCTCTCATTAATTCTTTCTCTTCTTTTCTGAAAATCACAAAAGAGAGTTTGAAAAATTAGTCTACTTTCTTAACATATTTAACTAGAACTTAAAATCTTGATTTTTTTTTTGAGTTTTTACCCTAGCATAAAGGCTTTGAGGATCAGTTGCCGACCCTCGGTTAGCTCTCGCTTTCCCTTTTGAGTTTTTCAGTTCCGAGTTCGACACTGCGTCGTGATCTTGAGAAGCATTAGAGTGATCATCCTCAGAGCTGAAACTGCTTGAACTTTGTCCATTTGTTAAAGCAGCAATGTTCTCTTCTTCGGTATCATTGCTGATTGGGACGACTTTCTTGTTCTTTTTCGAGCGAGTATTAATCCTCTTGTTTTGCTGTATCGATATCAAGAATCGCAATTAATCCATGGAATCAGGTGTATGGAACAAGAAATATAATTTGATCATTGTTGGAAAAGAGAAGTTTATCTTTAATTCTCGTACTCACGTCTTTTGAAACCCGAGATTTCTTCTTAGGACTTTGGGATGAATTATCATTAGATTTATCCTCAGGCGATTGGATTTCGTACCCCTTACACTGATCAGTCTGAATTCTTGTTGTTTCATATTTCCTCTTGAGCTGCATTTCTTTGTAAGGATCGCCGGATACCATAGCCTGGATTTTTCCTGCATTACTCAATTGGAGAATCTCCTCCATCATTGCATCAGAAAAAACCGGCACCGTTAAGTTATCGTTTTCGCAATCTGCGGGATAAAATTGGACGGATTCATCATGAAGAAAATCAACACCGTTAGCATCGAAATTTCCATAGCCATGATCGAGTAAAAAGGCACCGTCAAATTCGCTGCAGTTGCCGTTTTCTTGTGGAACACAACTAAAATCAGTGTCAGATGCGAAAAATATACTACCATCCATTTGAGCCATATTTTCAGCCAGAAAGCTTGATGGGATTTGAACATGATTGGAGAAAAGGTCGCTGTAATTTGAATGAAGCAAAGACTCAGAATCAAGAAAAGCTCCAAATGACTCCATTCTTGGCTAGCACAAGTTTTATGGAATCTGCTTTTCTTGAATAAATATTTCTTGCAGTCGGTGAAGGCTTGGAAAGACTGCTAATTCAGCTACAAATTTATAGTGGCAATGGGAGAAAATAAAAAATGACAGTATGGATTTGACTTTAATTTTTTATTGATTTATTTCTGATAAATTTTTTTTTTTCTAAATGATAGTTTGGTCCTAATTCTGTATAATTGATGTCATTAGTCTAATTTCGGTTGAAAAACAGAATTGTTAGAGTAGATGTCATGTTAGTCAACGGTTAGCTAGTGAATTATTTACTCAAGTGTAATAAATAATCTTTATTTTAATATGATTTAACTTTTTATGGTTTTATTTTGTTTTATCTGTATACACATGCAATCATCATAGATAAAGTCCTTGATTATATTTTAATACAAATTAATTGTAATTCGATCTTGAAACTCATTTGTAAACACTGTATATTTTAAATTCGTTCCTAGTCGATTCAACCGCCTAAAAATAAGGATAAAGACTGCTTGAGCTTGAGACTAGCATTTGTGATGTTGTGTACCGCATTTCATGGTAAAAGCATAGAGATCTCCGATTGTACATATGGGTAATCATACGATGATTGTACCGAACTACCCTCCCTCTAACTTTCCAAGTGGTTATCATTCATCGAGAGGAAAAGTCAAAGGTTATGATTGTATATGATTAGTCCTTACGACTCGGGACAATACTGAGGCTCTGCATACTAGGATTGTGCTTTGACTTGTTTACCGACTCCGCAAGGGTCACAAGGTGGCGAGGTTTGGTGCAATTACGACATATGCAGGAGCCAGTGCATTGTAGTCGGGAATTCAACTCTCACCTATGGGTGTGAATATCCTATGTGATCTAACAAAATAATAGTGCATGAAATCTCTGGCCAGAGTGTGGCATGTAAATTAGGGAAAGAGTTCTCTAATTGTGCATGTTATGACACTATTAATATTTCATGTTTGTATCACATACCTATCGAATTTAATATGCAACCTTCGATGAACCAATGGTTGTAAATTCGATCGAGATATATGAGATGAAGGGATTGTACTGTACGTTATTCATAACCGACTGATTTTGCAGGCACTATCAGTGATACCTGAGGAATCATGGGGCGATGCTACTAGACGTTCTTACCATTATTCGATGGGTTTAATCAGAAAATGATTTCTGACATTCTCGTGATCAAATGTTAATGCATGGAATGAGGCAAATTATGGTAAGCCAGAATAAAAGAAAATGTCTTGAATCACAAAGATTTGTGAACTCACAGCTAGCTGTATCCCTGAACCATTGAGGGTCGCACAAGTACTGGTTACTTGTTCACATTGATAGAATAAATTCAAGAAGTTGAATTTATGGGAAAATGAGTTTGATGGGATCAAACGATAAGCTTATAAACACTTATAGAAATTTTGAGAGCATGACTGCTAAAAACAGTCAAGTGGAATGCACCGTTTAATTTAAGTGGAAATGTTCCAAAATTAGCTGCTGCCTTATTTAGATATAAGTAATCTCGAAAATAAAGTGTGCATCATAATAACAAACAAGTTGACATTGTCACATCGATGATATTGGATCTTCGATCGGGATTATTATGAGATTAGTTTAATGTGAGCATGAATCATAGGCTTGTAAGAGTATATGCTCATCATGATAATATCGGAATAGTTGATGCCAAGGTATATATTAATAAACATCCTATGAATGTTTATTTAATTTTAAACCATACAGTGTTTAAATAAATTATTGAATGTCAAAATAAAATTTTTAACTTCCCCTACAATTTGGATACGAAAAAATCGATTACCTAACAAGAATAACTTATTAGTTGTACTAAATTAAGTACATGCATTTATTATAATGACCCAAAAAAAACCCCTTGAATTTCTTACTGGCTCAAACAACGTTAGATTTACCAAAAAAAATTATACATCTAATAATACATGACTAAATTGTCTTTTTCCATCTCACTTCGATAAAATAAAACGATAAATTTATTAAATTTTGTCTCAGTAATTAATTAACATTAAATATATTTTAAGTTCATATAATCTCACACGAGTTAACAATTTTCGTAAAGCGGCAAATCGCAATAAATATGAAATAATTGCTACAAAATATCCTTGTGAGTCATGCATGACGGAATAGTTTGAAAATGACATTGATTAAATAATTTTTTTTGAATTGTAACATTTCTTTAAAAAAATTGAAAAATAACATTCAAACATATATGAATAAATATAAAATAAATTTAAAAATTGAAAAGTTATATCAAATACATTATCAAACAAAGATTATTTTGTTAAATATTCAAACCCAGAGCATAACACTAACATTTCGTAGAATATTATTTAATTTAATAATAATAAAAGGCTCATCGACCTAATTACATCTGTATAAGGTCTAATGTATGATTTATTAACTCTACATGTAGATTAAGGCTACATTTGGTTGGAAGGATAGGATAAATTAATGATTAGTATGTAAATGATAAAAAAATGATTGTGATAGAAATATAATATATGACATAAAATAGTATTATGTTTGGAATGATTTTTAAGTATATGATAATCTTGAATTTTTTGATGAAATGACGAAATTGTCTTTTTTTATAATTTATTTTCTTTACTCCGGCAACGGAGGTGCTCCGACGGCCGGCTGCGCTCCGACGGCTGGCGGCATCCGACGGCGACCGGGGGTGGTCGGCCGGAAGCGGCTGCCGGAGGTGGTCGGCCGGAATCGACGGAATCGCGGCGGTCTGCGGCGGCGGCGGCGGCGGTGGCCGGTGGGTGGTCGGTCATGGGCGGAGTCAGAATTATTATTCAGTGTAGGCAATAATATACTACAATTAATAAAGCAAAAAAAAACTGGTTAAACAAAAACCATAAACAATGTGTTCTAAGATTAGAACACAAGCTACACAAAGCCAGAAACATATGTTACTTGATGGAAAACGTCAGAAAAATGACAAAAAATATTGCGTACAAAACTAACAATCAAAACAAAATCTGATAGAAAATATAAATTTTACAAACGAAAAATATGCATGAATTCATTCTCGATTGCAAAAAAATAAAACAGTTGAATGATCGAATAATATTGAATGGAAAAAGCGATCTTAAATTTCATAAAATTCTGGATTTTGTAGGGAATATAAAAAATGTGACATTAGTTAATATGAATTGGAATGATTATTAATCAAATCATATGAAGTATGGGGCTTATGTGGAAAAAAATGTATAGAATATTATATATTGTCAATCAGAATAGTACTATCAAGTAAAAAAATTTAAAACTTGAGTCTATAAATTATTAAAGAAATATTTTTGTTGTTTTTTAAATTAATTTGGGAAATTACACAATATTAGAATATCAAATTTTAAAATTTTTGATTTAAAACTTATAATATATATATATATATATATATATATATATATATATATATATATATATATATATATACTTAATTTTTTTCCTAAAATTGAAAAAATAGGATGAATTAAGAGTAGGATAAATAATCCTAAGGAGTGAGGAGATATTATTTTAACCTACCTAATATAACCTAATCATTCATAGGAGGGATTGACTTGGTTAAATAATCACGCGTACCAAACGAAGGATAATGTGAGTTAAAAAAAATAAACCCATCTTATCACCCAAACCAAACGATTGTTAAAAATAATTGGAATGAATAGTTTACAACATAATTTTCTAAATTTAATAGTCATTTAAATAATTCAGCATAAAATGGAAAAAAAGAAATATTTTAAATCAATTAATATGCTATAATAAAAAGGAAATAAATATAAATCGCTGAACATTATGTAGTAATATGGAAAAATATGTATGTTTTGTTGAAGAGAATTAGAGATATCTGAAGATATTTGTTAAATAATGAATTAAATTTTTTGACAGTAAGACTCGTAATTTTATTGCAATGAATCGTTAATTACAGTATTAATCAACCAAGATAAAAATTCTCCATTCATCCACACAAAAGATGAGGGAGAAGAAAAAACAAAATGAACCAAATAATGAGCTACTTTATTAGTCGATCATCGAACATGACTTAATTCAGAGATAATAGGTGCCTGAATTCGAGCTTTGATATATGTCACACAAGAAGTACCAATGTAGCTGAGATCCTCTTGATGGGTTGTGACTGCTTGCACTGCTAACAGAGAGTGTGATTCTACTCGAACATCTTGAAAATCTTTTTCATAAAGAAGCTTGATTCCTTCCCATAATATTGCTAAAATCTCCCCATGCAATACCAATAATGGTTGATTGATTTGTTTTTCAATTGCTAGCAACAAACGACCTTGTGAGTCCAAAATCACCTCCCAGCACTGTGATGTTGTTTATCCTCATTGAATATTGATGCATCCACATTCATCTTTAGGGTGCATCTACCTGGCGGTGTCCACTTTCTTTCAGAATTAGCCACCACCGACTGATTAGCAATTTTTTACTAAAGCAACTTTTTTCAATGTGCATTCGACGTCTTTTTTCTTAATATATATAAGTAGGTCTATTGTGAGAATATATCACAAATTTATATATAAGAGATTTTCGACCCGCTCCATATCTACAGTGAAAAGTGATATTTTTGACATAAAAATAATTTTTTTATGGATTTAGTTATATTAGACATTTGTCTCTCATAATATTATTTTTTGAGAATGTGTGATTTTTTGTGATGTTATTGTTATTATTATTATTATTCTATATATATATATAGTTTTGACATGCTACTCAATTATCGCTCCTACTTCTGTGTCATCTAATGAGTTGACACGCGCGAGAAACAAGTAATTTAGAGGAGGGAGAATGACGGCTAATCTCGAGTAATCGACCTACCAAACAACACATCCCAACTCAAATCTGCTGCCAACTCAAATTCATGACCACAATGCCACGTACGTATTACTTCGTAGTTCAGATTTTTTTAATATTATATTAAAAATTCCGTACTGAATTATAATAATTAGTTACATAATTTAAAAATTTTCCTTTGTCAGATATATATTGTTTAGATTAAATTTTTTCTCTAACAAACCTTTAATTTATCAACTAAGTTTCTAACTTTTTATTAAGTACTAGTTTTGAGTGTTAATTGTCTATTATAATGCAAAATCTATTCTTTCGAATTGATTAAGGGGGTCGCAAAAAAGGAAAATAAAATAAATGTAAGGATGAATATTTACTATCCAATATTAAAGCATGGGATAAAATTATTTTTTGAAAGAGTCATATGTATCAAATTGAGCTAAATTTAAAAATTAAAAGAAGTCGCTGATTTAATTATATTTTATTTGGAGATGATTAAAGTTTGATTAAAATTAAATAGAAACAATGACATTTATAATATGATAATATTAAATGAGTCAACAATCTCTAAGCAATCATGTCTTAATTAATCATAAACATTTTATAATGACTTCATTTTGACCTTTCTTAAAATAATAAATTGATCATAATTTCTCAATAGATGTATAACTATTATTTTTAATATTTTATTAATTCGTCATTATTTTCAAGAAGGTTTTCTGTTTATCATATTATATCATAACAAAATTACTACATTTTCATAACATAGAACCGATTATATCGTAAGTAATTTCTAACTTTTATATATATATATATATATATATATATATATATATATATATATATATATATATATATATATATATATATATATATATATATAAAGGGGAGTAAAATATTTATATGATCAAAATATATTGTTTTATCAAAAGTTATTGTTAACGGTAACAATCCAATTTTTTTTCTTTTAAATGTACAACAATTCAGGTGCGCCGTGTTTCGATTAATCTCCGAACAAAGACAGTTTTTCATCATACAACCCCACTCCATTCCTTGCAGTCCATGAGATCAATTAAATTATGACATTGACTTTGATACCAATTGTAGGATCATGCGTTTGTTGTTTTACAAAAAACTATATCTGAAGATAACAGAGTAACTTCAATATTTTAAATTGTATAACATCACAAATTTGACGTTTTGATTGCTCTCACAACATAGACAAATATTTCACCTCAATAAAAATAAATTTAAAACTTTTGTATTTGAAATATAAATTTAAATTTTTTTACATTGACATTCAATTAAGTTACACAAGCATGCAAGATGAGCAAAATAATTTTGAAGCGAAGGATAATAACAATATTCACTTAAATAAGTTAGTACTTATAATTAAGAGTAGGTCTCTTATGAGACAGTCTCACGAATTTTTATCTGTAAGACGGGTCAACCCTATCGACATTCACAATAAAAAATAATACTCTTAGCATAAAAAGTAATACTTTTCATGGATGACCTAAATAAGATATCCGTCTCACAAAATACGACTCGTGATATCGTCTCACACGAATTTTTGTCCATAATTAATTTTATACAAGTGCTCAAGGTTTGACCTTTATAACATCACTCAGTCTAACTGGAGGAATAATTCACAAGTCAAATATCAGCGATTAAAGAATTATTATCAGAAAACGTGCGTACGATATTTATATATAATATGTACGTTGACTGAAATTAAATTATTTAAATTTCTCTTAAAATTGGAGCATATTTTTATAGAAGTATTGAGATCGTGATTCTAAAAATGAATAATTAATGGGATAATGTGCATGATAATTGTCTGTAAATTATCTGAATTATGTTCTGTTTCTTCATTAGGATGCATGCATCATAACACAAATACAAATTCTACATTTTCGTTCACGTATAATTTTTTTTTTTTACGATTTTGGTTGTTTATATATGTTTTAAAATTTCAGTTTTAGCTATGTATCTTTCAAATTTTTTGACATTTTAGTCTTTTTACGTTGAAAATGCTGATATGATATTGCACATGTCAACACCACTTCAGTATCACATCGAAAAAACGACTAAAATTGCTAAAAAAAAACAAAGATAGAGAACTAAAATTGAAATTTGTAACTATAGATTACCAGAAAAATATAAAGAAACAAAAATGTAATTTTTGCATATAAAAAAAATTAATGAGACTTATTTCACTTTTTATTTTTATTTTAATGGGTTATTTAATATTGCCCCATGATTCATCCATCCTTGATATCTATTATCTCTACTTTGATACAAATATTAAATTAAACAAGTGAATAAGTTTAAAATATAGGAAGACTTTTTTAAAATAATTTTTTTATATGTTTAAGAGTTGAATTTTATTCCTTTGAACTATTCATTATTATTTTTTTCGTTTAAAATTCAAGTATAGACTTCATTCTTAGTTATATTATATTAGATTATATCCATATGATTGTATTATTTTTTTCAAGAAGTTGGTTGCCGACAAATTTGAGTTTCAACTCTCGGAAAAAAAGAATAAATTAAAGAAGATTTATATATATACACATATGTATAAAGTAGACATATACGAAATTTATATATATGGTGTACTTAAAAATTTCGTATATGTCAACTTTTGAGAGAAATTAAGTAAAATTCAACTATATTAATTTATGGTAAGATATTATAATTATATTTTATAACTTTAGGAAATTTTAAATCTTGAAGCTTGCATTTTTTGAGTGAATCAAAGTTGACAAAATTAAATCAAATGCACTTGACCTTGTACTAAAGTAGTATTTGCAAAACATCTCAAGTGTTTTTCAACTTCTACATAATTTTCAAATATTTCATTAACTAAAAATTTAAAAATACTTAAAATAAGCTCTTACAAACACTACCTAAACAAAATAAAATTTTAGTTATGATCCAATTTTTCCGTGAGTTTTGATAAAGCACGCAAACATATTTTTTGGGTAGTGTATGTGCCTTTAAAAACATCGAAACATGTATTTTTTCCTATAAGTTATAAGTTCTTGTAAACGTATATAAAAACGTATTGTGTGCAAAGAGAGTTTTTAGAGTCATTTTTTTCGACACAAAAACCTCATATGAGACTGTTTGACGGATAAATTTTGTGAGACAAATCTCCTACCCGACCAAACACATCCAAAATATTATTTGTTATGTCAAAAATATTGATTTTACTTCAAATATAGATTGGGTAGACCCATCTCATGGATATTGATTCGTAAGACCATTTCGTACGAGACTAACTCTTTTTTCGATGTGTTGTGAATTGCAAGAAGACATGTTATGTTGTCTATTGGAGATATCAGAGTTGGTGGAGTATGTGAGAGATTGATCAATATACAAGAATTTGATTCCTCATGCTAACACTTTCTTAGACGAGTACATGGTTGTTTGCCTAATACAGTTTATCTGATTAGCGTGATTTACAGGTTAATGCATTATTACCTTCATCATCCTCGAAGGTGCAAAGGGGCTACTATCTGCAGCAACAACCTCAGTATATTTGGGATCATGGGTCTACATATCGGTGAAGTTGGATCCGACGTCGAATTTCACGGCACATGCAATCTGTGTTAATTCATGGTTGTGTTGCATCTATACTAGCTTACAAGGACAAACAGTGACTTGTCTCCTAGCTTAGCACGACCCAGCGTTGAAGGGAAATCGGTCAGCCGCAATTCAGTTACAAATATTTCAAACTGGATGGTGCTAAACGATATAAACGAATGAAGTGCAGAGAAACAAGCAAAGACACAGGACACAGTCACGGAAACTTTTATCGAGAAAATGAACCTTTGCATGAATCGGTATCACAAAATAAAAAATAAAAACCATGAATTTGGAGCTTAAACCTCAATGGTCTCGTGGTTAGCATCAATTGGGTTTTTTTTTTTAAAAAATAATTCAATTTTGAAAATTAATTTCAAAAGTAATTTAAAAAAAAAAAATTTTGCAAAAGTAATCTAATCCGCGTTTTGTAAACGCAGACTCTGCTCACGTGGAGCAGCGTCCACGCTTACTAAGCACGGACAATGGTCCAGTCAGCCACGGGATATTTTAGCGACGGATTGTATATAGAAACCGTCGCTCAAATGGTATGAACCGTCACTACACCCGCATTGGCGATGATGCATAAAACTGTCGCTAAAATTAGCTACAGTTTTCTAAACCGTCGCTGATTGCCAAAATTTTCTTTAGGACGAAAAACCACATAAAGTCGAAAAAATAAATTTTCAATTTAAAAATTAAATTATTTTTTTAAAAAAACTCCTCCGATATATTTCTCATATTTACAGACAAATGACAATGTCAATTAATCGTGAACATACCCTGATTCCAAAATTTTCAATTAATTCAACGGCTTACATCTTTGCAGCGTGCAATGTGCGCTGCGGAAAGAGAATTTACGCGCAGCGGAAACCACAAAAAGTCGAAAAAATAAAATTTTAATTTAAAAATTAAATTATTTTTTTTAAAAAAAAACTCCTCCGATATATTTCTCATATTTACAGACAAATGACAATGTCAATTAATCGTGAACATACCTTGATTCCAAAATTTTCAATTAATGCAAAGGCTTGAATCTTTGCAGCGTGCAATGTGCGCTGCGGGAAGAGAATCTCTCCGATATATTTATCATATTTACAGACAAATGACAATGCCATTTTTTCGATTAATAGAAAATTTTGGAATCAAGGTATGTTCGATTAATTGAAAAGTTTGGAATCAAGGTATGCTCATGATTAATTGGCATTGTCATTTGTCTGTAAATATTGGAAATATATAAGAGGGGTTTTTTTCAAAAAAAAATAATAAACCGTCGCTACGTTTAGCGACGATTGTATGAACCGTCGTCGATTCAGTTTTAGCGACGGCTTGTAAACCGTCGCTGATGCCATTTTAGCGACTATTATTATATACAATCCGTCGCTACAATATCCCGTAGCTAACTGGACCATTGTCCATGCTTCGTAAGCGCGGATGCTGCTCCACGTTGGCAGCGTCCGCGCTTACAAAACGCGGATTAGATTACTTTTGCAAAAAAAAAAAATTTAAATTAATTTTGAAAATTGAATTATTTTTAAAAAAACCCCATCAACTGGAGTTTCATCCTATCTTGAAAGAAAAATCCACGCAGAAAAAAAAGCAATTAAAATGTGCTACGTTTTTATTCTAAAACCTTGTCTAGTGGTGCAAATTTTCAGCAAGTTAAACATTTGTCTCGGAGCAAACATTCAAACCCTTTATGTGCAAGCATATTAAATAAAATATGTCTTTCTTAACTGCACAATTCTATATCTGAAGAGTTTTTGGAATCTTTCACATTCCGGTGTGGGATCGATTCATTTAAGTTCTCTTCGCCTTGAAACTTGTTAGGAGCCGTTCATTGTCCGTACAACCTAGATCATGGCACTCACGATTACCTCCTGCCCACTTCGACCCCAAGCATCATATGTCCACCAGCTTCCGCTTGGTTCGTCCCAAAATCATATCATACTAAGAGAGACCGGCTCTGATGGCCCATTGACACATTACAAACACTGGTAATAAAACACATGTTTTGCATATTCTAAATTATGTATATTATAATATTCAGCATTGTTAAATACCAAAATTTAATGTTTTATATCAATATGAATGGTAAGGAGTATTTTATGAAGTAAATAACCATGAGTGGTATTTTAGAAAGTGAAAAAGAAAAAACAAGATTCACTAAAAGTTTAACACATCTAAAAATATGCAGAGATATGACACTGTTGAGTGGGTCTCATGTGAGACCGTCTCACGGATACTAATATGTGAGACGGGACCATACCCATATTCACAATAAAAAGTAATACTCTTAGCATAAAAAATAATACTTTTTCATGGATAACCCAAATAAAAGATCTGCCTCACAAATTCGACCTGTGAGACCGTCTCACACAAGTTTTTGCCGACACTGTTTAGTGCAAAGGATAAGACTCTACACCCTATTTCATCCGGCATTTGACTCTGGTTCTATGATAATTGGAGTTAAAATTAATAATGTTATCCATATCTTCCAATTTAGTATCTCCGCCGGTATTATAAACCCTTTATTAATAGAGTGAGTCTCACATGAGATCGTCTCACGTATCTTAATTTGTGAGACGGGTCACCCATACCAATATTCACAATAAAAAGTAATACTCCTAGCATAAAAAGTAATATTTTTTCATGGATAATCCAAATAATAAATCCGTCTCACAAATACGACCCGTGAAATCGTCTCACACAAGTTTTTGTCTTATTAATATCTATGAAGTACATTGATCTGGTACGGTGCAAGGTTTCATACCTTCAATTATGGCAATCCTATAACACAAGCATAAAACAAGTCAGAATAAGAAGCAGAATGCGTTTACATGTGTCACTTGAACTCCTTAAATTCAAAATGTTCAGTAAAACCTCTGTTTTACAGCAGCAGACCTTATGTGATTACAATTGATGTATGCTACAAAATGGCTTTTATGTTGTTTTGACCTCATTTTGTCTCTCAACATTTTCATGTGAATGTTGAGATGATAATGTTTGTTTTACAGCAGCAGACCTTATGTGAATACAATAGGATGAAAAGAATATTCATCCTATTTTAAAGTGATCAATGAGATCATAAATATCGTAATTTTTTGTCTCGGTTTTTAAAGTAGTGAGGCTTTTAGAGTCGTGATGATATAACTTTAGGTAAATTTTATGTGAGACGATATGATATTAATATTTGCAAGATGGATTGATCCGATCCATATCATTAGTGAAAAATAGAAATAATAATTTTTCATAAGTTGGATCGAATATGAATTTTTGTGTTAAACTTATTATTGGTTAACACTATATCAGCTACTACATTTTTATAGAGATGACAGTTTGCTCTAAACTAGACGGATAATCTGATATCCGACTCGAATGGAGGAGGGTGTGGAAGGATTTTTTTATAAGATTAAATAAATAAGTAATCGGGTATGTGGATGGTGGCGTATATAGTGACATCATACTCATATCCGACACAAATACCAATTATATATATATATATATATATATATATATATATATGTATATATATGTATTTATTTATATTAAAAAAATTAATTCGAATTTGCTTTTGTTTAATGATGGTAGTTGGATAGAACGAACAAAATTATTAGTATAAATCAAATGTTATTTTTGTAGGATGTTGTTGTTGGAATAAATTATTGATAATATTTTTTATATGATGTTTAGTTTGCTATTTTTATATCTTTAATATTTTTCTTATTGTTCTCTTAAAAATTTGGCAAACAAGTATAGTTTTATCAAAATAATTCAAATTTGAAAAATGCAATGATATGTGGTGTGGTAACAGTATATTTATGTGTGATATGAATACTCAGTCCTAGTATGAGGATGAAGATGAAAGTTGAATATCCGACGAGTATGGAGATAGACACGGGTATGGGGGTGGATATAAAAAATGAGAATGAGGACGAAAGGCGTAGAATCCTACCCGAAATTATAAAAAGTTTGTTTATTTTATGCATAAATTTTTTAATCGTTAATTTTATTAAGATTTTTATATTTTAAAATGTTTTTTTCCAGATGATAAACACGAACCTTTTTTTAAAACTAACCGTTCTAAATGTATTTGAGGAACTAGAAAATAAATTTGTAAATCGATTAGTGACACTCCTCCCATTTTCGTGTCCCTTCTAATTAGAAATCCACAAGTGGTCCATTGACAAGTGACAACAATTCCCATCAAACGTAAAAATTGGGCAGACTATTCAAAGGTACGGACTTGGCCCAAACGCAACTTTAAAACTTTATAATTGAAAATGAAGTTTTTATTTTCAGCTGCTTAAAAAAATTATGAAAAGTTTTAAATTGAAAATTACCTAAGTTTTTATTTTCAGCTGCTTAAAAAATTTCTGAAATTTTCATTTACAAAGTTTTATGTTGCAGTATACTCTTTGATAATATAAAAATAAAAACATTAATCTTAAAAGCCCATAAATTATATATAGCTCTGAGAAACAAATCTTATAAGACATCAAAGTCCATTTGAGAATAAATTATAACTTTTAATGAGGATTTAAAACTTTTTATTGGCATGTATTTTTCTATTAAACTAATTAGTTATAAGGCCATCTCCAACCCTGCACCAAAATGTTTTGGTGCAGGGTTATCTGCTCCAACCAGTAGCTTTTCTTGACGCCAAAATAGAGTAGTGCTACAGTGTTGCACCAAATTTGGTGCAATTTGGTGCAACACTGTAGCAATAGCGTTGGGGTTTTTTTTTTTTTTTTTTTAAATTTTGTAATTGTTTTTTATTTTAATTTTACTTAAACTTTAAATATTATATAATTAGTTTTATAATCTAATTTAATTCTAAAAATGTATTATTTCAAACAATTAATTTTAAAAAAGTGATTTTAAAAAACTTGGATATTTTAATTTAATACATAATTCATAAAGATAATATTATTATGTTAATAAATAATTTGTGATAAATTAGTTTTAGTATTTAAAATAGTATAAAATATGCCAAGAATATCTTAATTATGTAGTTATAATTAAATTAATTAATATTGAATACAAAGATACAAGTACAAAAAAATTTAAGATTTCAAACACTACTCTTTTGAAAATCAAAGAAAATGATACAAAATTACATAAACAAACATAAAAAATACTAAATTATTAAAATTGACATTACAATACAACATAAAATAAAATAAGATGACAACACTTAAAATCAAAGATAATGATACAACATAAACCTAAAGAAGATAATAAACAACAAACTATTAAAAATCATACCACAATACAATAAAATAAGGATGACAAGCACTTAAATTTAAAACGGAGGTAAGCTGGATCCAGATCCTCCAATGTCTCCAAAATATTTTCCATAGTCGAGACTTTCACGTGCACGTTTCCTTTCTTCCCTCTCACTCAAAATTCTTGACTGTTCGGCCCTAAAATTTTCACGCAAAGATGGATCTTGAATTGAGTTGAGATCGATTACCAAAATTTTGTTTTCTTCTTGAAACCTAGTCAAATCCAACATTTGTCGATTTTGTTCTATTTTTGTTTCATTTTGTTCCAATTTTCGTTCAGTTTGTTGCATACGTTTTATCTGTAATTCTTTGTTATGTTCACGATAAGCATTTCCAGTTTGGATTATTTCCAGAATTTTTTCTTGTCCTAATCTCATTGATTCAATTGTATGTGATATATATTCATCTTTTTTCTTTTTTAATTTTGTTTTTTTCACTCCAAGTGGCCGCTGTGACGAAGTACCACCAATATTTTCATCAGTTAAATTAATCTCAAATGGTGATAATCCAGGGGACGCTGATTTGGGGGAATCCGTTGCTTGTGTGTCCGATTGTTGAGAGTCGAAAAATTCAATACCTCTTTGAATTGTTGACCTTGAATGGTTTAACGAAGCTGCAAATTTCTCAATATCTTTCATAATAGGCCATACATGATCAAACTTAAAACCTTTCTTGAAATTAGAATCATGTTTCATTAACTCTTTCGCACGAATTATCTGTATATAAAATTAAAATTAAGATAAATAATATAAAAAACTGATAATAATATAAGTATAGATATTCTATCAAAATAAAACTCACAATATACATATCTGAAGCACCGCTTGGATGGAGTTGTTCAACTTGTTGGATGCATGCTTTTAATTTACTAATCGCCGCCAATATTAAGCCCATACGAGATTGCACAGATCTTTTGTTACGAACTTCAGTCATGTCGGGTGCTCTGGAACTGTTGTAGCTTTGCTCGACACGACTCCAAAATTGATTTCGAGATTGGTTTATGCCTATGATAGGATCTTGGGAAATGTCAAGATAAACATGACAAAGGTGTATGTTTATAAATATTTTGTGAAATAAATTATTTGTTGTTAATAAAATAATAGAGAATATTTCGAGAATATTCTTTTAATGTAGAGTTTAGAGTTGATGGGTTGGAGATGAATTTTATATTTGGTGTAAGAATTACACTATTTTAAAGTTAGTGTGACACTAAAATAGCGTAATGGGTTGGAGATGGCCTAATTCTTGAAATCCGATCCATACATAAGGATGTGTTGGAGCAAAAAGAAATAACTTATTTGAAAATTGGAAGTTTCGTATTAAAAAAAATGAAGGGTAATCTTGAAAAAGTTGTGTGCAAAACTTTAGGATGGTACGAATTCAAAAGTCAAAGTCAAATTGCAAGAAGTCAGATTTGAGAATCAAAATCGAAAATTACCTGCATTTATTATACAGAAGTGGACGAGTGAAGATATCAACTTTTGAATTTTTTTCCTTAGTTTAGCTGCTCTTAATTTGTAATCTTCATTTCAAAGAAAGTAAAAACAAAAAAAAATAGCTTCATAATTCTGATTTCTTAATATTGATATTAAGCAAAAACTAGCTTCATCTAAATCGCAAAAATAGCTTTTTTGTTGAAAACAATATCGAAACCGAACATATAATCTGAACTAGATAAAGTTTACAATTAGGACATATGTTATAACTTATAACTTTTACTACTTCAAAGAATGGACTTTTTTGTGTTTAATTTGATAATTTTGTTTCTCAAATTTTTTGCCAATTGAAAAATGGCAAGTAACTTAATTTGACCTGGGAGCAGAAGAATTTGATGCAACTTTAATTTATTGAATAATTATTTGAATATTAACCTTCAATTAGCAGTATTATTTATGCTGTCCAAATTGGATTATTCAAAGATATTGGTTCAATTCATCCAGTCAGTTGGTGTAGGTTCATGAATACAAGTACAGTAACAATCCATAGCCGACTTGATTTACTCCTTACTTTTCAATAATAAAAAGTTAGGCAACGAGCTAGATTCTGATAAATTTACCCTAAAATAAATGAAAACACACAGAATACAAGATAGAATTGGAAATGTATTAGCTAGCTATGTTGCGGCAGCCGTGTAGAAGGTTTGACTTGGACTGAGTCCGATGCTCACCCACCCCGCCGAGTACTTTATTTGCTCCCACACAACTAACCCACTTGGCCTCCCACGAGAAAATGAATATACTCAAACGTGTTCTGGAGTCTTACACTTTGGCTGCGAAGTTGAGTCATGAGTGGACCTCTTCTTTTTCCTCACACTTGTCACGCAGCTTCCTCTGTCCTTTCCACCGCTGCTACTCTTCTTCCTTATATAAAAACCCAATACTTCACACTCGTCTATCCATCGATCTATTCTTCTATTAACAAGAACTAAATTAAAAGTTTCACTTTCTTCTTGTTCTTGATCACTTGTCTTCAGTTGTAAACATGGCTCTTGAAGCTTTGAACTCGCCGACTACTCCTACACCCTCGTTTCTATATGAGAATGATCATGCCAGTTTAATGTATCTTGATTCGTGGACGAAAGGCAAGCGGTCCAAGCGTCCACGTAGCGTTGAAACTGAGGAACCCACTGAGGAAGAGTACTTGGCTCTTTGTCTTATCATGCTCGCTCGCGGCGGCGGCGGCGCCTCTGCGTCGGTGGCTTCTACCTCTGCCCCACTGGTGATGATGGATAAGAATTCACGAACTCGGACCAGAACACCACCGCCTCCAGTTGCGGTGGACTCGGCTAAGTTACTCTACAGGTGTTCTGTTTGTAACAAGGCGTTTGGATCCTACCAAGCTTTGGGTGGACACAAGGCCAGCCACCGCAAGCTTAGCGGCGGCGATGAGCACTCTACTACCTCCAACCCCACACCCACAACATCCACTACGTCTGCTACAGCTCTGAGTGGTGCCATGGGAAGCGGGAAGACCCACGAGTGCTCCATCTGTCACAGGCGCTTTCCCACAGGGCAGGCCTTGGGAGGCCACAAGCGCCGCCACTACGAAGGCAACGTTGGTGCAGGGAACAGCACGGTGACGTCTTCGGAGGGTGTGGGATCCACCGGTTCACACAGAGACTTCGACTTGAACCTGCCGGCTTTGCCGAACTTCTTGCCGGGATTTGGCTCCGGCATTGAAGAGGAGGTCGAAAGCCCACACCCTGCCAAGAAATCGCGCCTCTCGCTGGCGACAAAATTAGAAATCTTTTGAACAAAATCAAAATTAGGAAATTAATATTGGAAATTCATTGTTTTTTTATTATTTTATTTTTAAAAAATGGCTAGTGGAAATTTATTAGTGTACATGGGCTTGTAGTCTATGGTAATTATAATATTCATCATTTTAAGTGTTTTGCTCCTTTAGACGATCAAATGAAATAGGTATGGTGGTGCTCATTTTGATCATTTAATAAATTTTTTTATCAAATAATGGGTTGTTTGGATCTTAATTATGTAACTTAAATTTTTTTCGTCTTAGTTCTTTTGTTCGAAACTCTCAATCCATTTAATATTGATATTGATTCTTTCTTACTTGACTCAACGGTGTAAATATAAATATCACACGTTATCTAAAAATATATCGTTGTCAAATAATCAATATTTGTTAGATTTAGAGATTTCAAACAAAGGATCAAAATCATAATTTTTCGCCTTATAATTTATTTACTACATTCCATGTCCGTTGAAAAATATCTAATTATGTTAGTAATTACTGGACGACAATTAAAATATTTAATGTAAATAAATCATCAAATTAGATGAATAAAATAAAGAAATAGGTATACAATTGTTCAGAACTAGTAAAAATCATGCAAAAGAAGCTATCTGATTTTAAATAGATAGAATGTGTACGAAATAAATAAAATCAAAGTTTGAATGAGTGATCCGAAATAGAAACGCAAACAGAATATTATGATAGAATTTAAGAATGAATTGCTTGGAAATTCAATGTACTGTATCAATGGAAACGAAAATAGCAAATTATGATAGAATTTAAAATGAATTACTTGGAAAACCAGTGTGTGATGGAATTCAATGTTCGATAACATGTACAACCAACTCTATAACCCACTGTTATTATATAATTTTTTGAGTCAGAAACAGATATTTGTTATGATTAGATGTTGAACTCAAAAGATCATTCTAAATTTGAAAGATATAAGATAAAGTACAATTATTGAAAATAAACCACTATTATGTTACCATTAACGTGGTAAAGATTAGCAAATGATTCTGTAGAGTGTAATAATGGTCTTTACACTCTGTTTGGTAGAACGATCGAACCATGGTACTTGAGCTATCATGCGATTTAAAAGATTTAAGTTACACCATTACCACCAGCTATAACTTTTGGCAAAACGGTAAACATTCGGTTATCAGAGCCAATGTCGCGAGTTCGATTCTCTTTCATTGCAAGAAGTGCAATTATTGAGAGGGAGATTATTAGGTGCAATAATTGTCTCTGCAGCTGTTGTGTAGTTTAAAAGCTTTGAGTTTCATCATTATCATCACCTATCGTTTTTGATAAAATGATAATCACTCGATCCTACATACTCACTCGTCATAAATTTTTGTGTTAGATTCAGATATAAAATCAGTATTTACAAACTATAGAATTTTTGAAGTCCAAAAATTGGGCTGGGACAAATGGTTGGCTCTGTTCTGCTTCCCCATAATTTATTAAATTTTAAATAATGTTAGCGGTTGAATAATAGCATATCCCACTTCCTGCTTAAATACATGCACGTGTCACACTTGCATCATTCCACCATTCCGTTGGGTCATTTTTATAATTATTGTTTAACCATTACAACATGTTTATCAAAACAAATGGCGCATTATTACAGCATTGTATTAAATAAAATCGATCCATAATCGCGATGGAATAAATAGAAATTAACGAAGTAAAGAGATCCGAAAATAGGACACATGGTTTCACGCACTGGCATATGGAACTTTCTAAAGTACTCTAAAATATTCATTTGACCTGATAGTAACTGATGGGCAATCAATTTTTATACAACCACCATATAGGATACATAAGATTAAACATATCCAGTGTGCATGTTTAACTGACCGGTTCGGACAAAAACCGACCCGGAACCGGTCTGTTAAGCCCGGATCCAGATCCGGTAAAGAAGAACCGGACCCGAAACCGTGTACAATTCATAAGAAAGTGGGTTGAACCGGTTCAGCATATAAATTTTATGTACCATCATGCAATTATTTGGTATCCACTTTACAACTCCGAGACACCGAACAAATTCCTCAGGACTGTTAATTGCATAGTCCACTTTACAACCCCGAGACACCGAACAAATTCCTTAGGACTGTTGTAACTCGCATAATATAGACCACGAAAAATATGAAGGTGAACCATGCACTGCTTGACTCATGAGATGGACAGATAAACTGAAAAACAAGAATATCATATTTACTTTTTAACTTCAATTATTGTAAAGTTTGAATCAAACGTGAGAATTAAATGGGGTCCGATTATACTGCTTGCTACTTTTGATCATATCATATATGGCATTCAAGTAAGTGGCTACTTTAGAATATCTGTATGACAGAAATTTAAACTAGAAACATTTACAGGTAAAAGGACTGCTCAAGAAATTGGCCTATCAATTTTTCCCCCACAAAAATAAAACGTATCGGGGAGCTGCAAATTTCTACTAATCATGAATAAAACAGGCAGTCTCGAGCAATCTTTAACGAAAGACAACAGTATACCATACTTGTTGGCGGTGATCTCTCAAGTTAGCGCTTCGTGTGAGCAATTAAAAAGAGGTCAATCTTCACATACTTGTCAAGCTTGTCGACTACGTAAATGTTGAACTTGTAGTGCATGGGTCTTTAGGTGACAATGCATCACCTAGTATGATAACTCGTGTTAAAATGCAATAACGCTTTTCTTTCGATTGCAGTATAAAGAATAGAAGCGCATACAATGAAATTAAGTTTATGATGAGTAAAATGAGAGTTGATCTGAAAACTGATTTTGTGTTGATTGTTCAAGTGGAAGGGGATTTTTGTTCACCTGCAAGGGTATGAAGGTCGTTGATAAAAATTCTTTGCATTCCTGGAGCAAATTGTGTTCCCTTGCGCTTAGGTTAGAAAGTTCTGACACCATTGAGTTCATCTGCTCCACCTGTGGATGCAAAAGGTTGTTTCAAGGCGTTTCCAGAGAATACAGTATACAAACTTTAAAGGCAAAACATTGCCATCACAAATTACTGAAGGTACATATAAATTTCAAAAACAACACCATGTTAATAACCTTCAAAAGAAGCCTAAGCAATACACAAGGCTGCAAAGTTACTATAAACTGTTTCAAAATAAATAAATTACTTGTGATAGTGAAGGCTGTATCGAAGACGCCATTGCTTGCACAAGGTCAACAGCTGAAGCGATAGCTTCTCGCACCTTGTGAACATCTGCCTGAACATGTTGAAAATAACAACCGCAAAGTTCTATTACGATAAATTTGCCCAAGGCACCAAATTTATAGTTACTCATAGGGAAAAAACAACACACCCTCGCTCGTTCAGAAACAGGTAGAAGGATAGTGCTAGCTTCCAACGCAACTGTAGCACCAGACAATGAATTCAGGTGATCTCTATCGAACAGACACCAGTTCTTCAAATGTGGCTCCTGCCATTAACAAATTCATGAATGTGAAAACATTGTCCTGGGAAGTCAACTAATCTCGTATATATTCATGTGCAAATGCACGTGAGGTACTGGCAACCCACAACTCTTGAATACTTATCCTAAGATAAAAAGAATACACACGCGGAGGCGTTTCAAAACAATGAAAGGACTGAAAGATGATCTTTTCAACATGATCAAAATATAGTTTTACTCCAAAAAAGCATCTCATGGAAACTAATTTGCAAATGTGATGAACATTTTAACTTAGATTTAAAAAATTGTGGTTCTCAGAATTCATAGAAAGGGCAAGATGTTAAAAAACGATTTTCTCACAGAATACGACGCTCCAAAAAGAATCCGAATAGCAAATACACGTTCTAAAATCAACCAACTGAAAAAGTAGTGCTGGGACAAAGTTACAGGAAAGAAAAAAGTTTGACCTGTTCCTTAAAGATAGAATAAATCTTCAGATTATGCCTCAACAATAGTAGCTCAATTCTCTTGGACTTAACAGAGTGCCGCAATTTTGAGTTACTCACCCAAGCATTGTAAAGGTTTCTCTGGAGAAGTAAAAAAATTGGATACAAGTGAAAACAATTTTTTTTTCATAATCTAGTAAAAGAAACCAACAAGTAACAAATAAAAGCGTACAACATCTTGTGTTAGGTAAATGGGATTATGCTTGTAAAATTGATCATCAGTTAATTGTGTGAGACTATATATCATTCAACTAAAAGGTCACATGTTTGCAGACAGAGCACTTTATGAACTTGTGCACCAACAACAATCATCAAGAATAAAGTTAAATGACAACTATTTCTAAGTGCAAATGTTATTCATAGCAAAATTTAACCTGAGAGACACTTCAAATCAACTTGAAACCACAGCTCACCGACCAGCATGTCAGATACCCATAACTTTTTAAAACACCTAATGTGTACACCTCATTTGTTTCAATCCAAATTGACATCGAGCAGGACTATTAAGTTAAAAAAAAATTCATTTCATAGTTTGCATTTCACAAAATATTACTATGATTCCCTTCAACAAAATTTCCATCTTTCATTTAGTATGGTCAAATATAGAGGCAATATTTGACATTTAATACTAGACATATGTATACAATTGAAGGAAAACGGAGATTTTCTACTAAGCATTTATTAAACTGGAAATTGAAGAAACGTAGATGATTTCTTATCAAAGAGGCTGTATAAAAGACTTTGGCTTCTTTCATCAGAGACTAATTGATCACTAATTTGTTACATTAGTAACTCAATCATAATCACAAGTCAAAAAATTTGGGGACAAATGGGTACCTCTGCCGTACGTTTTTGTACTAACAGGGTGTTCTCTAGCCTTGCATTTGCTAATCGCCACTGTAACTGACGATTATACAGTAGTCTCAGCTCCTGCGCACCAGCAATTCGATTCTTCCCAGACTTCCCTCTCCCGAGATCAGTAGCAGAGTTCAACATAAATGGTGTAGTGCAGGGTTTGTCATCATTCACTAAGTTACCCATTCCACTTCTAAATCTTGTAGGACTACCCAAACCTCTGAGTAAACTACCAGTTGACGATCCCAAGCCCTTGATTGGTGATGCCGCCCTTGACCCCTCTCGAAGAGGAGACAATCCCTTACCTGCAAAAATGCCCCGAGGGGATGATACGGGACTATCATTTAGAAATTTCTTTGCAACGGTTACTTTTGAGGAACCAGCTGTTCTATTCAAAGCATTATTTGTTACAGGTGATGCAGGATCTTGTACTTCATGGCACGACATATTTGCCTCTTGCCAAAAATTTGCTGGGACAACAATCCCACGCGGCTCTCCTCTCACACGAATCCTATTCCCACTAGCCGTACCCTCCGATGAGACACTCTCACAATCTGAATTCAATGGATCAGCCACAGATTTTCTCAATTCCTTGAACCTAGCCCCCGATTCACTCAACTTCGCTCTCTCAGAACCGTAATCTAAACTCCGACTCAGAAAACTCGAATTCTCCCCACGTAATCTACCAGGCCATAGCTGCTTCGGCTTTTCACTTGGCCTCGAATTCTCTATGTCCCTCTCTCGTCCATCTCGGACAGGTGTGACTCCCGCTTTCCTCCGGTCCGGAGTACCTTTCCTCATACCGGCGGTGGTTCCCAACGAGGTCGGAGGCGGCTTCACCTTACTCGTAGGCAATGAATACGAATCGCCCTGAAAAGACACCGATAAGCTACGCCTAGACGTCATTAACATTCTCTCCGCATTAGACGGTGTAGTCACTGACGCAACCACCGGTCGCCGCCTGTCCGCAGACAGCGCCCTGTCCTTAACGGAGCTCTTCGGCGTTGCGACCGCAGATTTTCGGCTGACCATGGGAGACTGCGACCTCTTCGAAGAAATCAAGGAAGACCATGATCCTCCCGAGGTGTTGGATGAAGAAGTCGTGTTCGAGGAATTGGAAGAGTTCGAAGACGAAATCGAGAGAGACAGGTAGCGGGAGCTAACTTCGCGTCCTTTGGGACGACGCGTCGGCGCATTGTCGGAATCCGTGGGAAGCAACGGCGGCCGCTTCTCGTTCTGCGAGGAACGCAGCTTAGGATTCGATGTCACGGCAGTAACCATTATACATCGTCCGGGAGAATTTCACACCCCTTCCGAACCCTAGTTTCCACCCAAATCCAGCTGATTCTGGTGCAGGAAGCGTGTGTGCGAGGGTTGAGTAAAGAGAGAAAGTAGAGTAGGATTAACGAGTGGGTTTGGAGAGAGAGAGAGAGAGAGATCCGGGAATGTGACCGTTACGAAATCCGGCTGCGGGAGGGTGGGAGCGAGATTTGGAGCATAACTGTCGTGTACTGTGGGGAGGCAAAAAAATTGAGTGGGTCCGTCTCACGGATATTAATATATGAGATGGGTCAACTCTACTCATATTCACAATAAAAAGTAATACTTTTAGCATAAAAAAATATAATTTTTCATGAATAACCCAAATAAGAGACATGTCTCACAAATTCGAACCGTGAGACCGTCTATCACAAGTCTTTGCCAAAAATTTAATGCAAAAATTCGTGTGATACGGATTTACAGATCGTATTTGTGAGACGAATCTTTTATTTGGGTCATCCATGAAAAAGTATTACTTTTTATACTAAAAATATTATTTTTTATTGTGAATATCGGAAGCATTAACCCGTCTCACAGATTAAGATCCGTGAGACGGTCTCACGTGATACTCCACTCAAAATTTATTATAATATTTAATATATTCTAATCAAGGAAATCACAAAATCGAATTTCGAATTGTACATCAAGCTTTCGTATCTGTACATTGCAAGAACCCGTTCAAGTTACCGACTTACCGTGGAAGGTATTAAATGTTTGGCAGATTTAAATCTGAAAAAAATAGGTGTAAATGTATTTTTCAAAAATATTCAAAACAAATATTTCGAGATAAATTCACTTAATGCTATATATTTCATGATATATAATTCATTCACTGGCAAATAATTTTCACGCACCGTTCGTTTAGAATGATAGATATTTGTCGTTATACATTTGTTCACAATTAAGTTCTACAAAAAATCGGAGTTATAAACGATACGGTGACGTATAGTTTTAACTTTGAAAGAAAACATAGAAGATGATCAATGGTACATTCATTATTATTTTAATAACACCCAAAAAAGTACAAAACTTTTATTCCGATTAATAAAAAGCTAGTAGTATGGAAAATACAAAATATAGCCATTTTGATTAAAACATGAATAAAAGAGTCATAAAAAAAGTATTATATATGTTAAATTTGATTTATAAATTAAAAAAAGAACACAATTCTTGTAAGATGATGTCACGAATTCATAACATTGAAACGACTTGAACTTATCTATATCTATAGTAAAAAGTGATATATTTGATATAAAAAATACTTTTAATGGGTCGAGTCAAGTATGATATTCATCTCACAAAATTGAACTGTTCGATGATATCATAGCAATATAATTTATGTCTCTAAGTCCTAACTGCTTTGTTTTAGGAAGAAGATACATATATCAGTTCGGTTTATTAAACTCTTCGACAAATCGAGATAAATTATAGATTTTATAGTGTGACTTTAACAGAAGAGTGGATGCAAATGAAAAGTAAAAGTCAATTTTAGTCACGTATATAATAATTTTTCATTTTTAATCTTATATATTTTAAATAAATTATAGTCTTATAACTATATCAAATTATCAATATAGTCATTCTCATCTAAATTGTATGATTAAATAACTAATATCAATTTAATTTTTATAACTATGTGGGTGAAAAAATATCTGGTAGAATGAAAGTATGTTTAATAAAATAATTTCAAAAAATATATAACAATTAAATCCACCAACTAATTACATGATTTTGACGAAAATGAATAAAATTGATCATTAATATATAATTAAATGATTATAATTGATTAAAAATATCGCACATTAATATATAAGATTAAAATTCAGATTTTGAAAAAATAAAATGCGCACACATACAAATATGTATACCCTACATGAGATTCCAAAAATTATTTGAATAAATGTTGATTGTGATTTTTCTTTTCATGTATGTACTCTTTCAATATCATATATTATTTTTTTAAAATTAAAATCTGAATTTCAGGTAACATTAAAGTGTCTCCTATCTCGCTTTTCTTAGTGGCCTCCATCATTTCCTTCCAAAAATTCACATCCAAGTTTATATAAACACATACAAGATTGCATCTCTCTCTTCGTTTAATTAATCTACAGACTTTCCCCCGATATCAATGATACCGGAATTAGTAGATGAACGGTTTATTTCATTCTATTAATGTGTGAGAACCCGAATTTCCAGCAGCTAGCATTATTCAGTAGCAATGGAAAATTTCAGTAGAAGCTAACAATTCCAGCAGCAATCAATAATTCAGAAGATGATATTTTTCCAGCAGACACAATTCCAGCATATAGAATCCAGCAGCAGAAGAATTCAGCAGCGCAAGATTCCAGCAGACAGTTACTGATTCAGCTTAGACTTGTAACTGAAGCATTAACATGGAATAAAGGCTGTTAATGGCAGATTATGACCATTAATTGAGAGTCTAACAGTCAGAAACATTGCCTATAAATATCACCCTCAAACAGCTGAATTGGTTTACCAAAATCTTGAGTTGTCACTTGAAATATTTGAGCTAAGAAAGTGCTGATTTTCGAGCAGCAGAAACCAGTAGCAAGAACAAGCAGACTTCAGATTTCAACCGAAATACTGTTAGCAAATTAGTGTAAGTGGGCTTATGTATAAATATCTTGAAATCCGTTTGATAATTCTGTTTTAAAGTTCAGTTTCTGTATGATTTCTGATATATGATTTTGAAGCACTGAAACTCCCTAGTGAACTAATGGTAGGAATATATATTCTGAACATTTCTGAATTCTGATTCTGATTCTGGCCTCATCCCTTAGAGGAGAGAACATATAGGGGACTGATATCAGTTTAGCCATGAAATTCACTAACATGTTCAGTGCTTACTAATTCTGAATTCTGTTCTGAAACCTGTAAATTCTGAATTCTGATTTCTGTTATGAAATACGAGTTTTCAGTATATTATTGTATTTCTGTTTCTGTTGAAAACGATTTCGAAAACTGGGAGTTATTCCCGCCCCTGCTTACTGAGTGACAATCATATCACTCACCCACCAAAACCATCTCAGATAAGAACGAGGAAGAGTCGATAGAAGAAGAGGAGCAACGTCAGTTTTGGGGCTGGTGATGAAGATCATTGTTCTTAGTTCTGATTTATGTTTTATATTCCGCTGCATCTGTTCAGACATTGTAATTTTATGGTTTTACATTTCCGCTGTAAAACATTTATCCTTGAGTTGTAACAGACAACGATTATTATGAATAAAAGATTGGTTTTCTGAAATTCTGTACTTCTGAGGCTTGTTGTTTTCGAATGAATATTTGAGAGCAACGCCGGTGTCAACTAACCCCCGTCCCGGGGCGTGACAATTAATGTGGACATTGTGCCTATGAGAAAATGTATGACCAAGATTTGCCTATATATATAAGACCAATTTTTTTTTTGAAATTGTATGTGTGACAAGATCTTACCCGTTGAAATGAAGTGAAGATAGTGCTCACATAAGTAGGATCTCATCTACGTGGATGAACGATCAACGGTAAGAAGTTAGATTTTTTTTATTAACATCGTTTTTAAGAGAGTTTGTTGTACATAATTAAACTTGCTTGCCTAGTGTAGTTTATCTGACTAACATGATTTGCTGCTTAACATCGAGCATGCAACAGACCATTTCTGTCAACAATGGATCCCTCTTTCTAGGATTTTGTCTAGTTCAATTTTTTTTTTTTTAATCTAAGGCCAAAACGATAGATTTTAGATTTGATGAACGTTGCTAAACCGAACTATCCTCCGATTATACATGTATGTATATATATGTATGTATGCATGTATATCTATATTATCTATACTTCTATACTATCTATACTATTTTATTAAGTTTGAGACACTTCTTTGATGTCATGGTCTGTTTTAATAATTATATATATTAATAAAATGTTAAAATTTTAATGGAAGTTATATGTAGTTTAACTGATATAGTCATGGTCTCTTAGGGTTTAGGTTATAGGTTCAATTCTTATTAAGGCCATTTTTTTATTTTTTTATTTTTCAATTTATTTTTTAATTTATATATCAAAATTATAATATAGTCATTCACTATTTTTTATAATTATATTTTGATTCTCATTTAAATATAAATCAAATGAATTATAAAAAATATTCTACAAGCACGTAACGTGTGTGTCGGTACACTAATATACATAAAGTCTAGAACAAAGGCTAAAATTTGTTAGGTGTATAGTTATCAATAGTCATTAAACATTTGAATAAAGCGACTAACTAAAGAAGGGAAGCGTTATTACGAAGAAACAACTCAAGTAATGTATGATATTATGATATTATGCAATGATTTTGTCTAAACGCAAAGCAAATAAATATTTCAACTTATCCCCTCAGCAAATAAAGAAAATAATACAATAGTTAAGACACATTATTACCATCTATCTAGCTACCTATATACCTATATATATATATATATATATATATATATATATATATATATATATATATATATATATATATATATATATATATGTATTCGATACCACATCATCCAAAGGAAAGATAAAGATGGGTACGGCATTTGGCACACAAATTATTGTTAAAGTTTGTAATATGAATCGGATTTGACATAAAGATTGTAAATTAAATGACAAGAAGAGTGAAAATAAAAAAATGCTCGTTATGAAATAAAAAATGTAATTTTCTTAATATATGCAAAATGATATATATCAAAGTTTGTGACACAATTGATGGATCAATTTTATTTTTGAGTTTATATGTAAATAATTATGTGTTGCGAGTTGTTTATTAAGCTAAATTCAAAATAAAATAATCAACTAATGTTTCAGGTTATTGGGTTTTAATGTATTAAAATAGGTTGCAAGCTTTTAATTTGTAGTGACATAAGTGTAATTTTGTTTTTTTATAATTTAAAACAAAAATATCAGAAAATAATGATAGATATTATTTCTATATGAGTCATGGTTATTAGATCATGTGCAATCATATTCTCTAGTATATTTCATTAAGAAAATAGTTTAGAAGAGAAAACTAAAAGATTTTCTCAAAGAAAAGATTGTGTACGTACACAACACAGTTCTAAAAAATTTAGGATCATGACTTCATATACACTTCTACTTAAATTTTCAGTTAAACATTTAACGATTTAACACGTTGAATGATATAGTTTATGGGGGAACTATTGAAAGTGGACCGAAAAACTCGCGTGATGGCATATATGGTGCAATTATGAAAAAGAATCGCATATACATATTCCATTGACAAAATGCAAGAAATAGAACCTCCACTTTCCAGCATAAAAGAGAAACAAATCACATGCCAAAAACCCCTTTTAATTAATAGTGCTGCTCTTCACTCATTCTTGTAATTTGGTTAGATTTTCAGGAGTTGAGTTTAACGCTTTGAAACTCGTGACTAAGAATAATAGAATATTGCCTCACGGAAAATTTTTAAGGAATAAAGAAGAAAAAAAACCCTTGGCAGAAGAGATCAATGAGTTTGAACAAAATGTATATACGAGTGAATATTCGGATAATTTATGTACTATCTTTGGAAAAGCTATAAGCTAGCTAATGATAATATATTGGTGACTCATATTCAGCATTTCCATTTAAAAATGATTAAACTTGACGAAAATAAAAGGAGTGAGTCTTATGTGAGACCGTCTCACGGATCATAATCCGTGAGACGGGTCAACCCTACCTATATTCACAATAAAAAGTAATACACTTAGCATAAAAAGTAATACTTTTTAATGGGTGATCCAAATAAAAGATCCGTCTCACAAATACGACCCGTGAGACCGTCTCACACAAGTTTTTGTCAAATAAAAGATACAAATGTATAATTTTTTCTTATTCCTTATATAGAATATATTATCAGATATACAAAAATATATGTAGATCATACTTATAGTTTGTTTTATAATATTCATTCATTCTGAATTGGTAAATACAGCACATAAAATTAATTTCTTTCCCCTTGTTTATGATATCATGGGATAAAATTAGTTTTGCTCTTGAGATGAAATGATAAAAAAATGATAAAAAATGTATGATATGAATATAATATATTGAAAGATATATAACCAAACATTAGATAAACAAGGACGTAAAATTTGATGCTAAATGTGGAGCCTGATTAAAGAACACATGTATGACTTGCAATCAAAGGAAGGAAACTTGTTTAGAAGTTCAAGAAGGAACGTGATTTAATATTATCCAAATAACTTGAAAAAATTGGACAGTGTTCATTCTATTTTTAAGATAGTGTTCATATACTGGGTAATCCTATCGAATTTCTCGAGTGGGATAATTAGCTACTTCGATAGATCCAAATCTCTAGCGTTCGATCAGCAAGTTACGATCCAAGAAAATACTGTAATTAAGCATTATAATAATTACACATATAATACGTATAAGAGAATACTACATCATAATTTATCTCAACCAAGTTTTCATGAAACCGCGATACAGATTCCGTTACAATTTAATTTCGACGGGTAGGAGGAGGCGGAGAAGATCTCGGGATGTATGGCATCAAAGGCGTTCCGTGCTGTATCGGTCCTGGCCTAATGGAGGCGATTGAACTCGGAACCGGATCAATAAGGCCATAGTCATTCAAGCTAACTCGCCCGGTAGAGGGAGCCATTTCTTCCTGCACAATTAGGCAGGCTTGGTTCATTTACTTTAGCTAACACAAATTTGTTTTTAATATATACTTATATTTATTTACATTTAAAACGTTGAATTAGTGGTAGAAAATCATCTGTCAAAACAATCAATTTTTTCTATTAATTTAATTTGTAAGTGGGTCCAAACGATATCATAACGAAAGATATCCAAACTTTGTTGGAATCAGACATGTTTTTTTCTATTCAACATATACGAAGAACAATGAATCGTGCGGCACATCAACTAGGTCGCAATGTTTTTTTTTTTCATCAAAGTTGAGTAGTGTAAGTTGTATCGATGACTTTCCTTCTTGGCTTAGCAGTATTGTAAGTCAAGATTTTATGCATATATGTTTGCCTTAAAAAAACAACAAAAAAAGATCGAGCAAGTGTACCTTGAGTTTTCTGCTTTTTACAGTCGAGGCCATCGCAGGCTTGTTGGTTATGGAGGCCATACCTGCATTAATTAATAAATATAAGGTAAAATATTTTAATTTTACAATAATACGTGCTCCACATTGTAATTGCATGTAGCTACAATATGGGTTGTAATAATTTTTTAATATATACTTTTTTTATATAATAATATATCGATTATACAAATATTGACTTTTAAAATGATGGGTAGACTCGTCTTCTGAAAGTTTTTAGAACATAGGTCAGGGCGTCTTTTTCTCCTATACATAAATGTTTAAAATTAATGTACTAAAATGTAATGTAATTAAAAAAAATTATTCTAACCATAAGTTTAAAACATTTTCATATAAAAGATCGCATGAAAAATGAAGAAGAAAATTGTATTTTTAGTTTTGTATATTTATCTTTTTATGATTTTTACAGTTTGTGTCATCAAATTTTCAAGATCAATCCGCTATCTTCCATTTTTTTTTTTGAAATTTTAGGGCTAAGGTGATACCAATACGAGATTGATATGTAATTATATGTATATTATGTGTGTATTACAACATTAACACTATCAAAAAAAAAATACTAAAAATTTAAAAATATAAAACTAAAACTTATATGTGATAACATTAATATCAAAATCCAAATAAACTCACATATAACACCCAAAATACAATTTTTTTTACAATATAACTCCCAAAATACAATGTAACTACAAAATTTTGCCGTAAATTAAGAATTATGTTTACCGCGAGTACTTGAGGAGGTGCTTCCATTGCTGGAGTAGCCAAGATAAACGCAAGCGGCCGTCCCAATCACCATCAAGAACAAAAACAAGAATCCAAACCCCTTCATTGTTTTGGCTAACTTCTCAAAGTGTTAGAAGTAGACTTTTATTAGTTTTATTAGCTTGACTTGTCTTTCCACACATACAGTATAAATAGCTTCACTTGTTTTGTTTTGTTCTCAATCAGTTCAGTTTGTATTCTTCAGTTCAGAGCTTGAACTCCGTTTTTTCTTTCAATGAAGTCAATTTCATTTCTCTAATATGGTATCAGAGCAATAACCAAAAGTTTCGATCGATTTTTTTTCGATCGCTCCTTTTTTTCCTTTAATCTTCAGCTCGCTTTTGCATCATCTGCTTCTCTTCTCGATTCGTTCAATTTTTGACGATGGTGAAAGGCGGTGGTCAAGCGATCAACAACAATGCCAATTCCGCTTCCGTCAATCGCATTTTTGCTGAAGATTCAAGCAATCCTTATTTCCTGCAGAATGGTGATCATCCAGGACTTGTTCTAGTTTCTCATCCGCTTTCAGGCTCCAATTACAACACCTGGAGCAGAGCTATTGTCATGGCGTTGACAGCTAAAAACAAATTAGGTTTTGTGGATAATTCTATAGCTCGTCCTTCTCCTGATGATTTGCTATACGGAGCTTGGAATCGATGTAACAGCATGGTAACCTCTTGGATTTTAAATGCTGTTGTTCGAGAAATTGCTGATAGCTTAATGTACATGTCAACTTGCCATGAGGTCTGGGTTGATTTGCGCGATCGTTTCCAACAAAGCAATGCTCCAAGGATTTATCAGATTAAAAAGCTGCTTAGTGCACTTAGTCAAGGATCTTTGAGCGTCAGTTCGTATTACACAAAATTACGAACGCTTTGGGATGAATTGAAAGACTACCAACCTGTTTCTGTCTGTCACTGTGGTTCCATGCGAGATTGGGTGAATTATCATAATCAGGATTGTGTAATGCAATTTCTCATGGGGCTAAATGAATCTTATTCTCAGATACGTGCACAAATATTGTTGGTAGATCCTCTTCCTGTTATTGCTAAAGTGTTTTCTCTTGTAGTCCAAGAGGAAAGGCAGAGATCTATTACAACTGGAAATATTGATACTTCCTTTGTCCCAAGCACATCAGCTGCTGTAGGCAATACTTCCTTTGTCCCAAGCACATCAGCTGCTGTAGGCAATACCAAGAAATTTTTGAATTTCAAAGGCAAAGGCGATAAGGTTTGTTCTCATTGCAACTACACTAAACATACTGTTGATAAGTGTTACAAATTACATGGTTTTCCTCCTGGTCATCCTAAGTTTGGGATAAAGCTACCTTTTGGCAAAGCACCAGCACAATCATGTCAGACTTATGCTCCTCCAGAACTTGCTTCCACTGTTTCTGTTGATTCCCTCACACATGGACAGTGTAATCAACTCATTGAGTTTTTAAGCTCGAAGATTCAGAATTTGAGTAACTCCACTTTGGAACAACAACAGCAAGAACCCTCAGTGTTCTGCTTCAATGGTATTCTTCCTACCATTCAACGTTTTGATTGGGTAATAGATACAGGAGCCACACATCATATCTGTTGCTCAATGTCTCTCTTTACCACAATTAGACAGATCAATTCCAAAGTGACCCTTCCAAATAATTTCTCAATCAATGTCACTCATGTTGGCTCGGTTCAATTAACCAAAGAACTGGTCCTTCATGATGTCCTATACGTACCACAATTTAAATTCAATTTGCTTTCCATCACTTCTCTTACTAATTCTTTCTCATGTTCTGTTTGTTTTTTTTCTAATATTTGCAAAATTCAGGATACAAATCAGTCCAAGATGATTGGGATGGGTAGGCGTATTGGAAATCTTTATGTGCTGAGCAAGTTTGGAAAAGCTTCATCTCCGGCCGTTTGTAATACCAATACTTCTGTTGATCTTTCCCATTTATGGCATTTTCGTATGGGGCATCCTTCTTTTGTTAAACTTTCTGTCTTGAATAAATACTTGGGTTCTACTTTTGTCAAACAGAATCATGTACCTTGTTCTATTTGCCATTTATCAAAACAGAAGCGTTTGTCTTTTACTTCTCAACCTACTGTGTGTAACATGTCTTTTGAACTCTTACATATTGACATTTGGGGTCCTTTTAGTTCAATTTCAGTTGAGGGATATAAATATTTCGTAACCATAGTAGATGATCATTCTCGTTTCACTTGGGCATACATGTTGAAAGCCAAAAGCGATGTCCAACATATTTTTCCCGTTTTTTATCAAATGATATCTACTCAGTTTAGTGCCAACATTAAAGGAGTTCGGAGTGATAATGCTCCAGAACTCAACTTCACTGAATTTTTCCTTCAAAAAGGGATTGTTCATTATCATTCTTGTGTTGAAAGGCCTCAACAAAACTCCGTTGTTGAACGTAAGCATCAACACATTTTGAATGTGGCTCGTGCACTTCTCTTTCAATCCAACATTCCATTGATTTATTGGCCTGATTGTATTCTCACTTCCATTTACTTGATAAATAGAACTCCATCAGTGTTACTTCACAACAGGTCACCTTTTGAGTTGCTGCATAACAAGCTGCCTTCTTATTCACATTTGAGAGTTTTTGGGTGTTTAGCCTATGCTTCCACGCTTGTCTCTGCTCGTGACAAATTTTCATCTCGAGCCATCAAATCTGTTTTCCTCGGATATCCTACTGGTTACAAAGGGTATAAATTGTTAAATATGGAAACAAATGAGATATTCATTTCACGAGATGTTATGTTTCATGAACATATTTTTCCTTTCAAAGACATTCCGTCTTCAAGTATTTCTTCTGATATTTTTTCTGATAGTGTTGTTCCAACAAATGATCCCCCATCACCTATTCCAGAAAACTTACAGCAACATACTCGATCCAATCGCCTGACTCGTGCTCCACATCATCTTCGTGACTACCACTGTTTTACAGTTACATCTGATCCTTCCTGCACATCCACATATCCGTTGTCCTCATATCTTACTTCTCATCGACTTTCACCTACATTTTCTGCTCTCGTCAACAATATATCTTCCATCATTGAACCAGAACATTATTCTCAAGCTGTTGTCCTTCCTGAGTGGAGACAAGCAATGGCAGATGAACTCAATGCTTTAGAGGCGAATAACACTTGGTCAATTGTTTCCCTGCCACACGGCAAATCTTTGATTGGTTGCCGTTGGGTTTACAAGGCTAAATTTTCTGCTGATGGTTCTTTACAACGTTATAAGGCTCGTCTTGTTGCCAAAGGGTACACCCAAACGGAAGGCATTGATTATCTTGAAACATTCTCACCGGTGGCTAAACTAGTAACTGTTAAGGTTTTATTGGCCTTAGCTGCTGCTCGTGGTTGGTTTCTCATTCAACTTGATGTTAACAACGCTTTTCTACATGGTGATCTATTGGAAGAGGTTTACATGTCTCTGCCCCAAGGGTATTGCAGAGAGGGGGAGAAATTGCCTCCAAATGCGGCGTGTAAACTACATAAATCCATTTATGGCTTAAAACAAGCTTCTCGTCAATGGTTTGCAAAATTTTCTGCCGCATTGTTAGACATAGGTTTCTCTAAGTCTCATGCTGATAACTCTTTGTTTCTACGGACAAGAGGTAGTGTTTTTGTTGCTTTATTGGTTTATGTTGACGACATTGTTATTGCCACTAACTCTGAAAATGAGGCAAATGATTTAAAGACACATCTTGACAGCAAGTTTCGGTTGAAGGACTTGGGCGAGTTGAAATATTTCTTAGGTATAGAGGTGGCTAGATCACAGTATGGTATTTCGATTTGTCAACGAAATTATGCCTTAAAACTTCTTACAGAATCTGGTCTTCTTGGCTGCAAGCCGAGGTCTACACCTATGGATGCCAACACTAAACTTTCTCTTGATGATGGGGAGTTGGTTTCCAATCCTACTGCATATAGACGATTGATTGGACGTCTGTTATATCTCACAATCACCCGCCCTGACTTGACTTATGTAGTGAACAAGCTAAGTCAGTATGTTTCTAAACCATGCATGTCTCACATGGAAGCAGCTTTGAATGTTTTGAGATATATAAAAGGAACCATTGGACAAGGCTTGGTATATAAAAATACTTCTGATTTGAAGCTTAAATTCTTCTCAGATGCAGATTGGGGTTCTTGTATTGACACGAGACGATCAGTCACGGGTTTTTGTGTATTTCTTGGTGAGTCTATGGTGTCTTGGAGGTCAAAGAAGCAACAAACAGTCTCCAGGTCTTCTGCTGAGGCCGAATATAGGGCTATGGCAGCAGCAACTTGTGAAGTTATGTGGCTTAGAACATTGCTCAAAGATCTGCAGGTTAAAGTTGATGAACCATCAGTACTGTTTTGTGATAGTCAAGCTGCCATACACATTGGTTCCAATCCGGTCTTTCATGAACGCACCAAGCACATTGACATTGATTGTCACATTGTGCGTGAGCAAGTGATGACAGGAGCCATCAAATTGATGCATGTTTCTTCAGAATCACAGTTGGCAGACTTGTTCACAAAGTCTTTGTTTTGCTCACGTCTTAAAGAGCTTCTAGTCAAGATGGGAGTACACAACATTCACTCACATCTTGAGGGGGAGTGTTAGAAGTAGACTTTTATTAGTTTTATTAGCTTGACTTGTCTTTCCACACATACAGTATAAATAGCTTCACTTGTTTTGTTTTGTTCTCAATCAGTTCAGTTTGTATTCTTCAGTTCAGAGCTTGAACTCCGTTTTTTCTTTCAATGAAGTCAATTTCATTTCTCTAATACAAAGAACCCACAGATCAGAAAAACGACAGCCCTTTTACAGAACTTTCAAAGAAAAACGATGTGTGTGTGTGTATATATATATATATATATATATAGAGAGAGATATATATATATATAAATAGACGAACTTAGTCTTGTTCAAACAGAGTAGCAATGAATTCGTCATCTTCCTTAGAGTCTCGACCCCATAAAATCCGCACCGGCAAGAAGGAAAAATGGCCGACTGCCCATTCCCAGTTATGTATATTTTTAATAATCAATCAAGTATAATAACAGCAAGGATAGAAGAAGGTTTTGACACGTAAAAAAATTTGAGTAAGTTCATGCATTTAAGTTTTTGTTTATTTGCTGCAGAAATTGTAAGAGGAATGAATGCTGTGGTGCAGATGCGGTGGAATTCGAGCCCTTTTGCAGGATTCAAATGAGCCTCATTAAACACTTAACTTTGCTACAATTTGTTTAATATTCGAAATATATGTATATATGCATGTATATATTACTAGATGATATCAGTTTTAGAGTGAAATTATTACATATATTTCGAATATTAAACAATTATTGTAGCAAAGTTAAGTGTTTATTGAGGCTCATTTGAATCCTGCAAAAGGGCTCGAATTCCACCGCATCTGCATATATGTATATATATATATATATATAGATTAGATATAGGCATAGTTTGGTACACATAATAGGATAAACATGTGATATATAATATAAGGATAAGTTAAGGATAAATAAGATGTAGGATATTATATTTAATATTTGGTATAATTTTAATAAAAGTGATTAGATTTATATATTATATTGTAATGACAAAATTAACCTTATCATAATAAATTTTATAATTTCAAAATTGTTGCTTGAGTTCATATTTTTTATTTGTTCATGTGTCGATAGTACTTACATGATTTATTTATTTTTACCTAATTTTATATATTATATAATATGATAATTGAGCCCTTGATTTTTTGAGTCAAGTCAAATTTCAATTTTAAGGTTAATCGAGTGATAATAATACTTTTATTGAAATTTATAAAAATTATTTATATAATTATCTCGAATTCATTTATATAATTATCATATTATATAATATATAAAAATAAATAAAATATTTATTTGATTTTAATTTCTACCTACTACCATATATTTATAAATAATCATTTATAAATTGAGGGTAATTAAGTCATTTGTAGTGTATTTTATCATTACATTAAAATTATCACACCTTCTATTAGGGATATTTTATCCTTCTAAAAAATTATTTATCAAGGGCCTATGATATTATCATGAGCTTTTTAAAAAGGTACCAAACATGGGTTAGGTCGTGACAAAAGATTAAGATTTGGAGTATGTCTCTTTTGAGACGGTTGTACGAATCTAAGACGAGTCAACGCTACCGATATATATTCACAACAAAAAGTAATACTCTTAGTATAAAAAGTAATGATTTTTCATGAACGACCCAAATAAGAGACCTGTCTCACAAAATACGACCCGTGAGATCATCTCACACAAGTTTTTGCCTAAGATTTGAACTTCAAACGAGAAGTAATTTTTTTAAAAAAAGTTATACATAATGCATGTTTAAATAATAATTTCCAAAATATTCACGAATGTTGGTTAAACGTGCATAAGTGGGAGTAGTACTGAGATGAATGATCTCTTAGGAAGTTCTCGTACGTCAATCCGTTGATATTGTGTCGTTTGATCTTGTTCGCTAAGTTGACCGTAAAATAACGACGTCAAATTTTAACAGATAATACTGTCTCAATAAAGTTGACGTCGAGGAACAAATAAATTAATATGTTTTATTATAAAGTGACAAGTAACTATTCGTGATAATTTTTTTAAAGAATAATAATAATAAGAATATCCCGTCCATAATTCTACAAATTAATTTTGAGAGTTGTCGGATGATGATCATGATATATATATATGTTCATGTATCTCCTCTTTGAACAAGATACAACTTAACATAAAGCTAATTAGTTACACGCCAATGTCCGAACAACTTGAATCTTTACTGCAAAATAAAGAATGTCCAACGAAGAATTACATTCTACATTTAATTAAGCACACAACCAATACCACTAGATCGTTCTTCTTACATCAAACACATGCACCACACTATATATATTCGATTGCTCCTTGGAGATAACGACGATTATTACCTTAAACAAACAGTGTATGATCTCCAGAGCACATACATATTTGTTGTCCAAAGATCACGAGCCGCGACACAACAATGGGGCGCATTTCGCCCAATCAACAAATTTCCAACAGCGACTCTTTTTGCTTCTGCTGATGTGCGTCTCTTTGCTCTTCAGCATGTTCCATAAGATTTGGACGTCCTCGTACTCACATGTCTTCACATCATCACGGAATCTTCTGTGTCCTGAAACGTAGAAAACCTACTCATTCGTAGTTTATAGAGCTCTCTCCTAATGAACTAACATCCGTCTTACGTCTTAAGTACGTATAGAGGCGTGTTTGGTCTCGTATTTTCTCATCTTGTCCGTAATGTTGAGACCAGAAATATTTGAAATTCATAAATCAATTGATGTGTCTGACATGCATATATATAGCAGACGAGTGACTAAAATCTTACGAATACAAGACGAGAAAATATACATATTTGATAGAACAGAGGGAGATATTAAACCAATCCGAAACAACAACAAAAAAAGGTCACCTGATTTACGAAAACGAATCCCTTTTGAAACTTTGGAGCACACTTTCCTCATCGGTATCGTCATTTTGCTCCACCATTCCATCTTCGTTTCGCAGTTCCCTGCAAAACTACCAAATATATTGCGTAAAGCAAATTAACCGCCATATTCAAATATAGGGAAGGAAAATCGCAGCATAAAAAAAAACATCGAGAGAATTTTCACCTCACGAGAAGGGAAGAGATTATTGAAGACACCTCGAGGGCCTAGAACAATTGCTAAGATTTGATGGTCTTTGTGTTTTTTTTTTATTTTGTACTTCTTTTTTTGGTTTTTGGTCTCTCCTCCAAATGAGGACGGGAGGCGGGGATTTCCGTACGAGAATGGATTCCAAAGCAACAACTTGCCGTCAATTTTTGTTCCCATTTTTTTCTGTTGACGCGTTGGATTCTAACATTTGGTGTCATCGTGTCCGATTCGTTTGATTCCTTTCCAACCGTTTGCTAGATATTCAACTCGCACAAGATGGGATGAGGTAATGAGACATCCATTGTACTTTCTTACCACATGTACTAATGAATATTTTATGATTGGATGTCAACTGAAACAATCGATTTTTTCTTTCGATTTTGAAATCATATTTCGTTATATTTCAGTTTTAATATGAAATTGACGAGATGGTAACATGTGTAATGTCATATTATCATTTTCACTAAAAAATTGATTAAAATTATCAATGATTGAGACGTGTTAGATAGAATGAAATAAATTATCAAAATCAAAAAGTAAATGAACAAATTTACAAATTTCTCACCGACGATCATTGATAAGATCGCAAAAAAATATTGCATGGATTTATTCCTATATATATTTTACCTTCATCAATTGTAAAAGAAAGATGAGTGTCAAAAACATATATATATCAAAGGAAAATATCTCGAATTAACATCTCAATTCAGTGTGTCCAAAATAGATCGGCCATAAACTGGTAATAGGTCTGATTCGGACCTGATATATAAACCGTTTTAAAGGTCAAATATGTCATAAGTAGTCGAGAATTGGTCGGACTGGTCGTGAACCGGATGAATCATTTAAAAATCGGTCCGATAAGATCGTCCTTTTGTAATTTTTTAAAATATTTTTTGTTTAGAATTTGGTTACTTTCTTATATATTTTTAATTTTTTTTTCTATGTTCTGAATTTTATTATTAGTTATATATATAATTATTTAGATTTTAAATTTTGTTTAAAATATTATTTTAGTAATAGAATAACTTATTATGATATATTTTTTTAAAAAAATGTAAATAAATTTTAATTATATATATGTTAAAAAAATATAAATATAATTATATTTGATTATATGTATGCTGTCTAAATTTTAAATTTTGATAAATATATTTTTTGTTATTTATATGTATTTAAAAATTTTAAATTTTAAAATATAGGAATCTGGGATATCCGATTGCTGGGCAGTCCGAATATGCATTAACCCGACTGTATTCCGATGCTATAGACGCGGTGCGGTTCGTACAATTACATATTTCACGAAAATGATACGTTCGTTGCCAGCATAAACAAAAGCCAGGCGAAAACCGGACTCTGAATTCAGAACCTTTGAAGGGAGGCCATAGCCGACCAGTGAGGTATAATTTGACCTAATTTTATATGTTTTCAGTTCTATTGTCCTAAAAAAAGTTCAGAAAATGGTTCGTTGTATTCCATTCTTATATTTGTGCGGTTGGAAAAGAAAATTGTGAACTGTTTTAGAATCAGGATACGGTTTTTCATGAGCTGTTTCAATTTTTGTGATAAGGGGAAGTGAGAATGGATGAATTTGATGTCTGTAAGTAAGAAGCCATTGAGCTGATACGTCTCTCACGTTTTTCGATTTTTTATTTATTGACTTGTGAACTTAATCTGATTTTCGTTGTTGCCTTTCACTATGTGTTCATCCATTTTGAGTGAATTGATGTGATTTTATGTTCTAATTTTCTTCAAGGGGTCTTGACCACGTCATTAGTGAGCTACCTGTTGAATATTTGCATAAAATCAGTAATTCAGTACAAAATTTTTGCCATTTCAACCATCCTAGCTGTATAGTTATTGCTATTAAAGAAGTTATTTCTCGCGTATTTAGAGGTAAGATTTGTTGGGGTTGGGATGGACCAGATTTTTGGGAGCTTGGGTGGTCTAACCTAATAGGGGTATAAAAACTAAAATTTTTAAAAACTTCACAATTAAAATTTTAGATTTTTTTCATGTGATCAGGACGATAGCCTAGCTTGATCCACCATTGCTTATCTTAATAGTTCTGCCTTCATTGTAGAACTACCTAGAGGGAAGTAATGGCTAATCAAGGGGGAGTAGTGGCTGCACAGATACCCACAAGCTTTGGACATGAGCTTCGAGCTTGTCTTCGCTGCCGTCTTGTGAAGACGTATGACCAGGTTGGATTTATGCCCGTTAAATGCATGTGCTCCTGTTTCTTGTTCTATTTATTTTTCATTGTCAATATTAATTGATATTTTCCATGTTTTACTCATGCTGCTATTGCAGTTTCGAGAATCAGGGTGCGAGAACTGCCCCTTCTTTCAAATGGAGGATGACCATGAGCGGGTTGTTGACTGCACCACCCCCAATTTCACCGGGTTTTTCTCTTTTAATATCAGTATATCACTTACAAAATTAATAATTAGTTAGAGTAATGAAACATTTCGTTGCTGTAATCTATTTCACGATATGCGTTTTATGAATCAAATAGGATAATCTCAGTCATGGACCCAGCTAGGAGTTGGGCTGCTCGGTGGCTCCGCATTGGTATTTAAGTTGTTATGCTATTTTATAAATTCTGAAGCTGTCACTTTCATAAAATGATTTTTCTTTATTACGAATATAAAAAATTGTCAAGGATTAGCTATACTATTCTTCCAAACTCTGTACACTTAAAGTATTTGTGAGTCAATGTATCTTAGGTAGATAAATAATTATTTGTATATCATATGAAGTATGGAAATCATGCAAGAAGTGAAGCATGAAGTGAAATGGGGTTTGTTTTGATTTTTCCGATTATTATGGTATGCCTAAAAACCTTTTGATCCCACACCCTTGTGTGACGAATTTTGTCTTCTTTCATTTTCTCTAAGATAAAGCCATGTTGCCCGGCGGCCGGCACAAACAAGCCCAGAGAACTTGGGAATTGTTCCTCATTGAATTAATCCTTCCAAGCTGCAGTGCAAAAGATATGTGCTGCCTCGTATTTAGCCTATGCTTGATCTTGCAAGGCGTTAAAAGTGAAATCTTAACTCAGGCATCGTTATAACTGGGAAATTTGACCACTCCGCGTCTCCTGAAAAAATCCAAGAATACCTTGGGACAATGCTTGGTTTTTCTCTCTGATTATTTTTTTGTTGAATTCAACAGTAAAACGACCATTTTGTCTTTTCCACGGCCATCATGTCCATAATAATCATTTGTATTCTCCGTGATGCATGTTAGCACAACTATGATCAAGCTGGAAAATGGTGATTTTTCAGAGACTCGGACCATTTAAATTTCCTTTTTAAAAAAAATTGGCTACTGTAGACAACCTGTATGTTTCCATGCAAAAGACAAAGACCATAATCACCAATTAAGGATAGAATGTTTGGGAATACATGTTGATATGACTTATAATGTTAGCATGAGATCTGGAAGATGGATCACATCGAGGACAAATGTGAATTTTATTATCAGGCTTTTTAGGGGAAGTAAAAAAGAATTTTCACATTCTTTCTTCACCATTATTCCTCTTTTCATCCATGAACCTACGAGAGAGATCGGGCTTGTTCATATTTTATCTAGCAAGTGAACATGTTTTTTTTACACGTCCTCACACTCCCTTTTGCAGTTGTTTTGATGCATACCTCTGTGTTGTCTTGTTATGATGGAAAAATGTATTATGGCTTTTTCATTTGTGTGATTGTTTTGAAACTTTTCAGGAAAATTTGTTCCTGGTTGTTACACACTAGCAGTTTCTGAAGCACTGCCTCACGACCTGCAGGTTTGCTCTCTTTGGTATCTCTTCAAGTAAACAAACTTGAAAAATGGTCTTACCCTACTATCTATTCCCCCTTCTACATTTGTTCCGTTAGCACTGTGTTTCTTACAACGTTTTAAATATCTTTGCCTATCAATTGAGTCTGAAGCTCTTCTTTGGGTGTTAGCCTCAGGCCCTCAGTTATGGTCAATTTTATCAGTGTCACTCGACCTTTTCTGCACGCAGAGAACACTTGAGTTCCATTTAGTTGATTTTGGCTAAAGTAGATTAAGTGTGTCGCTAGCCGTGCTTGTTCGCCATATAGTTCATATCATGCTTGAAGTTTGCTATTAACGTTCTTTATTTGTCATGTCTACTGTTTCTGATAAGTTATTCGGATGATTGTAGAATATTTGTGAAGACGAGCGTGTGCCATATGTTCCTCCAAAACGAGTATAAGTGATAGAATGTTTGCCCTGATTGATGATCATCTCTACACCTTCAGTACGCAGCTGTGGATGTCCTGTATTTTGATTATTGAGGAAGCATTTTTAGTTATTTTAATTAAAAAAAATTATTATAAGAGTATTCTTGATGCTTGAGTTGCGTAAATGAACTAGATGTTAATTGTTTAATAAATCCTTTTTTTTGTCATTTTTCAATCGCTTGCCCGTTTTTGTTGTTCAAATAGTGTATATATTGATGGTAATGGATAACAATTTTAAATCCATATGCCCCACAAATGTTTTCAAATGCTACACTCGAATTTAGTCGAATATATTCTTATAAAAATAGCGAAAAAGTGTTTGTAACATCTAAAACGAATGGCCCTTCTTAGTGTGACTAATGGAACCTCACTTTGGTTAGATTGAAGAGTCGCTATCATTGTTTATTGATTGTTCGGTAGTAATTGTCTCAAATTAGTTGAATAAAATCTCTTGGACTTGTATATGTAAAGTTAGATAATTTTCTTGTGAGCTAGCTTATAAGATTTAAGTTATGTTCAAGTCTCAATCTTAACATGGTATCATAGCTTAAACTCTACCGTTATGTATTGGACTGGTCATAATTGAATCGTCTGTTCTACCCATAGTTGGATCATTTATAAATTTCACGTTCAAAATATTCATTTCTGGACATAAATGTTTGTGTTAATTGTCTCACATCGATTGAATAAAATATTTAAGAGTTACATATATGAACTTGGACAATCTTCTTTTTTGAGCTAGCTTTTAGGTTGAGTTAAGTCGGACATTGAGTTAAGTCAAATCCTAATCTTAAAAAGATCTCAAATATTTCATTTTTATTATTTGTTTAAAAAGATCTCAAATATTTTCGGTTACTTCCATTTTCGCTTAAAACTTGTAATTTCACATCTACCTTTTTTTGTACAATTGTTCATTTTACGGGGGATCGTAATACGACGTAGATTTTCGAATTTTAAATTATAACTGGGCCAAAAAAAGCCAAAGCAAAGAGCTAATAAATTATAACTGGGCCAAAAAAAGATCGATGTATTTCTTCGATGACTTCGGCCCAATTTCCTAATTATCTCACCTGGCCCGTCCAGTTTGTAATATTATTTGGGGAATCTATTACATGAATGAAAATACAAAACAATGCAATAGCTAAATTCAGGTGTGATCGGAATCGGAGTCCGAATCCTGAGAAAATCTTCTTCAGCAGCAGAGCCGAAGCTTGAGATGTTGCAAGCTCGCGTTTACGCTGACGTCAACCTTCATCGACCGCGAGACTATTGGGATTACGAGTCGCTCACCGTTCAATGGGGGTATGAATTATCTGGAAATGCAGTGCCTGTATTTCCCACTTTTTCCGTCTTGTTGTGTGATTTTTTACAAGGGCTTGGGAATTCTTGTTTTTCCCCGATAGATTCCACGTGTTACGTGCGTGAACAGTTTATTGCATTCGACTTTGTGCTCATAGATTTTTTCTCTTGGATTAAAGTAGGAATAAGCTTGTGGAACAATGTGGTCTCTTTGTTTTTTTTATCAGAAACCTATTCGAATTGGATAATGAAACGCATGACTTGCTATGCCCTGGAGGAAGTCTTTATCATTAATTTTATGGACTTCTTGTTTTTTGAAAATCTTTTCTTCTCCCAGAAGTTTGTCTTTGGCACAGTGCCTTCTGTATTAACCATTTCCTTTTGATGCTGGTGCCTGAAAAAAATGGTGCAGTCTGGTTGGGTTTTCTGTTACATTCAGCTTGAAATGTTTTGACTTTAATGGAATTCTATATTTTCTTAATGTAGTCTTGAATTTTTTTAGCCATAGTTTTTTCAAAAGTTGATGTGGTGTAGAGAGATGTTAAAACTGTAAAGATTATAGGAGAACAGTGAAATAGTTTATTGATTGGTTGGAAAAAAGTAGAGAAAAAATTTATCGTGTGACTATTATGTTTTCTCTGATTAATAATTGATTTAAAATGTGAAATGACGTATCAATTTAAAATTTTGAAAAAATATTCTGCCCTACATTTTGTTGGGCATTCCACACAAAAACCCAACCAAAGTTGGCCCATGATTTTCCAAAATTTTTGTGAGCAGAGTTGGATTAGTTTTTTCCAGTTTAACATGCTAAGTTGAAATATTTAGGTTTGAAAACAGCTTGTTTGGATTCCTAAATTGCCGTTCATTTGTGTATCTTGTGTCATTCGGCTAATTCGCTAATTCATAGTTACTCAGGATGGAGATTTCAGTACATATAATTTTAGTATTCGCAATCTCATAATACGAATCTCAATCTCTTTGAAATGTTCACTGTCAACCTAGCTCCATTTGCTGCTCTCTTACCTTTACTTACCATCTTCAGAACGAGTTTAAGAAGTTGACAGGTTGATTGCTTAATGAATCACTATCTTATCCTATAAACTAATGAGTTCATGGATGAGGAGAATCTGAAGAAGGAAACTAAAGATTGAAAATGTTCCAAATGGTGAGAATGGAGTTGTCACAACAGATAAAATTCAAGGGAAAGGATAGTGAAAATGAGTTTTGTTGGTGTTAGAATCTTTTGTGGTCATATTTATGATTTAGGACAATGTGAGGATGGAAACATAAAAGAACTCCAAATCACTTTACAATGCTGAGAAAAAAGCTGCTAGCTACTTTGAATTTGTCTTTGGTTTACTTGGACAGCTTTGGAAACTCTTTGCATATAATTGATGTGGAAAATATTTAGGTCTCTGCTGATGGAGTGGCCATCTTTATTTTATATTGATGGTTGTTGCCCCACTACTTTTTTAGCAAACTTGTTCGCTTGGCTAGGTTTTTATTTATTTGGTGGATTTCTGGGTTTAGTATGACAGCACATTCATTTCTTGTGTTCAGTGATCAAGATGACTATGAAGTTGTTCGGAAGGTGGGAAGGGGGAAATACAGCGAAGTTTTTGAAGGTATAAATGTCACAAACAAAGAAAGGTGCATTATCAAAATTCTCAAACCAGTCAAAAAGAAGAAGGTAATGTTCATCGTTGTGTTGTGCTGAATGAGAATAAAGATACTTGATAATACCACGTAAATAGGATTTTGATGGACTGGGAAAGGTTGATATCATGTGTTCTCTTTGATATTTTCCGGTGAACCTCAATACGTGTGTTCTCTGGTCTTCATGTCTATTTCTAAGTTGCAATTTTTGTTTTTCTTTCTTTTCAATGTATCCTATTCAAACATAAGAAACATATTCTGTAAACAACATACAACAAGACTTTATTCCACTAAGTGGGGACGGCTATATGGATTCTCCTACATTTGCTCTGTCCCCTACTGACTATATCATTATCTATGACTATATTTATTTGAATTTATCATGTTTAATTGTTGCCAACCAAGTTTCTTCATTCTCCCTCTTACTCAGTTAATTTACATATTTGTCAAGGTCTCACGTTGTCTAACCGGAAGTACATTTAATGATTATATTTTTTCCTCCACTCCTAGGGTTAGAATGGTTTTTTTCTTGTTCCATTCATGATACTGTTGCAATTTTATTCGATTGGATAAGGTTGAGTATGGTTGATTATTTTTACTTTTTAATTACATGTGCCTAGATACACATGCATGTATGTTGGTATATTTCACTGTTCATCATGCTACATAAAGATAGCCTCTATGTTTGATGACACAATTTTATCATTATTCGACACTGATTCAAAAGTCATCAAGATCTTTTACAGTACATGATATTATGTTGAACTTGTGCAGATAAAAAGGGAAACAAAGATTCTTCAAAATTTGTGTGGAGGTCCCAATATTGTGAAGCTGCTAGATATAGTGAGAGATCAGCACTCAAAAACCCCTAGTTTGGTTTTTGAATATGTGAACAGCACTGATTTTAAAGTTTTGTACCCAACATTGACAGACTATGATATACGATACTACATATATGAGCTTCTAAAGGTACAGTCATGTGTTAAATCTTGTAGCTTCCTGAACTTTTGCAGTTTACTGTTGGTCTGCTCCTTTATAGGTCTGGTAGCTTTTTATTTTTTAATTTTCTTGATTTCGAGTTCATCATCTCTCTTTCTGATTTGAAGCGAGTTTATTTTCCTGCCTTGAATTAAAAACTCTAATGATTAAAGTTATGCCTCTCTCTTTTTTTTCATGTGCAATATTGATATGAGGGAGAAATAACATAAACAAGAGCATTAATGAACTCTAATCAGCCAGTTTTTATGCTCCTTTCATTCTCTGATTATAATCTAAAAGCTCATGGCGATCGTGTGTCGACCTTTTTGAGCTTCCTATAACCAGGCGAGTGCCCAAGTTAGGATAATAAATGAAGCGTGTAGAAGCTGAACTTTGTTCATTTATTTTATCCTGCACAATACCATCTTTTTCTCGGGTTTGAGTTACTTGCTAAGTTATTAGACAACTGTTTAACAGCTGCTGATATAGAATGATGATATGGACTTGAAAATAAGAAATTTTTGGTACGGTTTACTTGATCATGTAAAAGAACTTCAGTGTTATACAGTCAATTTACACATTTATCAGTAATATGACTATTAGTTTACCCACCCATAATCAAGTCCCTACGGGAGGTCTGGTGAATGATATAATTCGGAAACAGACGCGCCTAAGGCATGACCACCTTTCGATTTCGCTAGCTTTTCAAAGTTAGAGCTGTGGGCATTCTTTCTGTCCCCGAAGGCGAAGCAGGAGGAACCAACCCAACAGTGTACCGGAGCGAGCACTAAATAAAGTGTATGAATTGAACGAATGAAGTAATAGTGACCAGCGAGCTATTGCTTGCCTTTGCTTTAATAGTTTCTATTCGACTGAAAGGGAAAGAAAGCAAGGAAGGCATAAGTGTGAGCTAAAGACTTTTCTCGCTAAACCCGTCTCTGATCTTCTCTACTGTTTTGGTTGCTTTCTTTCATATGGGTGTATGGTTCCTAATGTTGTAACTTAGAAAGTACAGTCGTTTTCTCTTCCTGTCCCTTAGGCCAAGCCACTTTGTCTGTTCATTGGATTGGTGTTTGATAGATTTTCCATCTCCCCAACCGCTGTTATGTCGTCTACGCTAGTTCTTGCTGTGATGTGCTTTCTTTCCTGTCTCACTTTTGTCTTGATTCTACTAGTTATCTCTCAAACAGCGGTTATTCCGCTAACACGGGATAAGCCGCGTTTATCTAGTAGCGAACGATTATCGACTACTTCGGAGTCTCTCCGCCCCGACTGAGGAAGAAAGAATACATTCCTCGTGTCTGCACAGGCCTATGGGCTTTAGCAAGCCCCTTTCCAGTCGTGGCTTATCATTTCTAAAACTTCAAGGCATATCACCGTCAGTGCGCTGAAAAGATCAATAGGAAGAGGAGCACAATAAGGAGATTATTGTATGCCTATGCAGTGACTCTTCTATGTCACATAGTCTTTCACTTGAGATTTACGGATCCGAGTTAGATTCTACTTGCGAGAAGGAGGAGCTGAACTCTGATTGTGATGGCGACTGCCTAATAAGAATGGAGAATAAGGTAGGAATGAAAAGAGATAACCGCGGACAGTGAACTCTATTGGATCCCTAGGGTCGCTTGGGAACATCTTCTTGCTCCTGATGATCATAATTTGATTTCATGGAACCTAAGGTTCTGAAAGAACGTAGTAAGTGATGAACTTTGTTTAATCGCACGTTAGAGGAAGTGAATGTTTGGCTCGAAGAGGGAAGAGATGTCTTCAATGTTACCAGTGGGATGGTAGCTTTACTATCTCCATTCTGAGTTGAGTAAGGATAGAGTATTCAGTTATGATGTTCTAGCTAATTAGAGCCTCTATGCATTGCTGAAGATCAATTTGAAAATGGGCTTATCACATCTTTGAAATTGAATGTTGCTGGTCTTGCTAGTTTTGATCTGTAAATTAATTTTGCACGAGATCATAATGCTTGCTCTCTCCTTTTTCTAGTGTTTAGCCTTTCTTTTTTTGATAACTGCAGTATCAGTTTTCGTTTATTGTTGGTGGCTGTATGAGGACAAACTTTTCCTTCTCTGTATTCTTGTGATTGACGTATTTTGAAATAGATGCTATTTGAATTTTAATCCTTGTTTAGCTTTAGCATCTGAGGGCTGGATTACATTTATCAGTGAACTGAATATACCAAAGATAGTTTACTCTAAGTGATTTGGACGAAGATCTATTTTGATGTGATAGCTGTTCAAAATACAAAATTGCAGGCATTAGATTACTGTCATTCTCAGGGGATTATGCATAGAGATGTCAAGCCTCACAACGTTATGATTGATCATGAATTGCGAAAACTTCGTCTGATTGATTGGGGGCTTGCCGAATTTTATCACCCTGCCAAAGAATACAACGTTCGAGTGGCTTCAAGGTTTTTGTTTTGCTATTTTTTCCTTTAATATGTTTGTAATGTATAGGGATGGCAACGGTTCCGGGTTGGAGCGGGTTTGGCCAAACTCAGGAGGCGTAAAAAATATATAATTTTATATTTATTTAATAAAAAATTTAAAAACTAATGAATCGTTAATTACAATTCTAAATTTATATTAATAATATTCAGGACAAAATTAATATTATCACAAGTTAAAATATATCCAACTTGTATTCAGTTAATAACAAAAGAAATGCAATGATATATTTTCATATTAAACATATAATAATAAAATAAAATAATTTCAATCCAAGGATAAGGTATAATTATTTAGTATAAATAATATAATTATATCATCAATAAGATATATACATATATATTTATATTTTTAAATATATAGCCCCCAGACCCGCCCGGACATGCTTTTAGACCCGACAAGCCGGGTCAAAACCCAACTTGTCGGGTCGGGTTTAGTACGGGGTTAGGTTTAGACCCGACCCATTAATGTAGGGTGAGGGTAAGGGTCTTTGTTCATCTTGATGTAAGTTATCCTGAAGTTCCTATATTGGAGAGATATAGTGTTTCTTTGATTTCAGAAAATTTATGCATATAATTATCTCATAATTCTCTTATCCACTTCCCAATGCCTATATGAAGTTAACTAAAGTTCCCATTATTTTTTCTTTGAGATGTGCTTTATATATTTTTATCTTTCTTATTATCATCTAGGTACTTTAAGGGGCCTGAACTACTTGTGGATTTGCAAGACTATGATTATTCTCTAGACATGTGGAGCCTTGGATGCATGTTCGCTGGAATGGTAAACATTCTTCTGATTAAAAACATATGTTATCCGTTTGTTGTTATTACCATTTGAAATATCATTACTTAATTTGCAGATTTTTCGGAAGGAACCATTCTTCTATGGTCATGATAATCGCGATCAGCTTGTCAAAATAGCCAGGGTATTAACAAATTACGATAACAATTGAAAACCTGCTTTATTGCTGTATAAGATTTCTTAATTACTATTTCTTCTTTCTTTACAAATTGAGGAAATTGATTCAGTGCTTTATTCTTTCTACTCATGCAGTTATTGCAATATTTAGTTCCTAAAAGTTATTCAAAGTAAAATTTATCGAGGAACTAAATGTTCAATCTTAATTACTATTTCTTCTCCTTTCTTTCATTCACGTTTTCACTCAGATTATTGCAATAACTTTTACTTTGAATCGATTGGACATTTACTTCCTAACATATTCCATAATGTTGTTTGCACATCTTACCTGAATGTGCGGTTCTTCTTATTCTTTTAGGCTACGTTTGGACAAGTACTTTAGAAACGTTTTTAGTGTTTTATAATTGAAAAAACTTAAAGCATGTATTTGGATAAGATTTTTGTAAAAAGTTTTTGGAAAATATTTTTACAAAAGTGTTTTCCAAATATTGTTTTTAGAGAAGAATTGAGAGATTATTTTTTTGTTTTTGAAATGAAAGAACGATGAAAATAAAAAATATTACTTTTTAACTGTAAAAACGTTTTTATAGAATAGTTGTACGATTGCATATTTGTTCTTAAAATAACTTTTAAAATCTTTTGTAATTTTTTTTGTAAAAAACATTTTTATAAAAATGTTTTATAAGTATTTGTCCAAACAGAACTTTATATTATTATACAATATCCAATATGCCAGAAAAGGCATAGTTGATTATGTCTATACTTGAAGAGCTTGTTAGGAAGAGGAGTACTCAGTGCTTTATGTCAAATAACTTGTATGCCCGCTTTCTTTCAATCTTTTGCTAAGTATCCTTTCTGACTTTCTTCTTGTTTTATTCTTTTGATTTTTTATGTCTGGTAGATTGGAACATGATAACAAATTTGTCATTTTATTCTTTCTACTCATGCAGTTAATCGCTTGTTCACGGAATAGCTTCGAAAAAATCATGCATATACCAATAATTTGGTTTGGTTACTGTTGTTCTTCATTTGTTCGATCAACATAAAGTATTGATTCTGATTACTTTTTGATGAATATATTTTAGAGAATTATGTCTTGTTATGAAAAAATATTGTACTGTAAAATAGGATGGAGCATAGAATTTTTGCTTTGGGTTTGTTTCAGTTAATACTTATCAAAAAAAATATTTCATTCTAATTGAATTAAATTTAGTAATTTTTAGTGCTATGCCAAACTACCTGCTTGTACTTGTCTGGAACTATGAAGGATTCGAGTGTTTTAGTTGAAGCCTGAAAGCACTGTTCTCACTTGTACATTCTTGTCAAGTGATGTGATGTATTGAAATGGATATGCTAATAACTTTATTGTTGGATCCACCTCAACATTCATTACACACAGTGTTCTAAATGGCGGTCGAAGCTGCTGTCTTGGCCGCCCCGCCTTTGTCTAAGATGGTTTCTATAAGCGGCTGAGGCTGCAAGCGAGCGAGGAGGCGGTGGAGATGGTCACTTATTTTAAAATCTTGATCAACTGCCAAAGTCTAATAATTTTAAAAATCAATCAAAGTCAATCGATTTAAAAAATCTTATATATGATAAAAACATATATCACTCTTTTTGGTACTTAATTTTGATTTCAATTGTCCTCCGCTATCAGCCACCACCTGTCTCAAACCGTCTCTGCCATCAGTCACCACCATAATTATCTTGTTAGTTGCATTTGTATATTTATTTGCACGTTGTCTAGATTGTATTATATTATATGAAGCTTTTTTAGCATAAACATTATTTAATTACATATAATGCATAAAAAATTATGTTTATTTGAAATTACATTGCATGATTATATATATAATAACATATAGAAAATCACCGCATCCCATCATTTACAACATTGACTACACAGTAAATGCCCATTAAGATTTCTGTGCTACGTTTTTAGTGCTAGATAAGAAGTTTAGTTGGTTGCAGGACGTATGGAGCATTTACATTTAAATATAAATATTAATTGTGTTATTTTGAGGAATTGATTTTATCAAATTTCCTGAACCTTTGTTAACTTTCAGTTTATATGTTTGAAATATCTATATACTAATTGATTTATTTATGCTTCAGATATATTGGTGCATTTTTTAGTTTTTTTTTTCGAATTTATAAATGGCCTTGTATGACCTTAAACATCACAGGTCCTTGGAACAGATGAGTTAAACGCATATTTGAATAAATATCGTCTTGAACTGGATTCTCAGCTTGAAGCTCTTGTTGGAAGGTATTGTCATAACTATGATTTGTCTCCATTCCTCACTCGAGGCATGTGCACCTGGACTCCTGAGAAAAACTTTTAAAGCCTGAAATCCCATTGAATGTGATAATGTTTTTATTTTTATTTTTACTGCCTGGAAATCAAAAATTGATGAAGGAAACTACATTATCAAAAATGAACTTCATGATTCATTCGCATATTTGAATAAATATCGTCTTGAACTGGATTCTCAGCTTGAAGCTCTTGCCGGAAGGTATTGTCATAACTATGATTTGTCTCCATTCCTCACTCAAGGCAAGTGCACCTGAGAAAAAACTTTTAAAGCCTGAAATCCGCATTGAATGCGATAATGTTCTTTATTTTGATTTTTTACTTCCTGGAAATCAAGAATGATGAAGGAAACTACATTATCAAAATGAACTTCATGATTCATTTCCATTTATCCAGGGGCCAAGGTTTACTAATAACTTACAGCTGTTACCTTTCCCTCAGGCACAGTAGAAAACCCTGGACTAGATTTGTTAATTCAGACAATCAGCATCTGGTTTCACCGGAGGTTATTTCTTCTACCTTTGAACACTTGGAAATGTGGTATTTTCATCTTATTATACCTTATCTGTGAGATATCGTTGTTGACATTTTTTTTGGGTTTGTTATATCATACTGATAGGCCATTGATTTTCTTGATAAGCTCCTCCGATATGATCATCAAGACAGGCTTACGGCCAAAGAAGCAATGGTAAGATCTAGCAGTCTTCTCCCCTCCCTTTTTCCATTTTCTTTTTCCATGTGAGCTTGTGCATTGGGTAGGTCGTCTGTACTTTATTAAATCTTCCACTCTCCTTTATGTATTTGAAGGAATTATTTCAAATAACTCAAATTGGAATGAATTTGAAATCCACAATGATAACTAAATAAATAACTAGTTGGAATTTGAAAGATATTATCAAGTTGATTTACCCAAATAAATCAATGGATTTGTTATTATGAATTTGAGATCCTTAGCTCCAAATCCATCAATTCAAATGCAATATATGGTTCTGCTTGAATTAGAAGATTTGATTATAATTAATCTTGGATTAATGGCCATTCTCGTCGTAGAAATAACATAAAATAGTGGTTGATTTTGCGTGTATCTAGAATTATCGAGATCAATACATCAAAGGCAGTATAAATTTCGTCGATTTTCCCCACCTTTTTCATTGAAATTGAACTTGATAGTATCATGCTGGTTTGGCATTTCCATCTCTGTTGCAGGCTCATCCATACTTTGCCCAAGTGAGAGCTGCTGAAAATAGTAGGATGCGACTACAGTAGTCGCACTCATTTACGTTCATTTGAATATAGTATTTATCAATGCAAGGGGAATTGAAAAAGCTTATCGACTCTGAATCTATTAAGAAGATAGTACATTTCCCGCATTTGATAAATGCTATTTGTAAATTATCCTATCTTGTATCTATTTCTATAAGTAGTTTATCTTCAATCTTCTAGTTTATTTTATGTATCTAAATGTGTGTTGCGCACAATATTTGTTATATTGGGATTGTTTAGAAGGATGAAACACAAACTTAAGACATGAGGTCTTCCAAGATCAATAAATTCTTGAAGCGTTGACTCAGGTCACTAAACTTTACAATGTTGGATTTTTTTTTTTTTGACAATTTTAGTTTTTTTTGGGGAAGTTTTTGAAAAATCCCCAGTCAAAAAATTTTTTTGGCTTCACTCCCTACCCACAAAATTGTGGTACTATGTCATACAAAATGTGGTATACTTCATGTGGAAATGTGGTACACTTCATGTGAAAATGTGGTACTAAAAAAGTACCTAGGGACTGAACACAAAAAAAAATGGCGGCTGGGGACTGAACCCAAATTTCCCGTTTTTTTTCAACATGGTGCTGATGTGATACTAATACGACGTTGATGTGACGTGACGTTAATCTATGTAATGTCATATCGATAAAATGATTAAAATTATCAAAAATATAAAGATTAAGGATTGAGATTGAAATTTAATAACATAATGATTATTGTAAAGTGATCAACATATATGATAAAAAAATGCATTTTTTGGTTACTAAAATTGAATCATATTAATAAAAACACTGAAAATATATGTGGAAATCACATGTTTGAAGTTCCAAGGGAAGCCCACGCCACACAAAAACTCTTTTTTGCCAACAACGATCCGACTGTGTAGCAGATAGGATAAGCTCGTGAAGAAAAAAAAAACAAATATTTATATAGAGGATAAGGAAGTCAAACTCGAAGGTCAACAAAATTGTCATTGGAAATTAATATAAATGAAATATAGTCAAATGCTTTCCTATATAAAATTTCACATGTAAGTCACTATTTTCACCCTAATATAAATATGTGAGGAGTACCGTCTCATGGATACTAATATGTGAGACGGGTTAACCCTACTCATATTCACAATAAAAAGTAATATTCTTAGCATAAAAAATAATAATTTTTCATGGATGAACCAAATAAGAGATTCGTCTCAGAAATTCGACCTGTGAGACCGTCTCATACAAGTTTTTGTCATATGTGAGAGCCTTACAAATCATTTTCGCAGTACTCGAAGAAACAACATCCTTTGATTCGTGTGATGAGATGATAAATGATGTATAATCTAAGAATAACAAATCACTACATATAGGTAACAGAAGAGTGTATGACTCTAATCATTTATAAAACTTAAAATCAAACATTGAATTAAACAAATACGTATATTAATTTAACATCTTATTATTGAAACAGATTGGTTATCACTTATTTTCCTTGTATGTTCGTCCATAAGGAAAACCATCACTTGTATTTTCTTTACATTTAAATTGTACTTTTGTTGTAGTTTTTTTCTTAAAAAAATTTAATATTGTTTTGTCGAAATTTCTATCTTCAGTTAAAATACGAAGTCGTTTCCTGATTTGAAATATCTGGTGCAAGCAGTGTGTACGTGAAGCAGCCCTCTATTATATGTAATGTCAAAAAATGAATTGTTTAGTACTTGTGTGAGACGGTCTTACGGGTCGTAGTTATGAGACGGATCTCTTATTTGGGTCATCTATGAAAAAGTATTATTTTTTGGCAAAAACTTGTGTGAGATGGTCTCACGGGTCGTATTTGTGAGACGGATCTCTTATTTGGGTCATCTATGAAAAAATATTACTTTTTATGCTAAAAATATTACTTTTTATTGTGAATATGGGTAGGGTTGACCCGTCTGACGGTTCTCACAGATTAAGATCCATGAGACAGTCTCACATGAGATCCACTCCAAGAAATAATATGTCGTAATGTTTTCTTATACAACTTGGCTATGGATTAAAACATGGTTAAATTCATTTTTCCAAAAATTAAATTATTTTCACAAACATCTTATTAAGATTATCTATTATTATCATTATATAATAATAATTAAGAGATAATGTATATTGATATAAATAAATAAAATAAAATATATCATGAATTTCTGAAAAATTTTGGCTGGGATTAAAGTCTGTACAATTAATCGACTTCACGCAAGAGGTTTAATTTTTTTTCACGTTAATAATAGCTTGCATGAGACGACAGAATTTAAGCGATCACCTTAATTTGACCAACGCGATCTTTAATTTTGAGATATAATACATCTCACCATTCCATCTATTTATTTCAAATATTAAATAAAATTTTAAAATTTATAAGATCATTTTTTAAAACATTATAAGCTTTTATATTTAATTTTAAAACATCGGAAAACAAATTTTATAGAGAAAATTAACATCTTACTCAAATTAAATGAGTACTTTTTAATATGACATAAAAATTTGTTGGAAATAACTATTGTATTTTATTAATATGGTAGAAAAAAAAAAATTTGTTGGAAATAACTATTGTATTTTATTAATATGGTAGATTTGTAAAATAATAAATAAAATAATACTAAATATAGACATTGTATATTTGAAAAAAATGAAAATATATAGCGTAGGTCTCTTGTGAGAAGGTCTCACAAATCTTTATATCTGAAACGGGTCAAACCTACCGATATTCACAATAAAAAGTAATAATCTTAGCATAAAAAGTAATATTTTTTCATGGATGACACAAATAAGAGATTTTTATCACAAAATACGACCTGTGAGATCGTCTCATACATATTTTTGCCATATATATATAAAAAAATTTTATATTTGAAATAGATAAAGTAGTTATCATGTTAATTTTAAATGGAGTTTATGTATTCTTAAAAAAAATAAGTTTAAACTTTATTAGTTCAATAAGATTTTTTAATTTTTTTTTACATTGCAAGTTGTCTTTTTAATTAACTTCTCATACAAGTTATAAATTACTTTAAATAACTTGTAATTTGAATCAAACTTATGAAGGAAAATTGGCTACTCAACCAAGACTTGAGTGTCTCATAATTAATTACTCTTATAGAGAGTAGAGACTTGAAACTCTCATAATTACTCATTTATTTCTCTTGACTTTAACATAAATAGAATTAGAATCAACACTTCTTTATATTTATAAATATATCATAAGATAGAAAAATTTCCACCTAATCAAAATTGATTTTGTCAATAATGTAATTTAAATATTTGAAATCGAAAGTATTCCAAGTATCACATTTTGATTATCCTTTCATTATATTATATATCAGCAATCATCCTCAAAAAAATTACACTAACTTTGAATTCATAGAATTCGAATATGTTTTTTTAGCTCTTACGAAAGCTATCGAATGTAACACTAGTTCATTTACCAAAAATTATTACTTATGGTTAAGAGACACTTTAAAAGTTTGAAGATTGGGAAAAAAATAATTTACGAAGGTAATATATGAAGTTTATATCAGCTATTGAAACTGTAAAATCCAATCTATAGTTAAAAAAAACCGAGTTTTAAAATGTCTCGAAAAAAATATATTTGTTGAATTTTCGAATTTTGAGAAGAGTTCAAATTTATATAATTAATAACAGTACAACTCAAATATTTTGAAATTATATAACAATCTAAACATTTTTTTTCAATGGTTTTTCGAGCATGTCAATTAGTACTCTAAACAATTCTTGTTTTTATTACTACACATATAGAATATAGGATTACTTGTGAATCAACCTTTTAAGTCCATACCATAACACATGATTCAACGTTAACAAACATAACCATTAATCAATGGTTTATTTAACAATATTATTTTATAATGTGCTCCGAATAAGTGTCCGAGTTGGTAAAATTAAGTAAACTTTAGACCAATTGTCATATGTTTGATTCTCTCTATCAACGCTTTCTCGGACGAGCATACTAAGTGCTTGCAGGCTACTGTGTATTGCGCACTGAAATTTAATTGCTATGATTCCCAGGTTTTTTTCAATAAAAACATCAGGAATTTCATTAAACTGGAGCCAAATCTAGTGTTACATATTTGCTAATATACAGTAAATAAAAGTCTTTATACAAAATATTTTTGTCCTTGACTAAACCATACGACGTCGAGAAATGAGCAACCATGTTGGATGTGCGTCGACGACTCGAATAGAGAATGTGAACTCTTGTCGATCAATTTATTCAAAAAACTAACTAATTTTGTCAGAAAAATTACATATTCTTTTAATAGAGATATAATATGAGTCATGATTAATTACGTGACAAAAAATGAATTTTTTATTGTCAATTAAAGTTATTGCTATGTTTGATTCAAACGATGAGAAAATTGAATTATTAATTAAAAATATTAATAGATAATGGTGTTTCATAAATTATAAAAATAATAATAGATAAGTTGTTTAAAATGTTATGATTGGTTTTGATTTTTATGAATAGAATAAACGAGGGTTTGATATTATACCCAAGCAATTTTTGAGCATCTTCTTTTATTATTATTTTGGGTAGGACAATGGGTATTTTGGGAATAAAATGGGAGTATATAAAATATTGATTTTAGTCCTTGGAGTGTAGGTTGTTTTAGTTATCAAATATTTTTAGACTAAAATCATTTTCATTATATATATATATATATAATAATTTTAGTTATCAAACTTCAACACAACTTTGTCATTTCTTAACTTGATAAAAAGGATTTAATAGAAAAAAAAGAACCACACATAGGTTTAAGCCCAAAATTTATCTATGGTATCAAACAAAACAAAAATATTATACTTTTTTATATTGATTGAATTTAATTCTTGAAAGTTGTATATATATATATTTGAACAATATTTATCATTGAGCTAGTTTTTATGATGAAGTTAGACACAATTCCACTATCTTGTTCTAAAAATAGACATTTTACTCTTTTTATCTAATGCTGAATGGACGACCTATGCCTTAATGTATAAGTAAAAAAAATTTTTGTATTTGAACTGAAGAAAAAAAAAAAGAAACAACTTTGCCGACAATTACATATTTTTTTTATTTTGTCAATAGAAAAATAGTGGAAGAGAAAAATACTTTTTAATATGATATCAGAGTTTAGACTCATCATCGTTATATGTTGGATTATCTTTATAAGTCATCTCCTAATATTTTGTAAACTTCAGGTTCAAATTATTCATTCATAAACGTGAGAGCGATCTAATATATTAGATGTCTGATATCTACTAAATTGTTTATCTCTTATAGGTCAATAGTGTTATCCTCAAATCAAATTCATCATCTTCAACCATTAGACACCACCCACATGATAACCAGCACAAATCTAACATAAAAGAACATCACCAATGTTTCAGGGGACCCCACGATCCACATCACCACCCAAAGTAGACGAAAAGGAGAGCTGAAAGAAAAGAATATGCTTTGATCTTCCCTCATAAACATTCCCTTTTTTACGTATAAAGTATACAAACATTAAAAATAAAGAATTCAATAACTAAGTAATATACAGTTGGTTGCTTTGATGATTAATGCTGCCATTGAATTTGTAGTCCATCATTATCTTTAATTCATTTCCACTCATCTTTGAACCTCTCACGAACTTTTTATCTCCATTTTCCCCTTTCTGATAATCTCTCATCAGATTCGTACAGGAAAAGAACATGGAAATTTTTCAAGACTCGTATTTTACAGCTTTTGTGGTTATAATTTTATGTTTTTTAGTGGCAAAGATCGTTTCTTTTGCCGTTTCTGACTCCACTGATGATCATAATTCTTCCGTTTGTACTGATGTGACAAAAGAGGTGTCTTTGGATAGAGGGGTTAGAGTTAAAACCACGAAAGGCATAAAAAAAGTGAAGTTTGTTGACGATGTTAAGGTCCAAAGTGGTGAAGATGGGTTTGAAAATATTGTATTGTTGGATGATGCTGAATCGAAGAATGAGGATGAAAGTAACGTTAAAAGAGTTGATGAAACCGAAGAAATGGGGATAAATTTTGATTCTGAAGTGAAAAGTTCCGAGAAACAATATTTTGATGCTAGGGAGATGAATGATGTTGATGCCCAAAATAAGGAGTCTGAAATTACTGAAATGCTTGTTGAAAAGGATCGCGGTGATAATACAATCGATATGGTTTCGGGAGAAATTAATGAAATGCTTATTGAAAACGATGGTGGAGAAGATAAAATTGACATAAGTTCGGGAGAGAAGGGTCTAATTATTGAAGAGCGGAAGAATGAAACTGTATTGGAGTGCGATGATATGAAAAATAATCAAAAACAAGAAAATGGAGCTGTGGGTTTCGGGGAGGATGAGGGATTAAGTGGTGGAGATGAGGCGGACGTTGTGAAACTGAGAGATGAAGGTGTTCTTGTTGATGATGATGATGATGATTGGGAAGGAATAGAGAGGAGTGAATTGGAGAAAGTATTTGCAGAGGCTGTTAATTTTGTGGAGTATGGAGGAAAGGGGAAGGAGAAAGATGCAGATTGGTGGGCGAAATTGGATGGTGATAAGAAAACGAAGTTGTATGGACTTCATAAGGTTGCGGTGGAAGGGCCGTGTCGTGAGCCTCAACCTATGGCACTCATGGTGTCATCCCGCGCCAAATGGTATTTGATCTTTGTTTGAGTTTGCCATGATTGATAATTGCTATATATATCTTGGTGCACATTGCATTGTCTGTAATTTCTTAGCTGTTATATGTAGAAACAATTTAAAACTGAGAATGACTTGTAGCTATTCAGATAGCGAGTGTTAGGCTTGCCAAATCTGGTCCATCACTGTGAATGACTTTAGGGATGATTCTCAAGTTTTAATTCCTATTTGTATTTTTTTTTTTAAAAAAATCATGATTCCTCTTAGAATCCATGACATAGAGCGGAGACAGAGTCAATGTAATTTTATATATCATAGATGTGAATTATTTCAAAAGGTGACTTAGTGTGTTATTGTTATCTTGCGGTTGGCTATTTATCACTGACCTCAAAGTATTCGCATATCTCGTCTGAGAAATGCAGCTTCTTTTGATGAAATTTCTTGGTTCAGTTTAGCTAGTGAGCATGCAAGCACCACTGAACTTTTCATAGTGTTACACTTTCTGGAATAAGTCAATACATTTCTCAAAATAGACAAGGGAAGAAACATATAAAGGATGAATTAATAGATCCACTAAGCTCTCATGGGAAGCCTGCTGTAATATTAGCATACAGTGTACAAATGACATTTCTCTATTCACATTGGCATTTTATGTTTAGGTTATTATCTCAGTGATAGAGTCCTTTCCAATTATTATAGCTCTCTCATCAACTTGAACTTATCAGAAATTAAGAGTCATACCAAGTATGGGATCATTGTATTGCTAGAGTACATCTTAGTTTTAGATAAAGAATATTATAAAATTCTGAAGAGAAGCTTAGTGCTGTGAGAGCCTAGGTCCAAACTCCAAAGATCCTCGAAAAGCTATCACGGTATAGTTTGATTGCTAGTTATATAACAGGGTTGGTTGAAAGCCGCCATATATGAGTGATGGAGACAACTAATTCCATTGTGCAAGGAATGCATGGCAAAAGCTCGGAAACATGAGTCATGAGGAGGCTATGGAGGAGTATGTCAGAAATCTCTCAGAAAGCGCACCTCATTGGATGCCTGGATATTCAGCGGTAAGATTATCGTTTCTTGATTCTTCTATGTATTCTGATTTGTGCATGTAAAAATATCCTACAGTATATTACTAAACTTTTTCTGCAGAATACTGATACGCGAGGTTCTTTTAAGTTTGAAACTGATACCAATTCTGATTCCGATTCCGAACCCATATTAAGCCCTGTTTCTGAACCCATATCAAGCCCTGTTTCGGAATGTGGAAGGTTGGGATGGTTTTCATTTCCTTTCTGGTTCTTGTTTTTGATTTCCGATTTTGGACCTTTCGAAAATGTTCGAGCACATATTGATAGCCTATTTCATTCATATGTAGGAAATTGGAGGTGAATGCCACTGATATAGGTGATTCTAACATCGGTCCAAGTTGTGTGGAGAACGTGACGGCTGGCTCGGTCTGTACCTTGCTTCCCATCTGAAAAATGTAACAATATTTATGGTTTGGTCTATTTGTGTGCTGCCTTTCACCACCATTTGGCTGCAAGATAACGTGAGAACTGATTTAATTATATTGCTCCAAAATGCTGCTTTGCAAGGAAACAAGAAAAATAGAAAATGTGATTTTCATTGCTTTTGGTTGCTTCATCAAGTGTAGCTTTTTTTTTGTTTTTGGATGTCACACAAAGGATACCACCATTCGTTGTCGCGATGTGATCTATGATATCCTTTCATTTACTTTGAAATGTCTTTATTTTACTTCGAAGTGTAGGAAGTGTTTGGTTTGGTGCAACCTTGCTTCATATATTAAGCACCTCCGTACATCTAGTGGAGTTGCAAGAGATTAGGTGAATTTGGATGTCTGGCTCCATGGTAGTGTACATCTTTCGCAGGAAGTCATGATGCTTGATCCGTTAGGTTGCGGTTGGATTGATATATTTGATTTTAGCGATGAGTTTCGAAGGACATATAACATTAAATCCACCACAATTACTATTAAAATTACATAACTAGATATAGAACGGATTTGAAATTCATTTTAATTTTATTCATCTAAGCAAGTCAAAGAATTTGAAGTCGATAGGTTTGAAATTCATCGTCTTAATTCCATTGATCCAAGAACTTTATTGAATTTTGTATTGATTATGAGGATCGCGTAGTATGGCCTCAATTTATTGAATGTTTATGAGTAGCCTTGCAAGGAAAATGGATTAAGAGATGCATTATGATTTGGATTTCCATCAAAAGGGACTGTGTGGGGCTAAGTTGCTATGCAACAAAAATTAGAATCAATAACTTCGCTTGTAATATTTTCAGGCTAAAGAGTAAGCTTCCTGCCTCCAGTCGTGTCCAAGGCTACTACTCCAGCCAAGTGAGGCACAAGGTTTCAAGATTCGATGTGTATTGGCTTCATATTTGCCAATTGTTTTATATTAATGAATGCCAATGTTATGCGTGATATATAGTACAGTGCATAATATGTATATATCTGCTATTGGAGTTGATCACTGGCAATGCTTTGTGCTAGCTCGTTTATATAATTTGGCCGAATAAATTTCCAAATTTGAAAATGTTATTTATATAATTCCAGAGGACAAAGGATGATAGCTCAGAGAAAAAGGTCCTTATTCTCATTCTGACATTAAATTCACACAAATAATAGAAATTTATCATTTACTGTCTGAAAGGACCAAGGACATTCTTCCATAAGTGTCTCCATATCCATGTCCCAATCCGAACCCAGGTCCGGATCCTCCATAGTGGCCTCCTCCTCCTCCTCCAACACCACCGCCATCTCTGCCACCATTGCTACCATACCCGAAGCCTGAGCCACTTCCTCCACCATAGGGTCCTAAACCACCTTCACCTCCTCCCACTCCACTTCCTGAATCATAGAAGCTCGCCATCTGATTCCTACTATAAATGCCATAAAGTTAAGGGAAAGTGATGGATGCTGTAATAAAGAGCTAAGAAATGCCGGATGGATGTGGCTGTATGCGGGTCATATAGGTTCTTCGTTTGTTCCACGCTTAATACTTCACATGTACCTTAATTTTAAATATGGTCTGGAATTGATAAATATCGTTGCACACTTAATAATAAAATAAAAGTTATAATAGTTTATAGAGTCTTCTCAAATTTAAATATAACTTCGTGTTTATTTTTTTTTATGTGAAGGTTATTATATAAGAAAATCAAATAAGATGAAGAATGAAAAAAAATGGTTCGAATAGAAACAAGTGTTTGATAGTTTCTGATTGAAATTATATAAAGACGTCAAGATATTCGTTATGTATGATGAATTATGTTATTTGTATTATATTTTATGTTTCATTTGTTTTAGTGGTGTACTGACATAAACATTTTATAATCGGAGAGAGACGTGAATTCGATCTCATGTTAAACAAAATCGAATTTTTTTTTTACAATGAGATCGATATATAACAACGATAAATAAATAAGAGCAAATTACATGAATCATGATCCCAATCCACGCACACTTAGTTTGACTGCCATCAAACGACGCCGTTGAACCGATCCGCAATGAAATCTTACAATCATTTATTGCGAAATTTCATTAAACATAAACCGCCCGTTTCTCCATAATTTTCTAAGAATTCCTCCTTATCCTTTGGCGAATCAGCATTTTTCTTCATAATTGGGGGGAAAATCCTTCGTACTCGTATATTTTCAGTTCCTTCATTTTTATTTTTATTTCTAATTTGTTTCTCAATTCAAGAGCGTGTAATTTTCGGGGAGAAATGGCGTCGGCTTTTGATAGGTGGGAAAAAGATCCATTTTTCTCTGCTGCGGAGGAAGTTCAGGAATCTGCCGACAGGTACTTTGAAAAAGAATCTGTTTTTTTACCTGGATTTTGGTTCTATAATTTAGGGATAGGGATAAATATTCGGCAATCACTAGAATATTTTAGCTTTTTCCACGGTTGTTATTCGGTTATTTGATCCATTTTTGTCGTGCGTTTCTTTATTTTTTTTAATGCTATTATACGCGACTTATGTTGTTAGATTGGATGATATATTAAGGCTATTGAATTTCTTATGAAGGATGGAATCATCTTATAGAAAGTGGATCCATGCTAATAAGGACACCTCCGGGCTTTGGAATTTGGATGAGCTCCGACGAGATCTCCAGACAGCCCTTGGCACTACCAAATGGCAGGTTATTTAATTACGCTTGAATGCGTTTAGTTGTGGAGGTTTCACTCGGATTTGTGGTGGTTTTGGTTGTTGTGGTGTGAATTTTTTTCCGGTTACTATGCTTGTGTTTTGCAGTTGGATGAATTTGAGCGTGCTGTGAGATCGAGTTACACTAGTAGTAGTTCAGCTGATGATGCCAAAGATAGGCATCACGATTTCATAAAAGCAATTGAGGATCAGACTTTGAAAGTAGAAGCTTCTTTGAATGAATGGACTGTCTCACGTGGCAAGCCACCACTGCCTTGGGTGCGACTAAATGATGGAGAGCGTGACGAGCTTGCATTGTTCCTCTCAGGACCATCACCATCTTCCTCTACAAGTAAAATCATGGGAAAAGTTCATGGTAAGGACCAGGGAGTAAAAAACCTGCTAGAGGGTGATCGACAGTCAATGACTGAGTGTTCGAGAAGTTCTTCTCATTTGGTCGAGCTGGGTCGAGGAGAGGGTAATGGGGAGATGTTTCCAGGGCATCGTAGGACCTGTAGTGCCAGTGCTGATATTGGCTCCTGGGAAATTGCAATGGATGATGATGTTTTGCCTCATGAATCTTCCCATGCACAGCCTGATCCACCCCCAGGGAAGATACCCAGTTTTTCACAGTTTTTGAGTACCATGGAATCGTCCATGTCTCAGTTGAAGTGGGCAAAGAATGGTTACAAGAAGTTAAAGCTTACGGATCGCCATCAAGAAACCAATAACACATTGCCTCGATCTCAGAATTTGACAAACGTCAGTAATTGAATTTCCTCGATACATTCAAAATTATTTCTGCAGCTATTTTATTGTTATGGTTATGATTAGTTTAATGGACAAGGTCTACATTTCCTGTGAAGGGCATCAACATATGTTACGAGAAAAACAAAAGTTGCCTTGATGGTTGTGATGATTGTTATGACAAGCAGCTGTATGGTTGGTATGGTGCCATACAAAGACAGTTTCAGAGGTCCCAATATCAGATGCAATATAGTCGACCTGTTCAAGTAGTTTTCTCCATAATTGTCCTAAGCTTGCTTGGTGAGCCTCCTGATTAGTTCTTTTTCATTATAATCAGGTCATTCTACAAAATCTCTGGCTGCGATCATTATGCATATACATTAAGTTAAGCCATATATGGAGTGTAATAGTGATTGTCATGGTTTTACCATTTACTTTCGAGTTGGATCATCAAACTTGCTTCTCTAGTCTAGAATTTGTGTTTGCCAGGTCTCTGACATTTTTCCCTCTTCGTTCTAGAAAATTTTTCGCTCTAGAAATTTTAGTGTGGTTGCTCCTTGACTGACACCTTAGTTCTTCATCAAATGCTCGATCAACACTGTTGAATCAGGTCCATGACTAACTGAGAGTTTGAAACAGATTTGTTGATATTATTTTTTATATACCTTTGGAACTAACCCAACTACAGCTCGATTTGAACCCATCAACTGAAATTGGATCGCTTCCTAAAAGCGGATCTCGAAACTGTTTCCTGGCCGTGATTCCAAAACCGAAAACGAATCCATGATCATTAGAATTAGTTGTTTGAAATGCTTAGCATTTATTTTAATCAAATTTGATGCCTGCTTAACTCCAGTATAAGAAAGAGGTTTACATCTATCAATATACCAATCGGATACAAGGATGTCGTGGCAGTTGTCGTGTTGTGGATAACTGGCCAAAAATGTAAAAGCCATTATGGAAAGAAATGAAGCTATCGTCTTAATTATTGGTTCCTTTGACATGAAATTTGACAGATATGCGCCCTTTCATGTGATATAACACCATGCTAGTATTGCCTCTTTTTTTTTTTCAATACACGATGTAACTTCATAACTTGCCCATTGGGGCTTATTATGTTTTTTCTCCTGCAGTTTTATTGGCTTTGTGTGCATTCTGAGGAGCTAATTCAGTCATTCCTATGTTTACTCTGATTCTGCAATCCTCCTGAGGTAAAATTATTGTGGAGGTGGCAAATTTTCTTCAGTGTCACCTGACCCAGATAGGTATTATGTTGTCTTCTAGCTTGATTTTACTCGCAATTATAACTAAGCACTCAGGATTATTTAGTATCATCAACTATCCCCTCCCTGTCCTGTATATAATTCGTTGTGGTTTTTGTATTGTACAATGCTAAAGTAGGTAACACGATTCAGTTTGGCGCATATCTTGTACGAATTTTATTATCTTCAGTATTTTGAACATAGGATATGGTACACCTCCTCTGATGTATCTGTCAGCGTGCAAACTCTTCGTCTTAAAACCAAGGTAAATTGGATATAATATACATATACCATGTTTCTTGATCAGTTCTGATGTGAACTCATGTATGCTATGTCTCAATTGATGGTTAGCTCTTTAAGTATTATGTTTTGGAGGTATTTTCTCATGTGGTTTCTATTACAAGAGTTATAATTCTAAACGAAAGTAATAAAAAAAATTGGTGTGATGGAAACTTTTGTTGCATGTGTGGAGTGGTGTTATTTTCAGCCTCAAAGGTGGAATGCCCCATGTTTAGGTGTTTGCAAATCTGATTGGACTACTTTAAGGTTTTTTTTTTTTCTGTTTCTGTTTTTTTTTTTTTGTACAGAGATGGTTGGTTAGTTGTAAACTTGTAATAAATAATAATACTAATAGATTTAATCGATCATGCGATTTTGGACTGGTCTTGTTGAAAGAAATTTAAATCGTACCTATGGTAAGACATAGGTGTTAATTTAGATTGAAAACGTTAAATTTTAAGGAGTTTTAGATTTTTAACCTTAGAATAGGTTTTATAAGGAGATGATGGTCGATCATGTCCATATTTGGAGTTAAACTAATATTTTTTACATACAAAGTAATATTTTTCATGAATAAGGTTGGGGAAGAGATTTTTTCACAAAATTGATCACTTGAGTTTTATGAATGTTTTGGACGTGAAACTAGGCGAGTTTTAATTAAATAAATGAATGGAATATGATTTGTATAATTAAAAAAATAGGATAAGCCTGTTTAAAACCGTAGATAATATTCACATCTTAAAAATCTTAATAGTTATTTATTCCAATGTATTTAATGTTTTTTTTACATGAGAACTTAACACAATATTAGTGTTTCTTCGCGTGCGTATATGTATAAAAAAATATGTTAACTAATATTTTGTTATTTTTAAATTATGGTTTTCTATAATAATTTTTAATTTCGACGTGGTATAGAGCGAGTTTGGAGTTTGGATGTTAAAAGTGTAGCTTATAAAAACACTTATATATTTTGAAGTGTTGGTATATATATATATATATATATATATATAAACAGTTTTGGCTTTAGAATAAAAGTCTATTTGTTTGGAGAAGACTATAAACACTTTTTTGCAACTTTTTTTTTTAAAATAAAAACACTTAAAAATGTTTTAAGAAACACCATTTTTTAAGCCTTCGTTTTAAAACAAAAAACTTTAATTTCGTTTGGGACAATTAAACGGACTCGTACATTTTTTTGAAATTTAATTAATGTATAGATAAAGATAAAAAAATAAAATGAAATTATGGGAAAATGGTAATATGGGAAAGAAAAATTGATTTGTACGTGTAGGATCAAAAACTTTATAACGTAGTTTGAGTATAGATAACACGGATAGATATATAGCATAGATTAGCTAAATAACTTAATTCTCAATAAACCCCAACTTGATCTAATATGTATAAACTTAAGTAGTAATCTTGATCTGAAAATTGGTTTACAACTCTGTGGTAGCATTAATCTCCAACCTGTAGACGATTGATAATTCATATAAGAATCAAGAGGAGACATTTTCTTATCACAAAATCTCTTCTGAGACGGTCTCATTGACAAATATTCTGTTTGAATCACACATGAAAAATTATTATTTTTTATTGAAAATATAGGCAGTGTTGACCCCTCTCACAAATAAAGTTCTGTTAGACCGTATCACAAGACACTCACTCCTTATCTTATTAGATGATGACTAGATCATAATATAATATTTACTTAAAATTATAAGCTATCGAATTAGCCCAAATATATGTAGTCGTAGAGTCACCTAATAATTAATGACTCATTCAAGGAATGAACCTTTGATCCCTCATCTTCTGGATACAAGTTATGAAAGACTTGGTGGTGTCCCTAAATCCCATAAAACCAAACTCCTTGTTCTTGTTCATGCTGCTCAACGTATCCCTATTCCTCAACGCAATATCAGCAAACCAAAATGCAGCAATATCCCTCAATTTTGTAGGGGCCAAATTATTCTTCTTAACAATTTCATCCCAAACTGGATCCTTACCTTTCATCTGATCCTCCAGCAGTACCGGCTCTTTGCCTTCAACGTATCCGACGGCCTCCAAATCGAATTGCTTCCCCAAAACTTTCCATAACCTCTTCCACGTGAAAACGTCGCCGTTGTTGCAATTGAATGCTTGGTTTTTGGCCTTAGGATCTGTTGCTGTCCACACGAAATGTTCAGCTAATAATTCAGCATCCACAGCATCAGAGAAAGCAGTCCAAGACACTTTAGTTCCGGTATACACTAATGGCTTGTTTTCATGCTTGCAAATGGCAGCGTACACACAAAGCGTGCTGACAATGTTCATCAAGCTACAAGGGGAGAACCCGAAAATGAGTGCGGGGCGATGAATCGACCAAGTTAGATTGTTCTTTTTTGCTGCCACTTCCCAGAGGGTGTCTTCAAGATTGTTGTAGAAAGTTTCTTGATTCAGTACTCTAGGCAAATCTTCATAGAATGGACAATCGAGTGGCTCATTTTTATTGCTCATATCAGAGAAATTACCCAGATAGTATTTGATTCCGGTTAAGAGGGATATATGTTTCAGATTTGGAGCATTTGGATTGACTGAATCGAGGATGTTTCTGAACATAATTGAGTTCAGGGTGCAATCCTCGGAGCCACTCCAAGTTAGGTAGAAAACGTGTGTAATATCGGTGAGAGGGGATAACTTTGAGTATGTTTCAGTATGGTTTGCAACATCACATTGAATATATTCAACGTTGTGTTTGGCCAACCACGAAGGGCAGAGGCGGCGTGCAACGCCGTAAATCTTCCATGGCCCACCCGGCGTGTCGGCCAAAGATAAGGTGGTGGCCAAGCCGCTGCCAGCGATGCCAGTGACGCCGACTATTAAGCCAACACTTCGATAATTTTGGGCAACTTCGTTTCGTTCAGAATGTTTCTGCGAGTAAAAAGAAGGTTAACTATTTGATGAATAAAATATAAATACATGAAAATATTCTTAGTTGCATAGAATATTGATCTGCATGCCTGTCCAGCATCGCCGATTGATCTTTTGTAGTACCAGCTGCTCATTTTGTTGGTGTTAGATGTTTGGCCTTGGAAGATAGGAAAGGATGGTTGATTATTTTATAGAGTTTTGCGATTAGTAAAATACTGTGTGTGTTATTTATTTGTAGAAAGAGTTGTCGGCCGAATTATTTGATTTTAGCCGTCGAACTTCCCAAAGAAACACCACCAAATTGTTGGGTTTTCAAAAAAAATGTTAGTTAAGCTTCACATATTGCCCCCCTCTACCATGAATCAAACTACACGTGTCGAAAAGAAATGATGGTTAGGAAAATTACCAACCTGATCCATATATTTTATATGGTAGGGTTAGCGTATTTTGATATTTTTAAATCCAACATGTAATAACATATAAGGATAAATTTGATGCAATATTAGAATAATGCCTAGACTAGAAAAAAAAAATAGATTAAGCCCGCAATTTTTTACTTTTTAGATAATTTATCAGGTCCAAGTCCAACAATCTTCACTTACTTGAGAGGTAAAATATTTTGGAATCGGAAGAGTTATTCTGACGAATAAGAAGTTGATATAACACCTACGAGCTTGCTCTGACATGTGCAATGAGTGCTACATGAACAAAATTACAACACCAATAAATTATGGCTTACAAATTGTATTTTTTTTTTTTTTTTTGTTATTTTCTAGTAATCATTATAATATTTTTTAGCGAGACACAAAACAAATTATTGTTGTCAATTAAGTCTGGTGCATGCTACTATTTTGGAAAGATGGTCAAATCACACAAAATAGTTTTGGTTATGCTCTCACGTAGAGCCGTCAATATGGATTGGATTTGTTGGGTTGGATTGTTCGCCAAATAATGTAAATGAGTTGAGTTGAAATTTTACCAACTCATTTGAAGACAAACCTAAAAAGATCAGCCTGCATGGATTGCGGGTTGACCTGCGGTGGGCTTGGGTTGACCCGACGAGTTCAGATTTGGCTCGTGAGTTGAGGAAAAAAACAAAAAAAATATAGATATATATGTATTTTTGTAGTGAAAGTTGTGTTTTTTTTTTTGTGCTTATTATTTTGGCTTATATGTAGAAGTATAAATTTAGAATTAATAGTTTTATTTAAAAAATTAGACATTTTTATTCATGATGAAATTCAATGATTTAATTATTTGATTTTTTTGGACGGATTAACACGTAAACTGGTCCATCTAACTCGTAACTCGCCTTAAATTGACTGAATTGAGGAATCAACCCACAAGGACGACAGGTTGGCTCGGTCCTACCCGCTGTCTACTGCTCTCACTTATTCTTAATATGATCTAATGACGAACATTCTATTCTATCAGAATATTCAAGATTTCGTAGATTAAATGTCTACATATGAAGTAACAATATCCCACAAATTAAATTGTTCTTGATAAATGAAATGATTCACTATATTGATCGAGTACTTGATCCTAGCTAGAGATCGGTTTTTTTCTTCCTTTAGCCTTTTCAATCTTTTTCCTTTCACAGCCATCTGTTCCAGAAAATGGCTCTTCTAAAATCGTTGACAAGCCTTAAAATCAACACACAAAGAGACAGCATCAATTTCAACTTTCAAATCATGATGTACAATATACGATCATATATATATGACAGGTATAAACAATAAACTTACCTGATATGTAGCTCTTGTTTCGTTGCTGAACGCCGGTTTTTTCCACGTTTTCTTGCTTTCTAACACGAGGACAAGTGCTCGATGCCTTTAGCTGAGCAGCTCTAAAGATCCATGTCGAGTCCATCTGCTTGCTGATCATTCGAACTGCGTAATATGGAATTTTTAAGCGATTTTCTGTGCTCGTCTTCATGCAAAGGTTGATGAATGTAATGCAATCTAACAAGCTCTCTTTGGTCATCCCTTTCATGCCATAGGCTTGTGATCTATACCAAAGGCTTTTGGCGTGAGTATTCGGAGGGCTACAAAGGCAAAGAGCTCGAGTTGCATCACTTATGGCGGAATCTAGATTTCTTAGCAGCAAATTGCATTGTGCCCTATTGCTATGCAATGCAACTCTTTCATTTCTATGCATTAATCGCCATAATTCTAGAGCCTCGGTGTATTTCAACTTGGCTTTCTCGATCTGTCCTAAGAAAAACATGTGGTTTCCTTCTTGTTTTAATATGTTTACCATTACCCTTTTTTCTTCAAGATTCTCACTAGACATGATTTTCTCTCGCTTTCTCTTATCTACCTTCAAAATCCACAACTCTTTTATGGCTTTTTGGACTCTAGGATTCTTGATTTCTGAGGTTTGATGGTGTTTAAAGTTATGGACAAGTGCCCTTGTGATCGCTTCACCAACATCTGACCTGTTTCCAAGATTCCGAAGCTCAATCAAATCTACGAGATACGATGCAGCAATATCAAAAACTTTATTCCTTGTATTTGGATCTTTAAGGAGTAATAGAAGACAATCAATTCCCATGTATTGCCAATCACAAGAAGATCTCGAAAGGTTACATAAATTCTCGATGACATGTCTTGATTCTGATACGCTTTCTCTTCCAAGTTCATTGTAACACAGAATTCTTATCAGTCCAACTCCGGCAGGTGATGATTGATTTACTAATCCACCCCACATTTCACTCAAATCCTTCAAGAAATCTGGCTCGCAAATGACATTTATAGATCTTCCCTTTATTGCAAAACAGTTCAAAAGATGTATACTCCAACACTGAATTTGGCTGGCCCACTCCTCCGCCTTTTGGTTCTCCATTTCGATCCCTCCAACACCTCGTGTAAGTAAGTTAAGGTGATACCTTGCTCTCCTTTTCTTAGCCTTCACCCCCACAAACATGTTGTAGACCACTTCCAGGCAGGATGAAGCTAAACACATGGCTAATTTAACCATTTCATCTCCGTATGCCTTAATGGCTTCAAACGTAATTTCGTAGCTAGCAAGATGACCGAGAGCTCTAACAGCAACCCTTTGCTCTACCCAACTCATTTTTCCTCTCAAGAGCTCTAACAATTGTGGGATGACTCCTGAGTGTACAGCTCTAATCGCGGATTCGACTTCATTCATAGTATATGAACCGATAATATGAGCTGCATAATATGGGATGTATATATTCTGATGTGTAAGTAGCCACGTTCTATCATGTAGGGCTTTTTTTATCAGATCAACCATGCATTCAAAGACACCAAGAGAGGGAAGTTCTTGATCATTTGGTCGAGTCATAGCGATGTTCCATAGCGATCTTACAACAAGAATAAGTGGTTCGGAATCAAGAAAAGGTATTCCTTTAAGGTATTCTTTTATTGCAGCTCTTCTAATTGTTGAATCTTGCTCTTCCATGATGCAAAACAAGCAACTAGATTTGGTGCAAGATTGTTCAGTAGGCATATTTCTAAATATACCATTGCTGCAAGTCGGCATTTTCTCCTTTTCTTCAGAATTTGGAAAATGAACATTTAATTAGCATGTTGATTGGCCAAGTGGTGACAACAAGCGGCGCATGTGAAGACTTTTGTGCAAATTTAACAATATCAAATACATTTGATATGATAAAATGTATCACTTACTGATTAATTAACCATTATTAAACATAACCAAAGATAAAGTTGTACTTACTATAACATTAAATTATGTCAGTGCTTCACACATCAGACCGTTGAGAGTTATATCTTGCCTAAGTTTTGCTGTCACCTTAACTTTATACTTTCTTTTCTTTGATAAACAAAGGTTTAACCTCGACTCAATCTATGAATCTTCCTCTCTTGTCTGTCCCTCAAATGGAAAGTTCTTGTCTCATGTGAAAAAGGGATCACATTAATTTATCAAGAACAAGAATGCGCGCTTAGACAAAAGGCTTAATATCTGAAAATTTCCTGTTGAAATTACTAGTGGTGTAGTGGTCCCTTGTAGCTTTTTAATTCTTAATCTCCATTTTCAAATACACCAGGAACCTTTTTTAAGCGAATGGGAGTATTTTTTATACAGTATCAAGTACAGATGGGGATGTCTCAAGAAAATTCCCCTACAATACATACCGGCATCAAGTTAGTGAAACGCCTAAAAAGAAGTTTTACCAATCTTGATTATCACTTTTGTGCAGTATTAAGCACAGATTGGGAAGTTCTCAAGAAAATACGGCTGCTAGATCATATACGACCAAAGGATCAGTGAAAGGCCTAAAAAGAAGTTTTACCAATCTTGATCCTCATGAACCAGGTGTTCTTGGTATAATTAGCTGAACGTTGCCTGCATTTGTCATTTGTTTAGTCGCAACGCTTGATGTCTATACAACTTTTTATCCTTGATTATGATGAGGTGATCATGATGAGGCATACAGGATCATTTTTCCTGCAAGAAGAGCCTAATAGGTTGAGTGCAACATGCAGAAGGGCATTATTTCTACTCGCGATTTCGCGATTTTTCAAGTGAAGTTCGTACACATACCCTTTCAGTTCCTAGATTCTACCGTCATTGATCGTCGTAAATTATCATATTTAGATAAATATTTCAACTGGATAAACATGGAACGCGTGAGAAGTACAATAGTATAAGGTAAGAAAATATGAATTGCATATTAAATATTATTAAACCCAAAATCATATTTGGTTCTCACTTGAGCACGATGAGGACAGGAAGAAATGAGAAGTTGAAAAGACATAAAAATGATCCCAAGTACTCTATCGTCTAACTTTCTTATTAACTCGGAAATATACAAAATAGATGGAGATTATTTATTTGGGAAAAATTACATAATATATCAAATGTATTAACTCGGAAATATACAAAATAGATGGAGATTATTTATTTGGGAAAAATTACATAATATATCAAATGTTATGTGCCTAAATGATGTAGTAAAAGTGAGATAAAAGCCAACTATTTTTTGATTAAATTGTATCGGAGAGCTATCATTCCTTTTTTATCCCAAAAAAAATTCTTTAAATTCTTAAATTGGTAATATGTCAATTTAATGCTGCATGTATTGGGGTATAAATGTGACAGAGCTTGTGACATAAATCTAATTTTTCACGTAAAAATTACTCAATGCTAAGAAATAAGAAATATATTAAAATATAATTTATATATTATCAATCACCCATTTTTTCAGTAGAAATATCAAAACCGACTAACGAGGTGGGCAATCCTGCAACTCGCCATTAGGCGGGATGGGATACTATATTGCCAACTCAGTCCCATTCATCTTGGGCCGCGGGTTAGGCAGAACATCTCACCTATTTTTTAAAAGAAAATTGAGAAAATATTAATTAAAAAATAATTCTTAATCAAATGTTTAACCAATATTTAGAAATATTACTTTAAGAAATTAAAAATTATAAAATTAATTCGTTAAATAAAATATGAAAAAAAAATTAAAGAAATACTACAGAGTTAATAATCATTAAAATTCATTTAAAATAAGCTAAATAAAACTTAAAAATATCTATCTCGAAACATCTTAAAAATAAAAATTTATAAAAAAAATTTAAAAAATAAAATCATATTTTGGTGGGCAAGACCAACTCGACCCGCCCGGAGCTCAACCTATTTGGCCCGTCTTCAAATAGGCTTATGATTTCACCAACCAACCCGCTCCATTTATATGACTGGATAATTCAACCCGACAAGACCAGTACTCCAACTGGAAAATTCTATTTTTTAAATTTTATGGCCATATGTTGAAGACTTTTTATAACGGGGCTTGAGAATTAAAAATTAACCCAAACTGAGATGCATCATGCAAGCAACAAGGCCGCACCCCTTTCCGCCAAAGCTAGCTTTCAATTACCATAATCATAACCAAACACCACGCTCACAAGCCATGAGCGTCGAGCTTGAATGATTTCAAGTTTATGTTAAAACAAATTATTCAAGTTTCTATTAAACAATTCAAACCAAATTATTTTTTTATTCAACAGGGGCAACAATCAAGATTAAACAACTAAATATTACACCCATCAGAAAAAGCTGCGATCTTTGCAAGATGGAATTGAAATTTTACATGATTCTTTTAAGTACATTCGGAAGTTGACTATGGAAGACTCCCACCAGATCCTCTGCTGTTTTGGATCTTCTACTATACTTAGTTGCAAAAACCGAGTCTATTATAGAACTCGGAACTAGAGAGCTAGACTTCTTGAGACATATATACAGATTCGGATAAAATAATTTATCAGAGTTCCGAACTTACTACTTCGCCTCAGTTTGTAAGTCTATTTGTATCATGGAACTGAACCAGAGTGTCAGAATACTTCCAACTCCTGCCTCTTTTCGCCTCCTTTCTTAGATGTTCATCCTTGCCACAACATTATTGCCATCACTGGATTTCCCCAATGCAGAAACTTTTGATCGGTATGCTGCCGCGACCGCAGTCTTAACTTTACCTTCATGAGGAAGCTCGCAGACGGAACCTAATCTTAGTTCAGCAGGAGGAATGAAACAGTCTGGGGATAACCCCGGCACGTTGAATGCCACCTCTTCAATAGTCCAAGCTTCTTCCATTCTAGTCTTTGTGTGGCTCATTGCCGTTTCTCCGAACCTGAAAAGCGTAACTACTGATCGACCAGAGTGAGAGACCATGATTCCATCGACAGGCCTATAGTCATCAAGAAAAGAATTTATAGTAGTCTCCCAATAAACTGCGTCGCTTCCACTGGTTTGGATACGGGTCAAATGGGAGTCTTCTAAGTGCACAAGGAGACCAGTCTTTTGGCTGAAGTAGCCAAACAAAACATGCCTAATGATCTCTGCAGGTCCTTCACTCCTTGCTTTCAATGTATGGGGATCAGCAGAAAGCTTGAGTATGAAGCAATCCTCACCGTTGATTTTCTTCTCTCCGGTGCATCTTGCATCAGCAAACATGTTTGCTGTGGTCCTTGGATCCAGACCCTACAAGTTAAATTCAACTCAACCCAAATTCTTGTTGACATTGGTGAACACATAGTCAAGAAATAGAATTAAAAAAATGCATCTGTATTGACTATACGCCTTTTTTCATCTCAACCCACCATGATAAAATGCAGATTCTCACGTGACGGACAAGATTACCTGAAGGGCTCGCCGCAGAGGTCTAACAGGCCCTTTAGCCGCATGCGAACCAAGCCATGGAGTGTGTCGCCACACAAGCTTTCCATTACAACCTGCATGAACCTTGCTGCCACCAAGAGCAAGCTCCACATACCACATGTCCGGATTCATCTGCCAAAGCACAAATCCCCCTGACTCAGCTGCCTTTGCAGAGTTCCTGCTCTTGATGACTTTTGTAGCAGTCTCTAAATCAGATGCTAACATTTTGACCTTTCCCGTTGCATAGGCATTCTGAACGGAGTTTTGAACCTTCTGCCCTCCAGATGCTGCTAGATACTGCTGCAATATGTATTGGGAAGAAGAAGTTTCCTGTAATAATATTTTCACAGACAATTAATTTCTGATCTAGTAACATTTACACCCGAGAAAACCGGACAGACACCCCAACAAGGACCAACACGAGCAACACCAGCTATTTATTTTGCTTTTCCATCCTAAGATGTATAAAGAATTGATGAACATATTAAAAAGAAATGGTCCACAGCACCACCTCCACCACATCCTCGTAACATCGTTTTATCAATTCAAGATTCGCATTGTTTTTTATTTGTTCATTCCTCCCATACACGCCCCTCGTATGAATACATTAGCATAAATAACAACCAATACGCGGTGAAAGCAAACTTATAATAGTAGGTTCATAATATCCACAAATTTCTCCAACTTTTACAATACTTTTTTTCTTATCAGTTCATCAACTAGAAAAGGCGCTTCTTCAATATCAATTATTGTATAATTACAAAACAAACTTAAAAGTTAAAACATTGAAAACATGGATTAAATAACTATAATTATATGGGAAAAAAGATTTCCCAGTTCTACTTATTTCTTCTTAGAACAGCAGAAAAATGAAATCCCACAAATAAAAAAGTGATAAAAACTGAAAAACTAAAGATAAATTAAATGGGGAGAACAAGAGATGTGACTAACAATGGGGGTGTCTTTGATACAGATGTGAGGCAAAGAGTCGTTATTGCTAACGTGCACAGGTGCAAGCGGCGCACCCAGCACACCGAGTAGCAACCTCAGATCGGACCTCGAGAAACCCGGCCCGGCCAACGAAACGGAAGGAGCCCGAGAAAGCCAATGTACCCATCTGTCACTCCTATGTTCACCAGAATCCGACCCGTTCATATCCGGACCCTCCCTCAGAGGCGAAAGCGTGTCAACCCCAGGCCTCGAACTCCCCGATCTCGATATGAACATTTCATGCGGGCGCGCATTGCTGCTGCTTCTCCTCCTCCTGAGTAAACCCGAACCTGAACGCGACGGACTCCGAACCGCCCTCGACCGACCCGGTGACAGACCCCGAACCACTTCTCCCCTCAAAGCGGAGAAAAATCCCTGCTTTCGCTCCATTGTGGCAGCAATGTCAGAGTTCGGAAGTGAAAAAATGCAGGAGACAATTAACGGAGTAAAGAAATAGCAGAGTAATTGATGAAACAAGTAAAGAGCAGGCAGCAGTGTGTTAGTGTTGTTCACTCGGCAAATCAAAGAAAGAGAGAGGGCATCTGATGTATTTTGATGTAATTTATTTATTTATTTATTTATTTAATATTTTATTTTATTGTTTACATGGAATATTATTTATTTAAATTATAATAATTATAAATTCTCTTTTATTTTTAAATATAAAAATCTGTGTTGCATGGCTCAAAAGCATTAAACAAAAACCTGCTATAAATCAAAATCAAAACACAACAAATATACATGCTGGAATTGTTACATGAAATTCTATGTCCCATTTTATGCTTCAATTATTGTTACACACAAATGTTGCATAATTGGCCTACAACTTTTATTAATTGACTAAACAAACTTAATTATTGAAATTATTACCGAATGCAATTGTATAGTTGGAAATTTAGTACAATATGGAGAAATTTTATTTCATTTTTTATATAATGGATTTCATTCAAAGATTAAAAGATGTGTTTGGAATAAAAAAATTTATTGAACAATTTATAAAATATTGAAATAAGTTACTAGAGTAAAATAAGAGGAGATCTTGATTGGGGAAGGAGAGTATTCTTTTTCTCCCCTCTTTTTTATGGAATCTTTGTTATCTATTAGATAAACTACGGTTAATGTAGTAATCTGTAAACTTTATTAGATAAATATGTGCGACAAATTAAATCGTAAATTAATACGAGATATCGTCCCAAACTTCCACTCAGATGTTTATTTGGCGTGCTATAAAAGTGTCCGGTCAAGGGTAATTAGCAAATGAAAAGAAAATAACAGCAAACCTACAAAATACATCAATTCATAAAATAAGGTATGAAATCGTTGTTGGAGAAAAAGACAGTGGCTGGTGCGCTATAATCGTGTAGGCAATAGGCTGTTAGGTTTGCACGTTTTTTGCTTTGGCTCATGCATAGGAGTGATTCACTTTCATTAGGTGTAGAGTGCTAAATCAAGACAAAAATCATTTTGTATTGTATCGTCAAATTACAATCATTACTTAACATAAAACTATGCATATGTATTTGGATTCGATTGATTTCAAATATATTGATTTCGATTATATTTTATTTTAAATAATTAATAATATATTGAAATCTTAAATCTATAATTTATTTATGTACACAAAATATAATGAATTTTAATTATTATTTGATTAACTTGAAATCTATCATAATTAATATAAATATATATATACACATATAAGTATGAATTTAAAATTTATGATCTTATTTTCTAAAACAAAAAAGTTTGAATATATTTGACATTCTAATTCAACAAAAGACGTGCTATTATTATTATTACATTTTTTTTATGTTATAATTAGATGAATTAAAGCGACAATGTGTAAAATCTTCCAGCTCACCAGCACTGAGTAAAACGATTGGAAATTTGGAATTCAGTAGCGATGAATTGGACTTAGCCTAAGCAGGGACATGGCAATTTTCTTGTCCCCGATTATACGTATGTGTATTCAATGTAAATTAATTTTAATTTATTCTTTTGCGAGGTCCCGATTATTATCAATTAAAATATAATCTCTTTCAAAATAATAATAATAAATCTCACACTTTTGTTTTTAGATTATTTTTACCAATTCAAAATTTAATTTTTTTTTTCTATATTTATCATCGAGAAATCTATTTACCGATTGTTTTGTTTTGTCCGGGTAATTCGATCATCTTAGGGATGAGGATAAGAATTGATATATAAATATTTTGTGTAATTATAGTATGACTCATTTTATATTTCTTTTTGGGTTTTGATCTTATCTTAGAGATGAAAGTTTCCTCTGAACCCGTCGGAGAATTCGACATCTGACCTAAATGAAAGAAGATGTGGGAGAATTGTTTAGATTCGATTAAATAATTGGGTAATCATATATGTGGATTTTTTGAGTCGGGGATGGAGGCGAGTCTAGCAGCATCTTACTCATACTCAACCAGAATATCAGATTAATATATATATATATATATATATATATATATATATATATATATATATATATATATATATATATATATATATGCGTAGATTTATCGAAAGAATATAATTTTTTTTAAATTATATATGGTAATAGGATATTTGGATAGAGAATGGATATCAGATCATCCGACGAATATAAAGACAAAGATGAAAATTGAATACCCGACAAGTATTATGATAATGATTGAATTGAATATAATAAATGAAGACGTGATATATAAAATCATTATCAAATTTGACCCATTGTTTTCCATAATCTTACTTATTATTATTGTTGGATTGAGAGGGCGTGAGTGAAAGCAATATTGAGATAAGTGACTTCCATATAAATTCTCGTGCATTAAATTACTCACGTCACCTCGCTTGATCTGGTTGGCTAGACATGGCGTAAAATATGACGTCAGAGCTTAAAGGGTAATATTGTTTCAACTGGGGACATGGACGACGACAGAGAAAGGATAATACCGATCTTCAATGATATTCGATAGAATCAAAGATAGACACACACATCCCCAAACTCATGAGCCTAATAATCCGATCCATTATCACCCAAGTAAGTGCACTATGTGCTGCCACATACATAGTTAAATAAAGTTGTGTATTGGCTAACATTTATAAGTTTTGGCATAGTGTATATGTTTGAATCTAACAATTGGTATCAGAGCGAGATCACGTGTTCGAGTATCCCAATAAAGCATATTTGTATACTTATTTGGATGAAAATAATGTTGGGTTAAATGTACATGATTGAGAGCAATATTGGGATGAGTGAGCTTCTAAAAAATTATCGTACATCAAGTTACTTGTGTTGCACCGTTTGATCTGATTGATTAGGTGGGCTGTAGAAAAGTGATGCCGGATCTTAACGGACAATATTGTCTATGCTGAGAACATGACCGGCCGTAGAGAAATGGTACGACAGGTATATCTGGGATATGAGACAATGCCAACAGATAAACATACACCTTCTTGGACTCATAGGCGTAACAACCCGACAATTAGCACCTAAACTGGAGTACTCTGTGCTGTCACAAATATAATAAAATAAAAGTGTTCATTGATTAACAATAATAACTTTTGATATAGTGACAAGCTTATGATCTCAAGAATTATGAACATAGTTTTGAGGTTTGTCTACTGCCCAAAATTAGTAAAACAAAATACATCATCGTACAACTGATAAGATAATAAAAATTACAAAGCAAATACAATATTTCTACAATTGAAAAATATCAGGTATTAGTTTTGCGACAAAGCCTGTTATATAATTTTTATATTTACCGAACTGATTTGCAATTTTTATTTAAAGTTTGAGACAAACCAATTTTTTCAGTTTGATTAATTTTAAATAGTCTGTTTGAAGGCCTCGAGAAGGGTGCATTCTCACCGACTTGAGTTCGGCTAACAATGTAACATCATAGTCGATTTCTACTCGACAAAATATTTTAGTATTCGAATTTTTTATCATAAAATAATTTAAGCCCAATTAATTTCTTAGGGTCCGTTTGGTAGGTGGGATTATGGGTGGATTGTTAGATAGTCTTTTGTTTGGTCCAATTAATAAATTTGAGATTGACTAATTGTTGGACAATTTTTACTGTTGGACTTGGCAAATGTATCCATGCTTTCAGGCTGGATTAGTTTTATCCGAGTGGACTGAAATTAGCGACGGTTTCTGAAAATAGATCGGCGACGGTTTCTGAAAAAAGATCGGCGACGGTTTCTAAGCGGCGACGGTTTCTCAAGATCGGCGACGGTTTCGTGCACTGATAAACCGTCGCTAAATGTCAAATTAGAGACGGTTTCACAAGATCGGCGACGGTTTCTCAAAAACCGTCGCTATTAGCGACGGGTTTTAAGAAGCCGTCGCTAATATTCCGGGGGCAAAGGGGAAGGGCAATTTCGTATCTTCATCAAAAAATTCAAAATTATCCTTCACTTAAAAATCGTACCAAACTTAATATTATTTTACACCATATATTACAATCCTACCACAATCATTTTCTTTATCATTTACGTACTAATCATTAGTTTATCCTATCCTTCAACCAAACGGACCCTTAGTATCCGAGCTCGAATTTTACTGTTTAGTTGCACAAAGTCCTCAAATTTTCAGTAAAACCAATTATTAAAAGATTTAATTAAAAATAAAGTATTAATTTTGAAGGGGAAAAAATGGAAAGTCGATACACAAGTCGCAAAGATTGAGATTGCCCATGGAATCGGCCGACAAAACAAAGCCAAACGGTTGAAAACATTTGAACAAATATTTATAGATTAGGTATCTTGTGAGACGGTCTCGCGAATCTTTATCTGTGAGACGGGTCAACCCTACAGATATTCACAATAAAAAGTTTACTCTTAGCACAAAAAGTAATATTTTTTCATGGACGACTCAAAAAAGATATCTGTCGTATAAAATACTACCCGTAAGACAATCTCACGTAAGTTTTTGTCATATTTTATATAACACTTGTGAAAAGTGTTTTTTATTAAATATTTTAAAAATAAATATATATTCAAACAATTATTCAATTAAAATATTTTTAGAGTTGAAAATGTGTTTGACCAACTATTTTTAAAAACTATTTTATAGTTACAAATAATTAACAAGATCTTTATACAACTATTTTATAAAAAAAAATAGTTATAATGTAACACGCATTTTTTTATTCCAAAGACATTAAAAAACACGTATCAATCTTCATTTCAAAATTAACTCGTAACACTTTTTAATTTTTTTTTTTTTTTTTTACAAAAATCTTACCCAAACACATATTTAAGTTTTTTTCAACTTATAAGACACTAAAAATATTTTTAAAGTACTTCTCCAAATGAAACCTCACATACATGATATATTTATCTATAGGCTTGATGGGATTTTAGCGAATAAGATAATTAAAATACGAGTGAGAAATTTTGCATCCTAATATTAACACAAATATCACGTGAAACATTTTCACGAATTGATTTTGTGAGATTAATATCCAATCTGATATCGTTCATAAAAAATATTACTTTTCACTAATGGTATGAAACCGATCGACCTGTATCATGTGTATAAATTTGTAAAATCGTCACTGATAAAATGCTTCGAAAAATAGATTTTAGTGGCGCAACAAACTCATAAAAATGTCAATAACACTCTAATTGTTTTTTTTATTATATTATTTCACAAATTAGCCTTATTTGCGACTTTCTTAATATATAATATTTTGATTGACTCCATAATATTTTTTTATTATATATACTAAAATAATATAAAATACAAGTGCGAAATTTTTTATCCGGGTTTACAAAAAATGTCTAAAACTTTGGTTAAATCAAACTAAATATCGATTATGAACAAATATTAATAATATGATTTTATTTGGTTATCTCATTATCTAGATTATTAATTTGAGACATATGATATCTTATTTCCATTCATTAAATTTTTGAAAAATTGACCTAGAAATAAAATGAAGTTTCGTGGGAGAAATATATATTTATTAAAAAAAATTGAGTATTTTTAAAATATTTATTACATATGGAAGTTATTTTATAATATTAGGCATAATGATTTTTGCCAAAATATGAAAGTTATTAAGAAAGTGTTTAAATCACAGAGCCATTTCCAAATTCCAAATGTTTTAGCCGGGAAGCTCATCCAAAATCCCCAAATTCTCGAATTTCAAACCATTTGCACAACCCTCCCGGGCCAAGAATTGGAAATTAAATCGAAAACCCATTTCATTTTCAGTTCCAAGTTTTTCAGCGGACCCCCCGCTCGCTCAAATATTTTTGAACCTCCTCTCCAATGGCGGTTCTTGTAATGTCATATGTAGCTTATATACTTCAGCTACTTGCTATGCTCAACCTCTCTTCCTCACCAACATTTGCCTTATTCTTTCTCTGCGTAGCTTTCTTGGGTTCACTGTTTTAGGTAAACTACAATGGCGGACCAAGAAAACTGCGTCAGAGTAACGCGCTTGGCTGCGAAGAGGAGAGCAGCTGCAGAGTCCATGGAGGAACGGAACGAGAAGAAGAGGGTGGTGTTGGGTGAGATTCAGAATGTCGCGTCTTCACGAAATGTGGGATCGAGTGAGGGCTTAAAATCTGATGTTGTAGGTGGGAAGAAAGAAAGGGGGCCTAAATTGAACGCGAAGAAAAAAAAAGCGAGTACGAGGATAAACAAGAGCGCGAATGAAGAGTTTGATTCTGGGATTGATGTGGTTCGGGAATGTGATGATCCTCAGATGTGTGGAGCTTATGTTTATGATATATATGGATATCTGCACAATATGGAGGTGTGTGTAACTTTCGTTCGTTTCATGATTTTACTTTCTGAGTTTAATTGAACATGGTTTCTTGTTATGCTGAACGTGATTGTTGATTTGAGTTGGTGAAGCTCACTAGTTAAAAACATCTGGATTTTGAGGTGTAGTTTGAGTTTAAAGCATAAGATTTGGGTTCGAAAACTGGTCTCAAATTATCTTCTGGGATTATCCGTGTTTCAGATTTTGTAATTATATGAACTAGATAAATGTTATTCTTGATAAATTGAATGGCTCTGTTGTATGGGAAGATGAAAAAAGATGCATTTCCCTTTTTTGTTTCCCAGATGGAGCCCAAGAGAAGGTCACTGCCAGATTACATAGAAAAGATTCAGAAGGATGTCACAGCAAACATGAGAGGGGTCCTAATAGATTGGTTAGTCGAGGTTGTGGAGGAGTACAAGCTTCTTCCCGACACGTTGTATTTGACGGTTTCCTACATTGACAGATTCTTATCTTCAAATGCCATTAATAGGCAAAGACTTCAACTTCTCGGTGTTTCCTCAATGCTCATTGCCTCGTACGAACATTGTTATTGGCATTCTTTCTATTATTCTGCAGTCCCCTTGTGTTTTTTGATTTTGCTAATTGTATTTTATATGTGCTTGATTACTAGGAAATATGAGGAGATCAGTCCTCCACATGTGGAAGATTTTTGCTACATCACTGATAACACATATACCAAAGAAGATGTGGTAAAGATGGAGAGTGATGTGCTTAAATCCCTTAAATTTGAAATGGGCAATCCCACAGTGAAAGCTTTCCTTAGGTAGAATTTGATCATGATTTTTTTGTTGTCATTTCTTGATATTTTCTTAGTTCATTCGACTAAAAAGTTGTTACTTGTAATAATTATAATTGCAGAAGATTCGCAGGGATGACTCAAAAAGATTACAAGGTAAGTTGTAAACCTGATAAGTTGTCCTTTTTGCACCCTGTCATCTTGCTCAAGTGTTACATTATTATCTTTCAAGAATTTAAGGTAACTGATTCTCATTTACCTGGACATATGCAGGGGTGTAGTTTACAATTGGAGTTCTTGGGGTATTACCTAGCTGAGTTAAGTTTACTGGATTATGGATGTGTTAAATTCTTGCCTTCTATGGTGGCCGCTTCAGTCACATTCCTATCAAGATTTATCCTCCAACCTAAGCAACATCCTTGGGTAAAGGCGATTTAGATTTTTGTGACAGTTTCAATGGATTGCTGAATGAGATGAATTGTGACACTTGGTGATTGTTTGTCTTTCTATAGACTTCGGCTCTTGAAAGTCATACTGGATATAAGGCAGCAGATTTAAGAGAATGTGTTTGCATCCTTCACGACTTGCAATCAAGTAGAAAATTGACTTCTTTGGTTGCAGTAAGGGAGAAATACAAGCAACACAAGGTTGGTATACCTATCTTCATGCATGTTTTCCCATGTTCTGATTTGTGTTTAGTACAAAAGCTGTGAACAATTATGGACAATGATTCTTTTTGTAACAGTTCAAATGTGTGTCAACTCTTTCTTCGCCATCAGAAATACCCGAGTCTTTTTTCAAATGCGCCGAAGTTGAGTGATAAGGTTTGGTTTACGAAGCCTCAAAATCGGTGGAAGGTGTACAAACTACAAAGCTTTATGAGTTCATCTGATGGACCTGCTAAGTTATTTACCAGCCAGCTCGGTTGAGGATCTTTGGGACGAGCTGTTGTCGAGATTCACTTAGCTTTGGCTTCATCAAATGAATTAGATAAAATCGACATACACTATGTTTAGGCAAACGAAAATGTTACTTGAGAGTTTCCCTAGCAGCCTAAAACTTCAAGAATTTTTTTCATATTTTTGCTCAAATCTACATTTTTATGTGACATTTTGGAACTGTGTTTTTAAATGATTGTTGGGACAAATTGTGTATCTATTGACATCCTACTTATATACAACTAGTATATATGTAATTAATTTTGTGCAAGAATCGATCCAAACTGAAAAAAGATTTGACCGCAGATATCTTTGTATTATATGTTGGGCTCATTCAATGCTACAATTGGGTTAATACCATACCAATCACGTTAAAACCAATCATGTGGAAATTAAAACTACACAATTATGAACTTGATAGTGCCAACTTCATATGTCAAAACGGATTAAGTCTGTTGGGTATGTTTGGGGTACAATATGTATGAGATATTTGATCTTTTATAGTTTTAAATTTAAAATAGAAATAACTAATATATCTACTGAAACAAAAAGAAAACTATAAATTTAATAAAATAGAGTTTTTTGTTTTTAAAAAAACTACATCTTTAAAGTAGATTACCTAAAAATATGTGTCACAAATTACAATGGCAGAGTTTTGAATTACTTGTATATGGCATTTCCAAAAAAAATAAAATAAAATTTGATCACCGTAATCCAACAAGAAATATAAAAATTATAATAACAAACATAAGACGGTAATTTCATCATGTTTAATCGTTTGGCGAAATTCATAACTTTAAATTTAAGAATAATTGAATCAACTGTAAATTGTCCAAAAATTCCTAGTACCACTCTGAATTTTGAAGTCAGTCCCAATCTGAGAATATATTTTGATGCTCCTTAAATTTGATACACTTGGGCGGATTTGAGCCTACTATAAGGAGTCCAAGCCTATAATTCCGAGCCCACTATCAGGAGTCCAAGCTCATAAAAGGTCGGAAAGCCCGAGCCCATCAAAAGGATGGTAACCGTGAGCCCTGACGCAACTAAAAGATATGAAGATAGACGAGGGTCCCCATAAATCGGGGATTCAGGTAAATCTAGCCAGGACAAGGCAAGAACCCTAGCCACTGCCAGAATAGAGTCTTACCATTTGAAGTCTCCTAGCCCAGGTAGGACTCTATCTCGGCGGGAGTCCTAGGCCAGTAAGGTTGTGGGGACCCGGGCGCTAATCATCTTCTTTAATCGTGATTGAGACTAATTAATCAATTATAATAAACAGGGTCTAAATTTTTTTTTAAAATGCGGAAGGTAATGGAATCAAACTCCTATACATATCAATATAAAAGTATAAATCTGATAAAATATACAATCATACATACTCAGGTTCAACAACTACTATCAAGTGTTCAAACCCTAGCTCTAGTCCAAGTCCGGTATCACCACTCTAATCTCAGTCTGTCTTCATCTCTGTGACCCTGTACCTGTCCCACCTGTTGTCATGCACACATACAAACAAGACAACAGCCGGATAACTCCGGTGAGATATAAATATCCCAGTATAAACAATGTATTAAATGCAATCATATAAAACATATATAAAAGCATGAACAAACATCGAAGCATGTATCTAATCTGACTACATGAATCAATGACTCGTGATCTAATCTTATCTTATCTCAAATCTAGGGATCCCAATCTAAATTAGACTTTGGTATGCTGTATCGATTGTCTGAGATAGACGTCGATCTACATCTAAAGCTCTTCGATACACCGTAAGTCTAGAGTCTTATCGGTTGTGAGAAAGACTCGGCGGTTCTGCCCTAGCTAGGTTGTCTGCCCTAGACTCGGACTCTGACTCTGTTCTAAGTCAATACATTAACATATCAATCTGATAATTTGCAAATATCAATGCAATAAAATAAAGTATGTGATTTAGGGAAACTCAAGTCAAACCTAACTCGAGTTGTGCAATCCCGAATCAACATTTATTTATATCTTTCTTGCTGTCGTTCTGATACAATCGAAATCTTGATTCAAAGTTTGTCACTGTTCAATCTGGCAATGACAATATCAATATATTCTGTATCAATAATCTAGCCAAATCACAACATCTCTGTTTTATCAAATTCTGACAGTACAACAGTACAATCTTGCGATACTGATAATACTATATCAGTCTATATCAATTCCAAACGTTTACAATCAACTACAGTACGAATCTGACATCAATTCTAGTCAATCTCATTCTGAAAATCATAAGAATTCCATACTCAGTCCGTTTCTTAATCTGACTTCGATTCTATGCTGTCTAACATGCCAGGAACAACATATCTGACGTGTATTCAATTCTGATAACATCATAATTTCAAAACATGTCAAAACGTAGTAAAACTTACGTCCCGTAGTAGCCTACGTTGATAGGAACTCGGTACCGAAGTCGGATTTAAAATCTAACGGACGGATTGATCACAAATCGAATTGAACGTAATTTCCCCCGGAAGCTCTCGTTATTTCCTCTGAAATTCTGAGGGAATACGTTTCTTATAATATATATATATATATATATATATATATATATATATATATATATATACACATTGCATGGTTTCCAAACGTGGCATGATTATTTCCGCAACACGTCTCGCGCTCGGGCGGACATAAAGTTCCGCCCGGGCGCGGAACTCTCGGCCTTCTCATTTTATTCAATGGCGCTCGGGCGGTTAAAAACTTCCGCCCGAGCGCGAGGTGCTCGGGTTTCTTGCTTTTAACATTGGCGCTCGGGCGGTCAAACACTTCCGCCCGGGCGCCAAACTTTCGGCCCAAAATATGTGCAGTTCATACACTTTGTCCAGTCTGGTCTCGGAATGGCCCGGCTATATTTACATTAAAACATAATCAATAATCCCATATTAATCTAATTAAAATCTCGGGCATTACAATGGTAACTAAATCTTCCTCTATAAATACCAAATACGTGTTATGGTTTTATTCATTTACATTCTTTTATTCATCTGGCACTATCATATTTCATCCATAAATTTGCTGTTCAGACTGACGTAAGCATCAGAGGCGTCATGTCGAACAAAAACTCGGTTTCTCCTAACTCTATTTTCGTCTGTGTAGAACCCTGGATTTCGACCTGACCCATCCGGCCGTGGAGATTCGAAGACCCGCTCAGCCGCTCTCTAGGTCGAACCCGTTGTAAAATTTTGGTATCAACATATTTATTATGATTCTAAGAAAAAACGAATGTATATGTTTTAACTCCCCAATGAATAACAAAATACCCAATTGCCCTCATTTTAAATAAAATCCAAAAATACCCTCTGAATTTATTATAAGAATATCACTTTATTTGTATCTTCTTCCCTCCATTTTCCAACTACAAAGAGTTTGACAGAGTGAAAGAATAATATCATGACGAAAAAAGAATGTTTCCAATCAGATGCACGAAACAGAGACAAAAGTGAAGGACAAATCGTCAGAAGCTACAACGAAGAAGAAATGTCAGACAACTACAAATAAGAAGAAATCCAGGAAATGTACGAAGGAGAATCACATTTTCCCCAATTTGTATGGTTTGTTCCACATGGGTAATTGTATCAACCCTGGCTTAATTTTGATTTATCTCGATGATCTTACAATTTTTTTTAAATATACTTGGTGAGATGCTGTCTTCTGATTTTTGTATCGAGAAATATGCCAAATCAAAAGACAACTTTTTGTCGATGGAAGCACGATTGGATTGATGGTAAATATGTAGTTTTAATAATTATGATATTAATACGTTTTCAATAACTTTTATGTTTTGTTTTAGAATTGGTTATGTGAGACAGTCCCAATTTTAGGAGTACTTTATCCTCGGATGTTTGGGTGGGGGAGAAGCAAGAACCCGTTGAATACAACTGACACTAAATCATTATTGAAAAACATGGATTTAACTCAAGTATTTTTTTATTATTTTAGTTTATTAATCTAGTACTTTTTATTATTTTAATTTATTAATCTAGATGTGTAAAATTCATGGTTGGTTTGACTTTTTTTTTGAGTAGATTCTGTCGATACATCTATTTGTGAGGATGAGAAGTTTTTATTGGACATGAAGTGTGTTTTAAAGAAAGATGAGGGTGGATCTGAAGTAAAACGATTCGAGAAAATTATCATGAAACAAATGGATGATATAATGTAAGGTCCATGAGCCTACCCCTTTTGGATTCTGCAATCATAGCCCTCATGTTAGCTCATTAAACCTTATTCACATAACTCTCCACTCCTGACAGTAGATTACATGCCTTTCCAGATCTTGAACCCAAGACCGTCCAGGCCATAATTACTTAAAAAACCTCGTGCCAATGGAGCAAGTATTGTAAGGCCCATGGATCTACCCATTTTCGATCATGCAATCACAACTCTCATGATAGTCCATAGAACTCTATTCACATAACTCCTCACTTCTGGAAGTGAAATACATGCCTCCTCATTCTCGAACCCAAGGCTGTCCAGGCCATAAGTAGTGCTCAATTGGTACCAGGTCTCTTTATTTAAAGTATTTATGGCGTGGACGGCCTTGGGTTCGAGATCTGAAGAGGCATGTACTCCACTGACATGAATGGGGAGTTCTATGAGTAGGGTTTCATGGGCTATCAGGAGGGCCGTGATTGCAAAACAAAAAAAGGGTAGACCCATGGGCCTTACAATTAAAAGCATGGGCTGCAAGACCCAAAAAGGATATGTCCATGGGCCTTACAGATAAAGATGTTGAAAAAGAGAATCGCTGAATTAGAGGGTATAAATGTGAGACGTAGAGTGAAGTGAAAAGAGTTTGTGGTCAATAAATGTGACAATATTGTTGAAGCTGAGGAGAATGTTGATAAAACCAAGGAAAAAGTTACTTTTGAGTTACCACATGTTGTGGTCGCTAATTTTGATGATTTTGTAGATGTAGAACAAAGAATTAGAGGGATCTCATTTTTGAATTATTCAATTGATAAGATGGACACAATTGCGCAGGTTCTTAGCCGTTCGAATTTTTCAGCAACTTTTTTTTGGTTATACTGGATTTAGATACATAAATATATATCGTCTTGAACACTTATCAAGCCCGTATGGTAGCCATAATATTATACGATGAAAATGGATTGTTGAAAAACAAGTTTGAGTAATTAATAATTTGTCATCATGCTTATGGTTAAGAATTTATAGTAGTATTGAAATTTAAACATTGCACAGTCTATATCGTTTTGTTGGTTTAAATTAAGTAACGAAGACGAACAAATGGTTGATACTATATATTAATTTTGGTTTAAATTGGTACGTAATCTGTGTGAATAAGATATCTCTGAACATAAATTGAGTATAGTAGTTTACTGATCGAATACATTGTACACATGCATTGAGTACAATATACATTCGATGGAGCACCACGTAAAGTAGGTCATATAATCATGCTAAGAAACACAAGTCATTTTCTAGATGAAATCATAGTGTGATAATGTCGATGTACATAAAATGTCCGATTGAGTATAGTAGTTTACTAGTCGAGCACACTGTACACATGAATTGAGTACAATATATCTTCGATCGAGCACTACATAAAGTAGGCCATATAATCATGCTAACACAAGTCATTTTCCGGATGAAATTATAGTGTGACAAAGGCTCATAAAATGTTCGGTTTAGCATATCGTAAGTGAAGGCCTTGAAAGCTGTATGCAAGCCAAGGGAGGCCATAATGGAATACTCTTTAGTTTACACCTCCACTAGTTTATCTTGTATCTGCACACCTTATGGACTAATAATACCTTTCATTATTTTTTATTAATTCACAATACTATCAATTTCAATATTATTTTAATTTGCTAATAATAAAATCTATCTTGCTGCTCCTTGCTTGGTCCACTCATGGATGATTAGGCCTGAATGCTGGGACGGCACCTAAATTGACTAATTCAATATAACAATATATTATGGTTTATAATATTTCAGCATCGAACTGTAACAATTTGTCTGTATTATTCGTGGACACTATTTGCTGAACATTTTCATTTTTTTCCAGCTCTTAAATGTAAGAAACAAGTATAATAAACTCAAGTGCCGCTCAGAGCCATGACCCTGTCAAAAGCAGCATTTGAAATCACTTCAAAGTTTCTAATCAAACTCAATTTAAATAGAATTTGAACCCGAAAACAATGAACTGTCGAGGACACATTATTTTGTATATAAACGTAAATAACTTGTGATACTCAAAATACTACCAAGTTGTCTCTAAAACACGAACAAATGACCGCCGGAGAGCTTTCGATGGACGGGATTGGAGACAAGAAAAACAACGAGGCAGGATTTTGAATCACATTTACATTCGTTGATATAAGTGATCATTTATTTATTTTTGGTTCCTAAATTGCATGGAAGTTGTTTTTTGTAGGAACAAGGCATGTCTTCGACTTTGGTTTCAAATGGTTGCCTTGATTATAAAGGGAGGATTGCTGATAAACAGTCCACCGGGGGATGGAAAGCTTCCCCTTTCATCATAGGTTTGTTCCTTGGCCATATGAATTTTTTCAAAAGTTTAAAAGTGTAATTTTTCTGAAACAGATCAAATCCATATATTAAGTTGGCCATATCTTCCAAGTTCATCAACTGCAAAGAATATTTGTGTCCTTTCTGTTTTTTTGCAAGCCATTTTTGTTCCCTCAGTTAACTAAATCATGCTGCAGTAGTGGAGCTTGGGGGACAGCCATCTGCCGAATATTCGAGAGCATAGTATTTCTTTGAATGCAGATATGAATATCCATTCTTGGTCAAGCCACTGTCCTTATGTACCTTTTTTTTGTTGCAGTAAATGAGGTAGCTGAGAGGCTGGCATTCTTTGCAATTGCTGTGAGTATGGTTCCCTACTTAGCACGTGAAATGCATCAGCCTGTCCCCAATGCTGCTACACACGTAACAGATTGGATTGGAGCAGCCTATGTTCTTACATTGCTTGGAGCCTTTCTTGCTGATGCATATTTGGGACGTTTCCTGACCATCATAATCTTTTCTTGCATCTACGCTGTTGTAAGAACCAACAAACCACCATCATTTCTTTATTTACCAGAAAATATTTCAACTATTCAAGAATTTGTGACTAGTTCCCATAAGTTCATAGTATTCCTAGTTATATTGTGGTATATAATATTTGTTCCGCATCAACTTCATAAGAAATAACTGTTAGATGACTTAAAAAATTATGAGAATCTCCCGTTTAAATGACTTATTTTCACGGCTGGGCTTTCCCGTTTAGGATGCACAACTATTATTTACACTTACATTTAGAATCAATGCAATGGACAGGTGATGTGAAGAGGCTATAATCAGTATGTGGCTTTGTTTTACATTATAAGCTCAATTAGAATTCATACTCTGGTTATTAATTGTTAATTGAAGCCATTCCTTGTGGCCTTCGAGATCCCCGATTTCTCAAGGTTTCACAGTAGTACGATCTCATGTCTAATTCCCATGCATTAGTACATTTATTAGCAAGTTTAAGATGTTTTTCGATCTAATTTGCTGGCCTTCTTCATTGAATCGATAATTATAGGTTCGTGTTTTCATATCAGGGAATGGTTTTGCTTACCTTTTCAGCCTCCATAGACAACTTAAGACCACCTCACTGCACGAAAAAGCCCTGCATTCCTGCATCCACCAGCCAAACAGCCTTCCTGTACTGTGCCTTGGCGCTTATCGCCCTTGGGACTGGAGGCATCAAGCCATGCGTCTCCTCATTTGGCGCAGACCAGTTTGATGAATCTGATAGAAATGAAGCACATAAAAAATACAGCTTCTTCAACTGGTTTTTCTTTGCTATAAACATGGGAGCACTTGCAGGGATAACCCTTTTGGTGTACATACAAGTAGAGTTCGGATGGACTTGGGGATTTGGGATTCCAACGGCATCAATGTTGGGTTCAATCTTTATCTTGGCTATTGGTTTGACAAAGTATCGGTATCAGAAGCCAATGGGAAGTGCTTTTACACGATTTGGTCAAGTGATTGTGGCTTCTGTGAGGAATCATGTTAGAGGCGTCGAAGTGGGGCGAGGTGATCATCTGTATGAGGTGAACACCAGAAAATCTGCCATTTTTGGTGCACGAAAGCTTGCTCACACTGAACAATACAGGTAGTTTCTTATTCAATGTATTGGAATATTGTGTGGTATTTACAATAATTGTTGCTAAAGACTTGTTTTTTTTTTCCCTTGTTAAGAAACACAGTTCTAATAAGCCTAAAGCAATCTAACTATGGCATTTGACCCGCAGATTTCTTGATAAAGCAGCTGTGATAACAAACAAGGAGTGCAACACCAAGAATCAATGGAGACTTTGTACTGTAACACAAGTAGAAGAATTCAAATCTTTTGTCCGAATCCTACCCGTTTGGGCAACAACAATCGCCCTCGCCATCTCCTTTGCACAGCTCTCCACGTTTTTCATCGTCCAGGCCAACTTCATGGACAGAAAAGTTGGGCCTAATTTCGAAATCCCGGCAAGCTCCACCCCGGTTTTCAGTGCCATAAATGCACTGATATTGGTACCTATATACGAAAAGCTCATCGTCCCATCTCTCCGTGCCAAAACAGGCCATCCAAGAGGAATCACCTCATTGCAGAGAATGGGGATCGGCCTGTCTGTCTCCATCTTCGCCATGGTTTCAGCCGCATTGGTTGAAAGAAAACGCAGAGAAAATCCTTCCGTGGTCAGCGTTTTCTGGCTTTTCCCACAGTGTTTCCTCATCGGGACAGCAGAAGTTTTCACATATGTGGGACAGCTCGAATTCTTCTACGACGAGGCTACGGATGGGACAAGAAGCATAAGCAGCGCCATGTTTCTGTGCGAGATAGGGATCGGAAGTTGGCTGAGTACTGCCATTGTCAAGATCATAGAGAAAACCACAGGAGGGGTGAAAACAGGGTGGCTGAGGGATGATCTTAATCAAAGCAAGCTCGACTATTTTTACTGGATTTTGACAGGGATTAACTGTGTGAATTTCTTGGTGTATCAGTGTGTTGCAAAGTGGTATAAGGGGAGAAATGGAGGAGGTGGGAGTGTGAGAGATGAATCGCTTGTGACTGAATCGGCTGGCAAAAGTAATGATATGGTGGAATTTCGGAGTAACAAAGGATTTGTTTTTTGAACTTTCTTCATTTGTGCTAGTAATCTTATTATCTGTAATACTACAAGGTTTTGCATTATTTATTTACTAAATGGTCTTTTGTGTCATATGTTTAATATTATTAAAGGTAATTGTCTTTTTATAATTATTTATGCTAATAAATCGTTTTTTATTTTAAATGGTTGGTTTTATTAGTATTTTTACATATTTATCCTCTGTTGTTTTTCATATCATCTATAAATAATAACTAATAATTAAATTAACCTTCAAAAACTTAACCATTTTAAGCGGTTTGTAATGAGAATTTAAATTTTCACTATAAATTTTAATTATATTAAATCGTTTATTATTTTAACAAAAACTATAACTGGTGGTAACAATATCACTCAAATATTTTAAACTATACAACAACTCAAATGTCATGTTTCCATTGTTCTACTGACATTGACAATTATTATACATCAACAATCTCTCTCCTAATATACACCAATGACCTTGACTATGATATCAATTGTAGGACTGAACGCTTGCCGTTTTACAAAAAATTATAGCCGGTGATAATGTGTAACTCAAATCTTTTAAATCGTACGAAATTTTAAGTATCAAGTTTCGATTTTTCTATTTAACATGGACTATCATTGATCCTCGACATGTTAAATAACACATAAATATGAAAAGCTTAAGAATAAAAGCATAACTCTTATAAATTTCTTACTATGTGATGTTTAGTTTAAGCGTTTTTAGAGTTTTTTGTTCAAAATTTTGGAAAATTATATATTTGGTCATAAATGTTGTCTTTTTGTGATTTAGATATTATATGTTGTCAAATTTCAATTTTGACTCGTCATTTCTTGGGACAATTTTAGTCATTTTTTGCAATGTGATACTGACATGTATGATGTCACATGAATAACTTGATAAAACAATTTTAAAATTACTAAAAGCAGAAAGATAGAAGACAAACAATAGAGTTTGATAACATAGATAACTAAAATTGCAAAAAACCAAATACAAAAAACCAACAATACAATTTTTCCTAAATTTTTTGCCGTCAAATACTTGTTATTTATTATTCATTAAAAAGATACAATTTAACTAAAAAATAAATTTAAAATAAAAAATAACTTAAAATTTTATCATGAAACTCACTCTTTTTATGCCGTTCTTACATCCCTTTGGCCCGATTTGAAATTTTTTCTTCACGATTTGCGTAATTTATAACACTGTTTTTTTATTTTATGGTAGATGATTATAACAATATACACTTGTTATACGTAGCACCTCACCCCACGAGGATAAATATGTAATGAAATTCAGTAGAAATTTATTCGTCCCCATAAAATTCATTGGAGCTCTGGATGTGCCAAAAAAATGTTAAAAAAATTCAGTTTGGTTAGTTCAGTAACTCGGTTTTGATTTTAAAAAATATTGGATAAATCGGTTCGGTTTCAGATTTTGAATTTAAAATTTTGATAACCAATTTAACCGATATATTTTAAATAATATTAACATTTATTATACGAGCTTATTAATTAATAATAATATGTGACTTCGGTAACTAAGCATGTGCTTTGCATGCATCATTTTCATTCTTGAATTTTTCCCAAAAATCGACATTTTCCACTTGAGAGTTGGATATTTTATAATTTTATACAAAGTTTATAATTAGGCCAGTAAACGAACTGACTAGATGCTCACACTAATTAGAGGCACAAAAGATGTGTATAAAATATAGACACAACGTCAGTAGTTTGACGTACGAGAACTTCCAAGATGTCATGATCATCTATCTCATTTCTATCGTCACTCATTCACGTTTAACCAAATAATAAATTATGAAACAATATTTGCTATTGAAAAAGAAGTGACATAAATTATGAGCTTATATTCATTTACAAAATTCCGATGATTCTTAGCACATTTAACAATATTTTAAAATTACAATAAAACTTTTAATTTATCAAAAATAAATTCTCCAACTTTATTATAATTATAAAAAAAATGAAGAGAAAGCACTTTGCCTGACATTCATTCTATCCCCAAAATCCAATATATCTCACCCCTCTGAGACCTAATCTTACCCAATAACGCCAGAAAGCCACCACCATGGCCGAAGCCGAACCTCAACATGACGCCACAAGCACCGCCGACGCAGCCGCCCCGAAACACACTAATGTTTCTTTCAGCATTTGGCCGCCAACTGAACGCACTCGCGACGCCGTGAGAAACCGCCTTGTCGAAACCCTATCTTCCACCTCCATCCTGTCCAAGCGGTACGGTACCCTTTCCCGCGATGAGGCGGTTGATGTGGCCAAGCGTATCGAGGAGGAGTCCTTCGAATCGGTCGGTGAGACGGCTCCTACCGATGATGACGGGATCGAGATTCTTCAGGTTTATTCCAAGGAGATTAGCAAGAGAATGCTGGAGACTGTGAAGGCCAGATCTGGTGAATCGGGGGCTACGGCAGCGCAGCCGGCGATTGAGCCGACCCCCAAGGCTGAGGAGGAGGACGCGGGATCCACGGCTCCGCCTCAGAGTGAGAAAACCGAGTCGGTTGCTGATGATGAATAAGTAAACTCTACTCCGTTAAAAAATGTAGCTTGCCCTCTTCTTTTTAAATTTTGGTGTACTTGTTTATGTAATCCTTTTCTGATGTTTTTTTATGCTGTCGTCTACTGTTATCTGGATCCTTCTTTGCTAATATAATATTAATACTATATTCCATGACATGGCTTCAGACTGTGTGTACTTGTTGTGATTTTCCCTTGCTTCTAGCTGTGGCATTATGCTCTTAATAATGTTCACGCCTAGGAGTTTTTCGCAACAGATGTGTTTTTTGCCATTACAGTATTCAATTAAACTGTGCTTTATTTTTGCTGCGAAAGTAAGTGTCATGGACGAGTGGCTTTCTGGTGTAATTAAGCTCAAATTTAGTGAAAGGTGTTGGTAGATTCACGCCAGTGTAGTCCTTTAGATGATTTCCTTTCCACGATAGTGGATATATTTGGGATTGAGCTTAAAATTGAGGTTAATCAGTTTCATAGTTATGAAAGGCGCTCTATCTTCTAAAGCCTAGGGTCAAGATTCAGGTTGAGATGCGCGCTTGAAGTAAGGTGCATATTTTATGATTGAGATCAAGGAGAGATAGAGAAGTTTGTCCACTAGCATCTAATATATTATGTATAAGCCGTATAATTATCATAAAATTAATATTTTTTTAATCATATGCAATAATGGACATATTGGATATTATTTAGAAAATACAATCTTCTTGTTTGTAGCAAACTTAAAATGTGCCTTGAGCTTTTTAAATGCATCTGGACTGGTGTGCCTCATTAACGTTGTGCTGTGGGCATGTTTCTAGGAGCAAAGACCGAGCCTTGATGACCCTTGAGCATAGACACACATGCTTTTCTGGCATTTAATAACTACGATCACTTTGAAGCTAGCTTGATGAGGTGCAGCCTAAAATATTATACCAAACTTAAGATAAGATCCTTATTTTTGTTATTATTTTTTTTAAAAAAAAATTCAAGGTGAAGTAGGGGTTACACAAGTGTGCTTGAAAATAAGAAGCAAGCGTATTAAAGAAATGGTTAGTGCAACTTTATCAGACTATGGATGAAAGTTTAAAGATCGTTTGAGCAGTCTCAGTCTCTATTGTCAGAGGTGTAAGTGAGGAACTAAGGGCAAATAAATCTAATTGATAGTGTCTGATCTGAAACTAAGTTACAAAAGAAAAGAGTAATCTAGTTAAGTGACTTTCCTAGTTACGCTTGGATGATGATGGTGATTTATTGAAAACTTCTGTCAGGCTTTCAAGGATAAGAAGGGTTGCTTAGTGTTATCTGTTTTTGAACCCAAGTAGAGACCAGAGATGTTAATGCGTCATCCTTTACCTCACATCCTTTTATTTTGATGCACAGGAAGAAAAAGCCATTAATAGAACACTTGAATAGAAACAAGTATTAAGGAGCATCAGAAATTTGCAGTAGTTTAATCTTTAAAAAAAGAACTTGTAGTAGCTACATTTTTCTTATTTTTACCTTAGGATAAAATGTAAGATTTAGGTTATATCAGCTTGGGGTAGACAAATAACATGCAATTTTACATGACAGTGTATTCTGGTGGTTCATTCACCCTTCATTTGGCGAGGGGCCCACACAAAATGATTTGGTTGATACTACCCATTAGATAGTGCTCTCATTTAATAAGCTCATGAAATATGTGTTGAGTGATGAATCATGATCACTCATCCATACATCATTGTTGAATGAGTGATCATGATTTATCCACTCATCACATATGTCATGTGCTGAATGGATAAGAGTACTATCTATATGAGTGACATGAATCAAACCCGCTAATGAAGGGTGGATACCACACCGGGTCGGATGATCTTCACTCGGTGTGACATAGAATTTCCCCAGTTCGGCAAGGGTCTGCCAGTTGTTTTCATTGTCATGTGAAACTTGACACCCCAAATAGGGTCACTGATCACCAGGTGCAGCACAACCCTTCTCAGTGATCTCCATGTATGATACATCGGTAGCATGATATACCGTGTGCACAATTAGGTTATGTCACACACACACAGATCTCATGTAGTTTTTGATGGTATCTTATTTTCGTATAATTTTATGCATGATAGGTGCATATCTAGTTTGAACCGACAACGTTTGGATCAACTTCAATCAACTTTTACAATTTTTAATAATCACATTTGATTAAAATTTTTGGGAGTGATTATAATTTTTTTTTGTTGGGATTGTAGGAAGTTCAGATGAATGATACCTGTTGTGTAAACAAAACTAATAATAAAATTTTAAAGTCTGAATTAGATATATATTCAAACTCGATTCGAAGTTCGAAAAATGTAAAAAAAATTCTTTTAAGTTGAGTTTGGATTGATCTGAAAATAGTATTTTTCTATTGAAACATATTATATTTTAAGAATAACTTAAAAAATAAAGATACTCCAAATATTTTGATTTTGGAAGTATGTATAATAACATTTATCAAACCTTATAGTGGAGTGTGATGCTCTTTTGCTAGTCGATGTTTTTAAAAGCTAAATGCCACATAACTTTCAAAATGAAACTTATCCTATCGATATCGTGTTAATGAATCATGCCTGTTCGAAATATGAATCATAGTATTCAGTTTATTTCAATTGTCTCAAATTCTTGTAATCTTATCGAAGATGGTAAAATCCTAATATTGGATATATAATCTTGCATTTTTTTATTTGTAAAAAGATCAGCAAATCAGATCATTCATGCATGAGTTAGCAGCAACGCTACTTCTATGTTTGGTCGTATAGATTGGAATTTGGACCACTTTGCCCGCTTTTTTTTTTAACAACAATCATGTATGATTTAGATCAATAATATTCTTTAATTGTCCAACGAATGTTCGAGTTGATGTAATAAGTTAGCGTTTCATAAATGATCATGAGTTTGATTCCGAACGAATCTGTTACACATATTTGCTCGGTGAGATGTTTTTGATTAACGTGATTTTTATATTATTATATAAACTTAAAATTTTATCCAACATATACTAAAAATACCGACGGCCAGTTCTTGTATCATAAAAAAATGAGCATACGGGACGAAAGCGAATTTTTAAAAAAATTCTCTAGTTTTCGAACAAAAAAGAAAGAAAAAGAGAAGTACAAGTTACGTCAGGGTCTGAGTACAAAGCCAAAACCTTCCACGGGGTAAACTAGTCAATTCGTACAATACGGCCAAGATTATTCATTTCACACTATTACCCCATCACGAACCACCACAATAACCAGTGTCCTCTTTCAGTTGTCCTCGAACAAAACCCTCAAATCCCTAGATATTGGGTCCGATCCGACTATGAAACGTCCTCTCGCCGCCGGTGACACCGATTCCTCCACCGCAGTCGATGAAGCCAGGAAGAAGAAGATCAGGCCAGAAGGGAAAGGGGAGGAAGAAGAACGGATGCCGCTAGAAGCAGAAGCCGTGCTGCTAGATGACAACCTGTTGTACGAGGTGCTTAGGCGCGTGGATGACGGGCGCATCTTAGCTAAGGCGTCTTGCGTAAACCGGCAATGGAAGAAGACGGCTCAAGACGAGCGGATCTGGGAGTTGATCTGCACCAGACACTACCATCGCAGCCCAAATCAGCTGCGAGCTGTCGTTCTAGCCCTCGGAGGCTTCCGGAAACTATATTCTAGCCATCTCTGGCCTCTGCTGAAGCCATCTCCTTCGACACCGCCTGTTACTTCGTCGTGGCCTTGCCTTCCGCTGGCTAACGGACCACAGCCGCAGCGTACAGCGAAGTCTAAGGCTAGATGGGGAAAGGATGAGGTGAATCTTTCCCTTTCATTGCTCTCAATTAAGTACTTTGAGAAGATGAGCTTCAATAGTCGAAAGAAATGATCGAATTGAATTATATTATATGGAATTGGATTATAATTATAAGGTAATATTTGCCCTTGTAGTGTGCTTAAGTATCTGTATTATATGGAATTGTGATTACTGATAATGAATTCATTGTCCCTTTTAGTCATCTTGGATTTATAAGAACATCAATCTTAGATCTTGTTGCACAAGCATATCTGCTAGACCTGGTTCTACTAAATACTTAATTTATGATAATTGCTGCCGTGGAGTTTCATCGAAGAGATTACGAACAATTCATTCTCCTCTGGGCGTGTCTATAAATGAAACTAAAAGATGATAACTGAGCTTATCCACAGGTCAAGATAGAATTTTTAAAAAACACTTGCTGAAGCTGTTTGAAAGTTGTTCATTGTGGTGGAGAAGCTAGCCAGTGTAGTTCTATAGCTGGATATGGCAGAAGTAATGTAAAATTAGTGAGAGCAATGGTGATTGAAACCGTCATAGTCAGGAGTTTTGTTGTTTACCCGATGAGACTGTATAATGGTCCAGTTTTTTTGTACAACAAGATGGCAATGTTGTCGATGGAAAACTAACCTTATTTGATTACTCAACCCCCCGAAGGTTCGAACTAACTTGATTGGTGAGTATACCAGAACCAGATTGCTTGGTCCTTCTTTCAACACTAGTAATGTAGTATATGTATTGCGGTTTTTTAGTTGTAGGGCTAGGGATGGCAATTAAATCTGGCTCCCCTCCCAGCTCGGGTTGGTCTGAACCTAATCGATCGGGGTGCGGGACAGGTTTAATCCTGATCATAGGGTTTAGAACTTGGGTTCGGGGTGGTAATGGGTTTTAATGGACCACCCGATCCGACCCGACATATGTATTTCCGAAACAGGGCCTAGGATGGAAGGGCCATTAATAAATTGACTTCATCATGATTATTTTATTTTGAATTCCTCCACGATATTATTTATTTAATTCTACCCTGATGTACGATTAATGTGAGACGGCTTAAATCGAGCATTTGACCAGAATTGTTTTGGTTTCGTAATGTTGTGTTGTGATGTTATAATTTGTCCCTATAAATAAACAGAGAGTATTAAAAGTATTACAGTCCATTATTTTGATTCCTGTTATTATAATCAAATATACCTTTTGAAACATTACGTAATATGTTCTCCTCTATTTTGTTTTGCACGGTAGTAAAAATAAATAAATCTAATAGAAATTTGTGAACTTCTGTGATCTGTTCAGTAAGAGCATGTGTAAGCAAAGTAAGTATATAACTAAAACCAATTTAATAATGACAAATTTGATTCGATCGATGACATAAAATTAAGCAAAAGTAAAGTTAAAATCTTAGACGTGAGGATTTGATTGGTCATATGAATTAACTAGATATCAATTTGAAATATATCCAATTTAAATTCATCACAGACACGTCGCGTGACCGTGAACATTTTACATAAAAATACAAACTGAGACTGGTAACCTACTTCTCAACGGTACGATACGGAAGTAGGCTAACAGTTGGAGCGAAAATGATAGCTTGTACCCACCAAGTTGTTGTCATATATACTTTGTACATAGTATCAGCTTGATATTTGAGACAGATTCATTATGTTTGAGGTAAATATTATACATATTCTGATAGAATCTAAATAGATTTAATGTTTTAAAGCCTTTTTGGTTGACTCCAATTGTTTGCAACATAATTATCTATTAAATTAGATGACAGGATAAGGAAAGAAGAAGAAAATATGAAATAGAACAACTCTTATATTTCTTCCCGCATCTTCAAAAGTTACCATCCATATGTATATTGCCTTCAAAACAGTGATCAAACCACTCTTAAAATTATCTGATATATTAACTCGCTACAACCGTAATATTTCATTTAAGGTGGAGCTTTACGAGTCCTCGTAAATCCGATAGTTTTCATCTCCAATGCTTTGCTTCTGAACAGAAGCAGCTAGGAGAACATGAATGCATCCAGGATACGAGGGACAAGAGGTTATAGAGATTATGAATGAAGAGGGGTGGATTGAGAAAATTGTTGGTCCTCGTTTTGGAGGTGAGAGTATGAGGGGACAAGATTGGGGAATTTGGTGGAAGTGGCTTTATATGTGTGGAGAGAAAATGGAGATGATCGGCCAACGATGAGAGAAGTTATTATTAAGTTGGTTGACCAAGGGATTTGGAAGAAGTTACATGTGTTTCTTTGTAGCTATTAAAGATTGATAGATAGATATGATGTTTCCTTGTTGCTATTAGTCACTCCCTCTGCCCATACGTAATAACTCTCATTTATGTGCCTCTTCAAGCATCTATTTGATTCTGTCATAGCAACGGTTTTGTTCATACCATCTAGATATCAATCAGTCAACAATAATTTATTGCTCTTGAAAATTTAGTCCATAAGATATCACAGATTTTAGATTTGGATTTGAAATCAAATCAAAACAACCAAATTTAACTAACTGATTCTATTACCAAGAAGAGCACAAGTCATATGTCAGAGCCCAAAAACGATTTGTTGGACAAAAACAGTTGGTAGTATCTTTGATTATTTTAAATAATTTTATGAAACTGTTAAGACCTAAATTTTAAAGTTTTGGAAAAGAATTTCGTCTGGAAATATCGATTTGCATGCGACTTTATCCAAATTTCTTGGACCTCATATTGTGATCATACACAATTGCTTACTTTGGGTAATTCCAAAATTAATTTAACAATCAGAAGTGGAACAAGTAAAAGCCTTAATTAGACGGAAATTTCTTCTGAGATTTTGTTTAAACATTATCGATTAAACATGAAATACTGGTCGTCTCTCCTTCTCCACGCCTCCTCTGTACACTACCCATCCCCTCTTATCCAAAATTATTTCTTTGAAATTCTAAGCATTAGAATTCTTGATTCCCTTTCCATAGAAAATCATCCTCGTTATCAACACCCAGAGAATTTTACCACATCAGTCAATCTTGCTTATCGCAATTCGCTTCACCACAGCATTCTTAATCGCCTCAGTCGGCATACACAACCCCTTCTGCTCAATCCCCGCCATGTAGTTCCTCACCTCCGTCCTCACTATCTCCTGCATCACCGATAAGAACTCAGGGTTGAAGAACTGTTTCTCCCCCATAGATGCCTGCGGAGGTTGTTGCGGGGGATGGGATTGAATCATATGAACCGGGCGGGGAAGGGGTTTGGGTTTCAGACAAGGCTCGATCGTTGGGTTAGGATTCGGGTCCGGCTTCTCTTTGACAGAGCACCCCGGAGGTGAAAGGGTGAGCGACGTGATCAGGTCCGGCGGCGAGAATCCGCCGGCTCGAGCAACGGGTTTATAGACATGAACACCCGAATCACTTGCATCCGACCCGGATGGACTACCCGGATTGAAACAAAAACCCGAGCCAGAAACTGCCATTACCGGGCCGACGCTAGCGGATCTTTTCAGCGGCTGTTGAGCTTCCGGATCAAAGCTGTTGAACTCCTCCGACGTCATGGACAGGCACTTCCGCTTGAGCGTCGAATTCCAGTGATTTTTAATCGCGTTATCCGTCCGTCCGGAGAGCAATCTGGAGATGGTGGCCCACTTGTTGCCAAACTTGGAATGGGCCCGCAGAATAGTCTCGTCCTCCTCCGTCGTAAATGGGCGATGCTCCACCTGGGGCGAAAGCTGGTTACACCACCGAAGCCTGCAAGATTTCCCAGAACGACCAGCAATCGATTTGCTAATCAACGACCAATTCCTGGGGCCGTGCTTCTCCACCAAGCTCTGCAACAGCTCATCTTCCTCCTGGCTCCACGGCCCCTTTATTCGATCACTCTCCTTCCTCTGCACCATCGCCGCCATCATAATAAACCAAAACCTCAGATCAATTAATTAATTAATTAACCTAAAAAACAAACGAGAACCCTTGTATTTATCCTTTTCATTTGATTTCTTGAGCCAATTCTAGAAAAAAAACAGAGGAATGGGGATTTTTATAGAGGGAGGTTGGGGGAGAGGATAGGGATGACCGGTTGAGCCGGTGAGGTGTGAGTGGAAGGAAGGGCAGTTACGAGTGCAACAGCTGGACGGGGACACGTGTCCGTAGACGTGGACACCTAAGGAAAAGATAAATAAATAAATAAATAAACAAATAAAATCACCGACCGTTTTAGAAGTTAATATGAATGGAGTTGAATTTTGACTGAGCCAGCCTGTAGCGCATTCTGGGATTTCGTTTGATATTTCGGAAAAACGACAAAAAACTGAACTACAGGCTGTAAATAACTGACACGTCTTTCCAGCCGTTGGATCCACATCCACCAATCTCACTATGTCATCTTCTGAAAGAGATGTTTTATTTAATTTAAAATCAAATAATAATTTTATAATACATACGTACACGTGTTCTTCTGTACATAATATTTTTCTATACAGCCTTTTTATAAATATTTTAACTAAAATAACTATATCAACTAGAACAATTGAAATAAGGTGTTGTAAGTTAATCTCGATGAAAAATTAAGGTAGAGACGGGATAATTTATTTACATTTAAACGATTTACTCAGTTTTTTTCCCCTACGTACACGAGGATAGAGATACATACATACTTGTGATTTTTTAGGCAAAAACTTGTGTGAGACGGTCTCACAGGTCGTATTTTATGAGACATATATTTTATTTGGATAATCTATGAAATAGTATTGTTTTTTATGCTAATAATATTACTTTTTATTGTTAATATCGGTAGGATTGACTAATTTCACAGATAAAGATTCGTGAGACCGTCTCACAAAAGACCTATTCTTTTTGAGTGGGTCTCATGTGAGACCGTCTCACGGATATTAATATGTGAGACGGATCAACCTTACCCATATTCACAATAAAAAGTAATACTCTTTGCATAAAAAGTAATATTTTTTTATGGATGACCCAAATAAGAGATCTGTCTCACAAATACTACCCGTGAGACCGTCTCACACAAGTTTTTGCCAATCTTTTTTATTATGGCTCCACGATTCTGTTTCTATTCAGCAATACATACTTGCTTCATTTGAAAATCCATTGGACAATATAAACTAAAACCAATTTGAAATATTAAATTTGTTCAATCATAGTTAGTGAAACTCGATGATATAATTGACATCAAAACCAATGTTTCGTGTTTAAATTCTATCAAGTCGGTGTTTGACGTGAAAAATGAAATAGCAAGTGACAATTAATAACAATTGTCTCCGTGGAGAGATGGATTAATTCTAGGCAAAAACTTATGTGAGACGGTCTCACGGGTATTATTTGTGAGACGGATCTCTTATTTGGGTCACCCATAAAAGAGTATTACTTTTTATGCTAAGAGTACTATTTTTTATTGTGAATATGGGTATTGTTGACCCGTTGCACAGATTATGATCCGTGAGACGGTCTCACATGAGACTCACTCTTAATTCTATTTGTTACGACTTTTAGTGACGTGGAACAAATGGGTAAATGGACCTGAGGTCTTCGGCCGTTGCCCCCGTACTTGTTCACACTTCACATCGTGTCCATTAAACAATATTTATAAATTTGCCACGTGCTGGACTCCACAGCCTTCACCTACTACTGTCCTTTTTGCCGTACTACGCACGTGCACACCACAGACACCTCGCGTGACCGGCGCTCTTCCCCCCGACGGGTATGTCGGGGTTTCAAAATTCTTTTCTTTCTGTTATATTTTTTTTAAAAAAAAAACAGTATACTAGAAATTATTCCGGCCGCACATTACACACTTCTCGCATGTTTTTCTATATAATATGTGTTATATTAAAAAAAACTAAAAAATGAATTATTTGAGGTTTTTTGGATAAATTCAAATCAAGATATTTCATTGAAGGCATGGAGTTAATAGTAATGGTTAAATTTGCCAATTTGGTATTTTAATCTTGTAAGTATTCAATTTTGTTTTTTCCGTATAAATTAGGTTACGTTTTTTTTTTGAGTATTAAAGTGACGCCCGACATGTCAGTATTTTCTGATACCATGTCAATATTTTTGATATCGCATAAGTAATTTTCGACATCACGTCAGTATTCCGTGAAAAAATACTTAAAAACCAAAACCTAACATTATTTTACATGAAAATTGAGTACTTATATGATCCATATATAAAATGGGCAAATTTACATGACCATTTTGAGTATTTTTATTAAATCATATTTCAAAACAGATATATTTTATATTTTCATTCATATAAAAAGTACGCAAACTATATTTTTTCATGTATGCTTATATTTTTGTGAATTTTGTTCTACATGTTCTCAAATTTTAATCTCAGTCATGTTCAGTCACATTTAATTAAGAATGCCGGTCTGATATTACACATGACAATGTTACATTAATACCATATTAATGTCACGTCAAAAAAAATACTAAAATTGTCACAAAGTCACGGTGCTGGTTTATAGAGTCGTCCCAATCCGAGTTGAATCAATCTGAAAATCTGGGAATAACTTTAGGATTCTTGATGATTTGCTTTTTCTAAAAAATTATTTACCGGTTTATGATCGTTATATATTATTAAACATAAGTTGGGTTTACAAGTGTTGTCACGCCGCATAAACAAAAGTATTTGTCTGCTTTAAAGTAATTTATGGGTACACAACAATAATTGACTAAAGCTTTTGGTTGGCACATGGGTTTGCCTAATTTTCCTCAAACGAACGTATTAAAGCTTGATTTAGTCAAGCTTTTTGGGATGTAAACTCGGATAATGTCTGCATATGACGGATGATATATTAAATTGATTATTAATACGGATCTACGGCTGTTAGTACCTAACAAAAGTACATTTTCCCTGTCAAAGAATAAATGATTATGTTAGGCAACAAGTTCCCATGCTTTCCAAAACTTGGTAATTAAGTCTTTCTTTACATATTTATTAACTGTAATGGCAAAGATTCTTTTCGAGTTCTGCGCGATATTTAATATTAGCAACGGGGTTCACATTGCAAAAGCGTGGAGTCGGAAAACATTTTTTTATAACAAGAAAAAAAATTCAGATAGTCTGAATATTATTGATTTCTCTTTTTTCTTTAAAAAAATATATTGATTTATTAAATTATCTAATTCAAATAAAACTTCCATGCTTTTTGTAAGATCAAATGGCTATATTGGACGACAATTATATATGAGAGTTTGTATTAATTTGAGTGTCGGTATATCGAGTTGTTTAGCACATGAGTCTGGAAGAGCTTGCCTTATTGATAGTGTTGTCTGATATTATCTTAAAAAATTAGTTTTATCTTTTTTTTTAGTGATAGTGTTGTTTCAAGTATCATCAAAGATTAGTCAAACTCATTAAGACTTTTTTTATGGTTCATCGGATCAACCAGATCGTATAGCAATATCAACAACTTGACAAACGAGATCTTCCTCAAAAATGGTTTAATAATACTCTCTCATACTGGGTACAGCTACCTGAGTAGGACAAGAAGATAACTCATAACAGAGCTACATAAATTATTTAATGCGGCCGATTAGTTCTAATCTATCGGTCATGCTCCTAACCTTAAGAACATGTTTAACCCGACAATTTTGAATCAAATTCAAATACAATAAATTTTGACCAATGATTTGATGGAATGTAAATTTTAAGTTTCGCACAAACTATGAGTTCGGACTTTAAATTGAATGTTTAATTAATAAATGTTGGAATGTTTGAATTTAATGAAAAGAAATTAAGTAAAATAAAATATTAAAAAACTCGACCGATTAAGAAAATTCAAATGTACGTCTTAAAAGTTGTGAAAAAATTCCTCAAGTAGCAAAGGAGGCACAAAAGTATCCATTCGTGTCATGGAATGTCCAGGGCAGAGACGGAGGCGCCTAAGCGTCTGTAAAATGACACCTGAAGAGACTAATGAAAGGAAAACAGTGAGTTTTCAATATATCTTATATTCAAATTGTGTCTCTTGAAGTTTTTCATCATACTTTTGAATGAATGGACATCTTTTAGATGAATCGACATGTCCCTGATGATTGAAATATATAAATACATAATCAAATACAACAATAAGATATTTACTTTTGATCATAGATTTTTCTACACATTTTACATTTATTTTGAAATATCTTCTTTTTTCTTTAGAAGAATATATACTTCATTTTCTGGTTATTTTTGTTTTTATCGTAAAAAAAATTGTTGTATTTCGGAGCGCCAAGATGTAGGAAAATTATTTATAAAGAGATAATATTCAACACTTATCTCAACTCAAATTCATTCAGAGTTTTTTTTATTCACATTATCAAGTTTCAAGGTACACCACAATCCACCATAAAAAATGATTATTAAGATTTTAATGGAATTCGAAGTCTAATACAAACGTAATTATGATTCATGATTCCTTAGCCCCATTAATTGGAACCACTTAATTATATCATTTATTTATAATGTTATGTCCCCCGTAATTATTTTATTCCTAGCATTTTTTCCAATAATTTTTTTAAAATATCTAATTCAAGTCTTAAAATTTAGATTCGAGTCTCTCGAAATTTATAAATTCTAATAAAAGTTTTTGATTATAAGTAAGTCTAATGTGAGACCGTTTCACGGATCTTAATCTGTAAGACGGGTCAATCATACCCATATTCACAATAAAAAATCATACTCTTAGCATAAAAAGTGATAATTTTGAATGGATAATCCGAATAAGAGATCCGTCTCACAAATACGACCCGAGAGACCATCTCACACAAGTTTTTGCCTTTGATTATATTACTACACAAATGACGAGACATTCCTAAATTCCTATTCAGTATCTTGCTTTAATCCTTTTTTTATACAACACGGGAAACTAAACATAATCTTACAACAAATGTACAACTACCGACAGAGATTGACACACATACGACCATTTTTTAATTGCAGAAAATGTATATAGAGTTGTATTAAAAAAAATAACTCAATTTGAAGTGTTGGTTGATATTCTTTTTATTTATCTTTGGAAATCGCATGATAGAAATGGGTGAACCAAATAGCTACGTGAACCAAATAGCTACAAGAAATAGTTGAGACAAGAGTTTGATTTTTTTTTTTCTCTGAAAACGATATTGTTCCACGCCGGTGCTCAGGGGCGGATTTAGTGTAGGGCGAACGGGGGCCACGGCCCCCCCAAAAAAATTTAAAAAAAATTTTTAGCGACGGTTGTGACGGAAACCGTCGCAAAATGCGCGACGGTTTTATCAACAACCGTCGCTATATGGCGGCCACGGCCCCCCAAATATTTAAAAAAAAATTTTAGCGACGGTTATATAAAAACTGTCGCGGTTTAGCGACGGTTTTACAAATTCCGCGACGGTTATATAAAAACTGTCGCAAATTCCGCGACGGTTTATTTTAACCGTCGCCATATTGCGACGGTTTTAGAGAAAACCGTCGCAAAGGTGGCCCCCCCAATGCCAAAATCCTAGATCCGCCCCTGTCGGTGCTCACGATTGTTGACAATTCGTTTCCCAAAATACAACGACTACAGCTTCAAAATAGCAACACTAAAACCCAAAATTTGAAGACAACTCTCGAGTTTAATTTCAAAGTTAGAATACAAGCGTATAAATTTAGAAAATCCAAACTCAAGATTTTATAGCTTGAAAATTTGAATTTTAATCGCTAATGTTTATAAATTCGCATATAGAATTAAACTTAGAGAAAAATGAGAAGAAGAGAAAATTGTGTATTGAATGCAAATTAATGGAATCCTATTTATTAAAGACGTAAAGTTTTGAATCAAGAGACATACATCTTCATAAAATGATGCATCATTTCATAAAATCCATTGCCAGTAGCTTGAAGGCCAGTTTACAAAATCAAACGGCAAATTTGCCGTGTGATTTAAATTGTTTTAATATTATATATATATATATATATATATATATATATATATATATATATATATATATATCAATCTTTTCACTCGATAAAATTCAAATTCAATTACTTTCTCATTCTCCCTAATTGATAACGAAAAATAATTATGTTCATCATGTAGTTTGGTTGAATTATTTTATCGATTCTAAATGGGTACAAAACGCATTTTTCGAGTATGAAATTATCTCAAGATATTTGTTTGGTGCTAACTATGAATTCAACATCATTATATCGTCTTGTGTTTGACTCAAGTTTGAAGGTTACGTGTTTATATAAACTACTTGATTTGTATGAATCAATTACTTGACTTAGGTAAATCAAATTAAAAGCATTACTTTATATAACTTATATTTTCTATAGAAAATAAATAATCTATGTTTTTATAATTGGTGAACACTTAAGTTTAATATTACTTGCTTTTGTTTTTCGGAAGCCATTTTTTCTTCCACGACACAGAATAAGTAATACTCTCTAATTCATGATTTCCGTCGTGTTCATATCTACAACATAAATATTCTTATTGGTCAAAGAATAATGCAAAAATTATTTTATTACATGATATTCTAACTCAAATAATTTATAATTTATTTCATCACAAAATCTTCAACATAACATAATGTCTGAAATGATAATATTATTAATTTTCGAAAGCAAAGTCAAACAAAATCCTTGGCTTACATCTGAAGAAATTTCGAACTCAAATATACCGATGAAAAGTGTTTTAGTTTGGAATAGGTCTCTAGTCAGACGGTCTCACGAATATTTATCCGTGAGACGGGTCAACCATACCGATATTCATAATAAAAAGTAATATTCTTAACATAAAAAATAATACTTTTTCATGGATTACTTAAATAAAATATATATCTCATAAAATACGACATGTGATATCATATTTATATATATATATATATATATATATATATATATATATATATATATATATATATATATATATATATATATTTCTAACGTCTCGCGTCACTTACTTTTTTGACCAAGAATAAAGCAAAGCATATCGGTATATATATATATATATATATATATATTTCTAACGTCTCGCGTCACTTACTTTTTTGACCAAGAATAAAGCAAAGCATATCGGGTTGTAAAGTGAAATAACTAAAGTTCAACTCAAGTAATAATTTTACTCGATGAGACATACGGTGTGTTTGACATCCAGGATTTGAGAGGATTTTATGGGATTTGGAATTGGATTTGGAATTGGATTTGGAATTCAAGGATTTGGAATTCTATTTGGTGTTTGGTTTAAAAGTTAAAAATAGTATTTACAAATCCATTTCTTGTTTGGAGAAAAAAAGGATTCGAATTTGGATATTCTTATTAATTATGAAATTAACTCGCAGATCCACATGCAAACATAAAAATAGAATGAATTCCCCTCAAATCCCCAAATCTGCTGAACACAGAAATGGATTTACTCGATAGAGAATCGGAAAAAATTTCAAATTTTTTTATTCGAAATACGAAAGAATTAAAAGTGAAAATTGTCTTCGAAAACAATAGTACTTCGCCTAAATAATATTCATAGTTATTTGTAATTCATCTCCTAAAATAATTCAATCACGGTTTCAAAATTAATAGCACTAAATTTTTTAAGTTCTTAATTAGGGGTGAAACCATATTTAGGTTTTTAGGAGACCGTGAGGTTATATTTATCAAATTTAATGTTCGATGTTAGATATTTGTAACATGTCGACCCATTGAGAAGCTGGAGACTGCAGTGTCCCATTCTAGGTGGTTCACACACTTTTCGATATTTAGTTAATGTATCACGTACCTTAAATCCATCCTATATAATATCCTTTTTTACAATTATCGACAATGATTTTATGGTAGTCATATATAATATGTATTTTTTTTACAATAGAAAATTGTTGTCTCTCTTCCGATATGTTGACTCTCAATAAGAATACTAATGTTATATTGTAAACTTAAGATTTATAATCACAAATATTGTCTATTGATAAGGTAATATTCACGAGTTTATAAGTTATTATGTATTGGTTTTAATGTTCGACGTGAGACAATTACAATATCAAAAGCTCATTTGTTAGAGTTGACAAACAATTACCCAAGGAAACCCGCCAAAAAAAGGTATTCAAAAATGAGAAAACAATCAAATTAAATCAGCAAAAAGTAAATTCCAACCACATAGCTCACAAATAAATAAAAAATTGGGAAGGAAATATTGCATAGAGTCGAGGGGCCAACGGGGACTCACCGAAGGTGGCGGCACTTCCAACCGAGAAGCAATACGAATTTTTTCTCGTTAAGCCCTAGCGAAGGATCAAATTCAAAGATTTTGGGGCTTAGGGGAATGTCAACTATAATTTGGGAGAAGTTTTTTTATTTGTAATAATGAACTAGTCTTTTCTTTGGTTTGTTCAGATAGTTCGTGAGTATGTTCATTTATATTGGTCGCAAGCTCGAGTTTAATTCATTTATCTGGTTTTATGTCGATTCATTTATATATTTGTGAATATGCTCGTCTGTATAGATTGTGAGCGCGCTTGATTTTGGCTAATTTGTTCAGTCGACAAATAAAAAATATTAGTATTAATGCAAATGGAAGGATTTGAACACACAACTTTATTAAAAGAAAGATGAATTTATACTACTCAGCCAGCAACTGAAAAAAATATGAATTTACAACCACTAAATGAGAACGCCGATATGGTTAGGTTATAAACTCAAGATATGTATTTTTCCAAAATACTTGAATATCAGGTGATAGGACCTTCATAAGGTTTTAATATTCGATTTGAGACATTTGTAACAGGAGATCAAGTGAATAGAAATTTTTGACGTTAAAAAAATTTATGGATACAAAATTAATACCGATGAACATGTATTAATAATTGGAGCCAAAGCATAGGGACTAGACTGGGCTGGGTTAATTTTTATCGGCGAAAATAATACCCAAGTTAATACGAGTGTATAATTATTGGACCCTAGCTATGTCTCGCCCCTTCTTTAAACCATATACATGTAAAGACTTTTTGGTTTAATATATTATAAATCAGGCCCTCTCTATTTCTTTCATTTCCAAGTATAAGCATACTTTCTTAAATTAAAAAGTCCATATCCAACATTTTATATTTCAGAAATTCATGTCGTGTAACATGTGTTGGTCATACGTCCGGGACGTAATTTGAGATAATAAATATGAAAATAAAGAATACATTAGACACCGAGAACTAAGTAGAAAACCCTTAAAAATTATTAAGGTAAAAACCACGGACAAGATAAAAATATTTCCACTGTAATATTTTATGGTTTACAACGCACTCACTGTGTTTTCAAAGAGAATACACTCTCTTAATACAGGAGAACAAAACACCTCACAAATATTATAGAACTAAGCACTCAAATGCTTATAAGATAAAGAGAAAACTCGGAGAAGGAATAATTTCAGAATGAGAGGAGGAAGCTCTATTTATAGAACATCTTATCCGTGTAAAAACGCGTTTTTTATATACGTTTTCAGACCGAGTTTTCAGCAACAATTATTATTGCACTGCCCGACCACTGAATTCTCTCAATCTTGTCATCTGCAGTTATTAATCTTGTCGACAACATGGATAATACAACTTTAAATGAATCGAGATCATTTGTCGATATTATAATTGTCTATGGCTAAGTCTATGTTGCACAAAGAGTATTATTTCATGTGTATTTTGTGGCTGATCCAAAATGATCACGTGACCATATGTTCAAATTTTCCCACAAAATATAGACTTTTATTTTTGGACAAGTATAACAACTTTTTCCATATTACACACATTCTATTCCCAAATTCCAACTTCCATGAAACCATTTTCAGTAGCGAATCCCCTGAACATCCCTACGGTATTGAACCCACAAGCCACTTCCCCATTACTCGACACCGCGATCAACCCAGCCCTGCCCTGATCCAGCCGATTCTTGATCACATAATCCACCGCGTCCTGAAGGTTTAGCCCCTTGTACTCCATAAGGGCCGCCACCTCACGAGCCAATGTCCCTCGTATAATCGCCTCGCCTTCACCGGTGCATGACACACCACATACGTCGCACGCGTAGGTTCCGGCGCCTATGATCGGCGAGTCACCTATTCGACCGGACATTTTGTTCATCAGTCCACCGGTTGAGGTTGCGGCTGCGCACCGGCCTTGGGTGTCCACCACCACACATCCGACTGTCTCGGGGGAGTATACACTGATAGGAAGTCCGTTCATTGTCAACGGAGGAGTCTCGGCCTCGGAAGTGCAAGAGTCAAATCCACCTGTTGGAATCCTATATTCAAACTATCATGCGTGTAGATTGAATAGCATTAGATACCCTTCAAATTCGCTTTAAATAAAATAAAAAACGGGGCAAGCAAGAACAATTTATCGGAGACAACTCACGAGGATTTTGCTTGCTTCTTTTGCCAATTTGAGAGTGCCAACGTTGTCCTCCGTAATAAAGTAATCATTGTCCACCATTTCCACTCCCTAATTACATAAAGACTTTATTAAAAAATAAAACTTTATAATCGCATTTTGATGTCTTTTCATGGCAATCAAGTTTGGTTTATGAAGTATTTCTTCACCATCGTATTTGAAGGGAAGTTGAAAGTTAACCTGTTGTTTGGCGAATTCTTCAGCGCCAGAAAAAGCAAGATAGGAATGGGGTGACTTCTCCATGACCAAGCGGGCCAGGGAGATTGGGTTCTTCACGGTGGTGATGCCTGACACGGCGCCGCATCGCCGCCCACACCCATCCATGATGCTCGCCTCCATCTCCACCGTACCTTTCTCAGTCAGTGCTGATCCACGGCCCGAATTGAACAGAGGATCACTTTCCAATTCTCTCACCTAAGAAAATATTCCTCGTATATTAGTGTCCCACGAACCGGATTCGAAATTCATGCATGATGAACGGGTAAAGATTTGTTCTTTCTTTTCGTTGAAATCATGCAAAAATAGAGAGTGGCAGGAGAAATGAGGTTTGAAAAAGAAGGAAACAACGTACGACGAGTTCAACGACGTCAATGGCGGGGAGGGAAGCGCGGAGGGCGGATATTCCGCGATCGAGGCAACGAGTGAGGAGTTGTTTGGCGTCTTCCTGACGTTCTACCGGGAGGTTTGGGTCAACACCAGCGCCGCCGTGAACCGCAATAGCCCAACCACCCATCCTCCCTTCGCCGCCGCGAGCCGCCGCCGTTGCCTTAACTTCACCAGCCGTTTCTTTAATATTTTATTCGTATGAGGATCGGTGGCAGTTGATTTTCGTCGTGATTTTATTGGCAGATTCAAAGCCTTTTTATAACGGAATTTGAGATTTCTTTAATTAGATTTTTCATGAACAAAATACTTCATATTTTATATTATGACATCATTTTGGGTTGAGATTCCACGTCATTATCAATATTCTATTTCTTGTGTGTTGCGTGCGATCATATAACTCATAAATTTTATAATATGTAGATTTGATTTAATACTTACGAAATTGTAAATTATATATAATGTAATTGGGTACGTTATAATTTAGGGGAAGTTATTGAAAAATCCTCAATCAAAAATTTCTTTGGCTTCACTCTCTACCCACAAAATTGTGGTACTATGTCATACAAAATGTGGTACACTTCATGTGGAAATGTGGTACTAAAAAAGTACCTAGGGACTGAATACAAAAAAAAATTGCGGCTGGGGACTGAACCCAAATTTCCCGTATAATTAAAGGATTCAGATGACAGTTATGATATGATGCATTAAATCATTTATACCAGTGTCAAATATAATTTTATATTAGTTATTCTTCATACGCGATATATGTGTGTAACCTCTTTTTTATCGTATTTAATAAATAAACGTCTTATCAACTATATATCAAATTTGTTTTATAAAAATATTATGTGTAAACTATATATTAAGTCGAACTCCACGAATACGAAATGGTACGACTTGTCAAATAGCCGGAATTTATTGTTCATGAATTTTATCACATAACCCATACGCAAGATACGCGATCTCGGGCCAATGTCGGCTAAGCTAATTTATAATCCACAAGTGAGGTAGGTGCTTACCCGACAAATTCATCAAAAAGGCAAAATCAATTCGAAGACGAATTATCGAAATCAATGGTTTTCTCAATATTTATGGTTTGGTTTAAACCAATGTTTAAAAAATTAAAAACCTTCGATTTTCATCAACTAAAACTCAACAAGGAAATTTTTTGAAAATATGTTGTGTCATTTCATATACCGGACATTTTGAAAATATTTTGCAGCTTAATTAATTAATTAATCATATATGTAATTAAAGTTATTAACCAAAAACTAAAAAAATACACATACTAATCGCTTCATATTTTTAATGGATAATATCACATCATCCACACATTAACAAACTATTCGTGATCTAAAATTGTCTATGATTCTAAACAACTTAAATTCAACAATAATATATTCATCATACAATAAAATATACAGAGCACATAACTTGTACATACGATTATCAGTACTATATGAATGTTAAATTCTTTATTGGTGTGTTGGTGAAACTTTCTATAAATATCTCTACAACTTTCAATTTCCATCAATTTCATTATTTCTACACAAAAACTAACGTGAGATGGTCTCACATGTCAATTTTGTAAGATATATATTCTATTTGGTTCACACTGAAAAAATATTACTTTTTATTATAAATATAGACAACGTCGACATATATCACAAATAAAGATCTGTGAAAACGTCTAATAATATAACTACAATTCTTTCTAATATTCCCTCTTCAATCCCTTTTCGATACAAAGTATTTAATAATTATCATATTTATAGGTATTTCTATGTTTATATTATTTTATTTCATTTCAAAATGAATTAAATATATATATGATTGAAAAATTATAATTAAAGAAATATTATTTTATATATACTATTATTATGCTCACGCAACAAGGCCTAGTAGTAATAAACTATTTCGACCTTAAAAAACAAACTTTGCTTAAACAAAGCAAGTATTATCCGATGATGATTGGGTGATGATGTAGCTTTGATTATCTGACAACTCCTCGATAAGCTGCATGATTGGGAAAAAGCCCAACTTAGTTATCTGACGGCCCATTTCATAGACATTGGCAGTGAAAGCCCATTAAACATGGAGATTTAAACAAAGATTAATTTATTGTATGTGTAATTAGACCTTGAGATTCAAGTTTTCTCAAGGCCATTCTAATTAAAACAAATAAATTAGTATATTATCGAAGGATGGTTTGTTATTTGTAAGTGGGGGAAATTATAATTTCACCTAACGGTAGCGACGATCGAACACGAACGGTACGTGGTGGTTTCGAAGGCATATTAATTAGAATGGCATCACCATACAAGTATTATTTTCGAATTTGTAAATCTTGAGATTCAATTTCCGTGTATTTCTTGAGATTTTTGAAATGTGTGACGAACTATATGAATTTAGACAACAAAAAAAAAAAAAAAAAACAAACAAAAAAAGAAAAGCACACACATTGGATTCTCTTCCTTTATACCAATGGATATATATATATATAGAGATCAATTTATCAGAGTATTTAAATGCAAGAAACCAAAAAATAAATATTGGGAAGAAATTAAAAATCTTGGCAAGATTTTGAAAGAGTGGTAGATAATAAAGGGCATCACGATTGAAGTGTGTTGGCGCTGGCAAAACAGATGGATGAAATAACCCAATTTTATCATCTTCCCAAAGACAGGTACCAATCAAATCATTTTGCTCTGCAAAAAAATGGGCCCTTTCTTTATTTCTTTTGCAGCGTGCAGGGGTTTTGGCTTTTGTATCCATTAAACTTTTTGTTTAATTTCCCCCATTTTCTTTAACGGCCATAACTTTAAATTTTCAGATTCGTATGTTTCCCCGTGTTTTGTTTTAAACCGATAATCGATTTTTCGGTAGATTTAGAAATACCCTCAGTGAATGAATGAATGAATGAATCCAGTTGAATTTACCTTCGATCCAACGAATCATCCACCATTGGATGTTCATAGTCAAAGCTAGTAATTTTTTACCCACAAAGTATTTTCATGTTATGTTCCATAAAACTCAGCAAACATGATTCTTTCCCCTATATTATGCAGCATGGATAGCGACAAGTACTGATGATAGACTATTGCAAAAGGAAATTAATAATAAATAAACAAAAGAAATAATGACAAAAAAAATTTATTTTATCAATACAGTTGGTGCTCAAATATCATTTATCAATTTCGTATTTTCGATGTTTTGTATCGATTTTCATTCGAAAAAACAAATGTATAAATTATATCAATAGTTGTGATACATATTTGGATGCTCAAAAATCATGTATTAAATAACCTCAGTCAACTCTTTTTCTAAGAAAATGACTTCCTCAAATGTATTCGAAATATACTTGAAGAGGACATTTTCTTAAAAAAATAGTTGACAGAGGTTAAAAAATAAAATACTCTAATCTCAGATATATTTTTGTTTGTTTTTTAAAAAATTTGAGCAATTTACCATTAAAATAAATAAATAATCAAGTTTCCACGAAATGCTGTTAAAAAGTACATAAAATCTAGCTGTGAGTTTGGTCTGCTTGCTTCTTCATCAATCTTGAGGAAAAATAATGATTTGACGATGAATCTCTGACTCTTTTCTCTAAGTCTTTCTTTATATTTAAATTAATTAATGCTTTTGATTTATGATCCCTAATAATAAATAAAATGAACATTAGTTGTAACCAGCTATTAATGTATATTTATTTACCTGTATGCCTAAAAAAACAGAAAAGAAATTATAACCCTATTAATTTGCATGCTAACTTTCTTTAATCGAATAAAAATATTTAAAATTTTACCCTTGATATATTTAAATTTCATTCTTTATAATTATTAATTTAAGTTTTGATCACGACGTGTTAATAATATTAGAATTTTACAGCGAATTTAACATAGCTAATTAACCTTTTCAAAATAATCAAAATCGCATTACGTGGAAGAGTACGTCTCTTGGGAGACGATCTCACGAATTTTTATCTGTGAGACATGTCAACCCTACCGATATTCACAATAAAAAGTAATACTTTTAGCATAAAAAGTAAGGCTTTTTCATGGATGACCCAAATAAGAGATCTGTCTCACAAAATACGACTCGTGAGACCGTCTCACACAAGTTTTTACCTACATGTAAAGTGACCACCGCTGTCTTCAATGTAAATTGATAACATTCGAACCAATGTAATAGTTTGCAATTAAATAGATATATGCTTGAAATATATTATATGAATTTGAAATCTCTTGAATTATTATTTTTTCCTGAATTGATTTAAAAGATCCAATGACTCAATTCATTTGGAAGACAGGACAAATTGATTGATCAAATAATGCAAATGAAACATTATTCAAAATTTGATTGAAAATTTGCCACCTATTCGTTTTCTTTTGATTTTACTCGTATTTGATAAAGAAAAAGGGGGAAAACAAAGCTTTAAATCATAAGCATTCAGTAAGGTCAAAAGAAAAAACCAAAAGGTTTGGTCACAGTAGAATTATATTATCTGGAACCAACTTTATTTTCCCATTACATTTCGATTTTTATTTATTATCTTTTAAAAATTATCAAAATTTTTTTATATATAAAAAAATGTCACAACATTGTCTTATCTTATTTAATTTTATGTGTTAAAAAACACTAAAGTCTCAATTATTCTAACTACCAAAAGCAACGAGCAAACAAAGACATGTTGCCTGAAATCAGAAGATACTGTCCCCCAATTTCAAAATTCCCCCTTAATTCCTTTCCTCTTTTTTTTCTTTTTTCGTGCATCTATTTATATATTTAAACCAACCCTCGTTTTATGCCTTTTAACAAGCTTTTATTTTCAATTTTTTTTACAAAAATAATTAATTTTTTAAAAAAAATGTTTCAGTGCGATGATTGTCTCTCCTAAGAGAGCTACTGACACATGATATTTGAACTACCGTGCGATTTAAAAAATTGAATATATCAACGAAAATTTGACGTATAATTGGTTCTAAAATCGGTACGAAAGCTCAATGTCTCTTCATTTGAGCTCTATATGTATGATGATTTATCACATATGTTATACATATATATCATCTATTCTAGACGATGAAGATTTTAAAAATATATGGCAATAAAAATTATTAGTCACATGTGTTGTATGTATTCCCAAAATAAAAAAAAAATATTTTTATAAATCTCAAAAGTCAAAAAAATAAAAGATTGAATATATATTTCTTCCACTAGTTGCTTAACAAGTCATATTTTATGGCACATTAAACAAAAAGGTTGAACAAGTAAGTAAGATCCACAACCCATATTAACAAAATATGTGCGAACCATTAATTGTTTTACTAAATAATAAATCCAAGACAAACTTTATAATATAATCTTTATTTTATATAATTAACTAAAAATTAATTCATGGAGACCCATTACCTACAATAACTTGCTCCGACAGTCACGCTGCTTCATTACAATTTACGAAACGTGGGCAAACATTTTTTTAACAAAAAAAGACTAAATAATTTAATATAAATTGTAAACTTTTATCAAAATTTTTAATGGCAAAAATATCACTTGAACCTTATTATTATTATTATCTTTTAAAGAATTTTGTAGTTTTGTGAGACTGATGTGTGAAAGTTTGAAGAATGGGTTCGAAGTTATAATGAAATCTTAGAAATAAATATTTAAGAAAGCACATGCAAGCCTTGTTATGTATGTCTTTTGTGCGAACCCTGAGTGCCCAGTCAAATTCGATCGAGCCATAATTTCTTTTTTGAAAAAAAATATATATATATATTCATCGATACGAGTGTAGATGTAGTCATGTAGATGATATTACTATATGATTGATTCGGTTTGGACGATTATATTCCGATTTAATGAAAATTTTATAAAAATGTAGATGATAACTATCATTATCAAAAAAAAAATTCAAAATTTTAAAATGAGTAATTTTTTTTTAAATGATCATATCAATCTATCTTATTGAACTCTTGTCACGACTCAAATATTTGAAATCCTATCAAACTGTACTACACCACGTAGATAATTATTGAGTAGGTTTCTTGTGAGACGGTCTCACGAATCTTTATCTGTGAGACAGGTCAACCTACCGATATTTACAATAAAAAGTAATACTCTTAGCATAAAAAATAATACTTTTTCATGAATGACCCAAATAAGAGATCCATATCACAAAATACGACTCATGAGACTATCTCACATAAGTTTTTGTCATAGTTATTTCACTACAACAGTCTCTCAATAATTGCAATTGTATTTGATAACAATTGAAAGACTGAACGCGTGAAGTTTCCCCAAAAACTATAGTTGGTGATAATAATGTAATTCAAATATTTTAAATAGTACAAGCTCATGCAACATTTTGATTGTTGAGTGGGTCTCATGTGAGACCGTCTCACGGATCATAATATGTGAGACGGGTCAACCCTACCCATATTCACAATAAAAAGTAATATTTTTTCATGGGTGACCCAAATAAGAGATCCGTCTCACAAATACGACCCATGAAACCGTCTAACACATGTTTTTGCCTCGATTGTTTTAGCTAGCATAACAGTTATTGTAAATTCTCTATATAAACAATTATTCAAAAATTTAAAAATGGATTCTTGATTTACTATTTATATTAAAAATATTGTTCAAATGGTTACTAACCAACCATATGAAATATAACAAGGAAAAAACCCTCAAATGAATTTAACAAATTCCATATTTCCAACTGACAGCGCCTTTTCAATTCCAATTATTAAATATTATATGGTGTTTAATGACACAACATCCTTCAATTTTGACCACTTCAAAAGCAAAATCTCATAATGTACAATTCCCAATAGTCAAAATCCAACCAGATCTCCTACCAAGGTACCCTACTTGAGGGGTAGATTTCAACTCCAGTCATGTCCAATTGCCTCAAAATTCAAAAAACACTAGTCTCACACTTCCAACCAGGCCAATCCAATTAACATCTGAATTTCTTTTTTTTCCCTGAAAAAAATCAATATATTATATATAATAATGTCCATTTTTTAAAATTTAATAAGACCCTATTTAATTTCATTGCCTAAAATTATGACAAAATGGCCGACAAATTGTTCCTCCCCTCACATGCAAACAAATTCTACACTTTTCTCTATCGATCGATATTCCCTCCCACACCAGTCCTTTTCCCTTCCTCTACTGGAAAACTCACCACTACGTAAATCTGAATGTAAAAACAAAAAGTCACGCGCACAAGATTTTACAATAAAAGATCATTATATACGAAAATATTAAAATATTGTTCGTGTTCTTAAGTTCTTGGCTTCATCTGGATAAAATGCCAATCATCGGTGCCTCTCAGTACAGCCCCAGCTAGATCTCCATACCCCACCATTCATACAGACAAAATACCAACATAAACGACTGATGCATGTTTACGGTTCATTTTTGTCGCGAATTTGATGTGTTTTACCGATGAAAATTTAATTTATTTTTACGGAAAATGAATGGAATTCAGTCAAGATGGCAAACAGTTTGTTCATACACATATTATTGAACATATATATGAAATGTTGATCTCTAGTCTATGACAAATTTGAAATAATAAAATATGAAAATGAGGGAACTTGGACTCTTGAGGGGATCATCATATCAGAAAATTGCATGATTTTGACTCTGGGACTTGGTTTTCTTGGACAAAGGCTCTGGTGAGGAGGATGCAGATGCAATACTCTTCACCGCCCAGGAATCGTTTGAGCTTTCCGAGCCCAATGAGACTTCCAATACCCCATTGGGACTGCAAGGCGACGATCTGAACTTTCTTTTGTTGCTTGAGTAGAAATGCACACTTGTGGCCACATCTTGTATGAACCTGCAGCAGTCTTCCACTTTTTCCTGTAATAATTTCATTGTTTTTTTTTCCAAGATTTGTAACTCAAATTTGTGGGGAAAACAGATATTTGAACCATGATCAGAGAGAAAATGGCAAGAATCAATACCTTGTTTGTTCCAAGAATGTTTATCAGGTGATCTTGATATTGCACTCCAATGGTGGGTTCAACACTATTTATAACATAGAGCATCGTGGCAGTGGCCAATGCAGAAGGTAGATGGCACACGGCTCTACAATCTGCAAGTGATTTTATACATCAAACTTAGAAATACAAAAACCCGTTAAGAAAATTTATTAAAGTGATTGTATATATATCTAGTTTTCTACCAGAAATAAGGGAAAGAAGCAGGCACTCGGATCTCCTGAGGACATCTTTAGAGAGAGAGCTCTTTAGTCCAAGACTCCTCGAAATGTAATCAAGAAATGAATGTGGGGTGACTGGATTCATCTTCCATTGAAGCGTGGAAAGAACCAAAAGCTCCATTCTTTGAATGGTTTTTGACTCAAACACATACTTGGCCTCCTCCACCTAAAAAAAAAATTAAAAAATTTTAAAAAAATCAATCTAACTGCATCCCATAAGATCCTACAAAAAATCACAACAAAATCTAACATTCGAAGGAAAATATGGATCAAGATTTGCTAATACATTTTTTAACTTTTTCACATACTTGGAGGTCTAAAAGTAGAGGCACTTGAGTCTCCTCAACTTTTGCAGCCAAAGAAAGACAAGCCACGGCAACAAGTTGAGTCATCCACGGCTTCTCTCTGTGAGACTGAAAACTGTAGAGAAACCTATCCAGATAATTAACTGCAAGAACCGCAGTGAGAGCAGAAAAGGAGTAATACCCAGTAACCTTTAGAATCCACTCCACTGCCTCACCCCTAGATGGGCTCGGCTCAAATCCACCGCACACTTCATTTCCCTTCTCTTTGGCCAACAAAAATTTCAATTCTTCATCTTCGCCCAACGATATCTGCTCCAAAAAACCCACAAAAGATTCAGAATTGATGAACTTATTGTTATCTTTGTCCAAATCACTGTCCCCGACCCCTTCTTCCGCGATGAAAAAATAGTTTCTTGCGTTGTTTTCTATAATTTCTTCATTACTATCCCAATGCTCTTCCTCACAATGCAAAGAATCAATGGTGGACAATGGGTTTAGTTGATGAAAAGACATCCTCTTCCGGGAAGAAGAGTTTCAAGGCGTGCATTCATTATAGTCCAACAAAGGGACAAAGAGCGATAAAGAAAGAGTGGCCTTGAGATGTGCTTTGAGCCATCCCAATAAGAGAAGTGGAGGAAGGTGGAGACTTAAAGAGCGAAAGGAGCTGTAGTAGTGTAGCTTATATTTTGCTTTTGGAATTACTATAAATTAATTTTATTAATTAAAATACAAGCTCATTCAAAATCATAAGAGCTCATTTAATTATTAATAGCTTCAATCGTGCTTAAAATTTAAGGTTTTATTAGAATCATTTCATATATATTTTGCATAAATATATACGCAAATACATTATCTCGATATATACAGCGACGGAGTCACATGCTCCTTTACCGGAGCTTTAGCTCGGATGGTCCAATTGTTTTAAAAAAATATATATGTAAATTTTTTAAAATATATTTGCATAAATATATACGCAAATACATTATCTCGATATATACGACGACGGAGTCACATGCTCCTTTACCGGAGCTTTAGCTCGGATGGTCCAGTTGTTTTAAAAAAATATATATGTAAATTTTTTAAAATTTTGAAATAATATGGTATTAGTTCGAGTAGATCAATTTAAAATATTAAAATATTATAAAGAGTAAAATTTCAGTCTCGACAGAACCATATTTCTGACTCTGCCACGCCACTGAACATATACCTGACATGGAATCCTGAAAATGGAAGCATGCGTGCGAGCTAGCTAGCTAGAGTGCGCGAGTGCGTAAGATAGACATGCAGGCTAGCTACATCGTATTTCTGTTGGGCTTTAGGGCTAGTAATGGGCCAGAACTCCAAAATACGTATCAGTACAGGTGGGCCGTTCTGGAGTGGGGTCCACACGAAAAAGTTAATATTTTATAAATTAGTATTAAATTACAGGTGTAATTTTCACAATATATGAATTATAAATATAATGAACATATGAAGTAAATTTGATACAAATGAAAGTTAAAAATTTACGATCATTATTTTTAGATTTTCCACTAAATTTGGGAGTATCCCAGAAGTTTTGAAGGTAGTTTTCTACATTTATCGACATAAATGACGGAATTTTTCTTTATTTCTTAACCATGATATTACTATATAATATCATGGTTATTTTCAGTATTTTTAAATTACCCAAGAAGAAAAATTTCTCGTTATATAAAATTTTCTATGTAATTTCTTCGGTTATGAACTAAGGTTGTGTTCAGATCGACTAATTTTGACGAACATTCTATTTATTTAAAATTAGTTTCTAAAAAAATTCGTCGAATTGATTTGAATTAATTGATATCAAGTTATCAATACATGTAGATATTTAAATATCTGTCTGCCAGCTTCCATGGAAAAAAAAAAGAAAGAAAAAAGACAAGCAACCAAGTTATTATTGATGATCTACACAATGTCGCAATCTTTGAAATTTAATTTGAGAAATAAACATATAGACGATATAGGTGAAAGTTATAACAGAAATCCATATTATATATATATATATATATATATATATATATATTATTTTTTAAAGAAAAATAAAAATTAAAGAGATACATAATTAAGAAATAAAATAGAAGCAATAATGAAAGATGGAAATAAAGGAGTAGACCGGCGTCAATAAAGAAGCTCATAAATCAAAGCTCACAGCGCAACTGCCTCTTTTCTCTACTTTTTCTTTCACATTCTAAGCATATCAACATCACTTATTAATAAATTTAATGTCATTGCTCCCAGGTAGAGGTGTCAAAAATGTGACAAGATCCGGTAATTTGACACGATTCAACTCGAAAAAAATCAAGTTTGAATTAAGGATTTTTGGGTTTGTGTTTGATCCGAAAATTTTAATTTTTTTTAAAAAGTATATATAATTAATAAATATTTTGTATATTTTTATGTACTGTATGTTTGAACTTTTTTATTATATATTTATATCACATATTTTCATCATTTAATATATTTTTTTTGCATTTTTTTTATTTTTTACAATTAGATTTTTAGATTAAATCATATGTATGAGATTTTGTTATTATGCATTTAAATTAAAATATTATTTAATTATTTTTAAAAAAATTAAAAATAAAATTGAGTTGAGTCAGATTGAGAGTTATCTAGTTGTTTCTTCCCGGGGTCGGAGTTGAACATATTTTTAATACTATCATACATCAACTCGACCCAACTCGTCCGACCCACCTAATCGACACCTCACTCCCAAGGTTATCTGGCAATTGTCAGGACCTCAATGTTTTTTGTCAATACTTTTTTGGTGAGCTTGTTATGGGTTATCTGGTGGAAAATATCTAGATAACGTGATTTACAAGTTATTACATTAACACATGATCCAATGGATTAACCATTGTTCCTCGAAAAATAACTGTTGCGGGTTTCATCATAATAAAAAAATATTATTAAATAGTAGATGATAGGTATAATCTACGTTACAACGGCAAAAAACAAATTCACATATAATTACATCCAATAATATATATGTTGTATAAGTAAATATTTATATTAGTGTAATATATGTTGCTTTTAAATTGCATGCCATTGCCCCAAAAAAAAAGGGTGAAGAAAAATACAGAACTGTTTTCTCTTTCTTCTTTTGTCCCGCAATTTCAACGCCTCTTTAATTTCTTTTGTAAACGTATTTGGCTGTATATACTTTGCAAACGGTGTCTTCCCGACAACAAAATTAAAAGTAAGCCGATCAAAGTTGCCATTACGGCATGGCCCTCTTTTTTTTTTTAATCATCTTTTAGGAGTGGATTAATATTTGTTCTAGAACAACGAATCCTTTAATATATGTTATATGGACAAGATTTTTTTGATGATCTCCGCATCTCTTTAAAGTTTTCTCTTTTGAAGGATATTCATGAGTTTGAACTCACATAAAAGCAAAAAAACTCGTCTGTCTCGCTCATATGTTAAGATTGGAATTTGGACCTAACTCAACCCCAAAAGCTAGCTCAAGGGAGGAGAATTGTCCAAGCCAATATATGTAACTCCCAGGTTATTTATCCTACCGATGTGGGACAATTAAGATTGATACCATGTTAAGATTGGAACTTGGACCTAACTCAACCCCAAAAGCTAGCTCAAGTGAGGAGGATTGTCCAAGCCAATATATACAACTCTCAGGTTATTTATCTTACCGATGTGGGACAATTAACATCACCTATATGTAGCAATAATAATAATAATAATAATAATAATAATAAATCTACGAAATAATTCTAAAATTTTGGATCGTCTGTGTCTGGTGAATCTTATTCAACTAAATCAAATCAAAATTCAAAAGGAAAGCAAGGAAATGCTAGTAAAGATCAACTCCATGCATGCTGACCTCCCGTTGCTTGAATCTTTCTTTCACTTTAGAGTCTTTTAAATACTACACTTCTTTTTTACAATAATGAAAAATAATTCATCTAGTACAACTATTTTTTTTTTTTTGTAGATGTTAGTTTTGTTTTTGAACTCGATGAAACATTTCGATACGCTCTCGTCACGTGTACCATGACCCGCATAAAAAAAAGGTCTGGTAGATAACAAAAAGCAATAGTTTCTTTCGAACAGAAGATTATTTAAATTTTTTGTGTAATTAGTTAGTAATTTTTTTCTACACCCCTAGATATGAGTAGCTCTAATTGAAGGGGAAAATGTATTTCAAGAAAATAAAAAATAACTTTTAAAACTAAGGTTTAAGCAGACTGAGAGACATCATCTATATAATTATTATTTATATAATAATTGTTGGAACAATAATTGTCTTTGTTTGGTAGAGTGATCGAATCGTGGTGCTAGGGCTGCTGTGCGATTTAAAAAATTTGTGTTGCACTATTACCACTAACTATAGCTTTTGGTAAAGTAGCAAGCGCTCGATCCTATAATTAGTATCAGAGCCAAGGTCACGGGTTCGATTCTCGTTGATTGTAAGGAGTGCAATTATTGGGAGGGAGATTGAGTTGTGTGCAATAATTTTATGCTTGGTGGAGTGCTCGAATCGTGGTGCTTGAGCTGCTATGCGGTTTACAAAAATTTGAGTTACACCATTATCACTAGATATAGCTTTTGATAAAGCGGCAAGCGCTCGATCCTACAACAATGCACAAATACGTTTGAGTAACTACCTTGATCATTTCAATGGATGAAATTATTTTATACAATAAAAGTTGGTAAATTTCAAATAACTATATGATTTGTTAATAGTTAACTTAAAAATCTATGTACGTGAATTATCGCGTGTATGAGTTGATAATATATTTATTATATGTGTGGAATTAATTAATTAGAGCAAATGAGTGGGGGCAATGTGTGTAATCAAGATATTTGAACACAATTATGATGTTTTATGGCAGCAATTAAAGATACACCATATTACAGCTATATATATATATATATATATATATATATATATATATATATATATATATATATATATATATATGTTTATTGATGTTGAGTACTTAGAGCAGCTGTCGTCACCATAATGAGATTGTGATCATGATTCACAATTAATTGAAACAACAAAATACATGAATTAATTTTTTTAGGTTCATACTCTCACAATTAGATAAAAAATTATAGTCGTCAATATAAGTAAGTTCTATTCTTGTATCGAAATGTCATGTTCGTGAGTCTGGAGAGAGACATACTTATTATAATGGATTTACCTCATATAACCGAAAGAGCAGTTTTATATTTCTTTGTTGTTAGCACTCACTTTCTCATAAATCAATGGCAAAAACTTGTGTGATACGGTCTCATGTGTCGTATTTTGTAAGACAGACGTTTGGGTTATCCATGAAAAAATATTATTTTTTATGCTAAGAGTATTACTTTTTATTGTTAATATCGGTAGGATTGACCCGTCTCACAGATAAAGATTCGTGAGACCGTCTCATAAGAGACCTACTCTAATCAATCTTAACCAATAAGATGTCACAAACCTCATTTTACGGCTCTTTTCAGGCAACCAGATTATACAACAGTATCAACAGCTTAATACATGAAAGTTTTATAGGAGGCAGGAGAACAATTCTTTGAATATTTATATCAATCAACCACATTTAAACCAAAAAATTATATAATTATTATTTAATCTAATTGAGAAATTATAGAGAATATTTAGTTCTAAAACTGTTTTTAAATATATGAAATTTTCAAGTAATTTTGCATATATCCTCAACGGCTCAGCTTGTAGCTGGAAGCAGTAGTAATATTTTAAATAATTATATACAAAGTTAATAATTTTTCTTCCCCTTTTGGACCAACTACTATTATCTACTCCCATATTATCATCAACTAGTATCTCATCCGTACGATACACGGATAATAAAATCATTAAGTATGAGAATTTAAATAATTATTTAAAATTATTGATATAATTAATTGTTATATAAATTTTTTTATATCATTCATATTCAAACAAGGATAATAATTCCATTGAATTATTTATCATTGCATACGATATATTAATCGAGTTGAACTATTATTAATAAAAAAAATTAGAAAAAATATTAAAAATTCATATATTATTTGTCTATCAAAATTTTAAAGAATAAAAATAAAAAAACATCATTTAATAGACGAAAATTTTGCTTAAAAATTTTTAATTATTTTTTGAACATTTTTTAAAAATAGTTACACTAAATTTTTAATTAAATGATAATAAAAATAATAAATATCGACATATGGACAACTAATATACCAAAAAATCACAGTTAATATTATCTTTATATATATATATATATATATATATATATATATATATATATATATATATATATATATATATATATATATATATATATGTCTAATCATCGATGATTAGAATCAAAAGAGACTAGGACTGAGACAATAATTTTACAACATAAAAGAGAATTTATTACGTATAATTGGAAAATTAAATACTGAAATAATTTCCTCCCTGGATTCATTCCCTCTGTAATTCACAACTCACACGCGCAAAATGTGCGGACCCAAACCCTATGTTTCAATTCTATACTGTTTCAATTCTATACACTTTTTTTACTACTCCATTACTTCTTGATATAATTATTCATAAATAATATTTAATTAATTGGACTTTTCTATAATCAGGGTTCAGACTAGGGGAAGTTGGTGAAAAATTTTCAATCAAAAAACATTTCTTTGGGTTCACTCCTTACCCACAAAATTGTGGTACTATGTCATACAAAATGTAGTACAGTTCATGTGGAAATGTGGTACTAAAAAAGTACCCAAGAACTGAACACAAAAAAAAATCGACGGCTGGGACTGAAGGCCAATTTCCCGTTCAGAAGACTACAAAGTGGAGGAGTGTATAATTTTTTTATTAAACATCTTTATATTTTTTTGGACATGCAAACATGTGAAACCAACCTAAAATTGATGTACATATGTATGATTAACATACAAAAAATCTACTCATCGAATCTATTCTTATATTATAAAATTTTATCTTTGTATATTCTAGTATGTGTTGTGACTGATTAAATAAGAACTTCAAATAATTTATATGATTAATTAATAAAAATAAGTTACTTCTCAGAAAATAATACTATATATTTTTCATTTAATAATTTCTTAAAGGCTTCGTACGTGTAACATCACACACATAGACAAGTACTGATGGAACAGATGAACGTTTCATCAATAATCACGAGTTTGATTACCGTTACCAACATCTACTTGGATGAATCTGCTTCACACGACTTGCACAATATTATTTACCTGGTTAGCGTAAATTGCTGAATACTGCGTTAGTCCAGTGATTTATTCAATGAATAAAAAGAATAACAGTTGCGGAAAAACAAATAATTTAAAAATATTAGTCTTGTGATACCCTTGTCCCACGTCTTAAAAATGAAATATTTAAAATGAGTTTATAATGATTTATCATGGACTTCTATAGCAACTTGGGTTAACCATTTTCGTAAAGCGAGGACGAATACGAAGTAGTTGCTATAGGGGTCCATTGTGCAGTCACGCAGTCGCGGGCCGAGCTCGGGGTGTGACAAGTATAAGGTCCATAAATTGACCAAGAAATAGAATAATGTTTAACTAATTGGTCGCATGTGAAATGGAAGATATAATGATAGATTCACCAAGTACTATATCCCAGCTGGTGTGGATTAGAGATAACAAAAGCTTGCACAACGTGAAGCCAAGCTACATTAATTGGTGGAATTAAGAGTCCTCTGTCAAATGGCATGTGGAACAGTTCAATCCCACGGAACCATTTCGATTCTGCATCATCATCGCTACAAAAGAAGGCTGGTTTCAGTGGACACAACAAATGCATACTGCTCAACCTCTCTCATTCATCTTGCCACTTTTTTTGGATTCTCTTGTCGTTTATATACTTAATGTAATCAGATCATATATTTTTTTTTCAAACATTGATACAAAAATCAATGGATGAATTCTTTTAGCCCCGTTGGCCGACGACGCTTGTATAAAATATCGCCCGACGAGATCAGATTTGACGACATAGATCAAACGATTATATTTGGTCACTCGAATCAGATCTCACGTAGCCAAATCTGACCTGTGGTCGATGAAATTAGTCACACCACATGCTATGTATATGTTTACATACTAATTTATTTTTTTTACTTGTTTTGAATAAAAACTCGAAGCACAGAGGTCAAACGATGGAGTGGAAATTTTTGGCAATTGGATTGCTTAATTTTGATGCGACATTGTCGGTACAATTGAATGTAAAGGTTGCAAGGTACAACATTATGTTGTCACAATCAGATAAAGGCCACCACTTTTTTTTTTCACCTCGCACAAAATTACCAAAAATAATTTCTTCAAAAAACGAAAAGAGATTTACACAAAAGAAGCCACGCTAATTTGACTAGGACCGCGATGCTGTCAAATTAATTATAGTAATACATATAGCGAAATTGCCAAATTTACTTTTAAATAAAATAAAGAAATTAATAGCAAAAAAAAAATTAATAAAAAACTTAAATATATAAAAATAGGGGCCTTTTAAAGCTCTCTCTTAAATGCTCCAATTCCTTGCGTTAAAGAGCAGCTCATTAATAAAACAGTATCTGCTGCAACGAACAGCTACTTAACAAAATACAGCAGCAGTAAAGAGAATTTATATGCTATTCATAAATCACTTTCCTAATTCACAAATTAAACAAATCCATTAAAAATGGATTCTCCCGACAAGCACAACAAAATTCATTACTTCTTTATGTCATCAACAGCCAATCTAGAATGCCATATTATAAGGTAATCAAGAAAGCCTCGAACAATGGCTAGACTGTAGCCGAGCTTCAACGATATGAAGATGTATGGAGAAAGTGCCTTCAAGAAAATTTAGCAACTGCTGCGCTTAAAATGCTCTTTTATAAATCTTTCGGCATGGGAAGCGTACTTATCTCGAATGTAGGCCCGGATACATTTCTGGTAGGAGAAATCAATCCATCCACCGTCGGTTCGTACCACAAAAAGGCATCTTGATTGCTTGAACTGGGGATGTCGATCAACCTACATAAAAAGTTGAAGTGATGAAGTTACGAGTTCGATGAAGCAATGAACAACTATTAAACTCCACTTTCACGTTCATGATAATTTACACAATTATATTCACCTTTGTTTGAAGAAAATGGATCAATCCCTGAAAAAACATGTACCAACTCCAAGATCTAAACATTTTACATATAAATGAACTCTATATATATCCACAAAATTTTATTACCCCCTTTAGAGAAAATACCGCATCCATATATAACCATTATTATATCAGGTAGATCCCGCAGGATCCAGAATGATAACTGATTTATTAATAAATAGGTTGCCCAATAGAAATGGTCATCCAAGAAGACAGACCTCCTATAAACGTATATCATTAGATGGTCTTAAACTATAGAATACATTATTAGCCTCAGTATGTAGGAGGGAGGGAGGGAGGAAGGTAAACTAATATTGATGTGAATTGAGAACAATCTAGCCTTCATGGTCAAAAGAGTTGCTATGCTCCATTTTCGTCTTTGATGACAACATGCAAAAACTGAAATTGGCCATATTACAAAGGAGAGCACGATTGAGAATATAATTTTGTTGTCTAAATATTTAAAATCAATGACCGAGTTCGATTACTTTTAACAGTCGATTTGAGATGAAACCTTCTTGGAGACATAGCATTATTTTCATGCAAAATAAAATAGAGCAAAGTGTTTGCAACTTGGAAGAAAGACCATATTTAGCTCATATCAGATGAATGGTTTCTAAAACTTCTCTTCCTTTTTTTAAACACTTTATTTTTTGAATTTAAGCGAGGTGAAATAAGTCAATTTTGACCACAAATATGAATTTAAACATGAATATATTTTTGTTTTGCCAACTTCTAAGCAAGTTCATTCAATCTTGAGTACCATTTTGCAGCTTTAAACTTGAACACTACCAAACCGAGGAATATTCAATCAAACAATATCCGAAACAATTGTAAAACCTGTTCTGGCATTCCATATTGATACCCTACATGGGTATTGTTAATGTAGGATATTAAAAAAACTTAAAAGAAATCAGGAATAAATTCCTCCCCAGATTATACAACTAAACATAAATCAAGCGAACAAAAAATGTTCCACATATTGAAAAAAACAAGTGGATAAAACAAAAAATCAAGTGGATAAACAACAGGATAATCGAGTTTGAAATGAGTAGTAAACATATTAAAACTGACCATAATTGAATCCATTCCACATCCAATCTTATCTTCAGAATGAGGATGATGCACAAGAAGTTTATCGACCACAACTTTCTCGTCTTCATGGGTAAGTCGTTCTCCATCCATGTATCTAGAACAAACAGCACACTTAGTCAAAGAGCTGCAAAAGACTGTCTAAACATTCATGAGCACAATACTGTTTTAGTTGCGAGAGAAAGATAAAAAAGAAAATGTGACATGGGACGACGCTGCTATATTGAATTTTCAGTATGAATATTGGCTCAAACACTGATTGGGAATGTCTTAGTGGCAAACAATGATATCATGCTACACCTCAGTTTGCCATAAATAAAAAGGGCATAAGATGCAAGGGTGGCAATCACTACTGCTTGACAATTGCCAAATTTTTATCAACCGAGCTATTAGAAATTCAAGTTTAAAAATAAGAAGCCATGGCCCAAGGAGATTGCATTTAACTAACTTCTAGTCATTCCAAAAAAAAAATGTGAATGTGTTATGTGTCATTGCACATGTAGCAAATCTTTCATTAACTGCAATAAAGAAGATACACAAACAATTTTATTTGAAATGCTAAACATAATTTGTTATTTATTCATTTTGGCACTATTAGTCACATCTATATATGTGTTAGACACGGTAACCAGTACAAGAAGCCATTAAACATCTCAACTAGTTATTAGCTAAACTGAAATCAATAAAAATCTCAATGAATCTTTCTAATTGAATAACACAGAAGTCAGCTAATTTATAATTGTCATAGAGCTATCCTATAGTTAAAAAAACACGCAAGTCAGCTACTATTATCACATTTTTCACAAACCTTGACCACATCATTCCTTGGAAACCTATTCCTTTGTTAAAAAGGAAAAACCTTAGATGAAGTGTTACAGCAATTTTAAATGATCCATCAAAATCTATTTGGGTAAATAGGCATTTAAGAAACTGCATTTAAACTGGGACATGTCTGAAATGGTAAGATGGATTGTTTTGGCAGCATAGGTTTGGTCAGAGAAAGAGTGATCAGAATCTGAGAAAGGCACCCCTTCAAGTTCTGGAAAGCTCAACAAAGGTACAGCAAGCTATGGAAGAAAAGATGTGTGTTGAATACTCAAATTTCCGAATATAACATGTTAAATGTGCCACTTCGGTTGGATTAAGTTATCGAGAGTTGTATATATGGACTTGGACAATTCTCCAATTGAGCTAACTTTTGGGTGAAATTACGCGCAAGTCTATGAGGTTACGCACAAGCCCATGATCTTAACATGAGATCAGAGCATAGACCCACTGTTATGTGTTGGAATATCCTAATGGACCACCCACTAATATTTTGTAAACTTCACACTCTAATTGTTTATTTCTTTGCATGAGGTGTGTGTGTGTTATATTCCAAATCGGACAGATTAAGTTATTGGAAGTTGTACATATGGATTTGGACAATCCCCCCTCGGGAGCTAGTTTTTGGGGTGAAGTTAGTCCCAAGTACATGATCTTAACAGAACATTCTATGTCTCTAGCTGATTCAACGAACTACTCCTCGCCCCTCGGATAGCTTGATTCCACTGGAAAGTTTATAATAAAAGTTTGCAAAGTTATGAAGGAAATCGGCCACTTTATCTAAATGAAATAAAACAACATACCATAGACCCACGATTCTTGTTCAAAGAAGCCAGAAACAGGAGCCATCTTCCAGCAACCAAAGTCGAAATTGTTTTTCGGTTTCGATTCGAAAACCAAAAGCTAAAGTAAGCACATATATTTCAGTTTCAATTTCTAGAAATGATAAATTGGAATCAAAATCAAAACTGCATGAAATCGTTGCCAGAATCACAAACACATCTTAAGTTTTTTAGGCCCCCAATATATGCGAAGAATTTAATGATATAATTTAAATTACTTCTTTAATGCAGATTAAATTTTGAACCCTATTTTATTTTAGTTTTTACAATTGAAATATAAAAATTCATAATATTTCATTATTGACAAATATATTTAATTAATTCGATAGTTTGATGACCCAGTAATACTCACACCCCTGCTTTTTCTTGGCATTTAAATTGTAAAGGTGTCAACTTCCGATAAAACCTTTTCAAACCATACCAAATTCAGATATAAAACGGAAACTTGTTCCAACATTTAGTTGAACCGGAACATTTGGTTTTAGAATAATGGTCAAACCTATTCGCTGCCCAAGAATACACCACAGGAAACACAGAAAATCAGCAATTACAACTCATCAGATCTTGATAAACTTTTACTACAATCTCTTTAAAGTCCTTCTTAAAATGACATCCTCAATCACACTTTTAGGTCAAAAAATCTGGCATTTTTTTGCAGATAATGCTTCGCACGGGAAAGGAGACCAAAAAATGGAGATAGGTCGAGGCTGAGGTTGTGCTTTGATTGATGGATTTGATTTGGAGGGAGAGATTTGTTTTGGAGAGATATTTGAGGGATGCATTTCAAATAACAATTGACACCCATCTTAGTTATATTTGAAATTCACTACTATAACTATTAAAATTACATAGCTTGATACGGAGTGGACTTGAAATTCACTTCCACTTTGTTCAACTTTGTCCATCTACGCAAATCGAGGAATTTACAATTAATGGATTATGAAATTAATGACCTCAAGCCCATTAATCCAAACACAACCAGCTATATCAATGGAAAGGAAAGAAGAAAATCACATATTTCCTAGCCACATGTTCTATTCCTTCAAGCTCAGACACGTTTGATCAAATTAATTGAGGAGGAATCACTTTCGAAATCAGCAAACTCAACTACACTATATATCAAGTTAATCACTTCGGCCTTTCACAAAAAAGTTAACCACTTTGGAGAACCTCAAGGAAAAAGAACCATTTAGCTTAAAAGTTCAACTGAATTCATAGATGGAGCATATGCTTTTGCAATTTCAAGAATCCAAAGGCACGAATTGCCTCTTCTAACATGAACAATTTGAATTTAAGTGACGACTATGGATCATGCTAATAGCATAATCAGCTAAAATATCAGAAAATAATAACCTTTACAAAACATATAGTATTCAGCGGAAAATCACCATTTACATGCAAAGGAAATACGCTGTACCCCATCGGTTTTGATCAAAAGGGCTCCAAAAATCTATCTTTCCGTCGTAAAAAGGGTAAAACATATAGCCAACAAGAAGATAAGCAGTGCTCGTCATACCATAGACTATATAAAGAGGAAATGCAGTGACCGCAAATCCCGAGTGATCGAACCAGCACAAACTCAATTTCAACAAAATTTTAAAAGAATCCCAGCAAAAGAACGAGATCAAGCGAAAATTGTTTACCTGTCGGAGTGGAGGATTTCTTTGGTGAGACAAATAATGGGCTCGATGTCTTTAAGTATTTCAGCTTCTATATCTTTCCATTTCCGAAAATCTGGGTCATCCCATCTCGAATAATGGCTCTGGTCATTAGCAGTCCGTGAGCTGGGGATTTTACCCAGAGACGGCGAGTCACTGTCGATCCGACTTGATTCTGCAGTGCCGCACCAGGAACGGAGAGTTACTGGCCCAGTTATGCGTCGTATGTGCTGCGGAATAAGGCGGTGGCGGAGGAAAGGTAGAGCTCTCAGGAGGAGCGGAGCGGCCATGGATTGGGTGGATCTCCGTGCTTACCGGTTTCAGCACAGTAAGACAAACGCACTTCTTATTTGCATACGACCCATGATTTCCTGAAAATTGCAAAATCGACTCAATGGTTATATATATATATATATATATATATATATATATATATATATATTTTAGTAATGAGACCCACTCTTCTCTTTTGACAAAACTTGTGTGAGACAGTCTCACGAGTTATATTTGTAAGACGGATCTCTTATTTGAGTCACTCATTAAAAAGTATTACTTTTTATGCTAAGAGTATTACTTTCTATTGTGAATATGAGTAGGGTTGACTCGTCTCACAGATTATGATCCATAAGACGGTCTCACATGAGACCCACTCAATTCTTTATACATAAAAATTTGACTTTATCATTTAACTGTTGAGTATTAACAAGAAAATAAATAAATTATTCGATTCTAAAACCTACTTTTCAACACATAAATCCACATCAATTTACAAACCAACTTTTCCCTTTTTTTAAGATAATGTTGAATAGTTGGAGGATGTTAGTGAGATGAAGCTCTCTCGATATGTCCATGTTCATCAAAAGATTTTACCATATTGAGACGATGTTCTAACGATAATGTTAAAATTTTAGTATTTTATTCAATTAAAAAATATAATTAAGAACAAATAAAAATTGTACATGATTAAAAAATAAATTATACATAATTACAATATAAAAGCTTACAGACAAATACACGAAATAAAATAATTTTTTTTAAAAAAATTACCGATCATCCTTACCACTCATTTCCTTTTTTTAACATTTTTATTAATTATTTAAATTCATTATTATTATTTAATCTTTTATTAACACAAAGTCGAGTTTTCCGTGGCTGCGTTTGATTTGGAAGATAAAATAAACTAATGATTAGTAAGCAAATGATAAAGAAAATGATGGTTGTAGGAACGTAATATATGATGTTATGTTTGGTATGATTTTTAAGTGTAGAAAAATTTTGAATTTTTTGATGAAAGGACAAAATTGTCCTTTCTTCTTATTTTTTTCTTCTTCCACTCCGGCGGCGGCGGTCCGGCGACGGCGACGTTCCGGCAACGTCGGTGCTGCCAGCAGTCAGTGGCGTCGACGGCTACCGGCCGGAAGTTATCGGTCGGCGACGACGGTCGGTGGTCGGTGGTGGAGGGAAGTGGTGGTGAGTTTGGATATAGAAGAAGGGTAAAATTGAAAAAATATGAAAGATTAAGAGTGATATAAATAATCGTATTAAATAATCACGCATCAAACTAGGAATAAGGTGGATTAAAAAAAAACTCACTGTATCACCCCGCCAAACACTCCCTGAAAGATGATGTAAGGTAGAAGAGGTCGTTTGCAGTTTTTCATTTTGTACAAAACATTTTCGAAAGTCACAAAAACATTTTATCATTATTATTTTAAAAAACGGATTATAAACTAAAATGAATGCGGGTGGCGGAACAGGCGACCACGGCGATACTTCCGCCGCCTCCGCCGCGGCGCAATTCAGCCACGCGATGTGGCAGTGGTACCAGCACTTACTGGATAAATCGACTCCGTTAGTACTGTACCGGTGGATCTTCCTGTCGGTGATCGCTTTCATGTACGCATTGCGTGTGTACATACTGCAGGGCTTCTACATCACCACGTACGGTCTGGGAATCTACATCCTGCAGCTGTTGATTGCGTTTTTGTCGCCACAGGTGGATCCCGAGATCCGAGAGCTGAACGACGGCCCCACGCTCCCTACTCGGGGATCCGAGGAGTTCCGCCCCTTTGTCCGCCGTCTCCCCGAGTTTAAGTTCTGGTTAGATAAAATCTCATTTATTGAATCCATGATTGTTCTGAAATCGACAATCTTGTGCTACTCTAGACACAAAATTGCACCTTGTCATATGGGCGATTATTCTGTGTGTGCGAAGTGATGTTCACAGAAATGATGAATTCATTAACTAAGCGTTTTGAAGCTTGATATTTCTTGTGTTATTTGATTCTAATTAAAAATCATATGTGAGATATAAGGCTTTGTATTTGATTTAAGTAGTTCTACCATAGTTTTGAGTTGTTCAATAAACATGTTCAAATCCACCTCCAAAACGATAAGTGGAATAAAATAATGTCAAGGATCCTAATTAGTCGTACCAAACACTTTAGAAATGGCATCTCTGGAAGGAAGATATATTTTTTGTAGGAGGCACTATGTGCAGACTTCCTATCAAAGAATCAGGAGCAATTAGATATGAGGAGGCAAGTGTATATGGATGGATGACCCAGCTTAGTATTTATAGATTATGGATATCTCCATAGATGCTAGGGGTGTGTCTGGTTTTTGTTTCCCGTGTTTCCAGATATTTGTTTTCAGAAAAAAATGAGTTTTAATATATTAGGTAATGAAATGAACGTGTGGTTCTGTTTTTTCAAAACACTGTAATAGCCAAATTGTTCACGTTTTTGGTTGGTAATTGAATTTTTAATATCATGCATGATTAAAAAATTTCAGAGATATTTCAAATTGATGTAATGTAATAATAATGTATATTTCGAGAGACATGAAAATTTGAATAAAAAGGAATAATTATGTTGGAATTTGTGAAAATGAGCTTTTAGAAAACAAATGAAGATCAGTTAATGCTGTTATTTTTTGAAGATAGAAAAATTGGTGTTCGGAACAAAACCAGACACTCCCTAGAAATTCCGCAGAGCTGCTACGCTTAGTCTACTGGTTGCTAATACCAGTGAGCAAGTGTAACTATCCAAATTGGAGTGAGCATGTGCAGCAATCCAAATTGATGGTCCTTAAATAACTAAATATGTTGGAAAATCATTGAGATTCATAAATTTTTTCTTGATCTCATTCTTGGTATAGTTTAGCCCGAGATGAAATGCCGCAACTCGTTATGAAATGACTTAGTGCAGTATCCAACTAATATAACACACAGATATGGGTATTCTCCCTGACAAAACCAATGTTGTATGGTAAATGCTTAAAAAACTAAGTTGAGATGCCATGTAGGCATGGCCACGGCTTTTTCAGACTTATTCAAAATAAGTTTATAGATAAAAACGATAAAGTTGCATTGATCCATTCATTTACTTCCTATAATCCTATCCCATATTCTTCAAATTTTGAGGGAGTTCGGGACTTGGAGGTCGAGTGGCTGTATGAATTTTGGCTAATGGTTGCTTTGACTTTAGATTCAATTGATTTTGTAAGTCTTGAGAAATTTGTGTTGTGATTTTTCATTTGAATTTTGCAAGACTTGAAGAAAAATATAAATTAAATTGCTGTAAATACTAATGGACGCTTACGTTTATACACAAACATTTATCTTTGAATAGATATCATCATGTTATGCCGCGTACTAATTTCTTTTAATCTCTTTATTGTGTCCTATTCACATTTTATCTGTATACTAGATTTTGAGGACATTGGTTAAATGAAGCAGGGAATTATTGAGAGGTCCCTCCTGGTGTCTTGTAGCATTCCTCAAGTGATAAAAATGAAACCATTGGTTTACCTCTTCAATCAAATTTTTCTCTGTGCTGAAATAAGATGGTATCTTTTGCATGTAAAACAACCCCTTTGTTAGAATTATTGCCCTTGAACAATGTTATTGTCTGTTGAATTTGTGCCAGTAGTCGACGTCATCAAGCTCCAGTATGAGTGACATAAATCCCCTAAGTGTCTTTGTGGATGAGCTTTGTTCTTATGGACATATCAAATATTACTATGTATTGTTTCCTTGACTAGCAATACTTTGGGCGTCCGTGTTTCGTTTCTCCCTGCCTCTGAGATTCTATGCAAAACAAGTTCAATGTTTACGTCCTGTAATCCATAGTTGAGAGCAATGAAAAAAGCGTGGTTGAAATCTTTTGCTGCTCTGGACTTCTCCCATTTTTAACATGATAGAATACTTGGGGATTATGTCCTAATTCCTTTATTTTTTCATTCATGAACCAGCTTTGAGTTTATGTAGTGTACATCTAAATTCTCATCCTTTCTATGTTCTTGGTAATTCAATTGCAGGCATTCTCTCACAAAGGCATTCGGCTTTGTTTTTGTGCTGACCTTCTTCAGTGCTTTTGACGTGCCAGTATTTTGGCCAATTCTTCTTTTCTATTGGTTGATTCTGTTCGTTTCGACAATGAAGAGGCAAATAATGCACATGATCAAATATAAATACGTGCCTTTTACATTTGGGAAGCAGGCAAGTTCAAAGTCTACCTGTTTTTATAATATTCCACTACATCTCCTATCTTTGTTTTTTTTTTCGGTTACCAATACCACCTCTTGTTGATCAAACAGCGTTACCATGGGAAGAATGTAGCTTCTGGTGATGATTCAAATACTGCCAGGCTTTAACAGGTGGAATAAGGCCTTTTTATGTTTAGCTTTGGAGATCGATTATTACTTGTAGCGCCAGTAGTGAATCTCTCCTTTGCTAGAGTTGACCTATCATATCTCCTGAAGCGTCGTGGACTAGAACAGATTTTGTTTATAATCCGATTATGAGCAGCTCTTGCCTGTAGAAACTCCATGAAACATAGTAAAATACTTAAATGTTTTATTACGAAATGGAATCTTGTATCTTCATCCCAAATTAAATGGGAGATATATCTAGATATTTTCTCTTCCGTTAAGATCATACTTAGCTGTGTTGCCGGCAGCCTTTCAGTCTGAGAACATAATCTAATCTGATTTCAAGGCTTGGCACTTGGCTTGTCAGGACCACATATATAGGGCAAAATGCTTTCAGGTTTGGGAAGCTTCCTCATTATGATGCATTTCCCTGAACACCTACCTCAAAATCCAATAAAGCATAAGGTGACTGCCTGGAAAATATGCTAAAGTACATATCAGCCATAGGCAAGGACAATACACACTCGATACTTATTATTTGGTCCTAGTTAAGCCAGGATATTTTCTTTTCATTTAGCAATTTTTTTACATCATTAGTTGTCTGGCTATGTTATTTGGCAATGAATTAATGCCATGTAAAAATTCAACAAAATTCAAAAGTCGATTATCTGATAAAATTAGATTAAACTTTAAATGAGTACACAACTAAAGAAAAAACTTAATTGGCAAAATCATGGCTGGATATTTGAAGATTGTTTAGGCATGTTCGCGGCCAACAGTTAGAGCCATGTAAGGTCGTGATTGAAGACACAAATAGCGTACTCAAACAGAAATCTTTTCAAGTATCACAAAAAATCTTGCAATCCCCGAGTTAATTCCCAAAAAAAAAAAATTATAGTAGGAGATCCATATAGCGCCATTAGGGCTTGTGAGAGTAAGAGTTGTTTGATGATTTAGCAATGGACTATCATGTTATATTCATGGAAGAGATGAGAATTTGAACATTAGTGTGAAACAGAACCAATAGGATTTTCTCATGGAAAAAATACAGTATATCCCAAAAGATAAGGGAAGGTGGGGGCAAATTATTATTGAAGGGACAGAGGGCCATGCTATTGATATCACTGCGGAAAGTTCTGCCCAACAATTGTAGTTGTCAAGTCTCTTTACTAGCCTCCACATTGGGGTGGATTATTTAACCTCTAGCTATCCATTAAAGAGAAACGCTTTAGGTGAACTTAAATTGTCATAAATTCTGATACTTAATCCTGCCATGCAAAGTTGTCTAAGATTTTTTTTTCTTTTTCGGTTCCTAAAGATCGGACACTCAATTTTGTGAGAAACATAGTCCATAGATTTTCCACTCACTAATTGATTGGTGGGTGGGTGGAGGACCACCATTTACTGGTCTCGTGCGAGTGACCCTGACTTACCATGTGTAAACTTTTGTAATCTTGCCTAGTGTTTTTTTAAGTTTCCAAATTGTCCAAGGTTACTTGTTTTTTGTTGTCTAATTCATGGTTTCAATGTTCGATAAATCAAATTTGTCCGTGTTTTGGTCTGTGACTGTCACCATCACGTGGTTGCAACCATGCAATAACAATACTTTTAGACCAACGAATTACATAATATAATATTGATCTATTCTGTTGGTGTTGTGTGAGACAAATTAAACAAAATTATGGACTTTTAGCTTTTGCTCAACTGCGTACGTATCCGTTGTTTTCTGGGAGTGGATGTAGTCCAGTCATTTTAAAATACACATATCCAAGATTTGGAACACGAACTAATAAACATCCTAAATTTCACGTGTATGCACATGACTTTGTTCTATTTCAATAGTCCCATGATGTGATCCTTTCGTTTTCTTTTATTCACTCTTATCATAGCCACTGTGTTTTAACTTGTAAGATCCACGTTTACCACTGGGTACTAATGGTCTATCGTGCCCGATTTAGATCATCGATTCAATAAGAACTTCAGACGCCTATGACTTGTATGTTGCATAGGTCCCCAGAAGAAAAAAAACCCACTTTAAACTCAACTTCCCCAACAAAACTTGCTTCCTCTTCTATGTAATTTTTCATTTTTCTAAATTTTTTCAAAAAGTTGAACTTAGATGTTAACTTATGTACAAATATTTTTTTTAATGATTTTTCATTTTATTTAATTATGCACAGACAGCACATATGTACGACGATTAGTAAGAATAAATGTGGATTTGTTTGATATACATTTGGACAATGTCTAAAATTAAGTTGAACTCAACCGTTGTACAGTGAGAAATCAATGTTTATGGAGAAGATTGATTTGTTTAGGTTGTGTTTAATGTGTTATGATAAGGACATGATTTTATCATCAACCTTACTCACTCGTTTGGTTGTAACTGTGATATGTAATAAATTCAATCATGGGGGCCGGCAGTGAATACCCTTTATGGTTGATATTTCATCACTTGTAAATACTTCTCAACAGATGGACAACACAGTAATGTGGATTGCAAAGGATCAAATTATTTTCTTCATTGAAGAACCGAGAAAGTAAAAGCAAGTGCTGAAGAGCAGTTGTTGGGTCCAATAATTGTTCCTATTTGGTAGAACGATTGAACCGTGGTGCTTGAGCTACTGTGCGGTTTAAAAGATTTGAGTTGCACCATTACCACCAGCTATAACTTTTGGTAAAGCGGTAAGCACTCGGTCTTACAACAGTCGAGTCGGAGAAGAGATCGAACAACGGCTCATGCACCACGTAATCAACCCTTAATCTATGAAATGATAGACTTTATCACTCGAACTAATCCAACCGAACCCAGAGTTGAAAATAAACGATGCACATTAATGGTCACTGCTGATGTGGGGATGGTTGTCAATAGTGATGTTAGTAGAGACAAAGGATCAAACCAGTACTTTTGTTCCCCTGTTTGAGGTGATAAAACCAATCCATTTGAGAGGACCACACAGCAAACTGCATCCCATCTTTTCTGAATGGCTGGACGATGACTTTCGGGTTTATGCAACCACAAATTCAAGTAATCCGTTTCCATATTCAGCACTTGCTTATGGGTTAACTTATGACTCAATTATCATCGCAATACCTATAGATATTTCATTTTCGTGGTCTGATTTGAAACATTATAGTTTGAGAAGAGGAGAGTACTGGTACTGTCTCGTTCGTCCCATCGACCCACACCTCGGTTCAATCGGAAAATGGTCCATAAAATATTGTAGCTTTATGCATTAAAGCTGTCAAGATTTGCCCCAAAGAAAAAAGCAAACTCATTATTGTTAGGTGATGAACATAATGGTAGAATTAAAAGTTGAAGCAGGCAATTTAATGGACTCCCCCATCAGTTTTTCTTATATGTTGGTCGCCAAAATGGAGAAAAGGGACATCAATCTCAAGGTGGAGATACAAAATTTGGTTAGAGAGGGCTAAGGTTGTCAGTGTAGTGTCCATTGAAGTATATCAGTGATGGATGTGTGGTTATAATTTTGCTCTACAAAAATTGTACTACTAATTTTGCTCTACAAAAATTGTACTACCATGCTTTGTGCTGAGATACCATTTTATATATATATATATATATATATATATATATATATATATATATATATATATATATATATATATATATATATATATATAGATAATTATACTTTACCATATTTCTTTATAAAATAAATGAAAATTTTTCTCGCCCAATAATTGTTATAATATAATTATCAAACATGATTAAATTATCAACGTGGTAATGGATTTTTTTTTTAAAAAAACAAGAAATTATAGATGCAATATATTTATCGCAGTAGCTTTTTTTTTGTGCATTGGATAAACTTCATGCTAACGTAGCAGTATACAAATCATACTAGTCAAGTAACGAAAATCTTACATGGCATGTTTTACTTTCTTAATTATGTAATATAAAAACGAAAAAAGTAAAAATGCAGAAAATAAATAAAGTAAAAAGTTAAAATATTAATTACAAAATTTTTTTCGCGAAAATTTGATTTATTTAGTATAATTTTTTTTAAAAATAAAATAAATCGACCAAATTTTAAAAATCAGTAACCAAATTATCAAAATAGACCAACCGAAAATTTCACTTAAATTGGTTCGACAAGTTATTATGATTAAAAAAATATATGTATTATTAAAAAGTAAAACTTTTAGTTAATGACAATAAAATATAATCAATTTTTAAAATATAATTATCATAATATTTAATATACAAAAAAATTTACGCGTTCTGAAAATTAATTAATTTTTATGTAAAAGTAGGTAATCTTGGTATTAGCCAAAAAGATAAGTTTTGAGTTTCATTAATACATTTTGGAGTGGCAAAAACTTGCGTGAGACGGTCTCACGGGTCGTATTTGTGAGACGGATCTCTTATTTGGGTCATCCATGAAAAAGTATTACTTTTTATGCTAAGAGTATTACTTTTTATTGTAAATATGGGTAGAGTTGACTCGTATCACAGATTATGATCCGTGAGACGGTCTCACAGGTCGTATTTTGTGAGATGGATCTCTTATTTGGATCATCCATGAGAAAAAATTACTTTTTATGCTAAGAATATTATTTTTTATTGTGAATACATGATAATTTTTTGTACATAATTATTATCATTCAGTATGTATTGGATGAATCTCAGATACGTGCATTACAGCGTAAACCAGGTAAACTTATGGAAGACTACAGACAAGATCAAACAGATAGAGAGTTATGCGAGATTAGGATATTTGACAGTTATGATTGTATGCAAAGATTAGAGCGAATGTGATTAATTATTATTTTTACAGTGGTGGAGGCAAAATTGGTGTCGTTTACCAACCAACAAACTGATGCATTTTGATTTACATACATTGCAATCTCAGTCTTTCAAACCAAGATTCGAGTCCTGACAGCTTGCCTTGTGGGCAGCAGCAAATATAGTACCAGAGAAGATTTTTATACAGCATCGCTGGGCAGCAAATTTAGTACCAGACCAGATTTTTATGCAGCATTGCTGATGTCAACTCTTGTTCTTCACTTCAAAATAAATTAATTAATTAAACACTATATATATATAAAATAATTTCTCCAGAAAATATATTAATTAAGCAGATTAAACTGTGGTAAATTGAGATGATATTTTCTTTATGTATAAACGGAGCTTTTTTTTCCTCCCAATAAATGTGAATGCGGGCACTACAAATACTACAAAAGTTGAGTTTATTATCTCTGAATTTGTGCGTTTCTCTTCCCCCTTTTTCCTACTACAATGGAAGGCGGACTTCCAATGCTTAACTGTCTACTACAGCACACACTCAGAAGTCTGTGTACAGCTTCGGATTCTTCTTCTAAATGGATATATGCGGTCTTTTGGAGGATTCTTCCAAGAAACTACCCACCCCCAAAGTAAGAAACTAACCAGCTTTTCTTTCGCTCAAATATAATCAGCGGCATTCGATAATGGATCCCTTTTGTTGACTGATTGATACCTTAAAAGCTTATAGACTTTTTAGTGAAGCTTATCTTTGATTTTTTATTTTTTATTGCTGCAGGTGGGATCATGGAGGAAGCTTGCTTGATCGGGCTAAGGGAAATAAAAGAAACTGGTACTTCGTTTTTCTTGGGAAAAACGAGAAAAACGGATTTATTCATTGTTCTCATTTTTATGTTCATACTAGAAACCTTTCAACGAGTTGAATGTTTTGGATCAGGATTCTTGTTTGGGAAGATGGGTTTTGTGATTTTTGTGAATGTGAAAGAGCTGGAAGCGGATTCGTAAAGGGAAGATTTGGTGCTGATATTTTCTTCAAAATGTCCCACGAGGTCTATAATTTTGGAGAAGGGTAAAGTTTTCTGGGTTTGCTTCTTTCAATCGGTCTCCAAATATTCAAATATATCATAAATCTTGATGGGCATATTTCTTTTCTTTTATTTTCTTTTGTTTTACTGCCATTTTCTTGACAGATTGGTGGGTAAAATTGCAGCAGATAATAGCCATAAATGGGTTTTCAGAGATAGCCCAACTGAAAATGATCCTAGCTTCATTTCTTCATGGAATGCATCCGTTGATCCCGTAAGAAAATACAAAAACCTTAACTATTATTTGATCTCGTGACAATTTTCAAGAAGATCGCCTTGTCAAATTATGTTTGTACCGACGTTTTTTTACATTTTGTCTGTAATAGCAGCCAAGAGCATGGGAGGCTCAGTTCAATTCTGGCATTGAGGTTTAAAACAATGTCTTAATTAAGTACCTTCTGTGTTTCTTTGCTTATTTTCATGTTACATCAAAGTTCAGAAAGTTTCCCTAATTGGCAGACTATTGCAATTATATCAGTAAGAGAAGGTGCCATTCAGCTTGGATCATTTGACAAGGTCTGTCTCTATCCTTCTCCTATTATGTCTAATTTTTTAACATAGAACTTTAATATTAGTTTGAGCAAGATTCTTGATTGATATATATAGGTGGTTGAAGACCTCAACTTAGTTCTAAACATACAGAGAAAATTCAGCTCCCTCCAAAGCATACCGGGCACATACATGATACAAAGGCCGTATTTACCGGCCCAGAATCCGAATTTCGACTGCACTAATCCTCAAGTACTAATGGCAGCCAATGAAGCATCATGTAGACTTGAAGATAAGCCTCAGATTATCGGTTCAAAAAGGCGAAACGATGATCAAACTGAGGATTCGCCCGTAAAGGCGATGTTTTTGGGGTATAATAGCCCACAAAATGACATGAGTGAATCAATTCCAATGTGGCCAATTCCACCTCTTTTACCCTCCATGGCCTGTAACCTCGGAGCCATTCTGTCGAAAATTCCCTCTGCCTCCCCATCTTGTTATGTCAATCAAAATAATTTTTTCAATAGCAACTTGAAGAGTGGTGGCATGAGCCACGACCTCCGGTTCGATGAAGTTCCGATCAATAATGTTAAAGAAGAGGTGAATCAAGAAGAGAATGCAAGCCATTTGGGATATGAACCTCATAGAGTTAGAGAAAGTGTTGCAAATGATCAAAAGTACCAATGATATCTTTGCCGTAGTCGGAAATTCTATTTAGGAGGGGCATAATCAAAATGCTAAAAATTCGAGGGATGCATATGCAATATATATTCTATGAAAATATTATATATACGAAATGTCGAGTAAATTTGAGGCTCATAAATTGTTAACATTATAAAGTTAATAATACAAGTTATTCTCTACTACAATATACATCATGCAATTGATTATTTTCTTGGAAAAATTAAGAATTGTTTGAGATCATTAAAAATTGTTATAATGATATTTATTTTTAAAAATATAAATTTTTAAAAATTAATTATCATAATTTTGGTCTCGATCAGTTTTCACACAATGATATGGTTAATTAACCAAAATATTGTATGAAATTTATGTTTGATTTGAATTGATTTATAAAATTAATGCTAAAGAAAAGAAGCATGCAAAGAATGTGTGGAATTAAGTTGATTTGTGTGTATTATAAAGAAGAGAATTATATGCTAAATGTGTGCTAATGACGGATTATTTCACCCTACCCCTACAGGCAGTGCCTGTAGGGGTATATCCAAGGGCCAGAATTTTTTCTGGCCCAATTTTTTATTTTTTTTTAAATTTTTTTATTCCCTATGATATGAATCTCAACCTTTGATCTTGGGTGTGGGCAGCGCCCCCACACCCAGGATCGAACCTTCCGCTAATGACACTTAACAATCTAAACCAATAATTAAGTAAGGCCCGCCGACAGCAGAAGAGGATATTATAGGCCACACGGTGAGAACACGCGCGTGTTATATTTTAAAAGTGGGCCTAAGGTTTTTGTCTTAATTTAGTCGGCCTGATTGTGATTTGATAGAGTACGGCCTTAGAATGTTAAATTTATTGGGCTGTATAGGTTATCCAGTATATATGGGCTCATCTGTATGAGAGAACTATTACACATGACTGGGCCCTATTGTTTGTAAGGGAATCGATTCTAAGTTTTTTGAAACGTCCAACATAAAACATAGAAAAAAAAAGAACAAATTCTCCACACAAAATTGGGAAAAAGAAAGTCGTGGGGGAGATTGGTTGGGGAGGAATTAGCACTTGAAATTTTATGATATTAGACAAAATATTTTGAAATTACTTGTTGAACTTCAATTTAAGTTACTAGGAGAACACCATTTTCGGTCTTGTAACTTTGTACATTTTTTCATTTTCTGTTAGGGTACAGGTCAATTCATAGTCTTGGTATACTAATATGTAGGTGTGTTCATGCCCGTATGAGCTTAGCTCAGTTGGTCAGCAGCAGTGAATCTTGGAGCAATGACCAGGTATCGAATCTCGCAAGCGACAGTGTGGGAGTTAAATTTCCTCCAATGAGGGGGAGCTCCTTGTGCGCGGCGTAGCATAAGGTCTAGCTGCTGCTGGTTGGCTGAGTCACCATGATTTACCTCATCTCACAATTTTGTCGGACCGGGGGCGAGGGGCGCCTAAGGTGAGCGATTTCACCTTTTGGAGCAATGTAGGTGTGTTCATCGATCGGTTCAGTTCGGATTTCGATCGATTTTTTATTTCGGTTTTTCGATTTTCAGTTTTACAAATAAATAATATGATATCCGAACCATTTTTCTTCGGTTCGGTTCGGTTCGGTTTTCTACCGAAATGATTCGGTTATTTCGGTTTTGATACAATTATTTAAATTAATAAGATAAATATATTATAAAATATAATATATTATCTTTTAAAACGATTTCTTAGTAAAACATTTAAATATAAAGTTTAAATGAATTACATAAACAACAATCAACTAAATATTATTAAAAATAATTCATCATTCACTAATATCATCTCAAAAAATATATAATAAAAATAAAATTATTAATTTAATGAAATTTCGGTTTTTTCGGTCAGTTCGGTTTCAGAGGTTTTGACATATATAATCCGAAACCGAATCAAATAAATTTCGGATATATTGGGATTTGCTTATTACCCAAATTATGCTCTAACTTGTCAATACTACAACAACATTTATTAGAAATCATAAAGCGATTGAACAAAAAAACTTCCATAGATGTAAGCTCAAGTCTTCAGACGAGTACAAAGAAATGAGAAAGAAAAATGTTCAAAAATGAATTTACAGTAACCACTTGTAACTATATATATGAGTGTGTATTGACAAGAAGCGTGTTTTCTATTAACACTGACACTAACACTTTTAATACGCCCCCTCAAGATGGAGTGTGAATGTTGTGAACATTCATCTTGGTAAGCAGCATGCGGAATCGAGATGGCAAAAGAGACTTAGTGAATAAGTCTGCAAGCTGAAACTGAGAAGATACATGTAGTACTTTGATAAGCCCACGCTGCACCTTTTCTCGTACAATATGACAGTCGATCTCGATATGTTTCGTACGCTCATGAAACACTGGATTAGAAGCAATATGGATAGCCGATTGGCTATCACAAAACAGAACTGCAGGATCACTATATGAAATACGCAAGTCCTTAAGCAATGCTAGCATCCAAATGACTTCACATGTAGCGGCAGCCATTGACCTGTATTCTGCTTCAGCAGAAGATCGGGAAACAGTGTGTTGCTTCTTAGATTTCCACGAAACCAAAGACTCTCCAATAAGAACACAATAACCAGAAACGGAACGACGTGTATCCGGGCATGTGGCCCAATCTGAATCCGAAAAAAAACTAAGTTTTAATGATGAAGAAGAAGCATAGAACAAGCCCTGACCAACTGTGCCTTTTACATATTTGAGAATGGAGTACACAGCTTGTAGGTGTGGTTCTCTTGGAGAAGCAACAAATTGACTTAATCGATTCACTGAATAAGCTAAATCAGGTCGAGTGATGGTGAGATATAATAACTTTCCCACTAATCTTCGATACAACAAGGGGTCGGGCAGTAGCTCACCATCTTCAATACTTAATTTCAAGTTAACGTCCAAGGGGGTGGAACGCGGTTTGCAACCCAATAGGCCTGTTTCTGTAAGAACTTGCAAAGCATAATGTCGTTGACATATAGATATGCCTCTTGTAGATCTGGCAACTTCAATACCAAGGAAGTACTTCAAGTTCCCAAGATCTTTCAATTTGAAGCAACTGTCCAAAAATATTTTCAAATCAGTGGCTTCCTTCTTATCATTGGTAGCCAATATAATGTCATCGACATAGACCAACAAAGCCAAAAACGTATGACCTCGAGTTCGTATGAACAAAGAACTATCAGCATGAGATTGGACAAAGCCAATCCGAATCAATGTAGAGGAAAATTTGGCAAACCATTGCCTCGAAGCTTGTTTAAGGCCATAGATAGATTTGTGTAGTTTGCATACTGCATTATTAGGAAAAGCCGCCCCCTTACGTTGATAACCCGGAGGCAAAGACATGTAGACTTCTTCAGAGAGGTCCCCGTGCAAAAAAGCATTATTGACATCAAGTTGAGTCAAAAACCAACCATGAATTGAAGCTAAGGCCAACAAAACTCTAACTGTAACAAGTTTTGCCACAGGGGAAAAGGTTTCGAGATAATCAATCCCCTCTTGTTGCGTGTAACCTTTAGCGACAAGGCGAGCTTTGTATCGTTCTAGGCTACCATTAGCATGAAACTTAGCTTTGTAGACCCACCTACATCCAACAGCAGTCTTCCCAAGCGGTAAAGAGACAATGGACCAAGTCCCATTACGTTCCAATGCCTCAAGTTCAGTAGCCATGGCTTGGCACCATTCTGGTTTGACAGCAGCTTGAGAGAAAGATTGGGGTTCAATGACAGAGGAAACATTGTGTACAAAAACAGAATGCTGCTTGGATAAACGAGTACTACCAAGAACAAGATTCAGAGGATGAGCAGTGGACAGGCTGGGAGAAGATTGAGTATAATAGCAATGATAATCACGTAAGTGGAGTGGTTTAGTACTGACCCTATGTGACCGAGATGTGGAACCAGAATCTGTAATTGTTTCTTGCATAACAGATTTCTGTGTGGGAAGGACACCATCAGAAAAAAAATCTTGATGTGTAAGGGAAGGTGATTGGTCCATAAAAGGGAAAATGTGTTCATGAAATACCACATCCCGACTAATGTATACTTCGTTTGTGAGGAGATTGAGGAGTTTGTAAGCTTTATAACCACTTGGATATCCAAGAAAAACAGATTTAATAGCACGAGGAGAGAATTTTGTGCGATGAGTCAAGAGAGTGGATCCATAACACATGCAACCAAAGACTCTCAAGTGACCATACAGTGGTTTCTTATGGTAAAGAAGTTCAAAAGGAGTTTGATTTGAAAGTGGGGAAGAGGGTGTGCGGTTGATGAGATAAACAGAGGTGAGAACACAGTCACTCCAGTATGGCAATGAGATATTGGATTGGAACATCAAGGATCTTGCCACATTTAAGATGTGTTGGTGTTTTCTTTCCACAACAGAGTTTTGTTGTGGCCTTTCAACACAAGAATGGTATGAAATAATTCCCTCGGATTTATAAAAGTCAGAAAAGTTGAGTTCAGGGGCATTATCCGATCGAACAGACTTAATTTTCTGGCCAAATTGTGTATGAATCATTTTACAGAAGTTTGGGAATATATGCAAAACATCGGATTTAGATTTCAGCAAGTAGATCCATGTGAAACGAGTATAATCATCAACTATAGTCAAGAAATATTTGTACCCTTCAATGCTCAAGGGAGTAAAAGGACCCCAAATATCAATGTGAAGTAAATGAAAAGGGCTATTACATATTGTATTTTGTGAGACAAAGGGTAATCTCTTTTGTTTGGACAAGGGACATATTGAACAATGCATCATACCATCATGTTTCAAAGAATTAACACCAAAAGTATTCTCTAACACTGACAGTTTAGGAAAAGAAGGGTGGCCCATTCTATAATGCCACAGCTCTAATTTTGAAAAAGAAACATTACAAACTGTTGGAGAAGGGCTGGAGTGATGTAGAATGTACAGATTTCCCATCCTGCTACCCATCCCAATCATCTTGTTCGTGGTAAGTGCCTGAATAAGACAGGAATCAGAAAGAAATTGAACCGAGCAAGGAATTTGACTAGTTAACGAGCTGATAGAAAGCAAGTTAAAGCTAAACTGAGGAACAAACAGCACATTATCCAGACACAAATTAGGAGACAATTGTACTGAGCCAATGCGTGTGGCACAGACAACTGAATTGTTAGGTAAAGTAACATTGGAAGAAAATGACTTGCTCGAAGAAAAGAGACTCAATGAACAACAAATATGATGAGTCGCTCCTGTATCTAATACCCAACTTGTACTAAGGGAGGGATTGAGACCAAAAGCCAAAGAATATTTACCACTGAAACAAGAGGCAGAAGGCTCAAGCTGCTGTGTGTCCAGTGTATTGGAATGACCAAGTTGAAGCTGTGAACTCAAGAATGTAATAAGCTGTCTACATTGATCAGAATTCAAAGAATTTCCCATTGAACTCACTGAGGAAGCAGGTGAATTCAAAGAATTTCCCATGGAACTCACTGAGGAGGCAGAATTTCCCATGGAACTCACTGAGGAAGCAGATGAAGTATGTGCGTGATTGACATGTACTTGCCGACCATTGCCTAAATGATGCTGTTGTTTGTACTTTGGATGACCAACCGGAAATCCGTGAATTTTGTAGCATTTGTCAATAGTGTGGCCTTTAATATGACAGTGAGAACAAGTTGGCGTTGGCTTATCACCATAATTGTCTTTAGCATACTGATTTCCTTTAGTCATAGCTATCATTGAAGGTTGTTGAGTGAAAGAATATTGATCAGAAGAGGAACTTGCAATGCCTTTGTGTATAGATCGTTGCCTCTCTTCCTGAACAACTAACGCAAAAACCTTAGATATCACAGGAATTGGTTCCATCATTAGAATTTGAGCACGGATCTGTGCATAGGATTCATTCAACCCCATTAAGAACTGAATCACACACTCTTGATTTTGATAATTGACCCAATCCTTCATTGAGCCACAATTGCAGACAGAGACGGGCTGAAAATCCTTCAACTCATCCCAGAGAGTTCGTAATTTGGTGTAATAAGCATTTATATCCATGGAGCCTTGATGTAACCCAGTCAAGAGCTTCTTGATTTGAAAAATTCTCGGAGCATTGCTCTGGTGAAATCGATCTCTCAAATCGATCCAAATCTCAGATGCCGTAGGTATATACAATAAGCTATCTGATATCTCGCGACTAACAGAGTTTAAAATCCACGAAATAACCATGCTATTGCAACGATTCCAAGCTCCGAACATCAAATCATCCAGCTTAGGGCGTACACAAGCGCCATCAACGAAAACGAGCTTATTTTTGGCTGTTAACGCCATTGATATTGCTCGACTCCAAGTATTGTAATTATTACCTGTGAGTGGATGCGAAACTAACACCAATCCAGGATGATCTCCGTTCTGAAGGAAGAATGGACTGCTCGAGTCTTCATAAACCGTTCGGCCGTTGGAATTATTCATAGCTTGAGAAGATGTCGAAGCTTGATTTCCCTTGGCCATGGAGAATTACAGCTGTAGCTCAATGATTTATCAGCTCTGATACCATATTAGAAATCATAAAGCGATTGAACAAAAAAACTTCCATAGATGTAAGCTCAAGTCTTCAGACGAGTACAAAGAAATGAGAAAGAAAAATGTTCAAAAATGAATTTACAGTAACCACTTGTAACTATATATATGAGTGTGTATTGACAAGAAGCGTGTTTTCTATTAACACTGACACTAACACTTTTAATAACATTAACCAGGGCAAGTCATGATTCATAAACTAAAACAACATTGCATGCACGCATCATCTTCTCTTACAGACGAAGGTGCATATTCTTTCCTTAACCCACTTAGGGAAAGTGGACAAAAGTCAAATTCTTGGCAATGGCGTGAAATAAATGGGAAACTTCCTTGAGTTTGAAGCCTCCTTCGTTATCTATCTTTTCTAGTCGATTCTTGGAGATCGCTTTTCCAAATTATATTATTATTTTCTCATGTTAATGTTTGATAAATCAATGACGACTATTATTATTTTGTCTCAACTTGGACGGGAAAATATAAAGTAATAAGTTTGTTAATAAATTATAATTTGCTAAAACTTTAATTTTTTTAAAAAAGTCGTGTCAATGGCCAGTGAGACATTATTTGGTGTGAATATAAGACTGAATTTCATTGTTTAACTTGACTTGATTTTGTTAATAATTTGAATTTAAAAAAAATATATGTTTCCTACTATTATTATTTCATATAGATTAAAAAATATAACATTCAAACCTTAATTACTGCGTAGCTTCATATTTACCTTAACTTATGTGTCTACCGATATTCACAATAAAAAATAATATTGTTATTCACAATAAGAGACATGTCTCACAAAATACGACCCGTGAGATCGTCTCACACAAATTTTTGTCATTTTTAACATGTTCTAAAATATAATTAAAATTTTTAATCAAAATCCATTCATATAAAAAAAATCAGATAATTTGAATTTTTTAAAATTATTTATTTATTCTTTAAAAGTTTGATAGACAAAATAATATATGTTCTCTAAATAAATTTTTTTTTATAAGCAGGCATCTAAGATCGAACGCATTGATAAATAAGTCCATTTGATGGTAGAAGATTATTATCCTCTCTTGAATGTTATCTCAAATTGTATAAACACTTTTTATAATAATATTTAAATTTTAGATATATTAATTACATTATATCAATAATTTTAAGTAATTATGTAAATGCTCGTATTATAAAATTTAATTATTAATGATATAAAATAATATTTTGTGCATAGCACGAGTGAGATATTAGTTAAATTTATGTAGGAATTGATGTATGTAATGTCATAGGACCTACTTAATAAAAAAAAACGCGGACAAGATATCCAAATATTTATGTTTTATTTTATTCAATTTTACCAAATTAAATAAATTTTAAGATTTCTCTGATTGAGCTTATTTCTCTTCAAATGATTTGATTTTGATGTCTTAAAAATCCAGCACAAAAAATGCGTACTTTTTATGTTGATTTTTCAAAATTTTGAAGGCATAGACACCATCGATGGAACTTAAGTTTGGGAAATAAAAAACACGATATCCTATTTGTTTATTGATATAAAACGTCGTAAAAGTTCAATGCAACAATAGAAGTTATTTTTTTTATGATAAATGTTGTAAAAATGAATATTAAATCTTTTATGATCGAGTTAGTATTTAGAAGGGATTGTCTCTTAAAAAAATGTTTCAAAATATTTTGAATTCAGATAAGTTATTGTCAGGATTGTAAGATTTATTAGAAGGGAATAAATTTATCAGATGGACTTTGTGTAGAAATAGACCCACATAATCGTTTGAACATTATAAATGGCTAGGCTAAAATCAGAACTAAAGGTAAATGTAAGTGCACGAACATTTGTTTATGGATGTTCGGATATTTGAACAACTCTTACATCACTCTTTCTTTCACTTAGGAAAGATTAAAAGATTTTGGCGATTATAACAACTTGCAATAACCCATTTCAGTGCTTAGCACTGGTCTGCTAAAACTCTTAGCTATCTCACAGTCAATCAATCTGATTCGTAAAACTTTTAATGTCAGTTAAAACTTTTAGAACAAATGATCACCAATGTTTGAATTAAAGAACTTAAGCGTGTGCCAAAATATGTTTGATCAGTTGGGCCATCAAAAACTTGAATCCTTTATTAAGGCTCGTGAATGAGAATGTAATGTCACAAAGTTCAACCAACTTATCTATACATAAACTTTCATCCAACAATCGAAATTTTGTATTTGATAGATGTTCCCAAATATAGTAATTGTCGTGTCATGTCATTGTCTTTTATAACAAATCATATACTCTAATAATGCGCATGAAATGTGACATTTTAACGGATTTAAAATTGTTGTAGTACGGAAAATTTTATCTAATATGACATCTAACTCTGATACTTGGAAAATCTTCTAAAAGTAACCTTCAGATAAGATAAAATAACAGTAAGCCTTGAATCAGTGATCTACAATGTTCAATTATCTTCCAATAATCAATTATCTTCCAATAATCAATTACATTCGAGAAAATAATTACAAATGATTATTTAGTTTTCTCTTATAAATTTAGGTTGAATAAACACTGATTAAATGATTATCTTGAATCAATAGTTTTGTGTTAAACCACTAAACTTAATTGATCAAATATTTATCAAATCGGACTTAATAGTTATTTAACTTTAAAGTCATTTTCTCGACGAGATGGATATGACCGGACCACTTAGTTTTTATCAAAGTGTGGAACGATCCGGCTGGATCTGATGGACTTATCACTTCTTAAACTGAAACTTGTAGCTCAATTTAAAACCATAAAATTTAAACAACTCTTATTAAACAATGAATTGACAAAATTGTGAGAATCCCTACTTTATTTTTCGATGATATGTAATAACTTGAATGTCGGGTTTTATGAATAGTTGACGAATGATTCAAATAAGTATGCTAAAAAAATCTTGAGAAAACTGAGAGCTTGTTGATTTGTAAGTTGTTCGAGCAGCCTCAAATGAATAAAGACATTTTTAATTTATAATTGCCCTTGATTCCAACGTTCAAATTTTTGCTACGTTCGTTTTTTTAACTAATGCAAAATAACTTTATTTTCGTATTTTTTCTTAAACCATATTATGTCGTATTTAATGATTTGTTGGCGAATTGTCAAAAATAGTTACTGATGTCCGTCTCTAACACTTATAAATACATTAAAAAACAATTAGATAATGTTGTTATCACCAAAATCAAGACATTATAACGATAAATAAACTTTTTGTGGATTGAAAATGAGAAATTGCACATTTTAGATAATCGAGAAGCTAAATTTTCTTTTACATTTTTAATGTTTGGAAAATTTATTTAATCATCATTAGCGAGTAAAGTTGGCAACAGATACTTGTGGCTTTCGTCGAGTGCTCATGGAGCAAATTGTCAACCACTTCATTAATTTTCATAAATAAAACCGACTTATGTGCATATATCCTACTATTTAATTAAAAATATACTCCTTTTAAATGCTATTTTTAATTAATTTGATGAAGTTCATAATGAAATTAAAGTAATACACATTATTTCTTATAATTTATTTCATCTTTATTATCTTAAAATAGTATTTCTTTTTAAATCTTCGATTTAATCTTTATCTATATTTTAAAATTCAACAATGTATTTATCTATATTTAATTTTTTTAAATAGTTCATTACTTTTAATTAAAAAAATATAGAAAAATAATAAAAATTTATTTGTTTTTTCATCAAAAAATTCAAAATTATCCTACACTAAAAATCTTACCAAACATAATATTATTTTACCCCATATTAATCCATCCTACCACAATCATTTTCTTTATCATTTACATACTAATCATTAGTTTATCCTATCCTTCAAACCAAACGCAGCCTAAGAGTACTAATTTTTATTGAAAATATCAGTAAAATTGACCAATATCACAAATAAAAATTTATAAAACCGTCTCATAAAATACCTCCAACTCGAAAAAAAAAGGAAAGAAAAATTGAGACACCACAAAACCAAATGCGGACATGTCATTTAAAGCTGTGGAAAGGTCAACCTTTCCTAACTTCACCAGTTTCCACAGCCAAGGTTAAATCTGGTCAATGCCTAGTACACGTGGAAAAATGTAATTGGCTTGAGAAAATAAAAGATTTTATTTTTAAAGTTTTTAAATCCAAATTACTAAACCCGTCCTAATTATTTAAGTTTCTCTTTTCCAATTTTATCTTTATTTAACGAATATTTATAAAAACTAATTTTTTTCAATAGTTTATTAATTACAAGACTCCAAATTAAATAAAAATATATTGGTAAATATAAATACATATCTATATATTTGTGACAATCTGAAATAAAAATATCAACATCTTAAGTTACCAATATATAATCGATAATTTTATACACTAAATATAAATAAGTTACTTCATTTAATAATATATATATGATGCACAATATATTATCAAAATATAATAATAAATTATACAGAATATTTTAATTAAAGTCAAACACGATATTTGATTATCTGTTGCATAGAATGATACTAGTTACTAAATATAAATTAAATTATGAAAATTTTGGTTGAATTTGTGTAATCTTATATAATATATAAATACTTTTGAGTTGGTCTCATGTAAGACCGTTGAACGGATTTTAATCTGTGAGATGGTTCAATCCTATTCATATTCACAATAAAAAAGTAATATTTTTAGCATAAAAAATAATACTTTTTCATGAATGACCCAAATAAGAGATCCGTCTCACACAAATTTTTGTCAATACTTTTATAGCCTTTTGTAGTAATCATAATTTTTTCAAAAAAAACTTTACAAACATTTTTAGCATTTCCTAAAAATTATAATTATTTATGTAAATAAAAAATTGATAAATTGAATATCAATTTCAAAGTTGATTTGTTTAAATGAAAAGGAAACCTCAAAATGGGAAAAAAGACGTCATCAGTTTGACTCCCTTGGACAACTTTATTTCTCTTTCCCTATTTAATTTGATAATTTCTCTGTCCTTTCGATTTCAATTCCCTTTTCCTTTTGTTTTTACCTCTGTATTTCTAAATTATGGCTGCCGATTGTATACCGGCCTATAGTTTCACCGCCAAGATGGAAGAGAACGCGGCCCAAGAAGCGGCAGCAGCTGGTTTTCAGAGCGTCGATAAGCTTATCAGATTACTATCCACCTCCAAGAAGTTCCCAGCAGAATCGACCCCCGACGTCGACTGCCGGGCCGTGGTTGATGTCGCCGTCAACAAATTCAAGAAATTCATCTCAATACTCGGCCGCTGCAGAACCGGCCACGCCAGATTCCGCCGCGGCCCGATTCAGATTAATCGTGAAAAGGTCGAACCGGATCTCGAGACAGCTGTGTCCCCTCCCCGAGCCTTGCCTGCGGTGGATGACTCCCCGTATACCAAAATTCAGTACCCGACGCCGGTTCAGAGGCTTCCGCCGCTGCCGCACCAGCTGACGAGGAACGGTTCGTCTGAGAAAAAGGAGATGGCAACCACGATAAACTTCGGGTCGCCGGCGAATTCCTTTAGGACCGCCTTAACCGGCGACACCGACAGTCTACAGCAGTCGATGTCCTCTGGATTTCAGATAACGAACCTAGGGCGGCCGCCGCTCTCCACATCCTCTTTGAAGAGGAAGTGCACCTCCATGGACGACTCCAACAGCAAGTGCGTCGGTGGGTCAACTGGGAGCCGTTGCCACTGTCCCAAGAAAAGGTGAAAGCGAAACCAAAAAGTCAACAGAAGAAGATTAGTTGTCTAAGATTAATGACTGATTTTTGGCGTTTGATTAACAGAAAATCAAAGGTGAAAAGGGTGGAGAGGGTGGCAGCTATAAGCATGAAGATGGCTGACATTCCACCTGATGATTTCTCTTGGAGAAAGTATGGTCAAAAACCCATCAAAGGTTCCCCTCATCCTAGGTAATTTTAATCAAATCATGTTTTTTTTTTTAAAATTTTTAATATATATAATTACTGATTTCATTTAATTTTGCCAGGGGATATTACAAGTGTAGCAGTGTAAAAGGATGCCCGGCCCGGAAGCACGTGGAGCGGGCCTTGGACGACCCGAATATGTTGATCGTCACTTACGAAGCGGAACACAACCACCCCCATCCCAATACACAAGCATTGGTCCTCGAATCATCTTGATCTTATCATCAGAGACAGAAGATCCAATCACCACCGTCCGATGCTGGAAAAAGATTGGCTTTGTGGTCAACGCAATGTGGTTCCCATTGTTTTCTTTTTTTTTTAAAACAAAAGTATATTATATATTCTCACTTTCTTTTTCTTTATTCGGCGTTGAAATACTATTTAGAGAAATTGGTTTTCCTAATTTAATTATGGTAAATTTTGACTTGAATTGAATATTGAATGTAAGATGTATTCAGATTCAAGAATGTATATCGATATCGTAGTCGGTCAAAGGACAGAAACAAGAACTTTATTATCTCTGTGTTGTACGTTTGTAGAAAGCTAAATTGTCTTTAAATCATCAATCTACGTTTGAGTTTGGGATCGGTATATGTTAGAAAATATATTTTTTTCGGGAGTGAGTCTCATGTGAGACCGTCTCACGGATCCTAATCTATGAGACGAGTCAACCTTATCATATTCACAATAAAAAGTAATACTCTTAGCATAAAAAAATAATATTTTTTCATGGATAACTCAAATAAGAGATTCGTCTCACAAATACGACTCGTGAGACCGTCTCACACAAGTTTTTGTCAGTTTTCGGTTTCTGATTCACGATTTTTTTTAATTACTTCTAAAACTCACGTGTTTTTTTTCACGGATGAATGTAATCTTTTTTTTAAAAAAATTGTAGATCAAAAAGTGCAAAAACATTTTCTACCGAGATTAGGTTTTAATTTTTAAAGGCAGTTCACCCTTTGTATAATTATTTTTTTAAAAAAAATTGAACTAATCCAGTTTTTGTACAAATTATTATTAATAAGCTGTGTATGTAATTATTTTGTGGCAGTTTCTAACTATTATTTCGATCAAATGTGAATTTTTGTCCTTCTTGAAAATAATGGTACGATTATATTATTTATCTGAATTTTTGTGAATAATGTTTGGGATTTTATATAAACAATTTTAACATTATCTAAAATTTATATGCAATATGTTTGGGTTATTTGAAATTTCATTTGTTTAGCAATCTTAAAGAGTATTTTTGAAATTGGAAACCACGTACGTACGTACACCAGAGATCACTAGGTTTGTCACCTAAGCAGTGTGCATTTATGGATCACTCGTGTTTGGAGGGTTGACATGAATTTATTAATATTATTATGAAAATTGTATGATAAAATTAATGGAAATGATATTGGTCGGTTCAATTTGATTTTTATTTTTTTATTTTGATTTTAAAAATATATAATCTGATATTTGAATTATTTTTCTTCAATTCAGTTCGATTATTTCGGTCTTCATAAAATTATTTAAATTAATAATATAAATATATTGTAAAATATAATATGTTACATTTTTACAAGATTTCTTAATAAACGTTTAAATATAAAGTCTAAATGAATTAAACATACAACAATCAACTAAAAATTATTTAAAATGATTTTTCATCAATAAATATCATCTAAAAAATACATGTAATATAAAAAGGTATAAATAAAACTATTAATTTAATGACATTTTGGTTTTTTCGATTGTTTCGGTGTTAACATCTATAATCCAAAATCGAATCAAATAAACTTCGGTTTTAACATTTATATCCGAATTACAAAAATAGAATTTCGGCTTAGTTTTTGGTTTTTTAGGTTTGAATTTTCGATTTTATCTGAAGTTTGAATACTCTAATATAAGTATAAATAGAAATATATTTTAAAATATGATGTTATATTTTTACATGTTTTTTAGTAAGATATTTAAATATAAAATTTAAATGAATTAACTAAACAACAACCGACTAAAAATTATTCCATTCACTAAATATCATCTCAAAAAATTATAATATAAATAAAATTATTAATCTAATGAAATTTCTGTTTTTTCGGTTAAGTTGATTTGGACATATGTAATTCGAAATCAAACTAAATAAGATTTGATTTTAATATTTATACCTGAATTGCAAATATCAAATTTCGATTCGGTATTTTTTTTTCCGGTTTGAATTTCGATTTTATACGACTTTTGAGCACCCTAATAGCATGAATGATTTGACTTTTGGATCATATACGTTATATTATATTTAACAAAATGCGGGTGAGGTGTTGTTGTCATGCCTGGCTATTAAGCTAATGGCCTTGTTTTTTTTATATAAATTTGTTTAATAGATTTTGAATTTTAAAAATTTAAATGTAGTGTTATATTTATTGCAAAATCTATAGGTTCTATATATTATGTGGAGAAATAAAATAATATTATCTGGGAAAGAGAAAGAAAGTCCGTACTTATATTATGGGAAAACAACAAAATACAATATTTCAAAGAAATTGGGTTATTTTAGGCAATCTACTTTTAATTACATAAACAATTACTAAAAGCCACTCATTCTTAATTAATAATTTAGCTACTCAGTCTTAATCAATAGTATTATATTTAAACAAAAACTCATGTGAGATCGTCTCACATCCAATAATGTGAAATATATATTATATTTGAGTCACCTGTAAAAAAATACTATCTTTTCATATAAACAATTTTATATTCAAATTTTATAATTATAAAAAATTTATATGTAATAAATCTCGTGTGATAGAGGTAGCATGCTTATATGAAAATTCGTTTTTTTAGTACTCTTACATAATACATAAAAACTCATGTGAGATGATCTCACGGATCAATTTTGTGAGACATATATTTTATTTAGGTCATCTATGAAAAATATTATTTTTATGTAAAAATATTATTTTTTATTATAAAAATGAGCATAATTAATCTGTTTCCCGAGTAAAAATCGATTATGGTTGAATTCCTACCATTTTATGTTAAAAGTCATATGTCCTACTTCATTTCTACGTTCCTATAAATTAAACGGGGCAAATGCATTTTGTGGGCCAAACAAATTATGTTTTTAAATTTATTTTATTATAAAAGTTAAAGTTCAATATTAGATTATACTCAAATTAAAATTAAATGTGTAACTAACTAGATAATATGTGAAATGAAATTTGAATGAATTTATGGAGAAGAATATTGAAGCTAGAAAGCAAAAAAATATAGGAATATGTAGATTATATGTTTCTTTTTATATTTCTAATCTCCTCCGTATGAGAAATGTGTCCCATTGTATATCATTATATTGCATCTGACATCTATGTTTCATAAACATAAGGACAAAAATTTATGTGAGATGATATCACATGTCGTATTTTGTGAGACATATATCTTATTTGAGTCATTCATGAAAAATATTACTTTTTATTGTGAATATCGGTAGGGTTTATCCGTCTCACAGATAAAGATTTGTGAGACTGTTCACAAGAACCTACTCATGTCCAAGATTGGGACGAGGTATCGAGTTCTCGAAAAATTTTAAACTCTACCGAATCAAAACAAATAAATTTTTATAAAATGACATTTCCAAAATTGAATAATACACATATAATTGAAATTGTTTTCACTGCGTTCAACCTTCGTCACATGACATTGAAATTGGGCCTTTTAAACATAAGCCCATAAAATTCGGAATCATTTAAGGCCCAAAATGTAGAGGAGCTCTCGTAGAATCAAGAACTAACCAGAAAATTGTTGGAGATAACAGAAAACTGCATAAAAAATCCAAAAGGCGAAGGCTTCAGGGGTAAAAGTGAAATATATGAAGAAACAGTAATGCCATGAAGTGTACGGACGAAGATATGTTGGAGGCGGAGGCTGCCGCCTCTCCGCCGCAGGGTGTGGGATCCAATTCTGACCCCAACAACATCGTCAGGGATCTGTTGTCAATGGCTCGCCAGCTCGTTGATCAAGACAAGCCCTCCCAAGCTCTGCAAGCGGTAAATTTCTCTGACCTACTTGTATCTTTATCAATATTAGTTTTCTGACGAAAAGTTGGCTTTCTTGATTGCATCATGGTGGATCAACTATGAAATGTTCATTTAAACTATATGCCTCTATTGGTGACATCTCTCGTGACTGGTCATTTGAATTCTTTTGTATCCAATTTTGGGTTTCTTGAATTAGAGCAATAGCTAGCAGATGATATATTTACAAGCATTTCTTTCGTTTTTTTCCGTGGTTTGCTGGTTGTTTTGGTTTGAATCTTGTCATGTTTCAATAGCTCTGCCATTGCCACAAATGGAAAACATTTGGCTTTATGGGACTTGTGTCCCAGTCTCCCAGGTTTTGAATGGGAAAAACGTGGGTAAAACAAAAAAGAGATTGCCCAGCGGATTAGAGCGTAGCAATTTTTCCTCAAGTACTGTTGGTTTACCGAGAAAAATGCCGAGGGACATAAGATGGGATGTGTCAGGCGATGTTCACCGTCTTTTCCTCCGTTCATAAGCGTCGCAAATAATTGTTTATGACTGGTCACTAGTTTTGCTGCTTTATATGGTGCTATGTGTGCTCCTATCGCGGTATGATTTTGCTCATAATTGTTTATACAGCGGGTTGAGATGCCAATAGTTTTATTCATAAGATGGAATGGCACCACCTTTGTGATCGTGAAGCTGAGCTTATAAGCGAGACAGGCCCTAATGATTGCTAGGACATCGTGAAGAAGTTCTATATTCAAATCCTTCCAGCCTTTTGACATATTTGCGTTGCGATAATGATTCCTCATGTAAAACGACCAGTGATATAAATTGGCATTGTGGTTTTTCTCAACTTCTTGAGACGCCTCTTTCCACAAAGATAGTGTGTGACTAAAGGGAATTACGAATGGATATGCATCAGTATCTTTCTTGTTTTAGAATAAAATGTTTGGGTAATGTGCCCTGCCTGGTGGTTTATCACTGGTAATCTGATGATGATATTGGATGTCCCGAAGTCTTTGTCAGTTATTGGTTGCCATTTTTTAAGAGCACTGCTTTTTTACCAAAATTATTTGTTTGGTTAAAGGTGGTGACGGCTATGAAAATACAAGGTGGAGATGAAGCCGTCTCTGAAGCTCTTAATCGAGCACGAGAGCTATACATAAACAAAGTTCGAGCTAGTGCTGCTGCTGCAGAGTTGGCTTCACTGTTTGCCGAATGTGCTATTGCTGAGGCCATCCCTTCTCAACATGGAACCTCATTTCACAACATAAATGGCCACTCGAGTGAACCAGTAGCTCGAGGAACTTCAATCCTTGCTGAGACAGGACGTTCTCAAATCGTGCTTGATGCATCCTCAGATGGAAGCAGCTTCGTCTGTTTACAGTGCGGTGGTCTTGTGAGCAGTCATCGTAGAGAGGAACATTTTGCATTCTGGTGTAGCAAAATCTGAGTTTGCCGAGCACTTGGTGTTTGGCCTGTACATTTATCGTACGTTGACAGACATTTATGTGAAATGTGTGCAACATTCCAATGGGGTGCAGCGTAACATTTGATGGCCTCGAGCAGCGCGATGAAACAATCTTCACTTGGATGCAGGGTACCAGTGAAAGGATGCAGGTACCAGTGAAATTGGGTATATTATGAATCTGATGAATGTTCCATTGTGTCGTCGTATTTATATCTTTGGTATAGTGGATGCACAACATTCTTGTAGGTTTAGTGTCACATTATGATTTGCCGTTGATGGTTTAATAAGAACAGTGTGCAACGGAGGCACCGGATAAAATTTTCGAAAAAAAACATAAAATGCAGGTTGACTGAAAGATGTTAACCTGGTCGGACAGAGTTCGGATCCATACGGAAGAAATAAAAACAGGTTAACAGTACTACTAAACTAGTCCATCGTTTTTTCTCAAATTAACGAGTGCTTCATTGTATGTTCTGTACCGATATACACAAAGGCCAATCAGCCATCGACCAAAGAAAAAAGAAGAAACAAAAGAAATAAACACATGATACACAACCACTAGCGTATATTTGATACATTTCCCTCTCAAAGATTGATTTACATGACACTGGCCGTCAACGAAGATGCATTCAACAGTAGTTCCAATTCACAGAAATGTGACTAAGGCTACAAAACTCCAAGGTGGAAAACCACTTTTCCATTTCATACTCATTTCTACCATCGTAGTTACCAGTGTCTCCCAAAACTGTTACTTATACCTCCCCTGCTGCATTTCAATACACGGGATGAGAATGTGCTATGGCGTTATCAAAATAGATAGTGGCATCGACACATTCTGGTTTTACCTGCACTTATTTCAATACAATTCGCTATGTAGAGACAGTTGAGATATACAAGCTAGCGACCATTTCTATACATGACGTCATGAAGAGCTTGTGGACGAGGCCTAGTCCTCATGATGGTTTCATCACTGTGTCTAATCAATTCTGATAGTCTCCAAGGTTTTTGCCACTTCCATTTGAACTGTAACAACCACTGATGATGACTCCTCTTCCATCTCCACAGTTTCCCACCCTGTCCAACAAGTGCTAATTTCTTCATTGACAACTGTCCAATAGGAACCATCTGTGTTTGCCGGAACTTGAATAGTAAGTCAATGGAACTTTACGTAGCAACACAGAGTTCAAGGAATAGAAACCAACCTTTCTTGTTTGATCCATGAACGCAGCCGACTCTCTGACTGAACCATTAACTATTCCTGCGGTGTATTTGAGTTGTTTCTGTGCTGGAACGGGAATAGGAGAAAGAGAACCAGTCATGTCATCGGCATCGTGTTTGTGGATGCTTCCCTGTAGCAATTGTACGGTCCAGACATAAGTAGAAATAATTGAAAAACGAAATCAACTGAAGGAGAAAAACAAAAAACATAAACAAAAACAATCTTACTGCAGGTGGTGTTCCCGATGCCATGGCCACGGTATGTTTTAGCTCCTTCTCGACTTCCTTCCTTCTAACTTCACTTTGTCGCAACAACCCTACTAGTTCCTTTAACTGATCTTTCATCTCTTTGATTTCAACATCTTGTTCCCACAATTTGCACCTTTTGATCACAAGTAAATCCATAAAATTGATTTTTGTTCCGAAATGGTTTTTTTTACAGTAACTTGCTTCTCTAAATGCTAAATTATGTGACGTTTTGGTAAAAATACAAAAGGGACACAGAGAAGAAAATTTCAATCAGACTAGGAAAAACCTATTCACCTGGCTTCACCAAGATCGTTGAATGTATACTGGAGTAGGTTCTTTGCATCCCCCATAGAACGTAGTTGGTTCCAGCGTCCACGATTGCTGACGCAACGCTCTCGTTCTTCTGCTTCTGAAAGCTGTGAAGCCATTGCGACAAGTGAATTTGATGAAATACTCAGCATGCTTTCAAGAGAAGAAATTCTAGCCATTCTTGCGTTAGGTGACATTGAAGATGCCCTGAAAAAGATGAGAAACTAATCAACCACAGTTCAAAAAATTTCGTAACATTCAAGCATGAAATGCTGTCAATACTACACTGTGTAAGAACTAAGAAGAATAATGTCTAAATACGATATCGCCCACATGAATAAAGAACTAATTTTGATGTCATTCTCACCTAGAAAAGCCATTTTTTCCACTATTTGGAGAGACACCCTTCAAAGCAAATTCATCAACTTGTCTCAAAACAGCCAACTCTTCTGCCAATGCAGCTCTACTGGAAATGAGAAAACAAAGCTGTTAGATATAATACCGCGATTTGCATGTCTGAAGGTGCATGATGAAAATATAACATATAACACAATATTCAAATACCCAAACAAATTAAAGCAAATATCATTAAAACTATAACTACTGCATACACTTGGCTTTGCCTCTCATACTCATAACGAACTTCATGAACATTCACAATAACTTCGAGCTCATGCTCAATCCATCGCTGCATGGACTTCTCGTTACTCTGGAAAAAAAAGTTAGTTTTACACGGTCAAGTTTCGTCAGAAAAGATTAGCATCTTATTCACAAGGATTAGAGTATGCAGGTACCTGCCCATTAACACCATTTCCATTGCTAGACACTGAGAAAGAGATGACTATCAGTATACATATAAGAAGTGGGGGCTGTTCATTATTTCGTTTTTGGTGAACCATAAATATGAATACTTGAGTTTCCAAACATCATCAACATTGTTAGATTCCAGAAAATTTGGATGCGTCAAGTCATTACATCGCTCAGTACAAAGAACATGAGGTGACAAAACCAATAAAATTATCGAAAGAAAACACCTACCAGAGTTGTCGCGAGCTGATTTACGTGCTTCCAGCAATTCTTTCAGTCTCTTGGTAGCCATTGCAGCTTCCTCCGTCTTCCTCTGAAGGACCTGAAATAAAATATCAGGGAGTTCCCATTAGTATTTGTACATATTAAAAACGGAATGCTATCCTTTTGGAATCACTCTTTATTACAGCTAATATTTTATTCAAGGGAAAAATCGAGGGTAGGGCCAAATTTATCTCCAATAAATATAGTATGACATAGTAAATATTTAAATAAATATTTATTGGATTAAAGAATTCCAGTATTTTGCAAATAGATGAGTAAAGATAAGCTTAATTGTTCTGAACTCTATTTGTGATGCAAACAGAGGGTTAAAAAAACCGATTAACTGTTTCGACAACATTGATATCATATTAACATCTAACTATCTTTTTAGTCCATAAAAATTGAAACTAGACATAAGGTCTAACCATTTTTTGTCGCTGATTCAGTGCTTGCAATTTATGTCTCTCATACTCGTTTCTTCTTCCCTCCTTCCGTAACTGTATGGAGATTGTATGTCAAACAGAGCTCAATATTTGGAAGTAAGAGAAATCAGTAGCGAAATATACCTGCAGCAATTCCTTTTCGCGAGATGCCTTCCATTGTCGAAATTGTTCAGCCTCTTGCTTAATCTTATGTTGCAATTGAACCTACAAAATCACTGAATGTTAGAAACCAAAAAGTTTGACAAATATGAATAAACAGGAAGAAAATGTGCGACCTTTTGTGCCTTTATGCATTGTATTTCCTCTTGCAACTTTTTAGCAGCTTCATCGCTCTTCTGTTTCTGCTTTAGAAGTTGAACCTGATTCTCTTGTTTCTTTTTAAGATCTTGTATCTGATGTGTACAAATGGAAACATTTAGCATAGAAACATTAGAATGAGAAAAACAAAAGATAATTGAGACAGGTAATAAGCTACAAAAATGAAAAACGGAAAACCTGAGCTTCAAGAACTTTCAGTTTCTGTGCATGCACATCTTCCAATTTCTGTTGTTCACCAGTATTTGCAGAAAGATTTTCGACTTCTGTCAGAAGTCGATCCCTCTCATGCTGCATGAATTAATAGGTGGATGAGTTAGGTTAAATACATAAAGCTAACAGCATTATAATTTATCATACTACGAAACCTGAACAGTCCTTTTTTCCTCCTCTAGTTCCAATATTTTCTTTCCAAAATGTTGCTTAAGAGCCATGGCGTTATGGCCTCCAAAAAGTTTCATTTCTGACTGCAAGATGATGTACAAATTTAGACTCAGTTAAACAAATATTGGCAAGAAAATTGTTCCATACAGTGCAATAGTGGCAAATGTGCACATATCTATACTTTATTCTATATTATTGAGCATTCAAACACAGACACTAATAATTTTTCTTCTAGAGTTAGAGGATGTATTTTCTGATATGAACAGAAAATATCAGCCAAATATGCCCATCAAAGATAGAAGCTGATTTTAGAATGTCAATTACCTCCTTCTGCTCCAATCTTCGATTCAATTCATTCAGTTCTTTATCCATACTATTCTGCAAATAAGTATGCTCCAACTCTTTAGCCGTATCTTCATCAACTTCTCCAGAATCACCTGAAATCATTCACAAACAAACCACAAGTACAGAAATTACTCTTGAATATCTAAAGGTAAATTAAGTTTAACTACGTAAATTCCTCCGTCTTGACAGGATTCGACTTTGATTCATGGATAGAAAACTGAAGATTAATTGGAAGCTAAGTTCGAACTCGAAAAACATACTGCTCTCACTCATTTCATAGTCAGGTGATTCCATATTTTGCAATCCCCTTTTGAGCCCTTCACTTTTTATCAAACCATTTCCATAAACCTGCAATGTAGTAATTTCACTTCGAAGAATGACAGTATAGATTTACACAATCTTTGATATTTGATGCCAAATGAATCATCTATTTATGATTGAATGACCCTTAAAATATAATTGCATACTTTAGAGTCAGCTTCATATAGCTCAAAGGAAGTGCCCCTATTGCGAAACTCATTGAGTTCCCGACACAGCTCCTCATTAGTAGCCTCGAGAAAAGAAATCCTATCCTTGAGACCCTGTACAAGTTTAACACTAGCTAAGACTCTTCCTCTATTTATTTTTAAACACGTGAAAGCTTCATGTTTGTACCAGTTGAAGACTTTTCAACCACAAAGGGGGTTAAGAATAAGGATAATCCACTTCACCTGCATGTCATTAAAGGAAACTCCTCCTCCACGAGCACAAAGTTCTGCTTGCATAAATTCTAATTGCTGACGCATCCTCATCATTTCATTAGATATTGGGTCTCTGTTAATCTGATCATCGAGAAACTAAATTCATTCAATTTGAAAACATTGAAAGGTAACCATCGGCAGTTAATATGGTAAAAATAACACATTGAATATGGGGAGAAACAGATTCTACTGCAACACTTACAACAGGTTTATTCTGGATATTTCGAGCACGATTGGCATACTTTAAAGTGTTGAGGGTTTCTTCAGCATTAATATCAGCAGGACTAATACACGCTGATGAGATGAGTTAAAACACAAAGAGCATCAGTAGTCTAAAGGTATTCCTTTAAACATTTTAAACCACATTTCTGAAGATACGAAAATAGATTACTGGGATATGGAAGTTTTAATGAAAATCAGGCACAAAAAAGCTTATGACAAACTATGCATTACCTATCATAACTGTTCTACTGTTGCCACCGAGAGAATCCTGCCAACATCCAAAGAATAAAATTTTAAGAACCATGGAGGGATAACTACTGCATTATACAGGAAATGATGTGACAGACCTGCAGTAACCGAGTAAGTTTGCTGTCCCGATATGGCACATGAACTCCCTCTTTTCGCTTTTTCTCATCACCAAGAGCACTAATAACATTCCCAAGAGCAAGAAGCCCCTTGTTAATGTGAACGCCTGTAAAAGATATGTTACAAACATTCAACATGAAAATGAGCCCATATGAACAGATAAAAATTACTTCTCTAACTCTAACCTTCTTTAAATCGTAAGCCATCAGAGCCTGTTCTCTTGGCACGTTCTGATCCGGCAAGATCCACCAGATGCAACTTGGCACAGAGATATTCATCAGCCATACAGTCAGGTAAATTGCCATCATTAGACTGACCTGGTTGGAGTTTACGCATCTGCTCCATTGTTATGGTGAATATGGCATGAGAACGGCTGAGAGAGAAGAAGAAATTATTGCAGTCATCAATAACTTGACCAAAGTTAGGCAGAAGATTTCAGCAAGAGATGCATCTTTTCATCTACTATGCCATCTACACTTTTCAAACCAGGAAAGACCTACTATCCTGTTCATTATCGTGTGAAAGTTCGATGAATATGGATATAGTGAATACACAGGTTAAATCGATTAACATAGCCTTTTGTAAGGCAACATTCACAAACTACAGGTGTCAGAGGATATGTTGAGAACTTAGAACAAATGGCCATCAGTTATACACTTATTTTTCTATAGGAAAAACAGTAGGATTTTGAAATGCAGTGGCATAATAATAGGGAAAAGTGGTTAGGCCATTATAGTTCAGCCAACTGAGGAACTTCGACCAAACAGTTTAGACACATGAATTTGCAGCAAATTACAACTTAATAGACACCAACAGTTGATATTGGATCACCGACCTCGATTGGTTGTTCATGTTTGTACTCCCAGTTGCTCTGCTTAGTGATCCTTTCTCCAGGCAATCAACCATTTCTTTGAGTGTATTTACACTGCATTCAGTGGATCCAGCAAGCGTAATTACACCATCTGATGTTTCACGGATTTGTATAGGAGGTTTCCCAGGGATGTTTACTTTTCCCGCATGTCCATTTGCTACCTCTGGCTTACTGGCGGAATTGGGATCGAGAAGGTCTTGTACCTCTTCTTTATGAATCTATAGGAAGAAGAAGATACAATCTCAACCATAACATGAGATGCTATATAAATCGGACGCTAATATGAAACAAAATATCATGAACATTATAATGCTCGCAATCCTTCATTAATAGCTTTTTTTTAACCTTAATTAAAAAGAAAGACATTATCTAAATATTACATGTAATATAGCCTTTGTCTTCACATGTATAAATGCATGAAAGCATTATAATTATTTTCTTCTAGACACGTTTCTTCTTATTGGAGTGGAGGAAACGTTCTTTTCATTTAAATGATATGCAGGATACCTATAGATGTAAAGGTAATCACTTAAAGATCAATAGAAGAACCGGACAAGGTGATTGGATAAACCTCAATGAAGGAAACATGCAGTTGGAATTCAATTTCATTCTTCAATGTTTCAATCTTGCTAAACAAAGCATTCATCACTTTGGGAATTAGCCCAGTTTCATATCCATCTTTGAGACTAGTACCCATGGTGTATGTTTTTCCTGACCCGGTCTGCACCACATTGGAAAGTCAAACATTTAAATATCATAATTAACCCTAGCCACCAATATAAAGTGAACCTCATTAGTGAACAAAAGGTTAACAGCATGTAATCTCACCTGTCCATAGGCAAGAACAGTAGCATTATAACCTTGAAACAAGCCATCGACAAGTGGTGCAACACATTCATCGTACATTAGTGTCGATGGAGATCCCGTGCTTCCATAAACATGATCAAATGTAAATGAATGGGAACCAATTTGTACCTGTTGCACAGTGTAGTATCCATTACAATAAAAGAATTGATGAGCTAGGCAATCTGAATATTTAGTGCATTTTTAGTACGTAAATATAAGACAAACTTCTTAAATAGAAAATTCACTAGTCCGAACCAGGAAATCAAAATAGAAACGGTTCTGGAACAAAAACGTTAAAAATCATACATCCTACAAAAATTTTTGGGTAAACTTCGAGGAACTGAGAAAGTAAATAGATATCGCAAACTCAGATGTGTGTAGCGTTCTTGCACAAATGCATATTCATGCAGCTAAATTAGGCAAAATTTTCAAACGTTTTAACTCGAACCTTCTTTCTTCTAAAGTGTATATAACAACAATAAACATCACAATATAAGAGAGGATTCGTATTAATCCTCCTGTAAATATGAACAGATACAAAACACAAAACAAAACCAGGAAGGAAAAGAATTGGTTTTTTATACTAAGTTCCAAAAGAAGGAATCATCCAACAAAAGTTGATTCCACCAAAATATCTCCATGTATCCAGAATGGGAATGAAGTCAAAATACGTAAATACAGAAAGGGGTAAAGAAAAAAGAAAAATTTGTGTACAGAGCAACAAATCCCAGAAACAATCAATGATCCAATACAGAATCTTCAAGGGTATCAGATGCCAAATGTTTTTTCTTCTATATCAGAGACCAATCCCACTCAAAATCCTGAATGGTTTAACAAGTCCAGAAATTTTTAAGGAAGAACATAATATGATCTTCCTGTGCCTCAAACTTCCATCACTTCCACTTCCATGAATTTGCGTTTTTCAAGTGCTAAAAAAAGTCGTCTCATAACAATGCAAAAGAAAATGTGAGAATTATGAAAGTTTTTGCTATTGTTAGACAACTCAACACTGGATTGCTGTGGAATCACCAAAGAGCTCACAAACACAGCACCATGCACAGCCTCCAGTAATCACAAGCAAGAAAACCAAAACTCTTTAGCATCACAGAACGATCAGATCTTTACGAATCCAATCAATTCCACAAGAAAAAAAAAAGGCCAAATTCATCCCACAATCAATCACAGCACCAAAACGCATGTTTCTTCAAATTGCAGCAAATTCACAACTCCACACTAAAAACAGGTCTCACGTGACAAACATTGACAGTACCTGAGGCTTCCCAGGTACTACGGTAACACAATCTTCACAGCCCTGAAGCCTTTCGTCTCCTACCAAAGGTCTGATGTGAACTGCAACTTTTACGCAACAATCCTCCCCAGAAGAATTAGCTTCCATCGGGAGCGACAAACTTTAACAAAATAACGAAAAAATAAAGTAAACCAAACCCACAAGAAAGAGAAAGCTAAAATGTATTAATGCGGGGTTGACAAACAGTTCAGCAGAAATTTGTACAGAAATGAAGGTGGAGAGGAGAATTTCTTGGACCAGAAAATGATGCAGCAACCAGAGAGAGAGCGACGAAAAGCTAAGAAGATTGCCAACTAGATAGTGCAAGAGAGAGAAGAGAGTGTACACACAAAAAGGGCAGTTGAGGGAATTGAAGAAGACGAAGAACAATCCTCTCCTCTTCTCTCTCCGAGGTTGTTTCAGTGTGTGTAGCTAGCTGTGAGCAAAGACAGCGCACCTTTGCTCGATATATTATTAATAACTTGTGTCAAACTTTATTCAAACGTAAATAATTTAATTAGCTCCTTCATAAAAATAAATATCAAATCTCAAATAAATTGTACATATATCATTATTATAATTTTGTGAGATGTCTTACATCCATTGATTTCAGAGTTTGTATCTATGAACTTGAACGGTTATCCTTTAAACTAACTTTTTAGAGTTGAGTTAGATTTAAATCTCAATCTTAACAAGATCAGAGTCCAGACCCACCATTATGTATTGGAATGTTCTATGGATCATCCGATAATATCTTATAAACTTTACATTCCAAATGTCCACTGTGGAGGCTTGAGTTATGTGTTGGACTGTCCTATAGGCCACTCAATAATATTTTGTAAACTTCACGTTCCATATATTCATTCTAAGGAGGTGATATCTTTGTTAGATTAAGTTCTTGTAAGTTGTATATACAGACTTCGATAATTCTAATTTCTTGAACTAGTTTTTTAGGTTGTGTTATGTTCAGATATCAATTTGAACACGTATCATTCATATGCAATGTCATACTAGTCCATCAATAGAAAATTATTAAAGGTGGAAAAAAAAAACCTGTTATTACACTCAAATGTAACATTTGATCAATTGCAATACCAAAAACCAATACTTTCTAATTTAAAAGACAATTTATACTTCTTTTTTCCCGAACTCATTAATCAAACTTTTACTCAACTGATTTTTCATTGGTTCGACCATTAAATAAATCTGGATATGTTTATAACTCTTTGACATTTTCGTATCATGTTTTTGTATTATACTCTCTAATCATCCGTGTAGCTAAAATACCATATCAACGATCCCTCAAAAAACATTATAATGATGTATAATTTATTTTCGTTTCTTTCTCTTTCGAGTTGGTCTCACATGAGACCGTCTCACGGATACTAATCTGTGAGACGGGTCAACCCTACTCATATTCACAATAAAAAGTAATACTCTAAGCATAAAAAATTATACTTTTCATGGATGACCCAAATAAGAAATCCGTCTCACAAATTCGACCCGTGAGACCGTCTCACACAAATTTTTGCCTTCTCTTTCAATTAGCTAAAAAAAGGATGTTACCAGGCCTAACGGTCAGCATCAAGTCTCCAGTGATACTCCATAAATGATTTGTTTCCTTTGTTTAATTAAAAACTTGGTTTTTGTTAAGACTTACGGGTACAAATCTTGTTGTATACGTCGATTCACGCTACCAATTCCCATTTACGAGTCAATTAATGTCTGGACTTAAAATTAGTTGGCAATCCATCACCCTAACAAGATCTTCACTCCTTTTAAAAATATATAATGATCTTATAAACGATTCATTTATTAAAATTAGGGGTGTTCATCGATCTATTCGGTTCGGTTTTTGGTTTTTTATTTTGGTTTTTTTTTGTTTTCGGTTTTAGAAATATATAATCCGATATCCGAACTATTTTTCTTCGGTTCGGTTTTTTACTAAAATGGTTTGGTTAATTTGGTTTTGATATAATTATGTAAATTAATAATATAAATATATTGTAAGATATAAAATGTTAACTTTCTATATGTTTTCTAGTAAAATATTTAAATATAAGGTCTAAATTAATTAAACAAACATCAATCAACTAAAAATTGTTCAAAATGGTTTTTCTTTCACTAAACATCATATTAAAATATATAATATAAATAAAAATAAAAAAATATTAATTTAATGAAATTTCGGTTTTTTCGGTTTTGACATACATAATCCAAAATCGAACCAAATAAACTTCGGTTTTAACATTTATATCCGAATTACAAAATTCAGCTTTCAGTTCAGTTCGGTGTTCGATTTTTTCGGTTTAGATTTTCGGTTTTTTCGGTTTTATCCGAAGTTTGAACACCCCTAATTAAAATAATAATATCAATATGATTGAATCATAAAATAATTTGAGTTAATCATGTTCATAAATCGAAAATAAATATGAATCAACTGTTACAGAATCACGTCATATAGTCATGTTTGTGATGCGTGATATTGAAATTACTTAATGTGAACAAAAAATAAATAAAGTTTTGCTTTTTTTAAAAAATATTTTTTGATATCATAGAGAAGCTTTGCTAGGAAATGAAACGTAAATGAATTAAATAAACTTAAAAAAAAAAAAAAAAAAAAAAGAGAGAGAGAACAGCGACGCGCGGCTCCCAACGGTATCCGTGTTTCCCCCGCTTTCTGGTGAATGTGCATTTACCTTTTTACCCACCACTGGCTTTAGTGGATTGTACGTTTGGTATTGGAATAAGAATAACAGGAAAAAAGGTGCAAAAGACAGGTAAAACCACGTGATGTATGGAATCCACTCCCACTAGCACGAGGGCACTCTTGTCTCTGCATACAAACAAAGTACAATACACGCACTCTACACTCATTTATTACCATATATATGTGCATGTACACTTTTTTTAAATATAAAAAAAATTAGATATGTGCATGTACACTTGTTTAAAAAACTTTTTTATTAAACGAATTTTTTTAAATAAAAAATCGACTTATTTTTAGTTTTTGTTTTATTTTTAAATTTTTTTTTATAGGAGCGATTAGTTTTTGGATTTGAAGGGGTTTTTTTGTGTGGAAGAAAGTGATATTGATTTTGATTATCTTTATCGATACGTTATCAAATGAATTTATCGCATAGATTTGTCTTTGTCTTATTAGTATGATGAGTGAGTCTTATGTGAGACCGTCTCACGGGTCATAATCCGTGAGACGGGTCAACCCTACCCATATTCACAATAAAAAGTAATACTCTTAGCATAAAAATTAATACTTTTTCATGGGTGACCCAAATAAGAGATCCGTCTCCCAAATACGACCCGTGAGACCGTCTCACACAAGTTTTTGTCTAGTATGATATGCAGACTGTATCATTAACTTGAAAGTTTACCCAATAAATGCCGAAATATAATAGCTACAAATTTTATCGTCATAAAAAATTATTTAAATATATACAAATTATATTAGTTTTTATGTATAATATGTTTTTGTGTAAGATATTATATGCCATCACTATTACAATTTTTTAATCACATGCCAAAAATTATATGAGATCGTTTCATTAGTTAATTTTATTAGAAGAATCTCTAATCTGACCCGACTCATTAAAAATTTTATATATAAATATAATGGATTCGTGTCATGAATATAAATTTATGATGCGATATATTATAATTTAAATTATTCTGATGAACTAATTAATTAGTGGACCCTTTTTAATCATCAATTCACTTCCCGTTATTGGTTGCGTGGGGTGGGGTGAAGGCTGTGGGGTACTATTCCCAAAATCATGTAGAAAAATAGATATTTCACTAAAATTAAATATTTTTTGATTGACTAAATATATCTGGATAATGGATCCCATCACATTTAATTATAAGCATAAATAAACATATACAAAGGAAAAGATATTTTGTTGAATTATGCCGATTGTCACACAACATGTGTGATGTTTTCGTATCACAAATAATTATCACAATTAAAGTGTGATTATTGGCCATTGTGGCTTTCAATCAAGACACAAAGTCACATGTTAGGAGACAAATTATAAGCAACTTAATGCTAATTAAAAACCCACAATTGATAGAAACTCACAAGCTAAGGGAGGCGAATGATTCACATATTAAGAAATTTTTGGATCGATTTTGTTTGTTTGTTTAAGCTTAAGGCAAAAACTTGTGTGAAACGGTCTTACGAGGTCTTATTTTTTTGAGACAGATCATTTATTTGAGCCACCTATGAAAAGTATTACTTTTCATGTTAAGAGTATTATTTTTTATTGTGAATATCGGTAAGGTTGACACGTCTACAAATAAAAATATGTGAGATCATCTCGCAAGAAACTTTATCTACGGTTAATAATGGAGTTGAACTTTTGACATAATAGACTAACTAATAAATTTAAAATCATTATATGTTAAGATGTACACAAAAACTCTCATTAAACTGTCCACGTATATCCGATCCGACAAAACTAATGCAAATTATAGTATTACTTTCTACTATAAATATAAATTAGATCGACTCGTCTCATGAATATAGATCTGCGAGACCATCTAAAAAGAAACTATACTATAAAATATAAAATCACATTTTTATCGTTATCCAAGTCATTATTTGATTACACGACGATGAAAAACAATCGATATATCATCATGCATACCAAACGATATATAACAAAAAATTAGTGATGATAAAATTATCATTTATATATTTGATATTTTAAGTTTAACAAAAGGGAATTTTAAAAAATTAATTGTTATATAGAAAACATTAAGAAAGGGATTAGAATGAAAGGGACAACGGTTGAAAAGTGGTAGCAATGTAAAAGGGTGAGGCCCACACATCTAGAGATAACCAGCTGGTAGTCTCCACCTCACATGGGCTTTTCACCACCCCAATAATCTCTTGGGCCCACTCTCGCCCAGTCAGATTCAAGGCTCCTTGTAGGGCCCAGTCCACAGAAATTAGTGGTACTTTATTATTATTATTACTACTTCACTATTTTACCAAACAAGTTTACTTATTTATTATATATATTGAAAGTATCTGAATTTTGAAACCTTCATCAAAAGTCATGTGGTGGATCATTCTTCATTTATTTATTTTGAGTGTGAACAAGTTCATAATTCACACATTTATAATAGTTATTTTACCTGTCATCAAGTCACATAATATGCATGGAAGAAAGTGCGTAACAACAAATATAACATTATGTTGGGTACAATAATTGTTTTTGTTTGGTAGAGTCATTGAACCGCGGTGCTTGAGCTGCTATGCTGCGATTTAAAAGATTTGAATTGCACCATTACCATCAAGTTATAGCTTTTGGTAAAGCGATAAGCACTCGGTCTTACAAATGGTATCAGAGCTAAGGTCACGGGTTCGATTCCCATCGATTATTCGCATTGATTGCAAGGAGTCCAATTATTTGGAAGGAGATTGTTGGGTGCAATAATTTTCCCTGCTTGGTAGAGCGATCGAACCGTGGTGCTTGAGCTGCTGTGCGGTTTAAAAATTTGAATTGCACAATTACCACCAGCTATAGCTTTTGGTAAAGCGGTAAGCACTCGGTCCTACAATTGGTATCAGAGCCAAAGTCACGGGTTCGATTATCATTGATTGCAAGGAGTGCAATTATTGGGAGAGAGATTGTTGAGTGCAATAATTGTCCCTGTTTGGTAGAGCGATCGAACCATGGTGCTTGAGCTGCAGGTGCGGTTTAAAAGATTTGAGTTGCACTATTACCGCTAGCTATAGCTTTTGATAAAGCGATATATAATTGTCTCGAATTATAAAACTTAAAAAGTTAGTTAATAATTCAGTGATTATGATGATAAAGTCAACACCATTTCATGAATCCAACAATTCAATGAACAAAAGCGATTATGGGTCTTACGAGATTGGAGCACCGATGGTCCTTTGGTGAGTAGGCAGTATATTAATTAGAGGGTGGTCCATTAATTGTATTAAATATAATTGATGACATTATTAATACTGGCAAATGAGAAGTGGTCCCATTGTAATTGAGATTTTAGGTGTCTTTTCCAATGCCTTTATCCCATTAAAAATATAGCCATTGTTTGGTGGAATTGAGTAATAATAATATGTTGAGACTTGAGGTTATAATCTAAAGCTTTAGTGGTCAAATTTCTTTTAGATGCTTCTGTCATATTAATCAAATCTAATATGCTTTCTACAAAGTACAAAGATATATACATACATATAAATCCAATGTATACATGTGAATATACAAAATTATAAAATCCATTACATTAGTATGTTTTTTCTTTTGATCTTATAACTTAATCGTTAAAGTTTGATTTCACTGATAAATTGATATGTTATTTTCTCACTTTTGGTTTTTTTCTCACTTTTGGTTTTTTTCTCAGTGTTGATGTGATGTTGAATATATTGATAATGTCTGACGTCACATCATTAATATTTTATGTAATGTCAATTATGTCAGATATTATCTCATCAGTGATCGATGTCACGTCGGTATACTAGAAAAAAAGGGAATGGAAGTGGAAAACATAACAATTTAGAAAACATAATAATTTATTATGACACATTTTGGTTTGATTGGCATAATAAATAATTAAAATTAAATAATTAATTAGTGATCGATGAATGTATATTAGAAATATATCCTTATTTCATCACCTGTATCAAAGAGTGACATGATATATTTACTAATAATCATGTGCACGTACTGTATGCACATGATTTTTTATTTTTTTTTGTAATACAAAATTTTTGGGTACGTGTTAAACCATTTATGCCAAAAAAAACTTCAGAGATTATATAACATACAACTAAGAATTGTGTTTTTTTTTTTTTAATAAATAAATTTCAAAACTAATTTGGCTGGTGGGGCTTTTCAAGAGTACTGTAAAACGCCAACAGCAGTAGCGGATGCTGCAAAATCATTTTGCAACTGTGTGCTTACAGTATCAGTGAATGTTGCACTCTGTCTGGCAGCTCTCCCGGCCCCCTGCATTCGAAGTCGTGATTCCCTTAAAGACTTCTTCGTTTTTAGTGTGATTCTAGTGTTGAATATGCAAGATTTAAGCTTTAAATTGCGCATGTGAATTTTCAAAATCTATTAAACTTTGTGAATACAAACAACTTTTTTCACAATTTTGTAATTCTAACTTTCCTCGCATTTGTTTCTTTATTACATTTCTTCAATCCAAAATTCTTCTATCAATTTGTTTAAATTTTCTTTCAATCCAGATTTCTTCTTCGAAATAACCATTATTGATGTGTTTTTATGTTTTCATGGACATGTTATTGTCGGGAATTGATCTGTTGAATATATTATTTCGTATATTAGAATGATATGAATATTACAACCTATTACTTTGTTGGAGTTTGTTCGAGTTGTGCATAAAATATTAGAAATCGATTTAATAAAGTTTACTATCAAGTTATCAACAAAATACTCATTTATGGATATATAATCTCAACATGAAGTTCAAGTCAATATCGTTGATGACGACACTTTAGATTTTATAATGCAACGTCCCAATATGTATATGTTGCATTATACATGGACACAAATCCCATTGATCATCAGGTTGGTTTTGATGAACGCGAATCATATGTTTCACACATATATCTTCGATTCACGGTTCAATAACCAACATCATACTTCTTCATATGAGGTTTTCATGAGCCAAAATCATATATTGCAAGTCACTAAAGGACTAAGCGACTAAGCAATATTTATTCGGAACATGGAAGTGGATCGTTATATCAATATATCACCATTATGTTTGAACCAAATCCTGTTGCATGCTGTCCAAATACGACACTAGGTTGGGACATAAATGTTGGTGGAGCAAGTTTGAATCTAGAAAGATATACTTGCACACCAAACAATGCTGGCTTGAATACGGGTGCTCGTTGTCCGAATCTAGATACTGATGATGATGTTTCTAGGAGTGATATTGAACTGGAGATATCACATGGCGATTAAGAAGAAGAAGAAAAAGGTGAATGCCGACGAAGATATGAATAATCATGCAATTCCTGATGAGAGGACATCATCTCGTCAACTACCTCGTGAAACGTTACAGAGGCAAATCATACAATTTCTTTCTAGAACTTTCTGAAATGCCATCATTTTTCAATAAAGTTTTCAGGGAAGAGCCTCTCGATTCTCTCGGTGCACCTTCTGGAATGCGAGAAACCTTCTATAATTAGGAGATAGGAAAATTATGCGTAAATATGTTTTTTAAGGATAAAAATGAACTGATTGCATCTGTGAAGGATTATTTTATCAGAGTTGCCAAACATGAGTATTGCGTCGTGGATAACACACATATTGTGTGAAAATTATGGTGCAAAAATTATTCTTCTTCGGTCATATATTGATGGGGTCTTCGAGATTCTTTCAAATCGAAAACAAGTTATTGAAAAATAACAAAATATGACAGACCTCACACATATATATCTACCAATGTCGTATAGACCATCATAACTTGAACAGTGATATGGTGGCACAACCGCAATTGGAAGTTGTACGACGTGATCTTTCATACGAGATTAAGTATATCATGGAAAATGTGAAATATATATATGAATACAAATCTCGTGTACGAAAGCATGACAAAATTTGAAACACGTAGTGGAAATTGGTTATGTTACATGAGAGACCTACATGAAACTACTTTTAAATATATGTGTGCCCTGAGATAGACGAATGACTACCTTTAAAATGCGCCGATGATGACTCAAATCCTAACAAGTCGAGATATATATGTTGCCATCGTCCATCTGTATTGTAAAACATATATTCTAATCACTGGGTCACCATCAATTATTAAACCCCAAATTATTTAAGAATCTTGTAACATGACAGTTTCTTCATCACGTCTAAAATGAAATGTATGTATCTCGTGTCGCCATCGTTCAACAAGAGCGATAATAAAATGATTGTCAAACACTCGAAAGTCACATTGTAAAACCTCATATAACACCATATGATTAAGTATGTAATGACACAACTGTGTAACTTATAAAATCCAAACCAAATTGTCTGATCATTTAACTCACTTGTAAGTAGAGGACACTGAGATATATGCTTCTATTTTCTATCGTTCTGAAATAAAATTTCAAAATATATGTTAGCATAAAATATTCTAATAAACAATGAAATAATTATAAAAATAATATTTTTAGAATAAATAAAAATAATAATATAATACTTAATGTACGTACGTGCACAAAAAAAATTTAACCTTTACTTCTCAAATACATGAATACTTGTTTTTTCCGATTGAGTGATTTATTCATCAGATACAAATATTGAATAGGATGCTGAGCTTTAAACTAATCAAATGAAAATTTTAAATTTTGACGTGCCTAATCTTGTAAAAACAAAAGAGATCAAAATGTTCAACTACCGACCGGGTTGCTTCTCCCTAAATAAAAGGAGATGAAATTCAAGACTTGAACCCCAATCAAACATTTCATCAGAATGTCGCTTCGAGCTACAGAAAACCTATACGTTTCTTTGCCCTTTCTTTTTTACTGCCAACAACAGTAGACTACAACTTAAGGAATCAGCCTCTAACCGACATCAAAATTCTTAGCAATTAATTTGGATATATATATATATATATATATATATATATATATATATATATATATATATATATATATATATTTCAATTTTCTTCATTGAGAAGTAAGAGTTTGTGGGTAGAAAAAAAAGACAAAATAAAGCTGACAAAAAAATGATCCCAAAACCCTTTATTTCAACTTCTCAACAAACTTTTAATAAAATGTATGCACCTCAAGTTTTTCAGCAATCCTACCACCAAGTGTTCGTATTTTATTGGTTAGATTGCATTTCTGAATCAGTATTTGTATAAACTAAAGTAATAATTAAATATGTTTTTAGGTTTTTGGATTCTAGTTATAAGATTTTTAGATTAAATAGATGATTGAAGCTTATAGAAATTTATTTACTTGGTTTTAATGGATTTGTCAAACCCTGAATGCGTGAATATATCAATCATTGAATTTATAAATGATGAGACGATAAATTGAAAGACGGAAGTTAACATAGTTTTTCTTTATCTAAAAAAATATCGTAAAATTTAAGCATAACACAGGATGATGCAAGGATGTTGATATTACAATTTGCATCAAATGGTGTCCATGAATATTGAAGGTCGATCGACACCATGGATTAGGGTGGATGATTATGTTATAATTCTGATACTCAATTCTTCAAATCAAAGGTAATAAAATAACTCAGTCGTTATGATCGAGTTATATATCGATGTAACATCCTGACATCATTACTAGTCTAGCTAATTGACTATTCCATTAATTAGGAGTGTCGTGAGTTCTCGACTTCTTAGCGGACTTCAAATCAAAGGTAATAAAATAACTCAGTCGTTATATGATCGATTTATATATCGATGTAACATCCTGACACCATTACTAGTCTAGCTAATTGACTATTCCATTAGGAGTGTCGTGAGTTCTTGACTTCTTAGCGGAGTTCATGACTTCTCAAGCTGATATGGAAACATACATGAAACTTGTTGAGTTTATGTTCACTATACTATGAATAAGAGGAGCACTTTATTTAAGAAACCGAAGGTAACTTAATCTTAATGAATGGAGAGAGTTACTAGAAAGGAAGGACTCAGATCAAGGGAAAATGAATTTTTCTGATTCAAAAAAGCACGTGCATGATCCTAAGGAGCATACTTCACCAAAAATGAGAAAGAGTTGAGAAGACGAAGATCGTTTGGGATATGGGGTTAGTTGGCACCTAATAGGAACCAAACGCCTGAAATAGGGGGTGGTGGTCTCTATTTTCTTTTAGATAAGAAGAAAGCATGTCGGGGTGAAGAAGGTGGCTACATACTTCATCTTTCTGAATCGAGACCAATCCTAGCCCGCGTCGTTCCAACAACCTACGGGGAGCACTTCAGTATACAGTCGTGTGATACATAATTTATACGTTTTTTATTATCTGTCATTTTTTTAAAAACATTCAATTTTAGTCAATTTTCACTAGAGAACCTCAGATACGTCAGAAATGTCTTGTGTCATATCATTTTAATATATAATATCATTTTTCCCCTCAGTTGGCTGCCGACATGCTAACATCTTTATGTAAATCCTATGCATATTGTTAAAACTATTAATATTCTTCACCAATCAAACCAATGCCATTTTGCCTTTATATCCAAATTTGTGAAAGGTCACTATATGTTAGGTGAATAATTTACTATATCCCCCTAAACCTAACCTTCCAGTTTGGTATACATTGCATCACATGCTTTCACTATTCTCTCTATTTATGTTGAAAGGAACTCCTCGTAAATTTCATATTTATGGTCTTAATTTACTAATTTGTTCTTTTTATTTTCTAATTTCAAACATGATTTTTCGTCAGAATGCTGATGTGATATCCGACTTGTTAGCAATGTTTGGTTATCACATCAAAATTTCTTGATACTACCTCATTCGGTCATTCCGATGAAAAAGAATTGAAATCGGAAAGAAATAGTGTAAATTAGTGGATTGACATCGTAAATTGACCCCTGCAGATAAAAAATTCAAAACAAAATGATGTTTTATCGACTTATTATGTTTAGTTTAGGGGGGAAATCAATAGAACGATAGTGAAACACAAACCAAGTTTGATTTCTTTCAATTTTCCAATCCCATTTTAATCAACCAAAGCAAATGTAACCACCAGTCCATAGATCTCATACGGTATAGTTTTGATAGAGGAAAAAAAGAAAACAAAAGCGTGATCCCTAAAATGTAATGACATCCCATGTACTTTTGGACCTCTCGTTTTCCTCAAACGATTGCTCCCAGTTTCTCTAACCTTTAAAGCATAGACATCCCATGTGGAGTAATCCTGTGCAAATTTTATTTTATGGATGTATCAAAGTTTACTTTCCAACTTGGTTCGTTTACATTTCAAGGCATGGCTAAGTCATAAATTCATCGAACAATTTCTTTCATTTCAACTAAGAGACGGTATCACAAATCTTTATCTATGAGACGAGTCAACCCTATTGATATTTACAATAAAAAGTAATATTCTTAGCATAAAAAATAATATTTTTTCATAGATGACCCAAATAAAAGATCATTCTCTCAAAATATGACTTGCAAAACTATCTCACACAAGTTTTTGTCTTCAACTAAAATAACGAATCGATTTCTTTAATAATATAAATATTGTAAAAAGAAGAAGATAAATTAAGTTTGTGGATAGTGATAGAAAATTGGGCCTTGGCATGTATCTTATAATCCAACAATAATGTTGACAAGCCCAATTCATTTGGATTGGGAAGTGGCCTAAATTAAAATTTATTGGACGAAAATTGAGATGAAATAAAAATTTTTTTATCAAAACGATGGATGGATACCAAATCTTGTAGCAATGGCTATCAGCAACTCGTTTAAACCCATCACTCTCAATTCTGGATTCCCGTTTTTCAGACACGAGTCCAGCTCTTTGAAAACTACCTCGAATTTCAACCCACGGGTGACTTTGTTGTCTTACAAGGCACCGCATCAATGGCGTCCCATCAAATCTTGCATGGCGGACCAAGAAATCGACATGGTGAAGACGAAGGAAGGAGTTTACGCAGCAAAGGCCAAGAAAGTTGTTGTCTTGTGGGATTTGGACAACAAGCCCCCTCGTGGGCCGCCGTTCGAGGCGGCTATGGCTCTCAAAGGGGTAGCACAGAAATTTGGTGAAGTTGTCGATATTTCAGCTTATGCCAATCGCCACGCTTTTATTCACCTCCCTCAGTGGGTAGTAGAGGAACGCCGTGAGCGTCGCCATACGGATTTTATTGAACGAAAAGGGATGTCCACGCCCTCCGAGCCGTATATCTGCTCGGTTTGTGGGCGGAAATGTACGACCAATATGGATTTGAGGAAGCATTTCCGCCAATTGCACGAGAGGGAGAGGCAGAAGAAGTTGACCAGGATGAGGAGTTTGAAGGGGAAGAAACGTCAGCGTTACAAGGAGAGATTTGTAGATGGGAATGAGAAGTACAATGCGGCGGCCCGCAGTTTGTTGACCCCCAAAGTCGGTTATGGGTTAGCTCAAGAACTGAAGAGAGCTGGGGTATTTGTTAAGACTGTCGAGGATAAGCCACAGGCCGCGGATTGGGCTTTAAAGAGGCAAATGCTGCATTCTATGAGCAGAGGTGTTGATTGGATTGTGCTGGTGTCGGATGATTCTGATTTTTCAGAGATGTTGAGGAAGGCAAAGGAAGCCAGGTTGGGGACGGTGGTGGTCGGGGATCGGGATAGAGCATTGAGTACGCATGCCGATGTTTGGATGCCATGGATTAGGGTGGAGAGTAGGGAGATTAAGGAGAGTGATTTGGAATTGAAAAGCAGAGGATGGAGGGACTTAGATGAAAGAAGTGAGATTTTTTCGTTTAGCGAGTTTGACGGGGAAGCTCATGGTGATGACCGGAGTTTGGATGAGCTAGTTCAGAGAATGGAGTTTGATGGTTTCAGAATTTCTGCCTTTTCTGAAGGCGAGGATGAGGAGGGCGATTATTTTTTGGACAGCGAAGATGAATTAGGAGATGATGCATATTTTTGATATAGATAGGAATAGAGGAAATTGCTAATGAGAATTTGCTTCAACTTTTTTAATCTTTAATAGTTGGATAGGGTGCATGATTTGAGTTGTGCTTGTTGCAGTCAAGGCAACGAGCAGCAATGCAGTGATGAGGATTGACGTACCTCATGTATATTCTGTCATATTGGTTTTCAAGGGTTTTTTTTAGTTGTGATCGAATGAATTAGGATGGTTTCCAAGGTTGGTATTTGAGCTATGATTTATTGAAGTTTCCTACTTCTTACTGGTATTTGAATGAGGCTGTCAAAATCTTTTCTTCAGCGGCACTTGTCTCATATTAAGAGCCCCCTTGTTTGGCATTGTTTTTCAGTACATCGAAATCTTGATATACTAAAAAATCCTCTCCATGCTGCTTTTTACTTTTTCAACTTTATAATTTTTTAATTGCTAATTCTATCTTTATAGATCAAGTTTGATGTTTAGATATCTTGAGCTATTTATATTATGTAGGAGCATAGGTTTTTTTATAATATTTATTTTCTTGCACTATCTATCTTTTTAGCCTTGCTAGTTTCTTTTTGAGGTATAAATCATCATGTTTTTCTCTGTTTCTTGAATTGCTTAGCCCATACAGCCAGCTGCACTGAAGTTTCATATAAAGTGAGAATATGAGATTAAGTGGGTACAGTAAAATCAATCAGTCTGATGTAATGTTTCTACAACTGGAACTGTGGAAGAAAGAAGCTAATGAACATAAAGATCCCTTGAATAATATAATTCGGGAGTGTGCTTGACTAATAGCTATTCATGACGTCTCAGATTATTAATAGTCTTTTACTTCCTCCACTTTTCATTTACATTGTACATTGTGGATTCAATTAGTCTTTTTATGAGTTTCTCAGAATAGTTAGATTCAAGCCAAACCTTTAGAAACTACTTATCAGAACATTTGACTGTGTAAAGTGGATTGAACTTGTGTCAAATAAGACAACAAGAAAGGATTACCTTCCTTGTTTACTAACCGTTGTTTCTTCCACAACGTAAGTGATATAGTGGCATAAAAATAATGTATGTTCTTGTTTTATGTTGAAATGTGATAAAAAGATGGAAATAATATGAACAGAAAAAATCAGGATACTGAGGTGTTAATTTGTCTTGTCTTTAAATCTCAAACAAAGAGGAAAGAAATTATGATACTAGTAATCAATACTGGTTTAACTGTGAAGTGATCTGTTATAATGCTGATATCGATTAGTGGAACAATAGACTTTGGTTTTTCTGCCTAATATTAATGCTTATATTCTAATGTTGGTGCTATAATTAAATTAGAACACCTCTGCTTGCTGGTCTGTAATCAGTTTATTGAGCGAGTCATTTTATGTTTTCCTACTCTAAAAGTGTTTTCAGTTTCTTTTGCAAGTATGATGTTTCTACACGACTTACAGTATATAGTATATCAAACTTTTTTTATGGCATATTTAATCACGAGTGTATATTTTTAGATGCCATGCACTCTGAAACTAGTAAGTTTGTAGAAGGAATGTGATAATTTTAACTCCACACGACCACACTGAAAGAATTGGTTTGGATAATGAATATGAGAGGGCAGCAGCCAGCAGGGAACGCTGCCTTTCTAATTTCTGCTTTCTGATATGCTAATGGGAGTGACAGTTTAATGATTTAAGTTGCTGCACAATTGCTTATTCATGTTTTATGGGCTTCAGGGAAGCTCATTTGTTTCACAAGAATGTGGTATAGTCTTTTGTGTCTTCAAAGGAAAAATATATGTTTACCTCTTTTTTGCAAGTTTCTTAATTTAATTGAACGGTGTTAGAACCGCACGTGCATGAACATGAAACGTCTCTTTAGCACACCATGCTGTAAGATTTAAATGATACCATTATGATTAATGCGTACACGGTCGGAGGCTATGCTGGAAAGTTCAGATTAAAATTTTCCAATTTCTCTAGTTCTTGGAAATTTTAGAGCAAGTTTTCTAAATCCTAATGGATGCAAGTAAATCTGACTGGTGTACTATTTACATTGACGAGGCTCTTAAGATTAGTGATTCAATGGTCTGAAAAGGTAAAATCTCATTGAACTTCGTTCACTCTATTGATATGGAGAATGTAACCTCGATTGGATGCCTTGTATAACTCCTGGTGAATCTAGTACACCATAATATAAAATTTATCTGTAGAAAGGTATTTGATATGTCCAGTTACGTTCTCCCAAAAGTTATCAATATTTTTTTGTTCCTTGTTCAGGAAAGAATTTTATTCGTGTCGTTATGCTAACATAGTTATTAGAAACTCAATCAATCATTAGCGTGAGATTTGAGGAACGAGAACACTTGAACACACAAAGCAGGTTGCCCAGCACACACATTCTGATATCCAGGTTATTCGGGGAGAGCTCCAGAGGCCTTTGTACACCTACTCTCAAGGCTCATCAACGCCCAGCTCTTGCACCTGTACGCGAGCCGGGGAAACATCTTTCAATAAAACATGTGACTTGGCCATCGAGCACATGCGCTTCAAAGGCATTAAGTACCTTTTAGATGCAAAGGTGATATGCAATGATCTCAATAGTTTGTTATGTACATATTGGATGATATTAACGAAATGTTCTTCAAGAATTTAGATATAGTATATTTCTACTAGTTCATGTCTCTTCAATAAGGGACGTGCTTCTCCTAATGCCTTGCACCTAGGCTTTACGATATACTGTCATATACATACTCCGTGCTATTTTAGTACAAAATATTACATCATCTGTATCTTTGACTGTACACATCTTCTATTGAAACATGCCTTTGTTAGGTTTTATTTGCCTAGAGTTTGATTCAAAGTTACGTTTTTTTATTTTAAACTGTCAAGTGATCAGACATGGCGACTCCTGGGACTCAACTCTTCCACTAGAAATAAGATTATGACTGAATCTGGACAAATGGAGAAAAAATTGACTTCTATAGTTGGTATTCAAAAAACATACTCGTCAAGCTTTTTAATTCTTTGAATATAGGTTATTTGCGGAATCAACTGGTATTGTTAGTTGTAAATCATTCGAAGTTGAAGGTAAGCAACTTCTCGGATCATTGTAAAGATTTCTGACTGTCAGAATATCAGGTAAGTTCGAAAATATTAAGAACTACCTCCTTTTACATAGTAAAAAAAGATGCATCACATTTTGGACTATTCAGGCTGAAGACATAAAACAACTTGTCCTGTAATTTACCAAAATGGAACGCTGTTTTTGTAAAACTTGAGTGAAGTTAGAAGTAACATCGCTTTTCTGGCTATCGGGTCTGCATCATTTTGACATGTCTGGATAAGAATATGAAGTATTAACTTTGTCTCTTTTTCTCTTGATGGAAAAGAACATGAATGCTTTTGCTGTTAACTCTCACTAGTGGTTCATTTTAAATTCAAAGTGAATGTCCACTAACATTTCGGCTTCTAGTAGTCGATATTTTAAATTCAGTTATCTGTAAAGATATTACTGTATGACAGCGAAACTTGAGCGACAAGAGGACCTCATATAGCCCAAAGATGAGTATGGCTAAGATAGGAATATTAATAAGATGAGTGGCTGCGTAAAAAAAGATCGAGTTGCTTATTCATTCAGCATGTCACATAAAAAATAGGTTAATTGCTAGATGTTTAAAATGGTTTGAGCACATTCGTTATCGACCATCAGAAGCACACGCTAGAAGATTTATATAGCTGACCCCAACTAGTTTGATACCAACGTAACCGGACGGTGATACTGTTCATCTTTGCAGGTGTAGCTTGTGATTTCTCCTGTGATTATGATGATTTAGTGACCACTTTGCTGTATCTGGATTGCTAGTGTGGCCATGGTTTGCTGAAACGGTATCGGAACGGTTGTTCCGGAATGGGAACGAGGCCCGCCTTGACGAAGTTCCGGGGTGTGAACGTTGATGCTTTAGGACGTCGTTACGTAGATAGAAAACGTCGTGTTATTGGTGAAACGACACTGATTGACGAAACAGCACGGACCAGAACGGTACAAAGAAAAAAAAAGAATACAAGAGCAAAGTTTAATTGATTATAACTCAAAACTTTTTTAATACTATATTTCAATTTTGAGAGAGTTGTGAAAATTTCGATATATAACAAAGATATGTTATATGATTCAATAAGGCGTGAATAAAATTTTAAAAATATATTTACTATATTGTTTTCATCAAATAATCTATTTAAATGATATTTATTTTGATTTAAATATTTTTCCAAAATTTTCAATTTATATTAATTTTTAAAAAATTTCACGCCGGGACTGTTCCGCGAAATGTCATGAGAACTGGAACGGTGATCTTTGTGATGGTCTTCGCGACCGCGATTGCGAAGAATGAGTGTAGCTGAGATTATAAGGGGTAATAAGTGTTATTATCAACCCTAGCTTGTTTTTAATTCAATGTCTGTGGTTAGTGTATTGTACTGTTACCATGACAGCATAATGGCTTTATATAGATTAAATTGCAAGTGGCATCTTCAACTTGTGTGCAGCTTTTTGGCTGTATTTTTATGTATTATTATGCTAAATGTCTATGCCTGCCGTCAAATAGTTTTTTTTCCCCTGAAGAGATGGTTACCATTACTGTTAAATTTGATATGCTGCATGATTCAGGGATGTAACGAAGATTCTCTAAGTAGGGAATGTTCCATTTTTTTAATGATCGAATAAACTAACATGAGTACGAGGGGAAAAGGGTCGTGTTATTATTTTTTTTTACATTTTGAAATGCATTACATATGGAATTTGAAGCCATCTTCTCGACTCAAAAGTTTCTTTCGAAGTGTTTCCGTTCCTTTACCTAATCGATCATACTTGTACCATGTTGCCGAGTCTATTCCACTGCGAGCAATTTTTCCCGTAGGCGAAGCGCGTCTCGTATAGTATGTCTATCGTTGGATATTTCTTGAATATCACGAAAATCATTTACCATCCCACGTACCCAAACGAATGGGGAGACCAAAACCTGTCTGCACCATGTGCACGTAAACTTGGGAATTTAACCTTTTGTGACTCACATAGAATTTGAATGCTCTGCCTCCTCACATACTTTGGATACTCTCCACAAAATCTACGGTACATATATTGGTGGGGAGATCTCTTTTCATCAGTTTTAGGTGTCCTCTCCAACGTGTTCGTCACATTTCACTTGCCGCCTTTGGCCCTTTCCATCCATCTGTACAAGCATCTATTCGATTGTGTGCGCGCGGAGTCGTTACCTCTTGCATTTTCATGGACGGAAAGATTAAAATTAATCGATCCTACTTTGATCAGTCATAACCCATCTTTGTTTTACATTTGATATTTGAATATGTACTGTACTTACCTATCTTTAGAAAAGTCTCAAATTAAGTTTGCCTACATATTTTCAACTTGAATTATTTTTATATTTGAGCATTTTCCGCCAAAAAAGTTGCTATAAAAGAAAATTTTATTAGTAGTAATGCATTCACTTATAGCATTAAATATTTGAAGGAAAAATAAGAAATAAATGCATAATTAAAGCTGAATTTTTTTTTCATTTTTTTAAAATTCAAATCCGAATTTGACGTCTCTTCAAAATATTAACTATATTTTAAGTGTCTATGTTAGTTATATAATTTCATATAACTTCAGTTAAAATTCTGAGTTTTGCGCTATTTTTACATATTTATTTTTCATTATTCTCTATCATATTCAATAATTTTTTTTAAACAAATTTAATATTACGTTTTTCAACTTTTTAAACGAGTGTCGTAGTTAATTTTCGTATATTGCTTGTTCGTAAACTATTCTTATTAGTTATTTATTTTTAATCCAGAACTTCAATACAAAATATTTATTAACATGTTCTCAAAAAATAATTAATTTTTTCAATCAAATTTTATTTATCTAATAATTGAAAAAATTGTGATTTTTTGAAAAATATGTATTTTTTAAAAAATTGCTATAGACAAAACAATATAATATTTTTTAGAATAAAGAAATCAATTTAATGTCAAAAAACCGTTATCCTCCTTTGAACATTATCTGAAATTGATATAAATTTTTATGATATAATAATTTTTATAAATATATTTATTACATTATACAAACAATTATAATAGGTATTCAAATGTTGATCTTTTAAATTTTAATAATTAATCACATAAACTAACACCATTGCTCACGAGAAAAATACTACTCCTAATAATAATGATAAAGAAGGTGCACATGTAATTGAAAGTATGCACACCTCAAATTTCAATGAAACGGACAAATTTGTTGACTCCACGAGGGCGGGTTTGTTTCACACTACCCGTGCAGACACTGTCTGCACGGGCAATGAACGGCCCGGATCACTCCACATGAGTGATCCGGGCCCACCTCCATGTAAAAAAAAAAAAAAAATTGATTCGAAAAAATCCGAGCCATTGGATCGACCCTTGCAGGCAGTGCCCGCAGGGATAGGGTCAAGTTAACCGGACGAGGGTGAATCTCATGGGACTTGTTTCTTGGTACAGTGCTAACTACTCTGCCGACACAATTAATAAGGTAAGGGCATTTTAGGAAGAAGACAACATTTCGGACACCAAAAGACATTGCAAACGACAAATTTGGTTGCAAGTGTTCAGTGGATGAACCAACTGAAAAGTATCTTATTATTGAGAAGATTATAAAAAAACATGAGACAGTTTTATATATTATATTTTGTGAGATAGATATTTTATTTGGGTTATTCATAAAAAAATATTATTTTTTATGCTAAGAGTATTACTTTTTATTGTAAATATCGGTAGGGTTGACTCGTCACATATAAAGATTCGTGGATCGTCTCACAAGAGACATACTCTACTTTTTATTTTAAATATCGGTATGATTGATCCGTCTCACAAATAAATATTCGTGAGATCGTATCACAAGCGACATACTTTATTAAGATTATGCTTATATCATTTCAGCAATATTATTTGATCTCCCATACAACAATGTCAAGTTGATTTGAACATGCGGGATCGACAAAAAGTTATAATTTTTTTTTTCGGGAATATTTCGACCAAATGATTTCAGATATTTCTTGGTAGTATTCCTAAATTTTTTTTTTATGTGGAAAGGAAGAATAAAAACTAAAAAGTATTTGACTGATTCCATACAGGTAAATTTAAGTAATATTTGAAAGAAATAAAATATACGGTGTGGATGAAAAAAGGGAACCCACACACCCAATTTGTGGGGGTGTGTGAAAATTCAAAAGCAATCCATGGAATATTTCACCCTATATGTGAGGACGGTGTCTCTATATATAGATCAAGGGTCCAGATTTAGTCACAAGTACATGAGGTCCACCATTTTTTTTTAAATCACAAATGTGACTAAATCTGGACCATCTAAATCATGTGAAGGACACTACACCCACAGATAAGATCGAACTGACCGCAATCCATATCATTAGAAAAGTCGGCAAGCTCCAAAAGAGAAGTAGCCATCGTTCTTCTCCCTAATATCCACTACATATTAATATATTATTTCTATTAAAACAATTTTTTTTTATTAACAATAGTACAAATTAACGATATTTAACTTTATTTTTAATATATTAAAAAAGTGTTTATTAATTCTGTATTGGAAAAAGTGCAGCTAAATTATAAAAAATATGTCTCTTATTAGACTGTCTAGTAGATATTTATTCGTGAGACGAGTCAACCTATATGATCTATGAGACCGTCTCACAAGAGTTTTTGTGTTTTTTTAAAATAAATTAATTAAATAAAGATAAAATAAAAAATTTGTATTTAAATTTATTTTTCTAACGATTTTGAAGATTTATATGAAAAACAAACAAATCTATATATTTTAGATTGATTTTTGGAGGCAAATTTGATTTAAGCTGATTCGAAACTAAGTCGGATTTTAGAACTCTACTTATCTATATTACTATTCGAAAAATAAGATATTAATTAATTACATCTCATTTCGTAAATAAAAAAAAAAAGTTTCGTTCAACGATGATTGAAGTGTCCGATTTGTTCATTCTTACGACTGGACATTAAATTAGTGAAACAATTATATAAGTCAACAAATGGTCGTCTTTCTCCTAATTCGAAAGGTTTAGGTTTATTGCTTTTGTGTAAATAATGGTAAAATAATGGAAGAAAATTCTTACCAACCAATAAATTTATAGCTTAATGAAAAAAATAAACTCGGATTATAAACAAAATAAATTAAGATATAATATCGCGAAAAGGAAGAAAAATATATACACAAAATAACTTCAAATTGATCGATCATGAAGTTCCAGCTTTACATGTGATTAACTGATAAACTTAATTGAATTTTAAATATAACGATAGGTAATATTTTTTTAAAAAAAAACTGAATGATAAAAATAAAGCGCTTATTATTTTATAAAAAAATTATAGAAAATTATAACTTATGATAATATTATAAATTTGTCCAATCGATCATTCTCGTTATAAATAGTCTGAAATTAACAATCCATCTCTTAGTTATTATATCTACTTGCAATCAATGAGAATGAAACATATGATTTTGACTCAAATATTAATGAAAAGATCGAGCACTTTTTGCTTTAACAAACATTTTATAGTGGATAACAACAATAAAACTCGATATTTTCTCATTTTTTTATGACTCTCACAATCCTTCATTCAGGCAGCTCGCGAGGGTTACAATCATTTATTTGAATAATAATGAATTTTACATAATGAGTTTTAATTTTAAAGTAATGATGATTTTATAAATTTTATTATATACACTTATAAAAATTGTGAATTGAATTGACCAACAACTTTGAGTGGTGAATATATTATAGTAATAATGCGCAGTGATTGCGTGTGTGCTTTATTTTGATAAAAATTATAATAACATTTGATATTTATGATCCATCTACCATCTAATTTTGAAAAAAATTAGCAAAAATTTGTGTGAGACGGTTTCATTTGTCGTATTTTGTGAGACGAATCTCTTATTTGGGTCATCCATAAAAAAATATTACTTTTAATGCTAAGAGTATGACTTTTTATCGTGAATATCGATAGGGTTAACTCGTCTCACAGATAAAAATTCGTAAGATCGTCTTACAAAAGACTTTACTCAAAAAAAATAATCAAATAAAATATTTGTTTAATTTTTGTTATTTGAATTTATTTTTAAAAATAATTTTAAGTTGCAGTCTAATTAAAAGCATAGAGTCAGTCATTATCAAAAGGTCAAGTAACACGTTTTGTCGACAATATGCGTATATATTATCACATAAACAAGAAAAAATTCTTTTCCAAAAATTCGATATTAACGCGTGTTTGAAATAAAAAAATATAGAGTTATTTTTTTTCTTTAAAAAAATATTATGCCCCCGGATATATCAATAAATACGAGTTGAAAATCCTAAATTTCATTTGTCGCAATCACCAGGGACGGAGCCACCCCATAGGTTGGGGTAGGCTCTAGCTCAGGCTAGATTTTTGGACCTATTAAAAAATATGGTGGGATTAGCGACGGTTTTCCTAAATCCGTCGCTAAATTCTTTGAATTTATTAAAAATTTTAGCCCATAGCCCACATTAAAAAAACGGATGGATTGGCGACGGGTTTAATAAATCCGTCGCTAAAATTACGACGGTTTAGTACTAACCGTCGCAGAGACGGTGTTTGAAAGAGCCGTCGTTATTTAGCCCAGTTTCATCTTTTTTCCTGGCTACGTCCTTGGCAATCACTACTCATATAATATACAATTTATTTAATTAGATGAGGGAAGAAGTCTTAGTGAAATGTAATTTTTTTAAAAATTACATCTGTTTGTTAAAATAGACACTATTAGAGTAGGTCTCTCGTGAGACGGTATCACGAATATTTATTAGTGAGACATGTCAACTCTATCGATATTCACAATAAAAGTAATACTTTTAGCATAAAAAATAATATTTTTTCATGGATGACGCAAATAAAGATCCGTCTCACAAAATACAATCTTTGAGACTGTATCACGTAAGTTTTTGCCGCACGATTAAAGTATAAGAAAAAGTGGTTTTAATCTAATAATGGAGATTATTTTGTAAAATTTAAATTTAAGTAGAGTTAATTTTTAAAATGCGCCGCACCTTTTTTATGACTAAATATTTTTTTTATCAAATTAATTTAATTAGAGTTAATTTTTACAATGCCCCGCAACTTTGTTATGATTAATTAATGTTTTTCGAGTTTGACTCATTTTTGTCATGTTTTTAATAAACAATTTAATAAACCCGAATTAGTCTGATGAAGATAATACGCGGTGTTGATTGACTTCAACCCATTTTTCTTAGAGTCAAGCAATTGGATGTAAATGATCTGAATGAGTTTTTCGAATCGACTTGAAAAATATTTGATTTCTAGTCGAGTTTATCGGATTCTAGTTGAACTTGAACATGTTATTCGAATTTTTTTCCGAGCTCGAGCTCAAACTATATTGTTTGATGGTCCATGAATCAGGATGTTTTATTAATATAATATAAACATATATTAAATATTTAGATTTCGAGCATTTTGTATATATATTTTCGAGCAATAAAATTTGAATAGTTTACAAACTATGTTAGAAATTTTTGCGCCGAACTCAGACCCGAGACCTGATTCGAATAGAACTCGGATCAAATATTTTAAAATTTTCGAGTTTCAAATTCAGCTCGAGCTCAAATATATCTACTTCGACCTGAATTTGGGCCTTATGTTTTTTATATTATTCGACTCAATTCAATTCTTTTACACTTCAACTCGAGCAGAAATGAATTTCCCAACTCAAAAAATACAAAAGGATTTCAACTTTTTTTATTAATCCAAAAGATTCCATCAAGAGGGCCACTTAAATTTATTTTAAATAAATACTTTTTTTGATTGATTATCTTGTCAAATTTTGGGTTTTGTCTATTGAGTTTTCAAAATTACTAATTTTACTTTTCAGCTATTTTGGTCAAATTTCTAACATTACGTCAGACAAGTCAACATTTTTCGATATCACATCAACATTACATATATTAGAACTAAAAACAAAGAGAAGGAGTGTACAAAAACAAAACTTCGAAAACCTAATAAACCCAAAAAAAAAAAAAAACTCATGTAAAACCGTCTCATAAGTCAATTTTATAATATTAATATCTTATCTGATCCTATAATTGACAGCGGAGCAACAATAAAGTGTTCAATTCTCATGGAATTCAAAGAATAAAATTATCCAAAAATGAACATTGAGGTGTAACAATTGTTTCTGCTTAGAAAGATACATAAATATAGTTATTGGACTGCTTCAAAATTTTAAAAATTTGAGCTGTATCATTGATATTTATATTATTTTACGGTGACAAATTGTCATTTTCAACTTTTTTAAGATAAAAAGAAAGTTCAAAATCGAACTCGTACAATTTAATTTGAGGGAGAGTTGAGCACGATAGTTAGCTAACTGATCGAGCGAGCTTGTGTAGCAAAACTAAACTCGAATTTGAATCGACAGTTCTAAGTGGTCCATTTCAGCATTACATGATAACATTCCCAGTCAAAACACAATATAATAATAATAATAATAATAATAATAATAATAATAATAATAATAATAATTTGGTAATTAATTGTTTTCATCAAGTTGTAGGTCTCCCATTGTCCTTTGATGCGCAAATTGAATGCCGAAAAGATGAGTTGTATCTCTATTACAAGGCTCGAAAATCGGATCTTGAAAACAAGTTGATGTTAGTATGTCGATGGAATATGTCCCGAACTGTGTAGTAACCTCAGTCCATTAAATTTAACGTAGCGGCAGTAGAGCCGAATTTTAGGCAAAAGTTTAAATTGTAATAAAAGTTGTACAACACGCAGTTTCTGTGATGCCGTTGGTTATAGAAATGGGAAAAAATGTCGAATTTTCGATATATTGAGATTACCGTACTGAAATAATATCTTATTTTACCAAATCTTCGGTATATATAGAAATGGGGAAAAAAATGTCAATTTTCGGTATATCCAGATTACCGTACTGAAAAAATATCTTATTTACCAAATTTTCGGTATACAGAAGATTTCTGTACGATAAGATAACGATATATAATTTGAAAATTTCAGTATATATTATAATATCAAAATACTGAAAAAATATATAATTTTTTTAAAATATATAATTTTTAAAACAATAAATTTATAAAATTTTAAAAATATAAGGGTATAAAATGGTATATAGAATACCGTATCAAAATATCGATATATCGTAAAATTTCGATATAATCAGTATGCTAATAATATTTATTCAAATTTCGATACCGAAAATTTCGGTACGGTATCGATATGAATTTGTTCATATTGTAATTTTCGATGCGGTATACGATATATAATTTTTGTTACGGTACAATACGATACGATGTACCACTCTTAATCGAATATAAATGAAAGATAGGATTTTTTCATTGAATATATTATTAAGTTTATATTCCCGACTTTTAATAATTGGTCCCTCTTTGCATTCTCAATCTACTATGATTATTTTATATGTCCCATTTATTAATGTCTAAAATTTAAATCTGTACGTTATCTATATACGTACACTTTATCTCTTCAATGCTATATATTCTTCCATATTCACATGGTAACCCATTGAAATTAACATTATAATTTGTAAATCACACTAGGTAAGGTATAATGTAATAGACAAACATTGTACAGAAAATTTGTCCAAAAAAATATTAACATGATAATCGAACTCTAGATCATTGGTCAAACTTTCACTTATTACACCAACCCGAACACCTTATCAAAGGTATATATATATATATATATATATTATATATATAAAGGAAGGCCACAAATGAGAAATCGATACATCATAATAACCAAGACAACGTAATTATTAACAATGTAGGACCATTCATAATGCGAGGGCGGGCTGCACAAAGCCACGCCGATAAGTAATACCAAGACCGAATTATATCCATTTTTTGTGGATCATAATATTGTCATGTATATCCATAATTATGTTCATATTTTACTTATAATATAACATTCAATTTTCAAGGATATAAGTGTTTTTTTTTTCTTTTTTCAATAATATTTTATTATGACAACCGGTCCACTAAACCAGTCCACATCCGTGTGATAAATAATATATATGAGTATGAAGCCTCAAAGCAAGTGTTTTTCTACGATTTATTTCTCATACGACGTTATCACAAACATGTCGATGTCGTCAATCTCATTTTCAAGCTAATATTATTTCTCAAATTTCCTTACAAAAAAGGTCGAAATTTTTTAGAGAACTATCCCAAGAAATCAAAAGGGTTCGTTCTATTTTCTTCGACATTAGATTTTAACTATGGAAGAAGCTTGTATTAATTCGTCACCATGTTCATCAACTGGGGAGACTAAGCGGAGGCGGAGGCAGCAAGACAAGCCCTACAGAGGTATACGGATGAGGAAATGGGGGAAATGGGTGGCGGAGATTAGGGAGCCGAACAAAAGATCAAGAATCTGGCTCGGCTCCTACAACTCCCCGGTGGCGGCAGCTCGTGCGTACGACACCGCGGTTTTCTATCTCCGCGGTCCTACGGCGAGGCTGAACTTCCCTGAACACATAGTTAAAGATGGTGACGAGCCTGGGGAGTTGTCTGCCGCCACCATAAGGAAGAAAGCCATTGAAGTTGGAGCTAGCGTCGACGCCATCCAGGCCACCGGCCATGCACGCGCCGACTCCGGCCCGGTCTCCGAGAAGCCCGACCTGAATGAATACCCCAGCCCCGACGATTCCGAGGATAGTTAAAATTACTGTTATTTTTATTATTATCATTATTATATGTAAATGATTGTGCTTTAATATTTATCACTATTAATGCTAAGTTGTTTTGTTTGTTTTTTTTTTAATTTTGTAATTTATTATAGGTAATTGCTACATGTTCAGATTTTGTTACACGTTAATTATGAAACTATTTTCAATAAATTTTTGAAAATATTTTTCTCTAATAAAAAATACACGGATAATTTTATAATTTCAAATATATATTATAATCTAATTTATAACGCAGTTTATACATATGGTATTTTCCTTTATTATTTAAAATTTATTACGTATTTCATAAACATTTTAACTGTTATAAACAAAAATACAAGTATAACATATTAGTTGTATCACATAATAGGAGTTGCATATATGAACTCTGATAATCATCTTCATTGAGTTAGTTTTTTGAGTTGAGTTATGTCCAAGTCTCAATTTAAATTTGATATCAAAACTCAAGTTTTACCTTTATATGTTGGAATGTCCATAGTTAGGCCACACGTTCTATCCATAGTCGGGTCATCTGTAAACTTCGCACTCCAAATATTTATTTATGGGCGTAAAAGGGTTGTGTTAGTTATCTCACATCGGCCGGATAAATTCCATTTGAGTTGCATATATAGAATTTAACATTATTCTTTTTTAAATTAAGTTTTTAAGATTGAGTTAGGTTCGAGGCTCAATCTTTAACATAACATAATTGTAATTGTAATATAATAAGTTGACAGGGAGGCGCAGGTTATACAATTTTTTTGTTTAAATGTTCTTATTATTATCAACGGCGAGGGCGAGTTTCATTTCAGAGGGAGGATAAGGTTGGAGAGATTTGGCATTTGGGTGCCCCAGCTTGGCTTTTTTCTTCCAGGTGGACACCACAAATAACATTAATAAATGCAAAAATCCACACAGAAAAGCTGCAAAGATCCAATGACACAAGATTTTGTAATCTAAATTTTCTTATGTACCAAGAAAATATGGATTCTTCATATATTATATTATAGTATTAACTTGTAAAGCTGGAGAATGAAGAAGATTGAGAGTGATCGTCATTATCGAAAGATAACAAAGACAAGAAATGGCTTCCATGAGATTTCAAAATATTATAGCACAAGTATCATGTTATATGTGATATGCTTCTTCCACATCTTAAAAATTATAGAGTTAAAATCAGATTATAATGAGCTACAATGGACTTCTATAGCAACTTGAGTTAATCATTTTCGTAAAGCGATGACGAATAAAAATAGTTGCTATAGAGGTTCATTGTGCAGTCACGGGCTCGGGGCATTACATTATCAATGTATTTCGATAAATCGACAAAAAATATTAAATAAGAAATTAATAATTTAACATGAAATAAGATGTTGAATTATTTGACATGAACGGCTCATTTACTAAGTTGTCGTCCAATGCACGTAATTGCGACAAAACTAGACTCGATATTTTTTAAAATATTGAAAGAAGTCATGATCGGCCTAACAAGTTAAATAGATTCGGAAGTAGGAAGCACATGCAATTTATTTTAGGTAAAAACTTATGTGAGATGGTTTCATAAGTCGTATTTGTGAGACGGATATCTTATTTAGGTTACTCATGAAAAAGTATTACTTTTTATGCCAAGATTATTATTTTTTATTGTGAATATGAGTATGGTTGGTCCGTCTCACAGATTATGATCTGTGAAACAGTCTCACATGAAACCCACTCTTTATTTTATGGCAAGTCTCTTTTATACTTCCACGACCCAATTCAATTAACTCCATTTCCGTAGTCTTGATGAGAGCAGATTATTAAGAATATACAAAAAAAATTAAAAAAAATTGAAGGGATAATAATAGTTGGATGACTTCAAAATATACGACCCCCACATAAAATTATCTGGGCCAATGCAACTCTCGGTGTAACATAGAATCGAATATGAATGCAATATCCAATTTTAACAAAACTATTATATTCGAATCTAGCTAAGCACAAATTTTATCAAGATAACCCGAAAGTTTAAAAATAAATTAACACGGGCTCATCAGTCGTGTATTTAAAGAAAAAATAAATTGTGGTTTTCCTCCCTGATTCAAGCATACAAACTTTTGTGAAACGAACACGCGAATCAATTTTGTGAGACAATATTATATTTGTGTCGTCCATTAAAAAATTTACTTTTTATTATAAATATGATCAAAGTTGACACGTCTCATGAATAAAGATATGTGAGATCGTTTAAAAAAAGACCTACTCAAGAAGCAGACACAATGATGGTTCGTCTATATACATATAAAACATAATATAAACACTCCAATAAATTAATTGATTACAGGGGAAATCAAAGTAAAGATTCGTCTCCCCCAGCCTGATGATATATATACAGAGCACGCTTGTTTGAAAAAGAAGTGAAGCTCTATATTCAAAGCATGAAGTCAATTTATTAAATGCCTTATATATATATATATATATATATATATATATATATATATATATATATATATATATATATATATATATATTATCCGTATCATTATTATTATATTATCAAGCATCAACCCTTTAGAAAAATATATTAGAATTTGTTTTTCTAAGTAATCAGAAAGAAATATATTTCTGATGAGATCCTGGCGAAATGGACGAGCAGGGTCGGGTGCTCCACCGGATCAGATCAATAATTTATTAAGGAAAATGAGAAAGGTAGATGAACCCGTGAGCTATAGCTTCCACTGTGACCTGCAAATAAGGAGATGAACTCGTGAATGGGCGCCGGAGGGGTTTCCGACGTAGCCATTCCGATGCTTAAGTCAGCAGGTGAAGATGATAACCAGTGTAGCTCAGATAAAAGTAAAGGCTATTGGTGTAAATATGTATGATAACATATGCGTAAGGGTGAATTCTCCAGAGAGAACCAGAGAGGGGGATCCTTCAAATGAGAAGTATACCTGCTTATTTATAGGAGAAAATGAGGTAGGTACCTCGATTTCAGTACCACCTACTAAGTATGGCAAGTCGGTTGTCCATACCCTAGCTTCTGATGACTTCTAGGACACTCCAAGCCCAAGTTGTTCTGACAGATTAGACGGCATGTATCAATCATACTCGAGTGTGGTTCAATTCTCGAGGTGGCCCGGTTAGAATACCTCCCGGGACTTTATATGAGAGCCCGGGCGTCTGGTTGCCCGGGGAGTAGAGTCCGAGCTTGCACTTGCCCGCCTTCAGAAGAATCCATCCTGCAAATTGATCCTGATTTGGGAATCCATTTGATATCCCGGGTCATTCATGACCCAGGCTCTTACAGGAGTATCAATTTCTATTCTTTCATTTGATAAAATTGACTATGAAAATCAATTTTTGGTAAATTTGTAATCCATTCGTAACTATCATATCTTATATATTCTCTGTTTTTTGCATTTTCAGAGAACTGCTACACTATTTCTTAATCTTTATCTATATTCTTGAAGTTCTAAAAACAGATAAATCATGATTTATATTTTTAAAAATTAACAATAATTAAGGCCGTAGTTTCGAAATTTTTAACACTTTCATTTATCATATGACATCGCTGAAGATCACGCTGTTAAATTTTCTAATCATACAATTGTGGGCTCTTGAATCGTAATATCATTATTATTAACTTTTACTTATGGTAGCGGAAGTGATAATAAATTTTGATATTACAAAAACTAACAAAAATACAAATTTATCAGAAAATTTATAGTCTTGATAAGCCATCATTTACATAATTTTCATTCTATTAGACGAAATTTACAATAAATATAAAAAAATAGAGATTAAATATTTGAAAATTTAGTGAGATAATAACATTGGGCTTATATATAGTTAACAAATCAAACAATAATATATCAGTGCAGTAATTCCATATGAAATGAAATGTATCAGTAGTAATGTATTGTTGTGAAAATATCCAGTCAAGTGATGTACAGTGACTGTTTAGAACTTCGCAATGAACAACATAGGCTAAAAATATGTCTCCCATCAACACTCAGTGTAGCACTTTTCCCCACATACTCAAGTATTATCCGTACAATCGATCATTTACAAGACAAATTGAACTCACATTTCCGAAACGCAATCACGTTGTCCAGATGAACTATATACCATGTTCTAATCCCGTTGGTCACTGAACTCACTTTCCGGGTTGGGGTCGCGTTGTCCAATGGATTAGAATTCTAGTACATAGACCGTTGTCGGTACAAGTTTTGTAAAAAAAAAAATTAAAAGTTTCAACACCTACTATCGATCTTAACCAATGTAAAATAAGTCAAATTATATTTATAAGAAATTATCTTGGTTCAGAATTGAAATTAAAATGAAAAGTAAGCTACCAACGTAATGATTTCTATTGTATGGTTTCTACCGTGAGGTTTTTCCTACCAGTTTTTCAATAATAGACTTTGATATTTTGCCTAGAATGTATAGTAAAATTTATAAACTAATTATCAATTCATCTATTGCATCATATTGTGCATTTTATAATTTATTGGTCATATTGTATTGCATATTTGAATTTCTGGATTTATTGGTTCTTGACTTGTTATCGATCGACTATCACTGATTGAATGACTAAATGAATAAGTTTTGATTAAAGCTTTAAACATTCATATTATTTAAACTACATGTCCAAAAATTACCAAACTTCCAAAAAATGCCTAAAACTCGTCGAAATCCCGACCATCGTAGAGGGGCTGGAAGTTTTACACCGGAATGGTCTTGGTTCGATCTACAATTTTTATATTTTATACTTTTCAAATTTGAACCGAATCAATAGCATATTTGGAAAAACTATAATGATTGCCAAGCTTGTTTCGGATGACCTAAAACAATATTTCCGTTGACGCCGGAATCATCGGCTGACACATTTGTAAACTACAAAATATTTTTAACAACTTTTATTTAAAACCGAAGGAAAATTCATTAAAGAAGAACGAATATTAGGAGCTTGAACTATTAACCTATAATTGTGTGTGTTTTTTTTTTGGAAATTTCCAGAAATATTCTTCACGGTTTCAATCGATTTTCGAAATTTGATGATCTTGATACACCATCTTATCCAAAGTGTTTCTGGGTAGTAAATGAGTGTTGTGCAAATTTTTCGAAATATTTGGAGATGACTTGCTATTTTCACTATTTTTGCTCACGACTCAATTTTCTCCGAACTTCCTTTCAAGCCATAAATTTAAGAGGATTTTGTGTGATAAAATGCCACAAGAGGTCCTTTTATAGCCAAAGTGAGATGTGATAAATCGCTATCCATAGCCAAGTATTGACATATCTTGATGACATTTTTTTTATTAAATTTAATTAGTGATAAATATTTTCTATTGATAAATATAATATTTAGACACTTTCTTTAATTTTTATATATTCTTATTTTATTTATGAATTTATCTTATATTTTTATGTATTTAATATATTATAAATTTATTTAGTTATGTAGATTAATTTTTAGATTATTTATAATAATTTTTTAGAATAATTTTTTTTTCTCAAATATAATATATATGTTTAAAAAATCTAATTTTAATTAATTAATTTATTTATTTATTTTGATTTTATTAAATACTTTCATTTAAAATTTTCGTAGATTTTTTTGTTATTCACTTGTATAATTTTGGGGAAGTTATTTAAAAATCCCCAATCATAATATTTCTTTGCATTCACTCCCTACCCACAAAATTGTGGTACTATTTCATACAAAATGTGGTACACTTCATGTGGAAATGTGGTACACTTCATGTGGAAATGTGGTACTAAAAAAGTACCTAGGGACTGAAAACAAAGAAAAAAGGCGGCTGGGGACTGAAGCCAAATTTCCCGTATAATTTTCACAAAACATTTTCTGAAAGTGATTTCAGGATTATTACAGCACCACTTAAACTTGCACACGAAAGGATCAAACCAGCAAATCAAGACCTGGAGACACCTCAATGGGACTCCTCACAGTGTGATTTCCATTCTCTTCTACCCAAGTGATCGATCCATATCCAGACACTCCCCTGTACCGAATCGTTAAAGAATAACTCAGCTTTTCATATTTCTTTCTGAACGCTAAAATCCTTGGCGAAACTCTGATCGTAGTCCCGTTCGGTGTTTCTACCTTGGCTTTGTATGTGGCTGCCCCATCTCCTACGTTTGTCACAGTCCTTGGAAATCTCCGGGTTACAATCTTTTCCCTTTCTTCTTCGCTGTATATAGCTATAAAAGATGGGTAATTCATGTCGGATGAGGGGTTCGAGCAATTGTAGCTTGATCCTACGATGGCTTTTGTTTGCTCCAGAGTGAAGTTCATCGAGCAGACAAGATCAACAAAATCTTGTGGTGTGGCGTCGTAAATGAGGCCTGGATCAAGAGCTCGGTTCGGGTCAACTTGCCCTGCACCGATTCCTAGGGGGTCGGCATCAAATTTAAAGTTAGTGGCCATATCCTTGATGGGTTGGTTAGTATTATCAAGTGGATTTGCTGTTGTCATCATGGCGGATTGGATTGCGGAAGGACTCCATTTAGGGTGGGCGGCCTTAAGAAGAGCCGCAGTACCTGAAACATGCGGGCAAGCCATCGATGTGCCAGACAAGAGAGTGTAATCACTTGTTAGTTCAGTGTTGTTAATTTTGGCACTTGGATTTCGAGGATTGTAGGCTGCTAAGATTAACACTCCCGGCGCCATTATGTCGGGTTTCAAGATGTACTGATAATTCTGGGCCGGGCCTCGTGAAGAATCTTCTGATAAGGCTGGAGCCGGTCTCGGCTTAGTACCAAGAATTGTTTGCTGGAAATCGATGCTGGCTATGGGTTTTGCAGTTTTGGAGGCGTAACGAATCACATCAACGGATTCTTTTGAGGTGATTACCACTCCAAGGTGGGGGAATGAACTGGAACGAAGATAACCAGTTTCATCAGAAATGATAATAACCGCTTTCACATTCGTTTTGCTTAGATAATCCATCAAGGATGAGAAACCATAAACCTGACCAGTGACATTGCATATGATGATGCTGTTACCCGGTGCTTCCGCCAGTAATTCAGACGAATCGCAAGTAGAAAGGGTTCTGTTATAAACGAGAGGCAATTTCTTGATTACCGGCCTAGCCGGGAAGGTGGTCCAGCCCGCAATTTTTTGTCCATTCCCCAAAGTCAGGGTCCCTGAAAACCACCGATCAACGGTCCCGGATGCAACCACAGTAGCCCAAGGGTACCCTTGTAGCAGAGATGCGGTTTCCGGGCCACGATTCCCGGCCGAGACGGAGACTAAAACTCCCTTCTCCCTGGCACCGAAGCTTGCTATGGCAAGAAAATTCTCGTACAACTCAATTCTTCTAGTACTTATAGATACTGAGAGAATATCAACTCCGTCAGCCACTGCTTGGTCGATTCCAGCCAGTATATCGGATTGTTGAGACGCTCCAGCCCACAGGACCTTGTAAATGGCCAGCCTAGCGCGCGGAGCTACCCCTCTAGCAGTCCCGGGGGCGTATCCAAAAAAAGTAACTCCATCTACATAGTTTCCAGTGGCTATGGACGCCACATGTGTGCCGTGACCGTCGGTGTCTCTCGCAGAATTCACAGATATCTGGATGTCGGGATTCGCCGCTCGAGCCCCTTTGTTGAAATATCTTGCTCCGATAATTTTCTTGTTGCATAATGATGAATTGAATGCATCCCCTTCTTGGCAAATTCCCTTCCATCTTTCAGGAATTTCCGTCATCCCATCATCTTTGAAGCTCGGGCTTTCAGGCCATATACCGGTATCCACAACACCAATGATCACATCTTTGCCATATTGGGAAGCTGGCCACAGACCCGCAGCGGTGTTGAGGGAGAGATATTTGTAGGTATGTGTCGTATCGACAGTAACAGAACCATCGCGATAAGCCAAGAGGAACCCAGGGGATTTTTGTAAAGCTTGGATTTCTTCTTCCGACAGAACTGCACTGAATCCGTGGACGGCATTGTCGTAGGTGTAAATGAGCTTCGGCCCGAGTTTTCGGCTGCCCGTTGATGTATGGGTCACGGATTTTATGGAATCAAGTGTGGAAGAATACCAAAAATGGTGACTGGTAAATGCTTTAGGCATGTAGGATTTATCCATATGTACAATATATGAAGATCTTTCCGCTGAAGCATTCGGAACCTGTTTGGACAGAATAATCCACAAGAATAGATACATGGAAAGAGCTTCCGTGTCAGCCATTTTCAATTTGTTTCCGAGTGTGAGATACATATGTATTTGAAACATGGACACAGGCCACCGCTTTCGTGCTTTTCAGCTCAATTATTGGTCTGAAAAGTATCAAGACAAAAATTGTATTTTTGAACTATATGTTTGTTATTGGTACTACTTAGGGGTGATCACGGTGCGGTTTTGCGGTTTTTTAAAAAAATTCAAACGAATTGCCATATGCGGTCGGTTAGTATTTTGAAAAAATAATCGCGGTTTTACATGAAGAATTAGTATTACGGTTTTTAGCGGTTTTTAGCGGTTGCGGTCGGTTTACGGTTTTTTTAATGAAAAATATTAGAACATATATTTTAATTTATTTGAAAATAACAACAATATAGTGTCTTCAAATATAAATTATAGTTCAAAGCATATAAAGATAAAAATAGATAAAACAATAATCAAGATTTAAAACTAAGTTAATAATTTAACACAACATACTTACAACAAAAATGACATTTATACTACTTTATCATTTTTCTACTTTCAAACTTCAAACTAAATGTTATAGCAAAAGAAATAAATAATCTAATAAAATATTAATATGAAGAATAATTAAGAAGAAGATAAGTTTTATTTGTAAAAATAATAATTTTGAAGAAAGTTGAGATTTAATGAATGACAACTTCTTAATTTGAATATAGTGTTTACAAATCATTATAATTCTAGGCCAAATATTATGGAAAGCGGTTTAGGCGGTGCGGTTTGGTACGGTTTTTGGCAAAAAAAATAACCGAACCACGTATGCGGTGCGGTTTACGATTACTATTTTTAATCGCGGTTTTTTTTAAATATTATGAAAAACGGTGCGGTGCAATTCGGTTCGGGCGGTTCGGGCGGTTAATAAAAAAATTTGATCACCCCTAGTACTACTACACATATTACCGTCAAGTCGAAAAAAAAGTCTAAAATTTCCAAAAAACTATTAGCAGATCAAACTAAAATTTTACAATACAGATCACCAAAATCGAAAATAAACTTATAAATTACAATTTTCTGTCATGGTGTGATTGGATTGAAACACGGAGCCACCACAAAAACTGGGGTGGGCTCTAGCCCAAGCTATTTTTTTGGACCAATCTAATAATATGGATTGGGTTTTTATATATTAAATCTTAGCTTTATATTTTCAACTTAGTAAATTTTTCAGTGCATCTTTTAGTCCATCTCTTTGAGCATATTTCATAGCGTCTCACAGGGGTTTCTCTCTACACAAAAAGCTTCATCTCCAACAAATGGATACCGAGGGGAGTGAGATTCATATGAGAGATCTTGGTTGTTTATTGATTCATTCAACCCAAGATCAAAATATTTCTTGGCTACATCCCTGGAAACAGGTGCCGTCATTTTGATCATTATCATACTTTCAACAATTTATCTTCGGGTTTTCGATTTTATTAACAAAATGTAAGTATTATTTTGTTATAGACGCAGTCATTGTTAAACAATTTCATTTTTATTGCAATGTATTTTGCTAAACATCCCGTCACATCTAACAAGCATAGCAAAACATCCCGTCACATCTAACAAGCATACAAGATAATGTTGTCTACGATAAAGTTGCGGAGTAATCACTTGTACTTAATTGGGAAAATTGGCATGGGTAAAAACTTGTGTGAGACGATCTCACGGGTCATATTTTGTGAGACGGATATCTTATTTGGGTCATCCATGAAAAAATATTATTTTTTGAGTGTGTCTCATGTGAGACCGTCTCACGGATATTAATCCGTGAGACGGGTCAACCCTACCCATATTCACAATAAAAAGTAATACTCTTAGCATAAAAAATAATATTTTTTCATGGATAACCCAAATAAGAGATCCATCTCACAAATACGACCCGTAAGACCGTCTCACACAAGTTTTTGTCTTATTTTTTATGTGCTAAGAGTATTACTTTTTATTGTGAATATGAGTAGAGTTGACTCGTCTCACTGATTAAGATCCGTGAGACGATCTCACATGAGACTCACTCTTTTTAGTGACTCTATCATTATACTTTTATTTTTCAACAGCTAATAATTTATTAAACTTTTTGTGAAAAGATAATCTACATTTATGTGGAATGATCAATATTAATAACTGAATATAATTATGTATAAAATCAATAATCATATGTATGTGTATAACACCCACTCTTAGGTGATTTATGAAGAATTCAATGTCGTTTCGTTAAAATCTTGTTAGTAAAACTCCATGAGAAAAACATGAATGGAGGAAAATGAGTACAACAATAAATATTTCCCATTAATTCAACCATCGAATGTACTTTGATTGATCTATCTCTATCCTATGCACCAATTTCTTGAGTGTCAATGACGGTAATGCTTTTGTGAATTAAGCAGCTACGTGGTCGTTAGAATGAATTTTCTGGTTATCAATTTCACATTTCTTTTGAAGTTCACGTGTGTAGAAAAACTTTGACGAATTATGCTTTGTTTTATCTCTTTTAGTATATTCTTCTTTTGATTGTGCAATGCAAACATTTTTATCTTCTATTATAGTCATAAGACTATCATAATTAGTTGTTGGTAGTTTGTAGGATTCTTACAGCAATTCTTGTTTCTTGCAAACTCATTAAAAATCTTGTTAATCATTAAAAATCTGGTTAAGAAATAAATAACGTTTGAGAAAAACCATAAAAAAGTCATAAATAGTAAAGTTTGAATTACTCATGTTACAAGAGTCACTTGAAATCTATAATCGTGGCCCGATCTTGCATGCTACTTTCTCAAAATATGATATCGAAAATGCTTTTATGAAAAGACTGATCACATTATCTTTAATTAATATTTATATATGATAATTCAATATCAAAGATCTTTCGAGCATCTCATTGATCGAACAATCATCAATGGATATAATATATCTGTCACGCCCCGGGACGGAGGTTGGTTGATACCGGCGTTGCTCTCAAATTTACATTCGAAAACAACAAGCCTCAGAAGTACAAAATTTCAGAAAAACCAGTCTTTTATTCATAATACTGAATATTCATTGTCTGATACAACTCAATAATAATGTTTTACAGCGGAAATGTAAAACCAATTACAACATCGTCTTAACAAATGCAGCGAAATAAACATAAATAAGAACTGATAACAACGATCTTCATCACCAGCACCAAAACTGACGTTGCTCCTCTTCTTCTATCAACTCTTCCTCGTTTTTATCTGAGACGGGTTTGGTGGGTGAGTGATATGATTGTCACTCAGTAAGCGGGGGCGGGAGTAACTCCCAGTTTCGAAATCGTTTTCAACGGAAACAGTAATACGATAATATACAGAGAACTCTTGTTTTCAGAACAATAATCAGAATTCAGAAATTACAGAACAGAATTCAGAATTATTAAGCACTGAGCACGTTAGTGAATTTCATGGCTAAACTGATATCAGTCCCCTATATGTTCTCTCCTCTAAGGGGTGAGGCCAGAATCAGAATCAGAATTCAGAAATGTTCAGAATATATATTCCTACCATTAGTTCACTAGAGAGTTTCAGTGCTTCAAAATCATATATCAGAAATCATACAGAAACTGAACTTTAAAACAGAATTATCAAACGAATTTCAAGATATTTATACATAAGCCCACTTACTGTAAATTGCTAGAGTTTCGGTTGAAGTCTACTGAAATCTGCTTGCCTCGCTACTGGATTTTACAGCTTCGAAAATGCACTCTCTTAGCTCTAATTTCAGGTGATAACTCAAGGTTTTGGTAAACCAATTCAGGTGTTTGAGAGTGATATTTATAGGTGAAATTCTGACTGTTAAGCCCCCTATTAATGGTCATGATCTGCAGTTAACAGCCTTGATTCCATTTTAATGCTTCAGTTACAAGTCTAAGCTGAATCAGTAACTGTCTGCTGCTTCTTTCTCGCTCTTCTGCTGCTGCTGATTTCTCGTTCTTCTACTGCTGCTGCTGGAAAACACATGTCTGCTGGAAAAATACCAGCTTCTGAATATTATCTTCTGCTGGAAATTTTGCATTGCTTACTGAAATGGAAAACACATGTCTGTTGGAAAAATACCAGCTTCTGAATATTATCTTCTGCTGGAAATTTTGCATTGCTTACTGAAATGCTTTTGCTGGAAATTCGGGTTCTCACAATATCCATATAAAAATATTTCATTATTGAGTAGGTCTTTTGTGAGACGGTCACACGAATCTTTAACCATTTTATTAAAATTTAAACCAAATAAATCAATTTTGTTTTTAAATAACATTTTATTTTTTACATGTCACCATAGTTTAAATTGATGTCCTTTAAGAGAAAAAATATATGGGAGTTCCATTATCTTCTTGAGTGTAATGCAAACTTTCAGACAATTAATAAATGTGTAAGAAGAAATTTCAACTTGGTGTGGAATATTCTTTTCCAGTCAACTTTGTAGCAATATTGAAGAAAATACGACGCATTATGATCTAAATGATGCCCGATCCGTAGTGAAATAAAAGTTATGGCCCCATTTCATCTTCCAATCCGTTTGTGTGGTAAACCTCATAAAAGAACATGTGCAGCTAGACCTGGTGATGGGTCGGTCTGGTTTTGAGTCGAGCTCGTCGAGTTAGTGTCGAAAAAATCTGATCTTTAACCATAACTGATTAGGACAGTTATTCAAAATAGCAGTTATAATTAATATTTTGATTAAAATAGGTATAAACCCAAAAAAATTTAAATATAAAAGACTACTCTTTTAATGCGTTGTCTATGTGGCTAAAAAAACGTGGTTAAAATATAGTTGTTAAATGTCCGTTCAATAACAATGAATAATGTCATTTTTTTTAGCAAAGACAACGTTTTTTATGTGTTGCGAAAATGTTATCTTTGCTAAAAAAGACAATGTTTTTAATGAGTTAGTCATTGGACAGACTTTTAACAGCAGTGCTTTTAACGACGTTTTTCTAATTATGTAGACAACGTTTGTCTTTAAGGTTTTTTTTGGGGTAGTGTTTCTACATCTCGTAACACAATTGCATGAAAACTTGGTGTTATCATTAAGGGCACCCACATTGGTGCATTAATGGGTGTTATTAACGCCCATTAATGTTCATGCACCAATGTGGGTGCATGAATTATTAATCTTGGCTGACATGACAGCCAAGAAATTCATCAGAATGAACGGTATTATTTCGCAATTTGCGACGGTTTTCGAAAAACCGTCGCAACATCAAAAGCGTTGCTACTTTCGAATTTTTTTTAAAAAAAGTCGCTATTTGCGACCGTTTTTTAAAAACCGTCGCAAATAGCGACCTTTTTTGAAAATCCGTCGCTAACATAATTCACCAACGGCTCTTTTGAAAATTAAATACTACATATCATATTTAACAAACCATAACGGCTAGTTTGTATGTAATATTATAAAATACAAACTATAACGGTTAGTTAAATATAATAATAACAAAAAAGCACTATAAATATAAATCAATTTCTACAAATTTATTCATTCAACCAACACATTTCTACTCATTAACCACACTCAATATATATTCTCTACCATTCTCATACTTCTATTTGTAGGTTCAATATTTATTTCGTTAATCCTTATTTGTATACAATGTCTCATTCTTCGAGCAGCTCAAGCTCGAACTCCAGCTCTAGCCCAACAAGCGAAGACGAAGTACAAGTTGAAGTTAATGACGAAATTTATGATCCGGGAGAAGAAATGATGTTATGCATGCTTGAACTAAGCAGAAAAATACATGAATCTTCTGAAAGTAGTAACGAGATTCGACGAAGAAGAAGGTTCATCCAAAGAAATCGTGAAGCCGGTCACTTGCGGCTTGTCAATGATTATTTGTCCGCCAGCCCAGTGTATCAAGATCATATATTTCGAAGAAGATTTCGTATGCGAAGAGAGTTATTCCTTCACATTGTGAATGCACTTGAGGCCAATTCAATGTATTTTCAACTGAGGAACGATGCTGCTAGAAGGAAAGGATTGTCACCACTACAAAAATGCACAGCTGCTATACGACAATTGGCTTATGGAGTCCCTGCCGACCATCTTGATGAGTACCTACGTATGGGGGAATCAACTGACATCAAGTGTATTTTCAAATTCTGCCAAAATGTGGTTGAAATATTTGGTGATCGATACCTGAGAAGGTCGAATGCTGATAATATTCAACGTCTTCTTCAAATGCACGAAGAGAAACACAAATTCCCTGGTATGTTGGGTAGCCTTGATTGTATGCACTGGCAGTGGAAAAATTGTCCAGTTGCTTGGAAAGGGCAGTTTACCAGAGGCCATGGGTCGCCGACAATCGTACTTGAAGCAGTCGCATCTCAAGATCTGTGGATATGGCACGCATTCTTCGGGGTCGCGGGTTCACGTAATGATATTAACGTGTTGTACGAATCTTCCATATTCAACAATATCTTGCAAGGAAATGCCCCGGAGATCAATTTCACAGTTAATGGTACTCATTATACGAAGGGTTACTATCTAACAGATGGAATATATCCGGAATGAGCTACTTTCGTTAAGGCTTTTCCTTGTCCGGAGGATCCTAAAAGGAGATTGTTTAAGGAAAGACAAGAGTCTGCAAGAAAAGATGTTGAATGGGCATTTGGAGTGCTCCAATCTAGATGGGCGATTGTTAGAGGTCGAGCTCGTTATTGGTACAGAAAAAAATTAAAATATATTATGTTAACATGCATTATTTTGCACAACATGATTGTTGAGGATGAGGGGTGTAACGTGACTAATTGGTCTAACGACGAAGGTGACGAACCCGCACAACTTGTCCAAGGCTCAAACCGAGGATTTCATGATTATCTCCGTAGAAATTCCGAAGTACGTGACTCTCAAGTACATCACCAACTTCGTGCCGACTTAGTTGAGCATATTTGGACAGAGTACAACAACAATTAGTGAAGTCAGTTTATTACAAATTTCAAAATGTTTGATTTAAACAGTTGTTTTTCCATTTTTTAAGTAATATTTTAAATAAAAGAGTACAACTTTTTTTCATTTCTTAATAATATTTTAATGAATATTGGAATTAAGTTATTTTTAAAATAATAATACTATTTATTTTTAGTAATATTTGTTGTAAAAATTTAAAAATATTAGAAAGATATTGAAATAATTAAAAATAAAAAAAATGAGTAAGTGGACAGTGGGACTCATAAATAATGAAAGTTAATATTAAATGAATGTCGTGTGTGTTAATAATGGGAAAGTGTTAATGTAATGAATATGTGGCTCGTGGACCCCATAATTTTTGATGAGATGGAGAGTTATTAACATGGATTAATTCGAACGGATGCGGATGCCCTAAGAACGCTTACTCATGTGCAACAAATAACATTATGGTCACAGTTTGAGATCAACTAAAATTCAAAAAAAGAAAGAATCGGAAGCAAAACCATACAAACAATTCAACTTGATCATGGCAAAGTTCATCGATCATTATTCTAACAATCAACTTACATACAGATCAAGGAAAAGTCCATCGATCATTATTCTAACATCTGAAATTTTTTACGACCAGAGATTCAAATCGATCGCATCGTTATGTAATAACATGAACTATTAGTGGAAATTGTCCCACCCTGGAGACACGACAAGGGGACTCCTCACTGTATACTTCCCACTGTCATCAACCCAAGTAACCGAACCCGCTTTCTCGTTAAAATCTTTATCACTCCTGTATCGGATCGTCAAAGAATAGCTTCGCTTCTCATATTTCTTCTGGAACACTAAAACCTTGGGGGAAATTTTGACAGTGGAACCAGCAGGGGTTTCAAGCTTAACTCTATAGGTGGATGCTCCGTCTCCCACGTTCGTAACAGTCCTCTGAAACTTCCGTGTTAATGGAATGTCCCTTTCGTCAAAGTTATACAGAGCTATAAAGGATGGGTAATTCAAATCCATCGATGGGTTCGAGCAGTTGTATCCTGATCTTATGATGGTTTGCGTTTGCTCGCGAGTGAAATTCATTGCGCAGACTAGGTTGGCGAAGTCTTGTGGGGTGGCATCGTAAATCAGGCCTGGATCAAGTGCTCCATTCGGGTCGACGTGTCCGGCTCCCATGGCTAGAGGTGTTGCGACGTTATAATTTAAACCCGCGTCTTTTATTAGTTGTTTTGTGTTGTCGAGTTGACTTGCAGTGGTCATCATGGCGGATTGAATCGCGGCAGGGCTCCATTCCGGGTGCACAGCTTTGAGAAGCGCAGCTATGCCGGAAATATGTGGGCAGGACATTGATGTGCCCGATAAAAGTGTGTAATCGCTCTCTAGAAATATTCCTTTCCCAATTCTTGTTCTGCCAACGTGAGGGTTATAAGCAGCCAAAATTAATGTTCCAGGTGCCATTATGTCAGGCTTCAAGATCCCCTGAAAGCTACGAGCGGGGCCTCTCGATGAGAAATCTGACACGGCTGGAGCTGCTCTAGGCTCAGTACCCAGTATTGTTTTTTGGAAATCGATTGTTGCTATTTGTGTACCAGAACTGTTTGACGCGTATTTGATGAAATCTATGGTGGCTTGACTCGGGCTGATGACTACAGCTGGATGTGGAATCGTAGTGGATCGAAACGCACGTGGATCTTCGGAAATGATGATTGCTGCTGGGATATTGGAATCTGTTAAGTAGCTAATCATGCTGGAAAATTCAGCATTTTGGTGGGTTTGATTGCATATAATGATTGCTTGGAAAGGGACTTCTGCGAACAGCGCCGTCGAGTTGCAGGCAGATAACGTCTTGTTGTAAATGATGGGCACGTTCCTAACAGAAGCTCTTCCGGGAAATGTGCTCCATCCTGTAATGGTTTTCCCATTTCCCAATGTTATAATCCCTGCGAACCATCGATCAATCGTGCCCGAAGCAACCATAATAGCCCACGGGATCCCCCCCAACAGGCTCGCGATACTAGAGCCTCGATTCCCTGCCGAGACGGATACAATAATCCCCTTCTCCCTCGCACCAAACCCCGCTATCGCAAGAGGGTCTTCGTACACATCATTCCTTCGGTAACTCAAAGAAATCGATATTACATCAACACCATCCGCCACTGCTTGATCGATGCCTGCCAATGCGTCCGACTCGAAACTCCCTTCGTTCCAGAGGACCTTGTAAACTGCCAATCTTGCCCGTGGGGCTACACCCCTTGCTGTCCCTGGAGCATACCCAAAATATGAGACACCTTCCACGTAGTTTCCAGCGGCAGTAGACGCACAATGCGTGCCGTGACCGCTAGTATCTCTTGCAGAATTCATAGTTATCGTCACTCCGGGATCCGAAGCTCGAACTCCAGCATTGAAATATTTTGCTCCGATGAGTTTTTTGTTACACAAAGATGAATTGAATTCTTCACCTTCTTGACATTTTCCCTTCCATCTTGCTGGAATCTCAGTCATCCCATCGTCTTTAAAACTCGGACTTTCAGGCCAAACGCCACTGTCAACGACACCAATGATAACATCCTTCCCATACTCAGATGCAGGCCAAAGCCCGGAAACAGTGTTGAGAGAGAGGAATTTATAGGAATGCGTGGTGTCTGGCGTGACAATACCATCTTCATAAGCCGAAAGGAATCCAGGCGACTTCTTCAAAGCCTTCAATTCGTCTTTCGACACCACTGCACTGAATCCGTGAAACGCATTGTCGTATGCATATACTAGCTTCGGCCCAAGTTTGTGCCCGTCCGATGATGTCGAGCTCTCCGATTTCACAGATTCAAGTATGGAAGAATACCAATAATGGTGACTGGCAAATGCCTTCGGCATGGAGGATTTGTCCATATGGACAATGTATGTAGATCTTTGTGCCGCAGATTGATGAACTTGATGAGATAATAAAAGAAACCATGAGATAAGAATCAGAGAAACTGTAAGAGGGAGTTCCATTCTCTTCTCGAGCGTAATGCAAACTTTCATGCCATTAATAAACATGGAATGCTATACTTTAACTTGGTGTGGAATATTCTACTTCAATTAATCATATTAGCAATTTACGAAAAGAAAAAACATTGTGATTTGAATTGTGCCGACGTTCGTATTGAAATAAAAGAGATGGCTCCATCTTATCTTCGGATCTGTCTGTCTAATAAACTCCCATAAATTGAAAGGTCCTAATTCAGAAGATGAGTAGGTATATATATTCAATTCTATTATGGAGAAGTCAAAAACTTGTGTGAGACGGTCTCACAGATCGTATTTGTGAGACGAATATCTTATTTGGGTCACCCATAAAAAAATATTATTTTTATGCTAAGAATATTACTTTTTGTTGTGAATATGAGTAGGGTTGATCCGTCTCACAGATTATGATCCTTGAGACGATCTCACATGAGACCTACTCTATCGAGAAACTGGGTAAATCCAACAATTTTTTATTTTTTATTTTTGGAATCGACAATCAAGAGAAAACAAAATTATAAAAAAATAAAAAATATAAGACCAAAACCAATCTTTTGTGGTTATTGTGATGGATTCTTCCACGCAATCGGGCCCTTGAAGCATACGAAAATATCCATGGCCTGTGATGTCTTGTTCAAGAAACTTGGGATGATTGATCATGTAAATTTTTTTTTATTACAAGCAGAAGATAGTTGAGACCCGTAATCCAATTATGATTTAAAAATATTATGAATGTGATAGAATACATATATTTATCAATCTTATATTCATGATATTTGTAATTTATAATTTTTCACTTGTACGAAAGGACAATTGAGGTTGAATTTGTCTATTTCTCGACAGGCTATATAATCCAGGACGATAGTGGCACACAAGAAGACACGCATTGTCGAATTTGAGGACAACTGAGTTTAAGTTGTGACATGATTCAACAAATGAATAAATATATTTAATTATGTTGTACAAAAAATCATGTGATATGGTCTCTCTTGTTAATTTTGTGAGATTAATATTTTATTTGATTTACATATGAAAAAATATTATTTTTTTATGATAAAAGAGAGGGTTGACGGGTATCAAGACCTAGGAATATTTTTATTTTTTTTATTTTTATTTCCCCTACAATTATTAATACTTAATATAAGATGACTCTAGCTTGTATAATGCCGATGACTCTAGCTCCATCGGACAAACTGGTCAACTAATTGAGTGTAGTGGGTAGAAAGTAAATTGTAAGGCAATTTGAATGTAATGGCCTAGTGGGTAGAAAGGAAATTTATGTCCATCGATTTGCAAGTTTATTTTTTTAGGAGGAAAAGAAAAAATGAACCAATATATATTATCATGTCAACAAACAATAGTTTTGAATTATATTAAATATTAATAAGAACCTAACAAGATTATTCATTTAAATTATAACACATAATTTTTAATATAATATATGTTATGATCAAATGCTTATTAATAGGCTAAGAATTATAGATATTGGCCAAGGTTTAATGCGTATTATACACCTACTTGGGTACTAATGTGCCAGATTGTTAGGCTAATGAGTTATGGAAGTTGCGTGTTTATGTTCTATTGTTGTCTCATATCATTTAGATATCAGTATTATCATTTTCATCATCGTTGGTTTTTGTAGCAGATACAGTAGTACTCATTAAGATCTGACATCATTTTTTTACGACTCACCTAGACAACCAGATCAAGTGACGCAACGTCGGCAGTTTACGTACAAGAACTTCTCAGGAGATCACCCATTAATACTACTCTCACTCTAAATAAAAAAATATCATTATGTAATTAATACATCTGAGTTCATGTTAAACTGAGAAGATGAAGTAAAAGAATGTAACTCATCGTTATCATATGAAACAAAAACCAAAACGGGGTAGGAAATGCAATTGAAATGTTTTGTATAAGACTATTATTACATGTAAAATATGTCATTTGGATTTGAGACATTTACGTGAAGGTTTTATGTACTATCATGTACTTTGATCCGTCTACCAAATATATTGAGGATTATTAGATGGCGATGTTGAGTGAATTTTCGAAATACGTAGAAGTCGATATATTGTAATCAGATATTCATCATTCAAAATAATTTAATTAGATTTGGACAAATAAAAAAATTTATTTTGTCCAAACACGATTCATTTTAAATTTAATTAGCCAGTCCGAATGTCACCTTATGGTTCTAAAGTAAATATTTCAAAATTTTAGTATATAAGATTTATATATAAAATTTTTATTTTGTTTTCGTAACAAATATTACTGTTACGTTAAACCAATAACTCAGTCATCCATAAATAAATAATTATTCAGCATTCCAAAATTATCTAAGTTTGTTTTTGCAACATTTCGAAATGAAATAAAATAAGAAAATCTACAACACTATATTTATATTTGGAACCCGACCCGAACCCCATTAAATTCGATCCGATTTCAACGTCGATAGGAAAGGGTTTGTACGAGGGTTTAAATTGGTTAGCAGCAAAGATCTCCTACCCGGCCGTTCCCGCCTCTCGCCGCCGTGGCGCAGCCTATTCCCATATCTTATTCGTTATTGCCTTATAGTCACTGGAACTTGACCGATCTATTCGGGGTCAGGTTTCGGATTGCCACTGGTTTTCTTTCCTGAAGCTGAATCCATACGATACAATCTGATTTCTGACTTTATATGATTTGAGCTGAAATGGCATTTCTGTATTTTTGAATCGTGTTAGTTGAAGCATTAGCAATGGCATTGTCAGTTTCAAGAAGAGCATTGCGTTCCTTCGGTTCTTATGATATATCGCTCGGATCAATTTTTAGATCCTATGGTATGCTGATTTAATCAACTCCACTTCTTTGAAAAGGGGCTTTTTATTTAATTCTCGAAGCTTCGATGTTGCATTATGTTTGGTAATTCACGATAAAAAGTAATTTTTTTGTTGTTTAAACAACGGGAAAGTTCGTTAATTTCATGGAACCCTTGTTTTTTTTGGTGGGTTTCTTAATTTTTGCATTTTCTTTGAACATTGAAAGCAGCATTCAATGGCCATTGTTACGGGGAGAGCTTGTCTTCGGTGCAATCTACTGTTCCGAAAAAAGTACGTTCTTTGTGCACTACGGAAAGGATATAGGGTTTCTTGAAAAGTGTTGAACTGTTTTGTGTTTATTGATTGAAGTTGCCTGAATTTTAAATGCCCTGTCATTGGATTTTGTATTACACGCTTTCATGAATTATTATTATTATTTTTGTGAAGGAATTGAATCCTAGCCCCCCTTCTTATCTTTATCAGATGTCTTTTGAAGTTTGCCGGAGGTATTCGACTACTGTTTTAACCTCGAATATGAGTGAAGGCACATTTCCCTCAGATTTATTGTCAGCGAAACAGTTGACGACTCCTGATCGAAAAATTGGTATAAACCCTTAATATTTAGCTTCTTGGATTTTTTTTGTATAAAATACATTTTTTGGTTCAGTTGATATGCTGGGTATGAACATTATGGATTCACTTTGAATGCCTAAATTGTTTCTAAAACTCTATTTTGATGATGTTACTTTGATTCCAAATGATTCTTGTAACTTATGTGTCTGAGTGGAAGTGGAGCTTACATAATTGAAGTCAGAAGAGATTATGGGTGGTTATTAGTTCACATTTATCTATTATGTATTATTTATTTGTGTTTCTTTAGTATTTGGTGATAAAACAAAGTGTTATGATTTTTTTCTGCCCTAGTTCTTCTCATTGCAGTATTATAGCTTCAGCCGTTGACTCAAAAATTTTCTTTGGGCACTCACATATCTTGTGCATCTTACTGCTTTTGAAGGATTACTTTGTAAATCCAACATCGTCATGCCAATCTTTCACGCATGACATCGAGTAAGGCATATTGCTAATGAAGTCCATGAATTTTCTCACTTTTGGAATCTCACCTTGATATGTTCACTGGCGTCAGTTATCAGATCAATCATTCTCTACTGAATTAAAGTATACATATTTTTGTGAATTCTTTACTAACTCTTCACTTGTTAATGCATGCTGTACTGCTGTTTGTTCTAGAGGGTCGTTCAAATGTGAAGTGGTGCTACATTAACTGATCTTTATAATCAGCAGATACGCAGTAGATATTATTTGCACCAAAATTTTGAATTTATCTTGATGGAGTTAAAAATTACTTGTTACTGATTGCGGGCCTACTGGCCTAGTGTAATAAGTGCACATGTCAATGAAAAATAATAATTTTATGATGCTTCAGAGCCAGGAAAACAGTGAATCAGTTATTAACAAGTTCAACATTTTGAAAATCTTGTGAGTTATTTGCTTCCATAGTTTTATTGTTTTCCTTACAATGCCTGAAGTTTAAGTCTCTATGATCAATGTGCATCTGTTTTTTTATGGATCTTGTAGTAATGGATAGCATTGTTTTAGTAGATGCTTTCATGCATTTTATTTCAGCGATCTACTGTCTATTTTCGTTCAAAGAGCAATTCTCTCCTACAAAAGGGATTTATTTTTTTTGTAAAAAAAAGAAAGAAAGAATTTCTCTCAAAGCTACTAGTGGGGCTTTCTGCATTGTATATCTCGAAACATTTGAACTCTTTTGTGTCAATTGTACTGGTACTGCAGGTCTCTACCAGGACTTGGTGATCCCTGTTAAAAATTTTCAAAATGACGATAAAGGATTTATGGTCTTGGCTGGTGATGTTTTTGATGTACCAATTAGGAAGGATATTATTCATCGTGTTGTAAGATGGCAGCTTGCTAAACGGCAGCAGGTACCTAATCCTCTACCTAGTTGATACACTGGCCAAAATTGATGCTATATTTTCTCTTTTTGGGAAAACTATTTGTGCATTTTTTGGTTATGTTTCATTGATTGATGTCTTTCCTTGGGGATATTAATTTTCTTACTATGAAGCGACTCAATGTCTTTCATGATGTTGCTGCTCCATCCCAATTATATACGGAAGTCCGGACCAGAGTCCACTGTGCTAAAAGAGGATGTTCTGTCTGTTGCATATTTTTTAACCGAATAATGTGTCTGTGTATCAGCCTTCTGTTCTCTCTATGTACTATTTGGTAATCCTACTGATTAAAACTGTGCTATATTTCTCAGGGTACCCATTCTACCAAAACTATTAGTGAGGTTAGTGGAACTGGGAGAAAGCCTTGGCGGCAAAAGGGTACTGGAAGAGCAAGGCATGGAACATTGCGGGGTCCACAGGTGAATTTGTTTTCTTATTTTGTTTTGCTTGCTCCTCTTCAATCTTCATTATGTATACTTCAAATGAGTTTCGAGCTGATATATTTTGTGGACAACAGTTTAGAGGTGGCGCTACCATGCATGGTCCCAAACCACGAAGCCATGCTATCAAGCTCAACAAGAAGGTTCGTCGACTAGGGCTGAAGATTGCACTTTCAGCTCGTGCAGCAGAAGGGAAGGCAAGTATATTCCTGCTGGAAGAGAAATAATATAAGTAGCATCGAACCCATTTGTCAGATTTTGCCAAATACCATTGCAAAATTTGGAACTTGACAAAGCTATATTATTTCATCATTCTTCAGTTGTACTACTTTTATTGCCAAGTGTTCCCTCATTTTTATTCCTATCTTGTAAATTGTCAAAGTTTCTGTTTCAAGCAGTGCACAGTATTATCTATGTTTTGTGCATTAATTTTGTCCTGATTGTGTTCTGCACATACCTCAGGTTTTTGAAAATAATTTAGAATGATAACATTTCAAATATACAGCTTATGGTCTTTGAGGATTTGGAGGTTCCTTCACACAAGACAAAGAACATTGTGAACTATGTGCATCAAATGGAGAATGTTAAAAAACTTTTGCTGGTTGACGGTGGTCCAATCAATGAAAAGCTGAAGCTGGGCACTCAAAATCTACATTATGTTAACGTATTGCCTTCAATTGTAAGTCCCAAGCTTCTTATGGACCATATTCATGGGCTTATCTGTAGTATTTTAGGAAAGATAAATCTCTGAGCATTATATTTTTGTGCATCATCTAAGAAAGAATCAAAGAAATCTAATAACCTAGAAAAGCATTTTAGTCCAAAAATTCTATAATGCTGAAGTTTTTCTGCACTGTTTTCCTTTTTGTATATGTTCTTCATATCCTTAGGTTGTTTTTGGATTGATGAATACAGAATGATGGATTCGGAATGTGATAGTCTAATTCTTTGACTTGTTTGGATGGACTAAATCGAAATCAAATCCATTACATATTAAGTTAAACATTTTCAATAATAATTGTCATGTATTTCAAATGTCATGCATCTTTGATGTATTTGAAATTCATTCTACAATTAATTTCTCAGTTGAAATCTCTTACTCCAGATCAAATCCTGCAATCAAAATGCAGCCGTAGTGTTTTGTCCTCATTGTGGTATCCGAAGGTGATGGAAGTAGATTTCATCTTTTCTAAGGACTTTCTTATACCACTAATTTTCAATTATTTTCCAATTTTTCTCCTTCAAATCTTTCTATACCTGTGAGGTTTCAGCATGATGGGGTTGAATAATAGACAGGATTAGTTGTCTTTATAAGCAAATAAAGGATGACAGTTGAACTCAGTACCCGCCAATAACATATTGCTTCTGCTATGGAACTAAATTTGAAGCATGCTTACGTTAACACATAATGTGGATGTTGGTTACTAATTGCCTGTTATGATTAGGTTACATTTACCTATTAACGATTCCCTTTTTCTGATGATTTTGATATAGGTCTTTGAAGTGTGTGACAACTGAAATTTTTCCTGTTCTAATGTTTTCAGGGTTTAAATGTTTACAGCATCCTGCTGCATGATACCCTGGTGATGTCACGTGATGCTATAAATAAAATAGTAGAAAGAATGCATACTCCAATCAATCGCTGATGGAGATTTCTTCTTCTAAACCTGTACGAGTTTTGGCAATTTATCTCGATTAAAATGATAAAAGGTGCACACAATGGTGATGTCGCCTTCATCTTGGTGAAAAAAGGTTCAGATAGATCAGTTAATTTGTGCGTTTTTTCTCCGTTTCTTTATCTTATGAAACTTTAGCCGGAAAGAACCAAAACTCTTAATTGCTGGTATGAATAAAATTGTCATTCTGCCGATGTTCTCTTGAATGTAGTCCTATTTTATTTCCCCAAAAGGCGGATTTATGTTTCTGGTTACACTTGCATGAACCAATGAATTCGTGTGAGGCACTGTTATTCAGGATTTTATTACACACACCCCCCCCCCCCCCCCCCCCCTTTTCAACTTTCACTTGAATCTAATGCTCAAATTGCTTGCACAATCAGTAGATTAAAAGCTTCTAGGAATTGATTTGGCATAGAAATTACTCTTTTCTTGGTTGCTGTAAAATCCAAGGAAAAAGTTCACCCACAGTTCATTGGTATCAATGAATAAACTTGCGGGGGTGGTTGGTGAGCATCAATCTGTTGTGCATGAACTGCACAAGCATCCATAAACTCCGATGCTATGTGATACCAATAAGCGGAAAGCCATCACGGAGGATCAACTAGGTTGAAGATCCTTGGAGTAAGCAAGCTATGTGGTGCTAAAGATGACTTCTAGCAAAGAACAAATTCTGATCTATGTGCTATAAATTTAAGAGATTTTGAGTATCAGAAAAACCCAAGTTGTAGATCATGATGTTGCTATCTCATAATAGTAATTATCGTACTTTTGAAGATAAATTGTCAAGAATGTTGAATGGATAGATCCATTTCATTTTAAGTAAGACACGTATGTATATTTTAATGAACATTAGTACCATATTTTTATATATACGTAGGGGAATACATCAATCAATACGTAAAAAGTTGACCAGACTTTGGATTCCATGCGTTGTTCTTTCGTTTGATTCGGCAGCAAATATTCAGAATATTCCAAATCGAGACAACAAGACAATTAAGTCTTTTATGTAATGTGCAAAGTATGCAACGAATACAGACGCCTAAAAAAACGTTGCGATGAATTAAAACTCATCATGGTGACGATGACTAAAACACATTGATGAATTATAACTGCGCATTTGAAAATCAACATACCAAAAAAAAACGTTGAACTAACCGAATTGATTTTATACGAAAAATTAGATCAATCGAATTAATATAACCAAGATATAACATATGACTATATCATAATTAAAAAAAAACATTTATGGCGATTTTAAGCAGTAATCTTAAAAATTGACAGCTTTATAGTTGGATCGTATGAGCCTCACATGATTTGAAGTGGGTAGGTAAGTATATGTATGTCCTTTCCCTTATGGAAATAATCTTTCTCCTCATCTCGTGAATCCCTGAAAATAATTGGACTTGCACCAACTGCATTATTCATTCAAAGTAGTCAACAGCAAGAAAGTGAAAATTAAATGGAGTAAGAAGAATCAGAGGGTGAAAACAAATATTCTTACCTAACATTTGCGGAGGTCCATAAATAATAAACCATTTTCTCACTTCACTTTTGCGTCATAAAAATTATGGCAAAAACTTGTGTGAGCAGTCTCACGGATCGTATTTTCTGAGACAGATCTTTATTTGGATAATCCATGAAAAAGTATTACTTTTTATGCTAAGAGTATTACTTTTTATTGTGAATATGAGTAGGGTTGACCCGTCTCACAGATTGTGATCCGTGAGACAGTCTCACATGAGACCTACTCAAAAATTATGTGAAGATATTTGTTCCTAAATTTTGCTTTACCTGAAATCTATCAAAATAAACGAAATTCAACTTGAAATGGCTTTAATTCCCAGAACATAACACATGCTAAAAAAAATAAAAATCCTAGAAAGTAACAGAGATCGCTATTTAAAAGTTTTAAATCATATAAAATTAAATAAATGATAAATTCAATTAACCAGTTAAAGAAGTATACAGTTTGACATATCTAACTATTGTAATAGGGAAATAATTAAAGCTAAGGGGAATATCGTTCTCTCTATCGAACGGAGTGTGTGCATGACCTATGTTATATACATATATATATATATATATATATATATATATATATATATATATACACATGACCTATGTTATATACATATATATATATATATATATATATATATATATATATATATATAGTTTTGATATCTTGCACACCTACCGTGCACTTTTGTGAGCACCGATGATGTGTCACTCACCTATTGGATGTGATGAAATATAGAAAAATTGTGCATCCAATAGATGAGTGACACCTCATCGGTGCTCACAAAAGTGTGCACGGTAAGTGTGCAGGATATCAAAACTAATATATATATATATATATATATATATATAAGAAAAAGAAATCAAGAATTCATTTGAAGACAGAGTACATAAGATATCTAAATTACTTCTCCACATATACCATTTCGAATGATAGTGGAAGGCATTGGGCCAAGCAACAAGAATAAGAACATATCAAGAACATACTAATAAGTGAGAGTTGATGGCATTTACCATACCATACTTTGCTTCGGGGTCGATCTCTTGTATCAGAACTAATTTTATATTGAATTTATTTATATGAGTTTTTTCCATGACAAATAGATTTGATGCCAATAAGCGTTGTTCGAGGAGAGGTGTTCCTAATATGAGCTTCCATCGTCTGTTTAAAAAAGAAACATTTGTCATTTCTAGATAAAAGATTAAACTATTATGATATTTGTCTTAATAGGTCTCCCGATGCCTCTGTCTCTAGTAGGCCTTCTTCTTTTCCTCACAAGACGTCGAGCCCCAAATAGGAAGATTATTTGATTTGGCTCATATAAAATGACGAAGATGATATAAATTGCTGAATGATTATCTGAATTTAAAATATATAATTCTAGCAATGAATTTATAAATGCAATCTCTTAGGGACAAATGGTGTAAAGTGTAAACTAGTTAGATGTAGTCTGGGGAAAAAATAGACATTATTAACTTAATTTTTTGAGCTAGATTTTTATTTTATCTTCTCATTAAAGGAGGAAAAACCCACACATGGTGGCTAAATTATTCAAAACAAAAAGATTCTTACGAGACAGAAGGATTAGGTCAAAACCTATCGAGATAGTAGGAGGTAAAAAAATATGATTTTCAAGTGCGTTGTGATAATATTATGATTATGTATTATATTTCTAAAGATTATATTATGTTTTTAACATTTTACATAATTAACTTTAAGGTGTTTAATATCTGTTGTAGATCAGTTGACTATTCATTCTTTACCCTAATAAAATATTGTGGTGTTTTATATATTGAGTGTGTCTCATGTGAGGCCGTCTCACGGATCTTAATCTGTGAGACAGGTCAACCCTACCGATATTCACAATAAAAGGTACTATTAGCATAAAAAGTAATACATTTTCATGGATGACCCAAATGAGATATCTGTATCACAAATACGACTCGTGAGACTGTCTCACACAAGTTTTTGTCTTATATATTTCTAAATTATTTCAAGATTTAATTATAGATTTTGGAGTTTGTAAGGAATTGTTGTTGTGCAGGAAATAAATATAAAAACATTATTATAATGTGTGTATCAGAAGTTAGTGTTGTGTCCGGTGTTGTCAACACTGTACGCAACACGGCAGCGGAAATTAAGTATTTAACACACAAATATAATTTTAATAAATTAACACCAGATTTAAATTATGCACAAGTACGAATACTTGTGCGATGCCTCATGGCAAAAATTTCACTAGAAAAATATATAAGTCGTTTACACCAAAAACAATACTAGTGAAAATAATAAAACTAAACATGCATCACTCAAAGTAAATACTAGATGCATGAAACAAAAAGCGTGCTGCTTAAAACCAAACAAAATCACTCTTCGTCCAACACTCTGCGTCAGTGTTGTTCTTCGAGTGTTGGCAACACCAATCGGCAACACGGTATATGTGTATCAATCACACAAAATCTTCAACACGAAAATCTTCAATTATCTGAACTCTGTGTGTGTTCAGAAAAATCCAGCAGCTCTCATACGCTGTAAAGTGATCTCCCGATCACACCAAAACATCTCGTCAAAATAGGCTTGGCTCTTGTATTTTTCTTCTATGAAAGAACTCCTCTACCGACCTCACGAAATAGTCACACCACAAGTCTCACACAAAAAGCTCCTACAAAAGTGATAACCGATCACAGAAAAACTACGGAGCAAATATTCGTTGGACTTGTAATTTTCTTCTATGTGAAAAGCACCATAGTCCAACTCTCTCTAAAAACCCACTTGTCTTTCAAAAGCTTTTTTCTCTCTCTTCTCCACCAAGCACTATACGGCTGTGAGTCTATCCCCCTTTATATCAAAAGATATTCCATAGAAGAGTCCTACAAAATATGGAAACATGATTTTTATTAGATATAAAACTCTTTTTAAACAAGAACAAAATATATTAGAGATAAAAACAAATCATATAATATCTAGATGTAAATCAATTAAGTTCTTATCATCTAAAAATAAATCAAGAAATATCTCATAATCTAGAAATAAGTAAATAAAATCTTTTAGTCTAGAAAGGCAAAATCTTAAATTGATATTATCAATTTAACAAAATAATAAAGGAATAAAATATTCTTTTCAATCTCCCCCTTTTTGCCTTTCTGGACAAAACATCCAAAAATGATAATCTTGGTAAGCATCGCAGTCAGTTAAGCTCCCCCTGCATTTGAGTATGTCTCCCCCTGAGTCAAAGTTCGTCTCCCCCTTTTTGGCCAGAATGTAAGCCAACTTCCAAAAGCAGACTATAACACAACATATATGCTCTTACTCTAACAAAAAAAAATACACCGATTCAATCCTTTAGCAAAAAAAAAAAAAAAAAAAAAAAAAAAAAAATCCGCATGGAAAATGTAATATTTCTGAAATTTACCCAAAACACTCATAACGATTCTATCCCAAAATCAAACAGTAAAATTGATTCAAACTCGTGTTACGACGATTTCAAAAGAAAATCCAGTAAAACCCACGTCGATTATAACTCACTGACACAAGTATACACATAAATTCAAAATCTAGATAATCAAGGTTTTTATCAACTGTCATAGGTCAACACTGATATGTCACTGCACATGATGAATTCACGAAACAAAAGTCAATATGCATGTCCTAAATATGCCTCCAATATGATGAATTATCAGAATGTCAGGCAATGTATAAACTGTGCTATGACAGAACTTGGTGTTGGCAACACCTTCTGGCAACACCACCGAGTTTTATTCAAACTTCCACAAATTTTTTTCTTTGATTCAGAAATGGTAGCTCCCACACTAGAAGAACGGTCTTCAATGGACTCCCCTAGGTAGCTTTTTCCATTACTATTTTTACTTAGAAGTGGTAGCTCCCACACTAGAAGAACGGTCTTCAATGGACTCCTCTAGGTAGCTTTTTCCATTTTCTTCTAAACAATTTTTTTTATTTACCTCTTTTCTGTTTTTCTCCTTTTGCTCACATTTTCCAAGTCATCTTTTCACTTTAGACAAGATCACGATTTTCATGAATGTCCTCAACTATTCAATGCCTTGGATTTGAGCAAAATCTATTTCTCAACATACGATTGGAAGTATGAACACTCAGGGGTAACTTTCAGAAATTTGCCTTCACTGTTCAGTCGTTGCACAAATAAATAGGATGATTATGAATATGCAGTATGCCTAATATCCTAGTAATGGTCATGCAAACGGATGTTGTCTCTGGTGTTGGCAACACCACGGACAACACTGAACAAATGTTTTTAAAAGTACACACATGCTGAGAGATTTCCGAAGATTGGAAAATCTCTCAAAATTCAAAGGTTTCGTGAATATATCAGCCAATTGATTATCAGTCCTAACAAATTCCAGTGAATTATGCCTTTTTTCAACCAAATCTCGAATAAAGTGACGTCTTATTCTATGTGTTTTGTTCGAGAGTGTTGAACAGGATTCTTAGAAACGTCTATAACACTTGAGTTGTCACAATCTACCATCATGTAATGTTTAACTTTTAAACCAAGAGAAAAATTCAACTCTCCTACCATGCTCATTTCAAAGTGTGAAGACATACACTCAACAAAGTTATCAACAAGTTTTTGTGATGAAGAATCAAAGATAATGTCATCTACATAAACTTAGACAAATCAGGATATCATGCTTCAATTTTTGAATAAAGAGAGTTTTATCAACCTCACCTCGTTTAAAGCCCAGATGTATCAGATTGTCAGCTAACCTACCGTGCCATGCCCGTGGAGCCTGTTTCAGTCCATACAAGGCCTTATTCAATTTTTAGACATGATCCACGTGGTGAGGATCTTCAAATCCCTTAGGTTGACTGACATAGGCTTCCTCATTCAAAATGCCATTATTATTATTATTCTTGAGTTCAATTTGAGACACAAAACACGAGTGACTTACCTGGGAAAACGTGGAGCTCATGCAGATTAAACCAATCATTTTGCGGTAGTCCACCTTTTCTTTGTTTCTTGTTTGCACACCATCATGTAATTCACCAATGATTTGTGATGATGGATGATTCTTCTGAATCTTGCTGGGAATTTCTCTTTCACAATTAATCACCACATCATCATTATCATTGTTATCATTATCCACAGTTTCTGTTCGGTTCAGAGGCGGTGTTGTGCTTGGTGTTGCCTCACTGGTCTCAACACCGGACTCAACACTGTTTCTGGTCAGTGCCTCACTTATATCCAGCCATTCTTCTACATCAGCCTCCGGTGTTTTAACTGTTAGATCTGCAAGATCATCAAACACAACGTTAATTGATTCCATTGTAGTCCTAGTTCTCAGATTAAATACACGATAAGCACGGCCATTAGTAGAGTATCCAAGAAAGAGACATTTAACACTTTTTGAATCAAATTTAGCTAGATGATCTCTATCATTCAACACATAACCTACACATCCAAAAATATGAAAATATTTAAGGTTTGGTTTTCTTCCCATTATAATCTCATATGAGGTCATTGTAGAACCACTCCTTAAATAAACACGGTTGGAAATGTGACATGCCGTATTTAAAGCTTCGGCCCAAAAACATTTTGACACATTCTTAGAACTAAGCATGACCCGAGCCATTTCTAGGAGGGTTCGATTTTTCCTTTCAGCTATGCCGATTTTTTGAGGGGTCTTCGGAGATGAATAATCATGAGTGATACCTTTCTTATGGCACAAAGAAATAAAATGAGAATTTTCAAACTCCTCACCATGATCGGTTCTTATTTTTACCACCCTCATATCAAACAGATTTGTTATCCTAGCATGCAACTTCTTAAAAGCATCAAATGTATCAGATTTTTCTCTAAGAAAACTTACCCAAGTAAAATGCGAAAAATCATCAACACAAACAAACGAATATTTCTTACCACCCAAGCTCTCAACATCCATTGGACCCAGTATATCCATATGCAAAAGTTCAAGGCACTGTGTTGTCCCAAAGTGTTGCAACACCGAGTGCGCAACACGGGTTTGTTTACTTTTCTGGCATGGACCACAGACATACACAACACCTAAATTTAAATTGGGCATACCTCTCACAGCATCAAACTTACGCAGATTCTTCAAGGTATTGATACTCACGTGTCCCAGTTTTTGATGCCATACGTCTAATTCACTCACCTTGGCACTTCGGCAACCATCACCTTCTCCCAATTGATAACAATTGTCAGCTGAACGAGTACCTGACATTACACAAACATTGGCATAATTAAAAACTTCACAATTATTTTTATTGAACTTAACATGTAAATCATCATCACAAAGTTGACTTATGCTTATTAAGTTTGAGTTAAGTCCTTCAACATGTAGAACATTGTGAAGTTCAGGAAGCCCATCAACGTTCAGGGTTCCTTTGCCTACAATTCTTCCTTTAGAACCACCACCATAGGTTACACGCCCACTTTTTATTTCAACATAATCCGTGAGGTGTTCTTTAAATCCGGTCATGTGGCGTGAGCACCCACTGTCGAAGTACCATGCACCTGCAATGTTAGTTTTTAAAGAAGTATAAATGATATTGCATCGAATAACAGTTTTAGGTACCCAAACTTTCCTTGTGGAAGATTTTTTGACTGCGGTGTTGCGCTTGGTGTTGGACAACACTGTGGGCAACACCCGATTTGATTTCCAATTCAGGTAGTCGTCTCTTAGTTTGTAGCAGAAGGGTCTGATGTGCCCAGGCTTATAGCAGTAGTGGCAGATAAAATGTCGCTTTCTTTGCTTTGGTTTGGAAGTTGACACTTGCTTCTTGGTTTGTGGCATCTTCACTGGCGGGTCAACTTTCAAATGAGAAGAGGAAGCTCTGTTTTGTTTCAGCATTTGTTCCAAGGCTTGCTTTGAGATTGACAGAGTGTTCATGGGAGGTTTCACTGTTAAGGGGACAGAGCAATCTTCGCTTGCCTTTAAAAACATGGTTGATTTGGATTTAGAATTGGAAGTTTCACCATGTTCATATGTGCTTTCAACATATCCAATACCAGTTATGGTGTCCTTTCCCATAGTTAGCATTGAGTCAAGTTTTGACGAACTTGAGTTGAATTTTGCAAGAGTCTTTGAGGCCTTCTCAAGCTCCTCTTTGACTTTGCACAATTCAAGATCCTTTTTGCTAAGCACAACTTCAAGTCGAGACACAGATTCTTTCAGATCAGCAATATCCTTAGAGAGGATGGAATTTATTTTATTTCTTTTGATCCAATCTTCGTATAGCTCCTCATACATAGCCTGCACACATTCAAATGTGAGTTCATCAGAATCATTATCCTGAATTTCATTATTACCTGAGTCACCGTGAGATTTAACATTGAGACACAAGGATTTTGAAGTGGTGTTGCGGCCCGGTGTTGCAACACCAGAGGCAACACCGTGCGGGTTGACTTGCAGCCGGCATTTTTCCTTCAAAACAGCAGTGTTTGTAGACATAACGTCCATTGAGATTCTATAAAGTTTCCTGCAAACAAAAACAACAATAAACCAGAATCAATCACTTAGTGTATCAAGCGTTGGCTCTGATACCACTTGTAAGGAATTGTTGTTGTGCAGGAAATAAATATAAAAACATTATTATAATGTGTGTATCAGAAGTTAGTGTTGTGTCCGGTGTTGTCAACACTGTACGCAACACGGCAGCGGAAATTAAGTATTTAACACACAAATATAATTTTAATAAATTAACACCAGATTTAAATTATGCACAAGTACGAATACTTGTGCGATGCCTCATGGCAAAAATTTTACTAGAAAAATATATAAGTCGTTTACACCAAAAACAATACTAGTGAAAATAACAAAACTAAACATGCATCAAAATACTCAAAGTAAATACTAGATGCATGAAACAAAAAGCGTGCTGCTTAAAACCAAACGAAATCACTCTTCGTCCAATACTCTGCGTCAGTGTTGTTCTTCGAGTGTTGGCAACACCAATCGGCAACACGGTATATGTGTATCAATCACACAAAATCTTCAACACGAAAATCTTCAACTATCTGAACTCTGTGTGTTTAGAAAAATCCAGCAACTCTCATACGCTGTAAAGCGATCTCCCGATCACACCAAAACATCTCGTCAAAATAGGCTTGGCTCTTGTATTTTTCTTCTATGAAAGAACTCCTCTACCGACCTCACGAAATAGTCACACCACAAGTCTCACACAAAAAGCTCCTACAAAAGTGATAACCGATCACAGAAAAACTACGGAGCAAATATTCGTTGGACTTGTAATTTTCTTCTATGTGAAAAGCACCATAGTCCAACTCTCTCTAAAAACCCACTTGTCTCTCAAAAGCTTTTTTCTCTCTCTTCTCCACCAAGCACTATACGGCTGTGAGTCTATCCCCCTTTATATCAAAAGATATTCCATAGAAGAGTCCTACAAAATATGGAAACATGATTTTTATTAGATATAAAACTCTTTTTAAACAAGAACAAAATATATTAGAGATAAAAACAAATCATATAATATCTAGATGTAAATCAATTAAGTTCTTATCATCTAAAAATAAATCAAGAAATATCTCATAATCTAGAAATAAGTAAATAAAATCTTTTAGTCTAGAAAGGCAAAATCTTAAATTGATATTATCAATTTAACAAAATAATAAAGGAATAAAATATTCTTTTCAGAGTTGTTTATAGACAGAAAAACTTCAAATTAAATACTTTTACTACCGCAATGATAATTTAAAGAATAATTCTCTTATGAGATGTTTCACGGATTTATATCTATGAAATGAGTTGATTCATGCACTCCTTAAATCACGTTTTTTTATTTATTATCTATTTAATTTAACATATCTAAAAGTGAAAACGATATATTGACTAAGCAATTAATATATAAATTAGTAAATTTATTAACTTATCTTATATCTATAAAATGTGGAGGATGGAAAAAAATTTCAATTGTGAACAATCGTAATTACCTTTCACATGTTAACTTCTTCGAATTAATGCGGCAGATTGGTCAATATTTTAGTAATTGTGATTGCATAAATCTAAATAATGCTCACAATATATACTCATTTATTGCTACAACAATCAACATCTAATATAACCCAAAATTTTAGTAAATATAGTCGATTTAATATAATTAAACTATAAATATTAAATTTGCAAAAATCCATACAATAAATCTAAAAGTGTTTTTTCCACACCCAATCCGCATTTGAAATTTTGTTCCAAAAATGATATATCTCCCACAACTTTTGACTAAGATACAATCCAAAGACTGATGCTAAAAATCCCCCAGTGGCCAAACATTCAAAATTAATAATTGTCGGTAATAAAAAGCGTAGAGAAACTAAACCAACTCGACTAAAGTATGTCTAGAAATCATATCTTCTTTAAATCTGATTAATTTTGAGATATGTTATAATAAAATTCTATAAAAAAACTCTCGTGAGACTTTATTACGAGTTAATTTCTTGATACTGATTTCCAATTCAACTCAACACATGAAAAATTATTATATCAAAAATATTATTTTTTATATTAAATGTGTGTATAGTCCATCAGTCTCATATGTACAGAACTATGAGATCGTGTCACAAAGACATACTCAAATTTCTAGAAATGACGTCTTCTTTACATCTAATCAATTGTGAGATATATTAATATAGCATTATACGATAAAGAAAAATAACAAATCAAAATAACAATTTAAGATACACACACTTAGATCTATAGAATAGATATAGAATCACTAGTATGATCTGATTTGGTACATCTGGTTCCAAGATGTGCGTAAACTACACATTCAACGAAGCATGGGGGAGACTTGAAATGAGTACAAAAACAGCCGTGTGATGGATGGCATGGATGCATAAACAAGGGACAGGTGCTTGGCGTGAAGATTTTGAAAACCGAAGATAAAAACAAAGGAAGAGCCTTTCCGCCCGTTTCCTCTCACAAGAAAGACTTGGAAACTGTGATAATCCCGAGCCCATATAATGGAATTGACACTCTCTTTTTAATTTGTAATTTCCTTTTGGTTTTTGTAATGTTAGTATCATAAATAATGTATTAAACAAATGTTGCATTTTCATTAACATCACGCACTGGAGACTGCAGAGAGGAGGAATCCTTCCTCATTTCTGACTTTTGATTTGATTATTTTATTTATTGTGGGCATTAATGAAAATTGGAAAGCTCTCTCTTTTATTGCTTTCTTGAATTTTTTTCTTCATATCTATCTGTGCATAGAGGTGTGAATGTGGCCCTTGTCGCCTATTGGTGGGGTGTTTTTGAGTAAATTAAAGATTACTGTCCTCATTAATCTTTCCACCCCTCTCTCAATTTCCCTTCTTTTTTTCACACCACATTACCCACCAATTCATTTTATTCTCATCTCTTTTATCATCATCTCATTTCAAGAAACTTTTTTTCCTCTCTCCCTCCCTCTTTAAAATTGTTTGCACGAGGTTTGGAGTTTGTCTTGTTTTTTTGTTCGATTTTCTTTCGTTTATTCTGTGCCTGGATGCAGAAAAGAGAGGTGTGGCGGGGGAGTTTTTTTATGATTTGTTTGATGTTTTTGCCGTTTATTTACTTGCAAGAAGAAATTTTTTTTAATGGCTGTTTTGCTGTTTTCAGGTCTTGCCTTTAGATCTGTTGCTATATCTGCTGCTCTGTGGCTGGTAAAAGTTTCAGATTTTATTTTATTCAGTTTTTGATCTTGAAGGATGGCATCATGTTAGCTCTTTTCAACGCCGTTTGTTCTTTTAATTTTTAAAAATTCGATCTTTCGGATTATTTGTCGCATTTGGTTCCTGGGATTCATGCGTTGCGTTGTCTTTCAGTCTTTTACGTTTCTATTTCATTTTTTTGATGGGTTCAGTATCTTTGTTTGGGAAAATATTTTGCTAGTTCTAGAAGTTAGAAGTGTGTTTTTTGATTCCTCTATGCTTTTCCCTTAGTTAGATTTGTGGACTGTGGTGAGGTGATTCAAAGTCGGATTTTTTTTCAGATTTTTTCCGAGGTCAACATTTTCTTTTCAATTCCTTCACCACTTATCTCAGTGTTCCCATAATTTCGTGATGAATGGATAATTTTTTTTTTGTGAATTAGGAGATTGGGTTGACTCTTTCGTTTTCCTTTTTCACCCTTTTTCTCCTATATGTTTGTAGTACTTCCAAAATGCTAAAATGATGCAAGCCCCAACATCGATGCAAATTCTTAAAAAGTCATAGAAATTTTAAGGATGTTGAGAATTTTGAAATACCCACAAGTTATTTTCTTAGATATCTTTAAGTTGTTAGGATCCTAGCACTACGAATGTTCTGTTCTTGTTTGCGCTGAAAGCATTTGACATTTATTTATTTATTTATGGAGATGCTAATAACCACTTTTTATGCTGATTATCAAGTGATGTCTGGTGATATGTGTTATTATTTGCCGAAGTTTTGGGACTCAAGTGTTTTTAATTTTCAGTGACTTAAGCAACATTCTCTTGTAATTATTTTCTAGTTGTTCATGCTATGTGTCTCTGAATTTACTTCTGTAAAGTATGTGACATGAACATTTCAATGTGTTAATGGTTGAAGATTTTCCGAAGAACAGAATTGGTAGATACCCGACTCAGGTGTATTCCAAACATTTGTGTGTATTTGAAGAAATCAAACATTCGCCGGTTCGCCCTAATGCAAGGGCAAAGGAGTTCTGTCAGCGCTGCCTTGCCTGAAAATCTAAGCTTTGATCTTGGATCATCATCAGTTCCTTCTGGCATAGATTCACAAACGTCCTGGAATAGTATGCAGGCTTCTGCGCAAAATCGTGTTCCTGAGTACAGAATATCATCAAGTGAAACCAATATCTCGTATCTACATCATGCAAGACATGATGGCCCGAATGGACAGTGGAGTGCCGGTCAATCTAGTTCAAGTTATGCACAGAATCAAGGCGAGCCTGATGAGGGAAAAACAGAAAATCTTATCGGCATTCACAATCGAGCCACTCTCACCATAGAAGAACGTCAATTTGAACCATCTAATATTTTTTCATTTGACATTCATAATGCAAATCCAAATGACAATTATACTACAGATGGACTGCTTCATGCTCATGGTACCAGCTCAGAAGCCCTTCTGCAGGATCTTAACATGAGTTCAGGATACAGAAACAATGAGGATGATTATGTTGAGATAATCGAACGTCCTGACACATGCATATCTGTTGGATCATCAAATGGTTATAGGACATCTGCCTGGTGGTTCCTTGGATTCTTTGAGGTTGCCTTCTGGATTTCGTGGATGTACAATGGAAGAGAGTGAATATGGATCTGGTTCTTTGGATGGTCGACGAGCATCTTGCAAGAGAAAAATATTTGAAGTGGTGGGAGAGTCTTCTGGAGCTGGGAGTTCAACTTATTATCAGAATGCGGAAAGAAGTCAATGGGATACAGTACAATCTGCTCAGATTGATGCAAGAAACAATACAATGCCAGCACAGATTGGCAACAACCTTGTCACTAATAGTGGGTCGGAGCGGTCAAATTCAAGGCTTAGGATTGGTGTTGGCGAAGCAGTTTCTGTAGGTCCATTTTCTTTGAATCCCTCCGGAACTGCTGAAAATTCTCTCAGGAATTTCAGCTTGCGGTTGAACCGATCACAACGGCAAGATCCTATGCCTGTAAATCCATCTTCAGCAGAGGTCGAATTTGGAAGTGTAGATGGTTCAATCTTCTCAGAATTCATCGAGATTATTTTTTCGCAATCGTCTATTAGACTTGAATCCATCTCCTGTTGTGGAAAATGGAACTGTTCATGGGCAGTCAGCTCTTTTGCAAGTTCCTTTTGTTCGCCGAAATCTTCAGACTAGGTGGAATGAAGCATCTAGCTCAAGAACTAACAGCCCATTTGCTTCCACTCCTATTTTAGGAGAGAGGGACGCTGGACTTTATAATGAAACCGCTCAAAGAAATATACCCAGAAGCATTTCGGACCATCCTATATTTGTTCCGGATCGTGAGATGAGAAGTTCATCTCGGTATCCCATAAACTGGAACGTTGCTGGTGGGAATCACAATATAGCTGGAAATGCTGCATCTACTTCTCAGATAGCCACATCTTCAGGGCTCGATTCTGCTTCACCTAATTGGTCTCATCGAAGTGGTCCACAATATCCTCAGAGAGTGTCAGAAATTGTTCGAAGATCTTTGTTATCCTCAGTAGGTACTGAATCTGGGGGTCAGAGCAGTAATCTTGCCACACGGACAAGTTCTTCAGTTATCCCACAAGAGATGCCACTTACATTTAGACCGGGTATGTCGAACCAAAGGTCAACGTTATTGGAGAGACGTCGTGATGGTGCTTTTGGAACACCTAATTCACTACGAGTTTTTGCTTCTGCTACTGAAGGAAGAAGTGCTATTATGTCTGAGGTATGCATTGACACACACGCATATTTGTACATTCTTTTGCCTGCATTTGCATCTTCTTAGGAGTTTTGAAATTATTTTGGCTGATTTTCAACTTAATGGATTCACATTATATTTCTCCTATTACTCATATCCCATGTGGTTTGCACGTCAGCCTTGATTGGTTGTTACTTGGATTCAAGAATTTCTTTTGGATTAGTGGTCCTTAAAGATGCCTAACTGTTGATTTTTTGGATCAATTGGTGATTTGAAATCCTAGGCGAGGTTAAACAATCATGTTTATCTGGTTAAACAATCATGTTTATCTGGTCGAGACTTCGATGATAAGTTGAATAGTTGTTTAGTTGTAAACTTGTAATGTTATGCGTTTGGATTTGGTATGAGGTCTCTGATATCCGTAAGATCGACATTCAAACATAAGTTCCTAGTATGCATTGGTTTGCCTAAGTGGGAGACGTGAGAATTAGATTTCTGGTGATTCGGTGTATATAACGAGGGAAAAGTTTCCCATAAAATTTGAACTTGCTGCCTTGAACTCCTCTAGTCAACATGGGTTTGGTTTACACCTGCTTTGGTCCAGAAGACGGCCCCTGTGAGTAGAACACTTGCTGTTGATGGATAATCCAGTTGCAGAATCTTATGTAGCATTCAGCTGGCTTATTTGTTTTCGATGTTTTCATGTTCTTTTTAACGCATATTTTGGTAAAAATGTGCATAATATGTTTGATTGACTACCGATGTGCTTGTGCATTAATGTTTAGAACCATGCTACTTTATCTTGATGCACATGTTCCAAGATGACCTCTAGTTCTCATAAGACCCCCGATTTTTTATGCTTCATTGTTTGTACTGGTTTTGCATCATTCTATATCCATATACTATTGAAGAAACTTTCCTGCTATTTTATATAGAACATGAAAAAAATGTTTCTGAATATACTTTATATTTTCAGCAGATTCGCCGTGTCTTGGACCTTATGCGAAGGGGGGAGGGGTTGAGACTGGAGGTTCGTGCTTCTGCTTTTTCATCCTCTGTTCTTTTTCTTGCGCATCATGCATGAGCATTCATTGCAATCACGGGCATCTGTAACTATTTGTCCCCAAGTAGGATAGTATCATTGTGTCGCTGAATATTTAGTTCCTTGTACTTTTGGTACCATAAAACTTGTAAGTTTAGTCCAATTTGATAATCCAGGATATAAAATGCACTCCTTTGTCCCAAAATCGAAGGCGTCCACTTTGTTCTTAGCACGGCTGCATATGATTATTTTCTAGAAGATAATATTTTTCCCTGAGTACCTTAGATGATATCGTGATGCACACTTTCTCTTCTAAAGCTTTGTTTAGTTCCACATTGCATTTTCAGATTGGTATGGAGGAAGATTATCGTCTGTACCTTTATGTTGTGTAGTTAAGGGAGGGAGGGGTAGTTCTACTAGCTTAGTTTGTATGCAGCGGTGATCAGCTGACAGTTAGAGAAGCAGAATAGTATCTTCTTTACGGTTCATTTCTGCCTCGTAGTTTTACATTATGTTTTCCAAATACAAAGGCTGTTTCTGTTTGTGTGCCAGGACCTGATGATCCTTGATAATTCAGTCTTTTTCGGGATGGCTGATCTGCATGATCGACATCGTGACATGCGGCTGGATGTAGATAACATGACTTATGAGGTGAGCAAGAAGCATTTCCTTTTTCCATTTATTTATTATCCAATCTTTTGGGAGTGTAACAATTATCCTTACTGGCAATCTCTATATGCTGTATCATATGACTGCGTACGATGAGACAAGTATTGAAACGTCGCATTTGAACTATTATTTAGTTAAGAAGATTTCAGTTATATATATCTCCAACTGTAGTGTTTGATACCAATATCAAGTGCTAGATTCTACACCCTATTTACAACTGGCCACTCAAATTTAACATCCTCTCTTCCAGGAGTTGTTGGCCTTAGAGGAACGCATTGGAAACGTGAGCACAGGATTGACCGAAGAGGTCATAATCAATCGTCTAAAACACAAGAACTACGAAACAAGCAGAGCCGAAAATCCAGTGGAAACGGAGCCTTGCAGTATATGTCGGGTACGGAAATTTGTTTACTTGAAAAAAATAAAATAAATTCGACGTGCTGTTCATTTTGCTGCAATGCTGGACTGATGCAGGAAGAGTACAGCGAAGGAGACAACCTTGGTACACTGGACTGCGGCCACGACTTTCATAAAGACTGCATCAAACAATGGCTCATGCTCAAAAATTTGTGCCCCATTTGTAAAACAGCGGGATTGAAAACGTGAGACGTGGCTAACGATTTTGGCCATTCTTTTGTTCCTTGGATCACTGAGTTATTGAAACCATGGCTGCTCGTGACTTAAACGAAGCTCATTAAGTTATGAACTTCATTTTTTTCCCCTTCAATTATACATTTTGCAACCTTCCTGAAATTTCCCGAGTTCTTTCATGTGGGGAGGATAAGCTGGATCCTTCCACGTGAAAAGGTAAACGATGTTAAAACTCATACCTAGACAATCATTGAATTACATGTTGGAGATTCGAATATTCTTATGGTCTTATATATCCAACGTTGATTCTTTCTTGCATGGTTTTTTCTAACCCAATCTTCAATTTTTATTCTTGCGCTTTATTGGAAAAAAACTCGCACTCTTATCATTCAATTTTAGAGAAATTTTGGTAGTAATTAAAATAGAGTAGGTTCTTGTGAGATGGTACTCATGAATCTTTATATGTGAGACGGGTCAATTCTACCGATATTCTCAATAAAAAGTAATATTCTTAGTATAAAAATTAATATTTTTTCATGGATGATCTAAACAAGATATTCGTCTAAGAAAATATGATCCATGAGATTGTCTCACGTAAGTTTTTGCAATTAAAATATTTATGAAAATAGATAATACCTGATTGATGTCGATAAAAAATATTAGTTGTCAATATATTTTTACTTGCGGGAACAACTTTTTATTTCGATTTTCTGCTTATGTATATGCGTGTATTAAACAACTCTAATTTAGGCTTGACAAGTATTATTTTAAAACTAACTTTTTTTTATATATTAAAAAAAATTTTGAATGCTGAATATCATTTCAAAACGTTAAATTTCACTAAAACTAAATCTATTACGTAGCTACTACCTTACTTAAGCTCAATGATAATTTGCTATATTGTTCCTAAAATTTTGTGATCGGTTTTTTATGTATACTAGACATTTAGAATATCATAGTATCAAATGTTGGATTTTTTTTATAGATTCATTGAAGTAAGGCATGAATCTTGAAAAGGGTTCTTACTATGTGGCATGAATAAATATATTCGGAAAAATAGTTTTTTGTTTCATTACACTGCAAGGTTCAACATTCATGGTTTTTTCTTCTTTTCGGATGATAAATATTTTTCTCAGAACAATGAATATAAATCAAATGCATGTTTGAATTGAAATTGATGGAAGTTCTTCTTCTCTGAATCAGATAGATTCATATGTGAAAGAGGTTGACAATAAGTTATTTCAAAATTGACTATTTGTCCATCTGTTAGAGGTGTTTCGTAAATGTTTCGCTGGAAACTCTTGCGTTTGGAAAGAAAAACAAGAAGCAGAGCTATCAACTATCGTACGGTAGTAGTGATTCTACGATCACCTATGGCACCTATGGTTCGAATACAAAAGATGGTAAATATGATGCATAAAATTTTTGTTTAATTATCATCTATCTAAAAATAATAATAATAAATTTTATATTAGGGAAAAAAGGTAGCATGACAAGTTTAAAAGAATATTTAATTTTTTATATTTAAAACTTCATTTTTTTATGCAGCTATGATATACATAACGACATAAATTTTCTTTTAATATTATAATTTTTTATTTGAAATCAGTAGAAGATGAAGTTATTTAAAATTAATTTTTTATATTTAAAACTTCATTTTTTTATGCAGCTATGGTATACACAATGCCTTCTTTACTAATATGAATTCAAAAAATCATATAAGGATAATATGTAAAATTGTAACAAATGCTAATAAATTATTATTACAACATACATTGATTGTAGTAATTTGAAAGACACAATGTCTTCTTTATTAATATGAATTCAAAAAATCATAGAAAAATTTGGAGAGTTTGACTATAGTAAGAAAAGTAAAGATTTTAGTAGCACTTTTAAAAAAATTGTACATACGACAAATTTATAAATTCAGTACACAAAAATTTGGTGATATTGAAATATAAACTTCACCGAACAAAATTTGACAGATCATTAACTATTTTTAACAACTTGTAAACTAAGTAAAACACCCTTTTATTAGATTTGGACACCCGATGAAAACTATCGAAGGATTGAGTTAATAATGCAATAAACAAAGGCAAGACAGCTAATTTGCCTAATCAACCCAAGCAAATATATTAAGTGTTAACCTATCCTTGTCCAAATGGAACATTTTATTGACAACAATAAAGAGCTAAATCATTATATAAATTGCATTATATGTAATGACAATGACATTCCCAAGAATCCTATGGTTTCTGAAGACATTTCTATCTCACAATAGTTAAATTAAAATAGAACATAGTGATCATCAACCAGTGTAAATCAAACAAGAACGAGGATTGCACGATATTATCAACGCTATCTGTTGTTTGAAGTCACATGAAACACACACACACACACACATATTAAGAAGTCATGAAATAACATATAAATCATTCTGTAAAGCTGAAAATATGAAAGGTGGTTTCATTTTGTTTTTGTTTGTTTTGAACTACGTTGATTCTGTTAAGCGTTACGGTGGAAGGGGGTATGATCCTCTTGGAACGTCTCTGAAGGCTCAAAGATTAAAAAAATCGCGCAATCACGTTACTAACTACGCCTCCTCAACCGTGTATTCACCAGTTTATGTTGCATCTCAGGAGGGATTAAAAGAAACAATGAAATATTACTTTTGTCTGGTCAGCCAAAAGCTTAATTTTTCTCAATATTCAGGATATGTCACGGTCGATCATACAGCGGGTCGTGCACCTTTTTATTATTTTGCTGTTTTAAGATTGGAACTTGGACCTAACTCAATCCAAAAGCTAGCTCATGGGAGGATTGTCCAAGCCCATATATACAACTCTCATGTTATTTATCCGACCGATTTGAGATAATTAACATGCTGAATCTGAGGAGCCTTCCAGCAAACCGCTAGTGCTGTGGCTAAATGGAGGTTAATGCATGCATGTTAATTTTCAATATTTGATTTCTCTGTTTTTCAAGAAACTCAATAGAAAAAATCTTGAAAATTCCAAGGCCTGGTTGCTCTTCATTAGGGTCTGGTGCAATGACCGAATATATGGATTTAAGTATAACAGAAGAGCACGTAAAAAAAATAGTCTAATTTAGTCAGAAGGAATTATTTTAAAAATTCATGTAGCATTGCCCACCACAAAAGCGACAAAGTTCCAGACATGGTTCGATGTCGCAGTCGTGGAGATTGGAACGGATGCTACCGTCCAATTACAATGAAATTTCGCGGAACGGTCGCGGAACGGGTATTTAAAAAAATATTATAAATATATAAAAATTAAAAATTTTGGAAAATATTTAGAAGTATAAAAATTAGAATAAATATCATTTAAATAGATTATTTGGTGTAAATAAGAAATTTAAATAATTTTAAAATTTTATTAACAATTTATTGAACACAATTTATATCGTCATTATATTTAAAATATTTCCCACCATATCAAAAATTAAATATACTATTAAAAATTATTTGTTTTTAATTAATTAAAACTTTAAAATATTTTCGATTGGATATATATATGTTCGCACAAATTTGAATCAATTTAGGACCTACAATTGCATTATTTGTACTAGAAAGCAAAGATACGTGCATTATTAAATCCGTCGTTGATTCGAATTTGCGACGGTTTTATGAAAAATCGTCGCTAAATTTAGCGACCGTTTTTATTCAACCGTCGCCGATTTTAATTTGACGACGGTTTTATTCAAACCGTCGCTAACTATAGCGACGGTTTTATTAAACTCGTTGCCGATGTTAAATCGGCGACGCTTGAATAAAAACCGTCGCTACATACATAAAACCGTCGCTAGTAGCGACTATTCAAAACAAAACCGTCGCGAATTGCATTCCGGTTCCGTTCCACCATTATATCCCCGTTTTCCACCGTTATATCTCCGTTTTTCGGTATATGAAATGCCGATACAAGCCATCAACCTACACCTCGGAACCTCGTCAAGGTTGCTGACGTTCCGGCCGTTTCGTTCCCGTTTCGGCGAACCATGCTTACTCTTGAGGAGATATAAATTCCAAGTCTTGGCAGAAGTCAAAAAAGTTTGAACCTTTTCCCTCACTGCGATCAAACAAACAAACAAACGCATAGGTGAAACTTATTTGAAAAGGGTAGGTCGTATTTTCCCATCTCCTAGACAAAAAGTCACTAAAAAAAGGAAGCAAAAAGTACCAGCCAGAGCATCGGAAGCATCAGGAGCCATAGCCGCCAACTGGTTGAAGCTGTAACAGAGCATGCCAGCAGGGTTTTTTGCTTTGCTACCACTCACGCACCACTTTTATATGAAACCTGGTTTCTTGAATCAACGTCGAGCTATACGAGTTTTTTTTTTTTTTTTTCCGGAATGGTTTTTATTTGAGAGTTTCATCTATGAAATAAAAGACAAAAACTATTTAGAAAATTCAACTGCGATATTGAAATTTTGCAACTTTAAATGCAAAACATATCTAAGATCTTGTTGATTTTGTAGAAATATACTAATAAATATTATCAATAATTAATAATCTACTCAATACATGTATGATCAATTCAATCGTAGTTGCTGAATTATATGTTTATGTTTTTTTTTTATATATAAAAAACTTTAAAATTTATCATGTGAAGATGCTTGATCATATGAAGTATGAACATAATTTATTATAAAACAAAATTAATTTTTTTTATGACATATTTAGATATTATGTTGAGATTAAAAAATTATGAGTTGTTTTATAAGATTTTCTGATAGATAAACTTGTAGAATTATTCAAAGACATTAATTGTTGCATCCCATTCGATTTTTTAGGGATACAGTGTAAAATAATTATTACAAAGCAGGTAATGAACATACAAGATCAAAACTTTAGGAATTAGTTTTTTGTGTGACGATCTCGTGAGTTTATATCTGTGAAACGATTCAACATGATCCGTTCATATCATAAAAATAATTTTTTTGACATAAAAATTAATATTTTTTCATGAATTAGGCCGGATCGGATATTCCTCTCACCGAAGCCAGGAAATTGGGTCACCCAAGCTATGATTTTAAACTTTAGAATCTTTTAATGTTTTAAATTGAACTATGATTAATTTTAAATAAGTCCAAAATTTTTTAAAACAAATATATATACTTTTTTTTTAAAAAAAAAGTAGGTCATTAGAGAAATAACATTTTCTTGATACATAATTATTAGAAAAAATATTTAAAAATTACATTTTTTAATTTTAAAAAAATCATTAAAATATTAGAAGAATATATATTTAACCATTTTACTTATAAAAGTGTAAAAAGGATAACAAAGTTTTTCATTGTAAATTTTCTACTATCCCTTTAAATTGTGTGTCGTTAGATTAATTGCATGAAAATTTTCTACACAATTTATGAGAAATCTATGAATTAAAAATGAATATATGTTTGATAATAAAAATATTTTTTTTTATCTATATACCTACAAAAGTGCAGATCATTGGCCATATTTTCCAATCGTCAAATATAAAAATGACCTCCTCATCAATACAAATCCTTGATTCAATATATAATTAGTAGCCTAATATATAATTAATTAGTAACCTAATTATTTCACATAATATATAATTAATAGTATAACAAATGCTAATGAATTATCACTACAATATACATTGATTGTAATAATTTATATCATTTCAAGAATAAAATATAACTCCTATATTAATTTTCTCAAATATTTCATCTTTATACTAACTTTAAATACTGTATCCTTTTAATTTTCTTTCTATATGTTATTTTATGATTTTAATGCAATTTTGTAATTATATTTTAGTGTAGTTTCTAGTTAAGTAATAAATCATAGTATCATAAGAAGATATAAGAAAAGAATAATTAGATATGAAATAGTATAATAATATGATAAGTATATAATAATATAATAATATAAAATTTAATAATAATATATTTTATGATTTTTTAACTAAGAATTGAAAGTAAATAATTAATAAATTATTCAGTATAATTTATATCAATAATTGTGAATGTTAATATACTAATAACATCATAAAATATGAATCTGATAGAAAAATTTAGAGAGTTAACTATAATAAGAAATTTAAATATTTTAGTAGCAATTTTTTTAAAATATTTATATATCAGACAAGTCTTTTAGTGGAATCCTTCCTATAGAAGATTATGATTTATACATTGATAAAATCCATAATTTGGTTGATTTTTAATTTCTTATGCTTTATACGTAGTTTTTGAATATATAATATTTTAAAAAAATTTGTTTCAGTTCATTTTGTTCTATATATTATGTTCATTACATTTATTGTATAACATAAAATCAACTGCTTGAATTTTAATTTTGGAAACAATTTTGAAAATAAGTTATATAAGTTCTTACAAATCGTCTAATATGATAAGAAATTAAGCTCAGATAAATAACAAAATGATTCAAATTATTTTTAAAAAATCAATTTTTTATAATTTTTATAATATAATTGATATTATGTGCAACGCACTTGCATTATACTAGTCATCCAAAAAACATCAACTCCCTTAAATTTTATTGACAGGCCTGCTATTTTATCCTTGAATTGACTTTGTTTTCCTCATCACAAAGTATTATACTATGCCAGGCCAAACCAGGACAACACAAACGAATGGTTCCGTTTGTGTACTACTAAGCTAGGCCGGATTAGAGTGAAATGTTTAATGTCACCAGTAGAATGGAAAGAACCCAAGCGTTTGTATAAATAGGGGGATTACGTCCTTGAACATCTCGAACCATATATTTCGAGAAAATGGAGTTTCTTAAAGAGTTTTCCCCTCTGTTCTTGTTTATGCTGGTTTTTTTTCATTCCGATTTGGTTTTAGCAGAGCGGTCGAGTTACATTGTCCATACAGACAAATCTTTCATGCCAAATACTTTTCCGAGCCACAACCATTGGTACTCCTCTATGGTTGATTCCTTAAAATCAGTGAGTACTGAATCATTGGACCAGTATCGGGTACCACGAAGCCTAGTCTATACATATGACACTGCATTACACGGATTCAGTGCTATGTTGTCATATGATGAATTAGAAGCTTTGAAGAAAGTGCCGGGATTTGTCTCTGCTTATAGTGATAGAAATGTCACACTTGACACCACTCATTCATTTGAATTCCTGTCTTTGAATCCTCTCACTGGGTTATGGCCGGCATCTGATTATGGCAAGGATGTGATTGTCGGTGTTATTGACACCGGTGTATGGCCCGAGAGTCTAAGCTTCAAAGATGATGGGATGACAGAAATTCCAACAAGGTGGAAGGGAATATGTGAGGAAGGACAAGATTTCAATTCCACCATGTGTAACAAAAAACTCATTGGAGTCCGATACTTTAACAAGGGAGTTAAAGCCGCGAATCCTAACATTACCCTGAGTATGAATTCTGGAAGAGATACCGAGGGTCATGGCACACACACCTCATCCACTGTTGCAGGAAATTATGTTGACGATTCCTCTTTTTTTGGATATGCCTTGGGGACAGCAAGGGGAGTTGCACCTCGTGCTAGGGTAGCTATGTACAAGGTCATTTGGAGGGAAGGACGTTACGCTTCTGATGTTCTTGCTGGTATAGATCAAGCCGTTGCTGATGGTGTTGATGTGATTTCCATTTCCATGGGTTTCGATGATCTCCCTCTATACCAAGATCCAATTGCAATATCATCTTTTGGTGCCATGGAGAAGGGTGTGGTTTTTTCATCTTCAGCTGGAAACGAGCGACTCATTGGGACTTTACACAACGGGATTCCATGGGTATTGACGGTTTCAGCAGGTTCAACGGATCGTTTCTTTTCGGGAACTTTGACTTTGGGTAATGGATCGATCATTGCCGGATGGACAACGTTCCCTGCACCGGCTCTTGTGACTGATTTACCTCTTATTTACGACAAGACAATTTCTTCTTGCAATTCCATCCAAGCATTGTCGAAAGTTGGAATTGGAATTGTCATATGCGAAAATGGAAGTTTCCTTGATCAATCGTTCTATCTTTCCCAGACAAAAGTTGCTGCTGCTATCTTTATCTCAGATGACCCGGATACATCTGAAGCCACTGCCTTCACATTTCCAGGAGTAGTGATAAGCTCAAAGGAAGGATTAGCAGTTATAGATTATGCTACGAAAGGGATAATGCCAACTGCCAGCATATTGTTCCAGCAAACATTGTTTGGAGAGAAGCCTGCTCCTGTTGTTGCTTCATACACTTCAAGGGGTCCATCACCAAGCTATCCAGGCATATTGAAACCTGATATTATGGCTCCAGGAACGTTAATTTTAGCATCTTGGATCCCAAATGATCCGACCGCTTTTATCGGTCACATTGCTTTGACTAGTAATTTCATAGCCATTTCTGGCACATCCATGGCTTGTCCTCATGCTTCTGGAATCGCTGCGCTTCTAAAAGGTGCCCACCCAGAATGGAGCCCTGCAGCCATTCGTTCAGCCATGATGACAACCGCTAACCCTTTTGACAATACACACGATTATATTAAAGATTCATTTTTTAACTACGAAATCGCGACTCCTCTAGCTATGGGAGCAGGCCAAGTCCAACCAAACCAGGCGCTTGATCCTGGCCTAATATATGACGCTACTCCACAAGACTACATAAATCTTCTCTGCTCCATGAATTTCACTCGGAGTCAAATCTTCACCATCACTAGATCAAACTACAATTGCTCGAGTCCCTCCCTCGATCTGAATTACCCCTCGTTTATCGCCTTTTACACCAACAAAACAACCGGTGTGCTGGTTCAGAAATTCACGAGGACCATCACAAATGTTGGATATGATGCCACGTCATATAAAGTTCAAGTGACACCACCCAAAGGTTCTACAGTTAGTGTCGAACCCAACACATTGGAATTCAGCAGTAAATATGAGAAGCAAAGTTATTCCCTGACTATACAATATACTAAAAACACCAGAGGAGAAATCACATTTGGTTCATTAACTTGGGTGGAAGACAATGGCAAGCATTCTGTGAGGAGTCCAATTGTTGTCTCTCCTATGATTCCTGTTTGGTGATTGCTATTTTGAGCAATAAAGTTTGCCATAGAAAATAATTAAATTAACATGTTTTGTTTGGTTTTTAATGATCTCTTGAATCGCTCATGATGTTGGTAATGCGGAGCTTCCCTTAGTCCAATGTGGGCAGCTGCGACGAGAACCAGAAATTTGATATTATTATAATTAATTTTTTAACAAAATAAAAATATTACATGTCAATTAACTTTATAACAATAAGATTTTATTGGCTATAAAGCCCTAATTTTTATGGTTTTTTTTTTTTACTTGTACTACTTGGACAAAATACAAAAAAAATTAACTTTTTTGACTTTGTCTTTCTACTCGAGCTACCTCGACTAAATACAAGTTGAACTAAAATCTTAATGTAAAAAAATAAAAAAACAGAAGGGTCCATTTAAGGGTATGCATTTGGCTCCGGCTTTCCACACTGGGTCCAAAAATCCACACTGGCTTTCCACACGACGGTTTTGAAACAATCGTCGCGATTTGTAGCGACGGTTGTGTGAAAACCGTCGCTTAATATAGCAACGGGATTTATATGTCTGTCGCTTCAGAAGCGACGGTTTTGTTACAACCGTCGCTTAATATAGCGACGGCATATATATTTCCGTCGTTTTATTTAGTGACGATTAACATATACACCGTCGCAAAATAGCGATGGTTTAAAAACGACGGGAGTTAAGAAACCATCGCTTCATGAAGACGACGCTAGTTCCAATTACGGACCGTGAAACCGTTGTTAAAACCGTCGTTTTACTCTTTTAAACCGTCGCTAATTTTTTTTTTTTTTTTGTAGTGTGTTATCTCTTTTATTTTTTAAAGAAAAGTTATCATTACTTACTATACAATCACAATGAATTATTTTTAAATAAATAAAAATTATACTAATATTTATAAATTTTATATAATTGTATTGATTGTGATGATGAATGCTGGTAGATTGTTTTCAACTCAAATGAGTGATGTTTGGATGAATGATAAGGGTAGCTAGTCACTAGCCAGGGGCCTCCATGAAACTCGTTCGAGCTTACTATAAACCCAGGTTTAGTCGCTCAGCAATATTGCCTAAAATCAAGTTCTTTTGATCGTCTGGTTCGGTATTTATTGTTTATATATATATATAATCATTTATAGTTCTATATATACTTATATTATATTATATATCGTAGCACTAATAATAAATAAAAATAAAAATAATTTTATAATTCTATTATATTATATACCGTAGCACTATAATAAATAAATACCAATCATCATAAATTTAATTAACGAAGGTCTTTGTTGCCTTATAATGAATGTGATTTAATTGTATGGTTTATATTGTAGCGTACTTGAAATAAACTATGATAATAATTTATTGCCATCTTTAAGAATTTTTTTAAATAACTGACGGGCCGCTAAGGATGGCAATGGGCTGGGTCGGGGGCGGGTTTGCCATTCCCATCCCCATCCCGACCCCCATCCCCGTCCCCATCCCCGCTTTTTCGGGTTCGGGGAATCCCCGAACCCGAAACTTCGGGGATCAACATCCCATCCCCGTCTCAAAAATATTAATATGACAAGACGATGATGGATTCGAAGATTTTCTCAAACCAAAATTTATTTATTATCTATTATTATTAGAGATAATATTAATATTCATAACAATATCAATATTAATAATAATATTATTAATATTTTAAAAAACAATATTATTATTATATTATTAATACTAATAATACTATTATTTTATTATTGATATTATTTTCGGGGCGGGTTCGGGGATTTCGGGGATGAGGATAATAATCCCATACCCGTCCCGAACTATATCGGAGATTTAAAAAAATCCCCGAACCCGAAACCAAAACCGAAAAAATCGGGGATCCCCATTCCTTTCGGGTTTTCCCGCGGGGCCCTAAACCCGTGGGGAAAATTGCCATCCCTACGGGGCCCGCCAGTGTTCTAACTCGCAATCCAAACGGGCTAGCCAGTCAAAGGGGTCACTAATATTGTAGCCTAACCCGAAAACAGGTTATGTGCATGTGATCCAATAGCCTTTATGTTAACTCCACTGATAAATCTTCTTTTCAGTGTGTGGATCCATCGTACGTTCAATTCCAAGGTTTTTTTAATTTAGACTCCTCAATAGAAAAGTAAGATGGGTTGAAAATAAAGAGTTGAAATTATTAAATATTAAAAAAAAAGAGTTGTAGATATTGAAATTAGTGTGATGATTTATTTATTTTTGAATTATTCTCAAAGAAATTCTATAGATAGATCTCTCAATTTATGAAGAAGAACACAATTGAGTAGAGAAAATGTTATAAAAGTGTGTAGTTTAATATAATCTGTGAGTTCGAGATTTTACTTTTTTTACCCTAGGTTTTTATTTTTTACCCTAAATCAGCATGATACTCGAAGATTCGATTCTCCATATTTTTCCAAGCTCCAAAACACAAGAAAAAGTTACAATATTCAAAAGTAAGAATATTTATTTTACTGTTTATTTATTTTTATTATGTATATATTTAATATATAATATTATGTTATTATATAAAAGGAGTCTATGACGCATCATTATAATAACGTGATGTGAATAAATTATTACAGTGCTTATATAATTTTATTGTATTACTGTTTATTTATTGTATATATATTTGAATAATATCATGTTATTATATAAAAGGTGTCTGACACTTCATTATAATAACGTGATGTGATTATTTCACTGTTTATATATTTTTATTGTGTTATATAATAATTATATATACATTTGTATAATGTCACGGTATCATATAAAAGAAGTTTCTGACACCTCATTATAATATTGTAATGCGATATACATAATTATTTAAACATATTAACATTATATACATCATAATATTACCATAAAATTTACATATACATACTATGAATTATTTAAAATTTACGAAGCTGAATTTTAATTATTTAAAATTTACAAAGCTGAAAAAAATTACATTAGTAATCGATTTTTATTTATTTATCGAAAATTATAATTTTAGTTGTTTAAATTTGCATCTTTTGCTATATTGATTTTTTATTTTACCAAATTCATTCTTAATATTATTATTTTTCGACTTTGAGAAATTTTCATGAGGTGTATTTATTGCAGAGATTTGACGACTTTGTTAAATGAAGACTTTTGTGTAGTTTCATAAACTTTTGTAAAATCTCGCAAAGTTCTAAATTTTATTTCACATACTTTTGTAAACTTATTTTTATAGACTTTTGTAAGTTTTTCAGAACATCTTATGAATTTATAATTTATTATTATGATTTTATTTAAAGTTAATTACATATACCATCCCTAAAGTTTATCATATTTTAAAAGTTTCAACTAACTTCGAAAATTACATATATTTCCCCTCAGGTTCGTATCAAACATACAATAACAATCATTAACTTTAAAAATTATATATATCTCCCAATAATTTTTTACATACCTTCACATTACTACTTCTTGTTCATAATATGTATGGACATTTAAAATAATAATTTAAGACAAAAGTACAAAAAATAAATATAAAAAATAAAATTAAACCATAATGGAAATTTTTAGTTTAGTTTTAATTTGTTAAAACTCAAAATATTATATTTTATTAGAGCATGTCCTCGTTAGGAAAAGGCGAGCTATAGTAGCTCTCAAGAGAGTATATGAGTTTGTAGAGTAGATAAACGTTTGACTGTTAGTCAGGAATTCGATTCTATCCATCTTATCACACATAACTTACTAATATAGTTTACTTGACTAATATGATTTATAGATTATTATGTACAGAGAAGAAGCTACTAAAAAAAGGACAAAAATTGGCTATAGTCCAGTAGTTTTTTTTAGCCCACCTACTACCAATTGCAAAATAAAACTGAAACCCAGCCCAACAATCAAAATCCCACAAATTGAAAAACTTAATTCCTTACTATACAGTTCTCAAAACATTTCGGACAGTAACTATCTTCAGGTATGATTTTTTTTTTAAATAATATCATTCTTGTGAGTTATTAAATTCTTTTGATTTGGGTAGAAATATAACAAATTTATGTATTTTTTATTTTATTTGAGCTAAAAATTTATTGTTCGAGAATATTGATATTTTATAATAATGTGATGGTTATTATCAAAAGTTTTTTTTCTTCTTGTGATTAAGGATCGAATTGAATTGCAAATTTATTATTACTTATTACAAACATAATTTATAATCATGATTATTTTTTAATGTAAAAATTTATCTAGTTGGTTCGAATTATTGCATGATTTTTTTTGAATTTTTTTTCAAATGCATTGTTTTATGGATTTGTTTATTTTTGTTTTTTATTTTTTTTAGATTTACTGTCATTCTTTATCATTGATTATTTATTTTGCGCTTTCTTATGATTTGATTACTTTTGATATTTTACTTGAGTTGTAACAAATATATATCACATTTTCCACAAAATTTCTTGATGAATTAATAAAAATTCTTTTATTCTGGTGATATAATTCAAACTTCTTAGATTAGAATTTGAATTATATAAAAAAAATTATAAATTCACAAGTCTTCCGGGATCTGAAAAGTCACAAGACCGGGCTACTTATCCTGGTAAAGCCCAAGCCAAAAGAAAAGTCATGGGTTTATCTATTTGCAACCGAGTTTAGTCCTTATCCGAGAAGAAGGACCTGATCAAAATCTTGTCTACTATGTCAATCATGTCCTCAGAAGATCCGAGTTCACATATAATGAGCTCGAGAAGGTAGCCCCGACCCTGGTAATAACCACAAGAACGTCAAGACCCTAATTCTTTTCTCATCCTATTATTGTTCTCATCAACAATCCATTCAGAAGAATCATGACCAACCCGGATATCTCGCTAGATTGGTAAAATAGACAGTGGAGCTAGGGGGATATGATATTGAGTACCATCCAAGGACTGCTACTGTCGGACTTCTTGACCGAGATGTCTCAGCCAGCAAAGAAGGCAATAATATAATGCAGGAGTTGTTCTAATCTCTCGAACGGAGATAATTAAGGGTTGTGCTAAGGTTGGATTTCCAATCCACAAAAAATGAAGCTGAATATGAATTTGTTCTAACGGGATGAAAACAACTCGAGAAACAGGGGCATATATGTTTAATCTTTACATATATCTTTAATAAAACGAGTTGATGGATGATGGATCCTTCAAAATCCAAAGCCTTTATTTTCTTTATTGATAAAATATTCTCCTAAAAAGACTGATTTAATATCTTTCCTTTTCTTCTGAAAACTTGTTCTGCGAGTGGGGTATGTGCCCTTCTAAAATTCCACTTTGTACACCTTTTTTCAGTACGTCCTAATGGAATAAGATGAATAGATGGGTGTTGTACATATCTGTGGATTTTGTTCTGGAATCCATATATATATATATATATATATAGACACACACACACACACACTCTCTGATAAAGAAAGTTACTTCACTACACAAATATATTCCTTTGTGGGTCAATAATAAAAGTCATGTGAATGTCAGTATCAATAATTAAAAGGTTACATGTATGTATCCGATGTAATGGGCAACTCCATAATTTTGATGAGACGTGACTTTAGTTCATGTACTTTGGGCCAAACCCTTCATATATACTTGTATCTTTTTACATAAATATTGTTAGGTTTACGTAAAATTTCGGACTAGCTCGATTTAGTTCAAGCCATTAGGGCGCGGGTAGCCGGACTTGATTAAAAGTTAGCTAGTTAATAATTGAATCGAGACTCGACTCAACTCGACTAGAAAGCACGATGGCTAGTGGCACTGGCTGAAGAAATAACACACGAGGTAATGTGGCGTGATCATTATGTATATTGGACCATTAAAAGCGCCGAGTGAATGCTATTAAGATGGAGCACGTGAGTTGTATGTTGGGATTTGGCTCCCTTTACATCACGAGCACTGTGGTGTTTTTATAATCTCCTTCATGCACCATAATATTATTCAATTTACGAAATAATTACAATAAGCTTGATTGATTTTCTTGTTAAACGTCATGTCAGATATGTGTATTTGGACGAAAAGATTTGATTTGGAAATGTTAACTTGATAGAGAGTGGATTTGTAATCCGCTTGAATTTAGACCTTCTAAACAAGTTAAGTAATTTAAAATCGTTAGATAAAAAATACGTCAATTCAAACACAACATTACTTATTTAAATAGCTACTTTCATGAAATAGAATAGACTTTATATTACATACTTACATATATGATATACAGAGACGGATTTATGCATGGGCTGTACTGGGCTGTAGCCCAGCCCACTTTTTTTAATATTTGCGACGGTTTTAGTAAAACCGTCGCCGATGTGGATCGGCGACGGTTTAATTCAAACAGTCGCTATTAGCGACTGTTTTTTGATAAACCGTAGCTAATAGCGACGGTTGTTTCAAAAACCATCGTACATCAATGTCTTAGTCCAATCAAGTCCCGTCTATTTACAAGGATGAGACCAAATTCATCCCATATTCTCTGATCCGCCCCACCTCAATTCTACAAAATTTCTCTCCCTAGTCCCAAGCCCTTTAGCGACAAAATAAAATTGCTGACTCCCGAAGAAATCGAATTGCTCATCGGTAAGGCAACAATCCAGGTAAGAATCGGCTATACATTTTTTATTTTGTTTTTTATAGCTTCTCTGTGCGTGATTTGTGGTTTCTTGATTGTTTGTTGTTGAGTTGTTGATTGACTATTATTTGTTTATTTGTTTAATAATTATTTTATTCTTGTTTAGGATTATAACTTGAACTATTTCAAAATGGAACATTAATCTTGTTTTGACATTACCTGTGTTTACTGCCACTACTGAGCAGGCTTTTTCAACAATGAAGCATGTGAAGACGGCACTTCGCAATAAAATGGAGGATGACTTTCTTGCCGATTGTTTGACACTCTATATTGAACGAGATTTACCTAAACATATTGATGTAAATTCTATTATTGATGAATTTTATGTTTTTAAATCTCGTAGAGCATAACTTCGTTGAACGATATAATGTAAATTTTTTTTTAATAATATATAACTTATCATATTGAGTTCAAGCCCCCCCCAACTTCTATTCCTGGATCCGTCCCTGATGATATATATATACACACACTTAACTTCCGTTTGAGCACAAATATTAATTAAAACTAACAAGCTAACTCTGTGAATTGATAAATACTATGGTAAAGTTTGAACTTATATAATATGTTATAAAGATAACTAAATAATCCCAGTTAAATCGAAAATTTTTACAAGTAAAAGTGATGAATATGTGGATAAATTAATTGAGATCGAGTTCTTGTTTTTCCATATTTAATGACTGTAATTGTAATACAGTTTGGAGGGCTTTTCTGTATTCCATGCAATAATCAGGCCGTAGTACTGTGTATCGAATTTGTCTTGGCAAAATATCTCTGACTTTCGAGTTAGAGATTGAAAAACAATATCATATGTTTAGTCTCGGTCTGATCCAGACATTGTTGTTATTTCAAATGGTATGTCATTGTTGGTTCGCTGAATGACACGATGAATGATCTAAAACATGAAAAAGATAAATTTATCTTTAATCATTTGTAGAACTTGAATCAAATGTTGGATACATCAAACGGTTAATAAAAAAAACGATTGATCCATTGTTGTAACACAATAAACTACTGATAAAATTTATGAAAACATGAGATATGATGAGATATTCATTGCCCAATCAATGAAAAATAAAATAAAATAAACCGAGAAACTTGCACCTTCCGATTGTATTCTTCGATTATTTGGTTGAAACGACAATTCAAATAATAAAGCTTACCTTTAAGTATGCTTTGGAAGTAAAATGGACGTGAGAGGTGGGCCTCTAAATTGCATGAAATGATGACGAAGATATTGATGGAGGGACCCCTTTTTCACTATTACAGATATTCCCATGAATTTTACTTGTTAAACATAACTATAACCATGTATAATAATTATTCAATCAAAATCCTATCTTATTTCAACAATGTATGACGTCATATCAGTATTTCGACGTAAATCGGAACAACTATACTATTTAATCCTATGGATTTAAGTACTCCAAAAAAATACTTAGATTCTTGAATGAATGGGATTATAAATTTGCACTCATGGGGTGTGGGCTCCAGGTTTAATTACAACCATCTTTTTTTCTCACTTTTCTTTCACTCAAATGGTTCATCAACCACAATATAAAAAGAAGAGAAGCAGAAGGATATCTACAAAGGAAGGTGATGTGCATGTGATCCAACAGCCTTTATGTTCCACTCTAAATTCTTGACATTTACTGCTAAATCTTCTTTTCTGCTGAATCATATATGGATCGATCGTACGTTAAATTCCATGCACATGTAATAAAAAGCAACACACACAAAAAAAAAACATCTATAATTAAAATTAAAGGGGAGGAGGGGAGAGAAAGGAAGAAATAAAGAAGATAAAAGAAAGAGTAGCCTTGGTTGAGTTGTTGCCATCTCTCCTTTTAATGCATCTCTAATCAAAAGAGTGAGTTAATATATTATATGAGCCATGCAAAACTTTAAAACTTTTACTGCGGAAAACTCCCTTTTGAACCTAAACATTATACATATATCTCGATTTTCACCTGACGAATTTGCTGCTTTTTCTTGTCTTCGCTAAAGGAACTTTTGCATGGAGACAATATCTTTAATTTTATTATCCCAATTATTATTTCGATTGCTTTCGCGTCTAATCATGCAATAACCAATTAAGAGATGGATTATTGGAATTAGTAGCGTAATCATGTCGTGATTATTTGTTAAACAAATCATTAATGTTTATGCACAGTCATTAAAAAGTTCAAATTTCATGAATTTTTTGTACAGTTGTATTATTGTATATGAAAAATCCGATCATTTCAGTTTAAGTTTGACAAATTTTGAGTAAAGTTAAGTTGATATTTTCGGATTCTGTTTAGAGCTAGTCTTGAATTTATATTGGCAAATTAAAATTTCGATTTCAAATCAAGCAAATCCTTTTTTTTTTTATTAAATATATAAATAGAAACCAATTTGTAAATATATTCAAATTAAACATAGAACCAATCTATATAGAAGTCTAGAAAAACAAATATAATTTTAGGCAAAAACTTGTGTGAGACGATCTCACGGGTCGTATTTTGTGAGATGGTTCTCTTATTTGGATCATCCATGAATTTTTTTTACCTTTTATGCTAATAGTATTTCTTTTTATTGTGAATATCGGTAGGGTTGACCCGTTTCAAAGATAAATATTCGTGAAACCGTCTCACAAGAGACATACTCATATTTTAAGGAATAAATTATATTTTGGAACCAAAGAATTATTTTTCCTTTCACAATTGAGCGTGATGCATAATACATCGGTACTCCGATAAATACAACTAAAGACGAAAAGGAAAAAAAAACAAAGTTTTTGCACTTAGAACAAACTTTGATAATATAGAAAGTCAAAATCGAGGAATTTGCGGGTCCAATTTAGATATTTTCCCAAATTAATTTACGACTCATACTATATCAAAACCTACAATCATGCGTTTTTTAAAAAAAGATCAACAATGTATATAAATATCACCTTGCTAGAAAAAATATAATTAAAAGCAGCCATACACATTGAATGCAAGTGGCGAGGCATGAAATACAGAAGTCTACAGAACCACGTACTGCAGCAATAACAGAGTACAAAACCCACCATTTCATTTATTCACTCTAATATATTATAAAGTAATTATTTTGATGCTAAATTTATTTCTTTTCAAAAGGTTACCATGAATGGGAAACTCTTTATATTGGTCAAGATCTCTTAATCCCGACGAGATGATAAATTGAGAGATATGCACGAGTAAGTAAAGACCCGAGAGAGAGGACTATAAATACCGACTCCCAGAGCATACCAACAAAATTTCATTGAATAACATGCTTCAGACAATGATCGAGCGATGTCGGAGAACATTTTTCTACGTCATTCAAAGTTTTACCAACTCACTTAAATCCATGTGAGCAAAAAAAAAAATGTTCTTTATTTATACGGCTATCCTTCCATGTAAATTGATCTTCGTTTATTTCGCTTTGCGCATTCCTCGTGGCCTCACTCCCTAATGTTATAATTTATTTAATACTCTCACCAGTGGACACCCCTCGTGACCATCCAAATCTTGCCTAAATCATAAGACAACCTATATTAATTTGACCATCGGTTACATTAAATTTTTCAAAAGTTGTTATATTCAATGTATCATAAAGACAATAATAATCCTTTCAATAAAAAATAATAATTAAAGATTTCATATAATTCGAATTAGTAACGGTTGGAAATGCAACCAAAGTCCCACATTGAAAATATGAGGAGATCATGAGTTAATAAGACGGAATGATATCTCCGTTGATATAAAATCTTTCGGATAAAGACCAAAAGCAAATCCATGAAAAGTGAGACCCAAAGCAAACAATATGACATGTAACTTCCATTACACAACAATAACATCTAACAGATTAAGGAATTTTAAACAGAGACTAAATTGGGTCAAAAATCGTAACATGAGAGACTATATTATGGTACGAGACAAACAAAAAGGACTGAATCGAGAAAAGTAATGAATCTTCTCGTACCAATTTTTTTTTAAAAATCCGAGACAAACCAAAATATGTTTATTCGAACTCAGAAACCTATAGCTGGCGCCCATATCTCCAAATTAACCATGCTTTCTTGTACTAAATATCGTATCATTCCGAGTTTTAAAAGATTAAACAAATATTATTTGATGTTATTAAAATAATAAGCTTCCCCACTGCAGCAAGGGTCCAACAGAATGGACAAAAGAGAGTGTGGGAAGAGACAGCCCGAAGAACCTTGTAGCTTGTCGTGCACCATAATCTCTTTGATTCTTCCTCTCTTATTTTGTTTTTTTACCTCTAGTCGTGTAGTTAAACAGGGAAAGCGTGCCTTTAATATATTAGTAATATATATTCTACAGAAAATATATTATTATACTGTGATACACACACACAAAAGTGTATATTTCTGTGACAGATTTTTCTAAGTTTTAGAGTGTGATCATGTTTTTTAAGCTGTCTTTCCTAGAAAATATCGCTATGTTATTATATAACTATGATTAGCATTATATATAAAGAGAGAGAGCATCCGCAATGATCGTGCATGTGAGGACTGAGGAGGTGGTGGGGTTCTTCGAGGACGGATCACAAAGATATATGTGGAGAAACATCCTCCCAAAAAAATTATCTAAAATTTTGTAAGCTGATTTTGTGATGGGAAAATTTATACATCTGGTTTCGAACTTGCACGTTTTTCGTTTTTAGTTTTGTTGTAAGTCAATTCACATTTTTAGTTCATTAATATGCATTCTTTTCAATTTTAGTCATTTTTCAGTTTGAGTGCTTTACACCCGTCCACGTCAACAATATCCGGTCACACATCAATACATCATCATTTTCTGATGGCATACAATATTTTCCGTGTCATGTCAGCACTCACTAAAAAGGACTAAAAATACAAATTAATGGACTAAAAATGTGAATTAACCACGAACAAAAATAACGTCTCATCTTTGTCAGACCAAAAAATAATATTTATTCGTAACTAGTAGCTATATCAGATAGTTTATATAATATGTAATTATAATCCTAATCTCTAATTTGAAGATACTCCAATTTTTATAAATAATTTTAAAAAAAACTATGCGGAAACCACATTTTGACATAGCGAACAATCACTTATTCGTTATGAATCTTAAACTAGATTTTATCTCGATGACTACGCTATCCAGCTGGGTCATTAACCTACTGTTGGACTTGAAACATTCTTAATTACTATTCATATCACATTATGTTGCAGCACTACAACACAAAACATTGTTTAAAATAGGGAAAATTGCATTTTTCATCTGTCTTTTTTCAATTTTGATCATTTAATTGTATTGTGAAAATTGAGTTGTACTCTTGTATCTTTCAATTTTCACAATTTCAGTCATCTTTCTTCGAAAATACTGATGTAACATTGAATACTTTTGGTTCATTTCGACACCATGTTAGTGTTACATCGATGTTGTGTCAGGGGAAAAAACAAAGATATCATACTGAAACTGAAATTTAAACATAAGATGATCAAAATGGCAAAATCACAAATATAAAAATATACATGACAAGTTGAAAATTCCTTAAAAATTTTGATAGTACACAATAAATTTAAAAATATTCACCAAGTGATTTCTCTGTAATTAAATTTCTTCTAAATTTTGAATTATAATGAAGCCAAAAAATTACAATTTTGGTCCTATATGTTATCTAGTTTTATTATTAATTATGCATCTTTCAATTTTTTGCAATTTTATCGTTTTTCATCGTAAGTTCAACGCTTACATAACAACGTCATGTCAAAGACACATAAATGTTGCATAGATGTCATATCAGCATATGTTGGAAAAAGAATTAAATCACAAAAATAACAAAGCTAACAAACCAAAACTTAAATTTGTTGATATAGATAACATTAATCACATAAAACAAACATATAAAACCAACAATATTATAAATTTCCCTTAAATAAATGCATACAAGAACTATTTATATCAATGATATGCACGTAGATTGTGCTTTGGTATTTAGTATTTATTAGAAATTTACAACTCAACCGCTTGTACATTTAATTGGAAATCTATTAATGAAGTATATTCAAGTTACACACACTATCCCACCCGAAATAATAATTAAATCTTCCGAAGTCATTTAAGAAATGGATAATTTTGTAAGGGTAAAAACTTGTGTGAGACGGTCTCACGAGTCGTATTTTGTGAGACAGATCTTTATTTGGGTAATCAATGAAAAAATATTACTTTTTATGCTAAGAGTATTACTTTTTATTGTGAATATCGGTAGAGTTGACCCGTCTCTCAGATAAAAATTCGTGAAATCATATCACAAGAGACATGCTCTTTTGTAACATGAAAAATAAAAAGATACGTGATTCACATCTATCTATCATTTCAATTGTGTTAATAAATATCTAATTTATCTTCGTGCCCAAACAATCATTTCTTAAGACAAAGCTTCTAAACAAATCTATAAAAAGAAGCTGCTAAATTTTTAATTCAGACAGATTTAATATAATTAAGACGGTCACACATCAACTTTATTTTAATTAGTGATACATTCATGGGCGACACTTTAATAAGTAAAAGCTAGTCTATATACCTAGCTATATGGAATATTTGGAAATTTGACTTCAATCACAAAAGCAATAATCCCACTGCTAATCACATGACAAGCGCGCATATATATATATACATATATATATATATATATATACATATATACATAAATCATGATTATAATCATTAATAAATCGAATTGATTCATAAATTTTTGTTATAATTTTTAATTATTATTTAGATAAAAATAATACAATTATATTAAAGAAGTGATTTGTAAAAATAATTTTTGAATTTTTAACGTGGATTAAATATTATATCTATGAGTAAATTATATAAAAAAAATTACTTATTTAAATTAATAAGGTATTTTCGTAAAAATTAATTGGTGTCACAAAGTCGGACCACTGAAGACCTCGACCTTTATAATATATAAAGTCGGACCACTAAAGACCTCATTCTTTATAATATATCCAATGTATATTGAGGAAAATGGAGAACAACCAAAAACAAAAAATCGAACAAGATAGAAAACAATGATAAGTGTGGTGGGGAACTAGGAGAGTTGTAACTTTTCCCATACAAATAGTAATGAGTAGTATCAAACGCATTTTCAAAATATAAATAAGTTGTGTATCTATAGGAAATAATTCCTCATCATTTCCCTATATATATCTTTTATTTTGGGACATTTAGCGTCCCTACTAATAAGTATTACTCATCAAACATGAATCAATGTCTACATTACTTTTTATTCCACAATATGTATACTAATTCAAATATATGGCCTTTACTACATGTATATCTTTTTTCCCCTGATTTATGTCATTTTTGTTGTCAAATTTCAATTTTATTCTGCTATATGTATTTTAATTGCAGTTTTAGTCATTTTCTTCTACATGAGTATGACATTATGCTGATATGTGCAGAGTCATATCAGCACTCTCGTGAAAAATTAATTAAAACTATCAAAATTTGAAAAACATGACTAAAATCCAAATTGGATAACATGGATAATTAAAAACTACATGACAACAGAAGGCAATGTATATCTCTGAAAAGTAGTGTGTGCAGATCGGAGTATATGTGTCTATATGTCCAAATAAATATTTAGATGCATTGAAAATTGAATGATAATAATTAATTATTAAGAATAAAAATGACAATATAAGAGGAAGAAAAGAAGAAGATGATGATGAAGGAGGAGAAGATCTGAGAATGGTCAGATTCTCGGGCTTTGAATCCCATTACGTAGATTAACATATACGTACACAATTTATATGTATACACAAACATGCAAACAGCTACACCAATCAATTATAAATTTTGAAAGTATAATTTTTTTATTATTAATTATTTGGTAAAATACATTTAGGTGAATGATATGGATGATAATACTCATCGGGCATATAATAATAATGTTCGAAGATATTATATTTTCAAGGAAAATTGATTTTTTTGGTATATTAACTAGTTCAGTTGCGAGTTTTGGTCGATTAATTTTTAAAGTTTGGTTTTGATAAACTAAATTTTAGTTTTAGGTTATGTTACCCAATTACTGATATCACATCCGACAAGTCTTCAATTTTAGGTTATGTTACTCCAATTGGTGACGTGAATTCGACAAGTCATCAATTTTCATACCACGTCAGAAATTTTCAGTGTCACATAAACAATTGGACCAGAAAAGTTGAAATCTAAAAGTTAATGTATAAAAACCAAATTTTAAAAAATTAGTTGATCAATCATAATGATGCTCTGGTCATCCAGGACAAAATTTCCAATTACGACATCAGAAGAGTGTTTGTCGATTCAGGTAGCTCGGTCAATGTTTTATTTCAGGAGGCTCTGGATCAGATGGATATAAAGAATCACAATATGGAGCTCGTGGAGACAGCACTCTTTGGGTTCACCGGTCACAACGTCCACCCCCGAGGGGAAATCCTGTTCCCCATAACTATGGGATCTGGGGAACTAAGAAAGTCACTAATGACCATTTTCATTGTGGTCAACGCGCCATCTCTTACAATGTTATACTAGGGAGGGCGGCCATGAATGCATTCAAAGCAGTGGCTTCCACCTATCATCAGAAGATTCGGAGAGGTGCAAGGTAATCAGGCTTCTTCTCGAAAGTGTTATGCAGAGATAGTTCGAATTGAAAAGAGGAAGGCAAGGAAGGATAGTGATAACAAGAGCCCTGGAGGGGAGGTTAATGTGGTGGAAGACGGTTAGGCATTTGGGAGGTGAAGGAAGGGCAATGAAAAAGAACTTACCTTTCCACCCCTTCAGAAATGAAGCGATATCATCAAGGAACCGGCTCTTCAGTTGAGTAGACAGGGAGAAAGCGTTATCGCCAAAATTGCAGACGAAAAAGTAATGTAAAACCAGGGGGTTAATGAAGAGATTGTGCATTTTGAAAAGGATATAGACCGAGGCAATAACACAGAAAGAGTTTGGATGAAATTGATTGATAAGAACTCCTAGAAAGTGGGCCACATCCACTAAAAGAAGGAAGGGGGAATCTAAGCCTACTACACACCTGGTCTTTGAAAAAAGTGTAGAAGCCCTCTGGGGGCCTATCTGCTCGATCGGAGGAACTAGGGAGTCGAATCTGGAAGGAGAAGGGATAGATCCTAATGCTCTAAGGTCTTCCTCTGCCCCCGGGGCAAAGAATGCTTCCCGTGGTGGAAAACTAAGGAGCACTTGAGGCATCGGAGAGAAGAGAACTGGGAGCCCGGGCTTTACCTTTCTCCCTCTTGGACACCTAGGAAGGACCAAAAGATGTAGGATTGGTTTTTTGTGTTTTTGGTTTTTTGGATAAGCAGATGAAAGTAGGTTTTTCTACATAAGAAGAAAGAGAATCAGAATGTGCCGCTGCAGACTCGCACTCAGGCGAGCCACGTGCATTTGCTCTATAAGTAGATGAGGTGGAGTTAGACATTTTCTAAAGAAATGTAAGAACAAGGGGACTTACGAATTGTGTGAAAGTCTGGTGACAGTAGCGGTCGCCGGAGTAGAAGCACAACATGCTGGAAAATAAGAGAAAGTGGAGAGAATGCGAGAGCGAAAAAGTTACCAGTGAGGACGATTCATCGTTTCATATAAGCGAAAGAAAGTGATATCAACCGTTGATCTAAATATAAGCGGACGGTCAGAATTCATCTTGGAAATTGTGCAGGGATATGAAAGGACATGCTCGGAATACGAAGCGTCTCAGACTGTTCACATTTTCGAAATTCGAGGCATTTTGGGCTGTTCAGATTCTAGGGCATACATCATGACATCAGTCCTACTACCCGAGAATATGAAACGACAAAAATTTTCCATGACCGAGAAAAAAAGAGTTATCGGGACAGCGAGAAAGACTTTAGCCCGACTATCAAGAGAGGGAGTGGTGATACCCCCCAGGGGAAAGGCCGGGTCTTGGGTGCTGGATGATCTAGGGTCATGGGTTAGGTCCTGACAAGCTTTGGGCCGATTCGGTAATAGCTGGGCAAGTGACTACCCAAGGCATCATCTCCCCAGGTTGCCAGAAACCGGGCTTCCAGAGTTCTCGGTTGATGGTTACCTCGATAATATCACATCACTCGAGTGCACAAGTATAAGATATCTTATCTTGGTAATCATTACTGACAAAATTTCATGGATTTGACAAGTTGAATGGACAGTTTGGCAAGTTGATGTCAGAAAAGCAGGGTATGGACAGCCATCTTGTCATAATTAGTAAGTGGACACTGAAAACAAATTATCGTTGACTTTTTTATATAAATATCATGTTCGCTTAAACATTGAGGGATGCATTTTTTACATATTGCCTAAAACATTTATTACAAAACTATCTATAATCATTAACAGACTTCGACGTCGGAGTGGTCATGTCGGAGAATTTTCCGACTCATTAACGTTCTTTGTCTCTTAAGAGTGCAGGTCCAGGTGCCCGAGCAACCATCTCCAGCTCATCCACCCGACCCGATGAAATCGTCCACCGAATTCTTACCCAATTCACCCGGCCTTCATCATGTATCATTAACCAAATGAGATAAGAGTGAGACACACTCATTTGATGTGAAGTGAAACTAATGCAATCCATTATTTAACTTCTTCCTTTCTTCTTATTAATCAATTACTCATCTTCCCTTTTTTAGTTATTTTATATTTTATATTAAAATAAAATTTCATCAAGAAGTATTTGAAATTCATCACGATTTTTTTTTATAAAAATAGCTGAATTATCAAAAAATGACACGAATCGAAATTTTAATTAAGACAAACAAAAGTAAATCAATTCAAACACACTCAACCGGTATTCATACAAGATAGATTGAGTGAATCGAGTTAGTTTATGATATACCAAGAGTATTTCTACTTTATATTTGACATAAATGTTGATGATTCAAGTCTAAGGATTAATATTTGACCGTGTTATAAGATGAGAAATATTTTTAATGTATAGAGCAATCCGAGTGAATCTAACTAAAAGATAGTGAAAGATTTATTGCTTTCAACATTTCATTATTATGGGAAATTATTATTTAATGATGATGCCTTACTTTTTTTTCTGCTTGGGGCTTAATAATTTTTTTAAAAAATGCAAATATAGAATAAGCCAAAATAATCCAGTTGGTGCAGTACAGTCGTCCAGCAAAACAGCATCTCAGTGATCCATCCATACATGAAATACAAAATAAACCCAAAAACAAAAAAATTAAAAATTTTCCTTTAAAATATAAATAAATCAATAAAAGACAGTATAAAGAAACAGAAGTGTACCCCCCATTATCCATCTCTTGTGCGTGATTTTTTCTAGTGTGCGCGGGCGGGCGGAAGCTCTAATATAGTACACATGAAACTATATTATAAAATAAATAAGAGAGAGATTATATTATATAATATAATATATAATAAATAATACCAAAAAATAAATAAATAAGTAAGAGAGAATGGGCAAGAAAATATGTCACGGGTTTGTCTAGAAATGCCCTTATTTCACAGTTCTAGACACACAGACACATATTCCTCTCTTACTACATACCCGAGGTCTCCTTGGTAATTAAATATGATTTTTTTTTGTATATATATAAAAATAGAAAACCAAGAAAAATAAAAAAATTTATATACAAATTTATATCAGTACTCCCACTCTTCAAATTTGAAACCCCACCTCTCAAAAACCCTTGTTCTCAAGGAAAGATAGAATATATTATTTTTCAAGAAAGTTTGGCTTATTTTCTTGGATTTTCCATGGCCTTGATGCTGGATAACTGTGAAGGGATTCTCTTAACCTTAGATTCTCATAAATCTGTCCCGGCTCCATTTTTGACCAAAACTTATCAGCTCGTTGATGATCCGAGCACGGATCACATTGTTTCTTGGGGTGAAGATGATGCCACTTTTGTCGTGTGGCGTCCGCCGGAGTTTGCTCGTGATCTTCTTCCTAACTATTTCAAGCACAACAATTTTTCTAGCTTCGTTCGTCAGCTCAACACCTATGTGAGTTTGTGTTTTTATGATCTGTGCATGAAATGATGATTTGTGATGCTAATTTCTGATTTGGGTTTTGTCTGTGTTTCTTAAATCATGGTGAAATGATGATGAAACTAGGGTTTCCGGAAGATTGTGCCAGACAGATGGGAGTTTGCGAATGAGTATTTCAAGAAAGGTGAGAAGCATCTGTTGTGCGAGATCCACCGGAGGAAGACGGCTCAGCCTCCTCAAGTGTCCTTCAACCACCACCCATCTCTCAGCCACCATTCCACTATCAATGGCCAGAGTTTCTTCCCCTACTCTATCCGAGATAGCATATCGCCACCGGACTCTGATGAACAGCAACCAAACACATGGTGTGACTCTCCGCCAGTCGCCTCCCCAAATGGTAGCGGCTCCGCTTTGACAAACCTCGCAACCTGCGGCGGAAACGCCTTATACAACAACGGCAGCAGCTCGTTTATTGCACTTTCCGAAGACAATGAGAGGCTCAGAAAAAACAACACCATGCTTGTATCTGAGCTATCTCACATGAGAAAATTATACAATGATATTATATATTTTGTGCAGAACCATGTGAAACCAGTGGCTCCGAGCAGTTCTTATCATTCCTCATTTTTCCCCAACAACTCAGCAAAATCTTCTTCTGCAACAAATCCCTTCAATGGCGGCTGCTCGTCAATGCTGCAAAAGCCACTGAATCAGCTCATAGGGTACAATCAAATGGCATCAAATCCCCATCAAGGTAATGCGTATTTGGGATCCATTAACATCAACTCCTCTTCTCCTCCAACCAGAATTTCTCAGACCAGTGTGACCATTCTTGACGAAAATGAACACAATAGAACTAAACTTTTCGGTGTGCCGCTGCATTCTAAGAAAAGATTGCACCCAGAATACAGATCTTCAATGGAGACAAACAAGGCCAGACTTGTTCCCGAAAAAGATGATCTAGGATTGAATCTCATGCCTCCATGTTGACTAATTCGACGCATTTAAGATTAGTGCTAAATCTCTAGATTTTGTCCACCTTATGTTATCTATTAGTCTCTATTAATATTCTCCATGTTTAGTCTTTGTTCACTCCATCTGTTAGAACAGAAGTTATCACCAGAAAAGATACTATCTCTTTGTGCGTACGTGTTGTGTATATTTCTCCAGCCGTTAATGCAGGTTGGTTTTTGTTTAGAGTGAATTAATCATCTTACGAATCCTCAAACACCATGTCTTTCTACTCTTGAATTAGTTCTAAGTTTCTTTTCAGCTTTATTTCCGTTCCCCGCATTTAATTTGCCCTCCATAATTGGACCAGAACTGTTCTTTTTCTCCTTGCCCTTTTGCCTCTCTTTCTGGTTTTGTTTTCTGAACAATTCAGTCAGATAAATTAATGCAAACATGGAAAGGAGGGAGAGAGAGCCAGCGAAGAGGCTGAAGCTGAAGCTTTTTCTTTTTTCCGGTTTATTTTTGGCTTTCTGGGATTTGTCTGTTCTCTTCATTAATGTATCATACGTACATGTATGACCTTATTTCCAATATATATACGTATCTATTAATTAGTTGATCTTATACATGTATGATTCTATAGCAGTAAGGTTAAGTAACCAGCTAGCTACGTAAAACTTTACTCAAAAGAATATAATTATTGCTGTAATTAGTACTACTATTATTATTACAATAATGGAGCTATGATTATATTTGGTTGAGAACTCCATTTTCTCGTTTCTGTTAATTAATTTGACCCCTGGTGTACAGTCTTCAGGCACTCAAAAGTGAGGAAACGGACACAGAGATAGCAACAAAAATAAATGTGTAAAATATTAGTGTAACGAGGAAAAAAGGTAGGCTGGGTTCTATATTTTAGGTATGAAAGGTAAATATATATATAGCTAGGAAGAAACTGACTGAAAATGTTCTTTGAAATGTTACTATCAAAGCTTCTATACTTCTTATGATGACCAGAAAACCTTTGCTTTTTGCTTCTTTTAAGTATCTGATCAACCTCTCTTTAATACTTGTCTGAACCCTCTCCCCCCACCCCACTTGCTCTATCGCAGTTTTGCTGCTAAATTCCAAATATACTGTATAAAAACTTAAAACAACGGAGTCGTCTCGACCGAGAAGAAATATTTTTTTTATATCATTGTTGTGTAAGAATCTGTATATCATCCATAGAAATCTTTCACATTTATTGATTATGGAAAATTAATGACTTAAACCAATTGTACGTGTTGCCTTTAATGGATATGTGATATGAATATTAGAGTAGCATGAGCTGCGTCTATCTGTGAAGAGATACATGTAAACTATTAGCAAATTAAATGTTTCCGAACATATTTTATAAAAATCCCAAACCTTTGCTTAAAAATCTCATCTTTAATGCACGTAAATTAATATAGGCAAAAACTTGTGTGAGACGGTCACACGGATCGTATTTTGTGAGACCGATTTTTTATTTGGATCATCCATGAAAAAATATTAATTTTTATGCTAAAAGTATTACTTTTTATTGTGAATATCGGTAGGGTTGACCCGTCTCACAGATAAAAATTCGTGAGACCGTCTCACAAGAGACCTTTTCATTAATATATTGTTAATAAATGTTCCCAATCAAATTTTATAAATATCCCAGGTGCTTTTTAAAAATCTCATTTTTATAAGTATATTGGTCTCTTCTGATACGATTTCACGGATCTGTATCTGTGAGACGAGTTGACCTGGTACATATTTGTAGTGAAAAACAATATTTTTGCATAAAAAATAATATTGTCATGAGTTGAGTCGGATTAAAAATCTGTCTCACAAAATTGACTTGTAAGACAATCTGACATGTGTTTTTGTGTTTATAAGTAGTCTTTAAATTGTTAATTTCTTTCTCAAAACAACATAACATTTCAAAGCAAGTTTAAGATCCTTAGTAGCTAAATATTTTTTTAAATATAAATGGTAAGAAAGAAAATGAAGAATGGGAATTTGGTAGGAATTTTAGATTATTAATAAATCTTGTTGGTTTAATGATTTGGTATCATCATCATCATTATACTACTAAAGAACAACCCTAACCCTAGTTTTGTGTACACATAAAGTATAATTTTCTTGTCTTTTTTGTTGAGAGTGGCACGTGACCACGATGCTGCACGTGCATCGTAGATTGATGCACAAACTCGTTCTAATATTATAAAAAAAATTTATTAATTTGGATTATATAAATTATTTAAACATAGTGATAGAGACAATCATGCAAGGGAAAAAAGGTAGAGGATACTAAATCTCAAGCTTTTCAATCTATTCATCGCACAATATGTGAGGGTGTCCCCTAGGAAAATTAAATTTTTTGGTAACTTGTTTAATTAATTTTAGATTTTGGTCTATTAACTTGATACACTAACTTTTAATTTTAGACTATTTTTGTTTAATTACTGACATGACATCTGATAAGTCGAAAAATTTTGATGTAACGTTAGAATTTTTAGATGTCGCATCTACAATTGGATCAAAATGACTGAAAACTAACATCAAATTTTGAAAATCCAATCGACCAAAAACAAAAATTGAACAAGTTAGTTGTCTAACATGATATAATATTGTAATGCTGGCTTGTCCACCATAGATATGATATAGAATTATCTTACGAAATGTATTTACGAAAATTCAATACTAAAGGACTCAAATTTCTTACAAGAATATTTGACACTATAACAATCCAATAACTATTTGTTTTTAAAAATTACTTTCCATTTTCCTTAAAAATCACAATGTAAAATCCCTCAAATATCGTCAATTTTCAAACTTATTAAATATTGTCAAGAAGTAGTAGAAGTAATTAATTAAGGTGCGTGCACAACTGCATACATATATGATATATTTTAAAAGATCGATATACAGCAAATAAAGAAAGAAAGTGAAATTTATGGGAATCAAGAGATAAAGACACTTTAAGAAGAGTGTGTTTTTGTGTTGCTTAACAGCCGAGTTTTCGAAATTTGGGAAAGGAAAAAGGCAGAAATTTCAAGAATTTTCTTTTGTTTAGTCTTTTTAGTGCACTTTATTGACGTTATATTTGGTATCTGATCACTTTGTTGACAATTTCCAACTTTTATATTTTATGTATTATATATTTCTGTATATTTATACATACAGATTTATACACGAATACCCAAAGTTTTCCAAAGACTTTGCTTTAATGGAAGGTGTAAAGTTTTCTATTTTCCCTTTTTTTGATAATTTCTTTCAGTTCTTTTTTAATGGTTTCGTCTTCTTTGTGAATGGTCTCCTATCAGAAGGCAATGGGAATTGTGAATTACGTACTTTTGTTATTTAAATAAACCGGGAATTTTAAAAAGTGGGGAGATATAAAATAATCAACAATTACATAATTTGTTGTTTTCAATTAATTACTTCTAAAATTTAACTAACAAAGTTCAAGGATAGGTATTAAAAATAAAAGTTTCGAATATATACACAGCTACTTCATGGCTAGTGAATAAGATGATGGAAAATACATAATATAAGGATGATAAATATATATAGAAGGATATAATGGTACAATATATTAATTGTTATAATTTTCTGACGATGAATAACAAAACTAATAAAAAATGATTTATAAACGTGATGTTATACCCTCAATAGACAAGCATTTTGGGATGAAAAACATCTTGGGTTTATAACATAGCATTATTATTCTCGTTGAGAATCGAGTAGTGGAAATGACGACCTAGAAAAAAGATATCATCGGATCAGTATCGACAATTGCAATTATAACGTGGATTAAGGTGTATGAAGCATGTACTTAATACTAAAAGGTCAATGAAAGTCGTCTAAAGTGAGCTGGGGTGGGCTTCGGCTTTTCAAGAGGCCGACAATGTGGATGGAACAACTTTTGTGTTTATAAAATAAAATTTGTGCTCTCGTTGAGAGTCGTCGTAGCAAAAGTGACGACTTTGAAAAGGGATATCATTGGTTCAATGTCGATAATTACAGTTATAGATTAGATTAAGGTGTATGATGCATGCACACTGAAAAGTGAGTGAAAATCGTTAAAGTAAATCACTGCAAATGTTGGCTTCTCAACGGACCGTATGTTACAATTGTCATATATTAAATAATAAAACTGATAAAGAGTTACTTATAAACTCATGAGGTTTCACTACACAAAAAACAAGTCTTTCGGGATAAAAATCCTATTGGGATTAACCTAACATTAATCATCCTTATGACTTAAGTCAAACGTTAGACAAGATAAGGATTTATAATCGGTATATTTGAACATTTTTTAAACATTGTCATATCCTCAGCACTAAGCGGTATATTTGAACATTTTTTAAAATATATGTTTTTATGTCTTAGAAAACCTCTATTTTACTTCCAATCAAATTCTTGGAATTTGTATATATAAATATATATACTATATTATTAAGTTGGAGACCAAATTTTGGTGACATAGTCTGTTTTAATAATTATATATATTAACAAAGTGTTAAAACTTTAATGCAAGTCACATATAGCTTAGTTGATAAAATATTTGTTTCCTAAACATCAAATTGTATGTTCAATTCTTACTTTTGTATTTTATTTTACTTTTTTTCTATTTATTTTTTTAATTCATATATCAAAACTACAATATAATCACTCATTATTTCTTATAATTATATTTTGATCATCATTTAAATATAAACCAAATGAATTATAAAAATATTATACAAACAGGCTATGTGTGCGTCGGTACACTAGTATTACTTAAGTTATGTGTGCAGGTAAGTGGATCGAGAGATTTATATTCTAAATAACCTTCCTTAAAAAATATGTCTTGCTCTCATGTCCATATGGCATAAAATAATTGGGTTAATAAACGAAAATGGAAGAAGCCCAGTTATCAGTTAATCTGACCCAAGTAACAAAAAACTTGTTTTTTAGTTGGGCCACAACGTATATTATACCATATTTTTTTAAGAGTAAATTGTTTTTTAGTCCATTTATTATATTTCTCATCTTATAATTTTTAGTCTGATATATAATTAAAATCAAAAATTTTTGTGAAACAGTATCATGAATCGTATTTTATGAGATAGATATCTTATTTGGGTCATCTATGAAAAAATATTACTTTTTATGGTAAGAGTATTACTTTTTATTGTGAATATCGGTAGGTTGACCCGTCTCACAGATAAAGATTCGTGAGACGTCTCATAAAAGACCTACTCATAGTTAAATTACAGTCTTTATCATGTATATTTAATTTTTTTGGTAATTTTGGTCCGATTTTGGTCGGAAAATCTCAGGTCATCAGAATTTGATAATTTGACATTGGAACTTACTTAGATGCCATTTAATTTGTGGGATATTTCCAGAAAGAGGGAATAATATTCTACAGGGCACAATAATTATTTTCCACAATTTATCTTATACAAATACCTTAAAATAAAATAAAAAAATCAACTAACACAAATTTTTTTTTTAAAAAATAAATAAATCGTTCAAGGGATTCAAAAGGCAGCCTCTTCCTCTTCCCAAAATCGATGTCTCTGTTTTAATTTGTTTCAAATCACAGATCTTTTTGTGGACGATACTGCTTATTTTTCAATATTGTTGACTTCCAAGTAACTGCTGATAGAGGGAGATTTGGGTTAGTTCGATTATGGGTGTGGGGGCAGTGCCCACACCCCATATGAGTGGTTGAGATTCCACCTCATGGGGAAAAAAAATTAAAAAAAAATAAAAAATTCTGGCCCTTGGATGCAGTGCCTGCAGGGGTAGGATGAAATAATCCGGAGATTTGCATGCATTCACAGGTATTAGAAAGTACATAATATGACAATACTACGAAAAAGTTCTTATATTTTCCTCTTCTCTATAGGAGCAAGGGTAGAATGGGGGCGTGATGCAAAACTAATTAACAAGTTTATTTGTTTGTTTTACAAAACAGAATGAATTTCAAATCTCAATTAATTATTTTTTAGTTATCGATATGAATTCGGACGTGATGCAAAATTAGTTATTTCAAATTCGTAATAATTTCGTTGGTTTGTTTAAGAAAGTCTACTTGACAATAAATTTCAAATTCGTCTAGTTATTTTTTGTGTCATTATGATGAATTCTAAATGCAACTCGATATACACATGCTCTTGGGATACTTTTAAACGTGACCCATCTCGGATCCATATTTTGTAAAATTGCAAAGCATTACTCTGAAAGCTTAACCGTCTCAAAGCCTACTAGTTTCCTCTTGTTTGATAAAATCTCTTTCAAAAATTTCGCATAAGAGGACATTTGAGCTCAAGCTTCTGCAAACGGGATATTTATGTGTAACTTCTTAAAGATCTCAATAAATTTTGAAAATTGATTATCTAGTTGCAGCTGCTTTGTTTTGGGAAAATGGTAGAGAATTGATGCCAATATCATTATTAACCATATAGTCTAGATACTTAGCTTTCTCTCTTGCATTATCGTCCTTCTCCTTATATGACACTTTCTCTTGGTAAGTTCCTTCAACATCAACATAATTATCCTCATTCTCCAATTGTGTGGCCACTGTGATGACATTGACACCCTTTGGAATTTTTTATGTCCCTAGGCAATGAGCCTGGAGCTCGTGTAGCAAATTGGTTTGCCAACTGCATCAATTGTATTTCTACCCTTTGCATCATAACGTCGTGATTTTGCTATCTCATCTCATTTCCAGCTATGTATTTTGCAAGCATATCTTCAAGATTCGACTAGCTCTCAGATTGTTTGAAACTCGGAAGCATAGAAGGTCTTGTATTTTGTGAAGGTTTAACAGGTTGTTGAGGATGCTTTTGTTATGCGGGATGTTGGGGAGGATTGAAGTAGTGTAATTCAATATGATTTTTCGTTGGCTTTCAACCAAAATTTGGATGACTTCTTCAACCTGGATTATATGAGAAACTAAATGATTGTACTGTTGTAACTTTTGGTTCCCCACATAATTTATCGCGCGCTGGGCAGTAAAACTGATCGTCCCAACGTGACGCGGTTATGAAAACAGATATGCGCGATTTTTTGGACGAGGAAAAAATGCTTTTAAGGATTCTAATACACAAGACCTAGAAGAGGGGAAAAAAAAAACACCATATGCAGCCACAAGAAGGAAAGACTAACAAGAGAATGGCCACACGAAGGAAAGCCAGATAACTCAATCGAATAACAAGAATTCATTTAGTTAGGATTTAGAGAATCCTATCTCCAAACACTTATGTTTTGATTTTTTTTTAAATAGTGGATTTTATTTTTGATCGACATATTTGATTATATTATTGGTTTTTTTTTTTTCCATTTTGGAGCTAGATCTTTTTTACAAAATTGACTCGTGAGACCATCTCAAATTTTTTTGCGTTTTTTAAATTGTTCTATTTTAATATTGAGTAAATCTCTTATGAGACGATATCATTAAACTTTATATGTGAGATATGTCAAATTTGATTATATTTATAATAAAAACTAATATTTTTTTACATAAAAAATAATATTTTTATGAATGATCTAAATAAAATATTTATCTCATAAAATTGACTATTAAAATTATTTCACATTAATTTTTTTGTTTAACATAATCTCGGACCTTTGGCAATATAAAATTCGGCTCTGATAAGTTGGGAGAAGTCTTAACATGATCTATCCACCTCGTTTAGTGTGCCAAATGATAAATATATTTATATATATATATATATATATATATATATATATATATATATATATATATATATATATATATTTATTTATTTATTTACAGCGTGTGGTCCCCACTCTATTTTGTTTTATAAATGCAATATAACAAATAAATAAATAGAGAGTTGTTCGTTTGTTTTTTTTTTTTCAAACCGATAACAAGGGGATCGATTAGAGAATGTATGCTTTTAAAAAGAAAAGTATCTTCTCATTTGGTCTAGATAGAGTTTTAAGAGAATTTTCTTAAAATAAATTATGCTTTTTGAAAATGATAAAAAGAGTAGGTTTCTTTACGGTCTCACAAATCTTTATCTGTGAGATAGATTAATCATACTGATATTCATAATAAAAAATAATACTCTTAGCATAAAAAGTAATTTTTTTTTCATGGATTAACTAAATAAGATATCTGTTTTACAAAATACGACGCGTGAGATTGTCTCACATAAGTTTTTGTCTTATAAAAATTATAGATTATGAAAAGTGGATAAAATCAAAAGTTGATAGTGTTTGAAAATAAAATGAAATTATTTTTAAAGTGAAATATTGATACATAAGTGTTGGGTGCAATAATTGTCCATGTTTGGTAGAGCGATCGAACCGTGATGCTTGAGTTGTTGTGCGGTTTAAAAGATTTGAGTTGCACCATTACCACTAGTAATAGCTATTGGTAAAGTGGTAAGCACTCGATCCTACAATAAGTTATACCCATCCTAATTTCTTAATAAATGATTAAAATACCTTACTAGAGAACTCTTCCTTCTTTCTCTTCATTTATTTGAATGGATGTACATGACAATTTTAGATTAAGTAAAAATATTGAGAAAGAAATTTCTTTTAATTATCAAATCATAATCACTTTTATAGAATCAGAATGAGCATGAGACCTCCATTGGAATTTTACTTAATTTGACCAGAATTAAGAAACAATTTGTAGTTAAAAAACACTAAAAACTTATTTTTTAAAGCTAAAAGTGAATAATCAAATTTTTTTTTTTTTGTAATTATAAATACTTCCTAAGTCCTCAAATTATTCAAACTTTGATCTTGTTACAAGAAATTGAAATTTTCTTTTGTACGTTTATTCTGATTTTAGCCGAAATACTGGGATGATGTCCATTATTATTATTATTATTATTATTATTATTATTATTATTATTAACCGATATGTGCTCGAAAGTAAAAATTGTTAAGCAAAACGTATACAAATGTATACGCACAAACAGAAAGGTACAAGTAAAAGAGAACTAGTATTGCAATAAACAAAACAGCAGGACAACGCAAATTAAATCAAACCGAGACCTGTATGAAAATACAGTGTCCTTAAAACAGATTCGTCCCTTCCGGTGTGTGCTGCGAGGATGAACATGGACGTCTAAGTCTCCAGAAAGTTTCAACTATTTTTTGAATGAATTAGATAACAATAAGATAAGAGAATACAAATAAGTCTGTATATTGGGGATGATATCAAAATTATATTGTTATACGAGTAGGTCTTTTGTGAGACGGTCTCACGAATTTTTATTTGTGAGACGGGTCAAATCTACCGATATTCAAAATAAAAAGTAAGCAAAAACTTGTGTGAGACGATCTCATAGGTCTTATTTGTGAGACGGATTTCTTATTGGGTCATCAATGAAAAAATATTACTTTTTATGCTAAGAGTATTACTTTTTATTGTAAATATGAGTATGATTGACCCGTCTCACAGATTAAGATCCGTGAGACGGTTTCACATGAGACTCATTCTAAAAAGTAATATTCTTACCATAAAAGTAATATTTTTTCATGGATGACCCAAATAAAAAATATGTCTCATAAAATACGACCCGTTAGACCGTCTCATACAAGTTTTTGCCTTGTTATACATCCCTTTGAAAAGTATGTAAACGTTGCATCTAATTTACTAATTACACAAAAGAAAAAAAAATCATTACGTTATATTAATGAAATTCGACGAAAGCCTCGATCTTAAGCTGGAGTTCAGAAAACATGGAGAAAAAAATGACGATTTTAATATAAATGAAAACCAAGAGAATGACTTGAATATGTCAAAATATTGTAGTTGTGTATTTGTAGTTATAGACGTGTCTCTCTTTTGGGCATGGAATCGCAATTGCCCTCCATCAGACTTGATTTGATTGGCATGTATTCGTGGAGATAGACAGTATTACACAGTGTTTTAAATAGCTATACCGAACCCACGTTTATCCGATACAAATTGATTAAATATATAACGAATAATATTTTTAAAAAAATATTAAAATAAAAAAATCTATATATTACATTAAGCTGTCGTCTAGACGAATTTTGAGCATTCTAGATGGTCAATTTTTTAAATAATGTCCAGAGATATCAACTTTTTAAAAGACGAGACAATGTGCGACCGTCCAACACTTAGGTAATCCTAGACGGTGCCCTTTAGAATAGATAGACTTGTAATTATAGGATTCATAAGATATAGTTTTGATAATATGTCCATCTACTATGTTCACTGCTGAGGTGACATTCTCCTATTGAAACATATCAAATTTGTAGATCTAATAGATGAATGACACCTCAATGATAAACATGACAAACGAAAAAGATAAGTGAACAATATATCAAAACTAAACATGATATATTTGTCTTATCGGTTTTTGACTCTTGTTTTAACTAGGCAGATAAGAAAGATTTAAGTGGACTCTAACAAATAACAATCATACGCAGACGCAAGCTCTGCATCAACTCGAGAGATAGCCAATCTTAGAGAAACAATCTGATAGGAGACTCGGAGGTGATGAGATTTATCTTCTCCGAGATATGAGGAGGTGGTTAAATAAATATGTAATATGTAAGACAAAAATTTGGGTGAGATAATCTCACGGATCATATTTTGTGAGACTGATTTTTATTTAGGTCATTCATGAAATATTATTACTGTTTATGCTAAGAATATTACTTTCTGTTGTTAATATCGGTAGGATTGACATGTCTCACAAATTAAGATCCGTGAGATGATCTCACATGAGACCCATTCAATATGTAAATATTGAAAAAGTGTTAATTAAACTCTAAGTTTTATTGATCACAATTCATTATACTTTTAATTTAATAATATGACCAAAATGCTCCCGCCTATTAATTTCATTTATAAATGTATCCCATTAAAACTTAATAAATGCTTTTCCATTTTATTCATATAATCCAACAACATATATTTTTCTCCTTCACTTATTTTTGTATCATTGATATCTTTTAAATATATTTAATATTTTTTTATTTTCATATAATACATATGGAGTAGGTCTCTTGTGAGACGGTCTCATGAATCTTTATCTGTGAGACGGGTCAACTCTATCGATATTCATAATAAAAAGTAATACTCTTAGCATAAAAAGTAATACTTGTTCATAGATGACCCAAATAAGATATATGTATCACAAAATACGATACGTGAGACCGTCTCATACAAGTTTTTGTCATACAATATGATGGTTATAATACTCAATATTTATATATAATTAATTAGCTTAAAAATAAACAAATTTGTTAATATTTAAATATTAAATGATGTTAAATATCATTAGCTAGCTAATTTCTGTACACAATTTTGAAATGTGATATTGATATTTTCTCTTTTCCCATCATATGTTTTTGAATTTCAAAACTACTTGTTTTTAATTTCAATTAGACTAATTCATAATAATTACTTTCTATTAGAAAAAAAAACATTTTATCGTTAAAAAAATTCATTTTTTTTGTACAGTACATTCAAAAAATTAAAATTTATAAATAATATATTTTTTGTGCGTTTATAATAAGAATTAAATTGCTATATAATATTGGTTTTTTAATGATAAGAATATTGTTTTGTTGTTAGAATAAGTTATTTGTCTTTTTTTTTCTTAAATAATATAGTATGATCTATTGATCTCATAAACTTTAAGACGAAAAAATAAAATATATGATATGATCGATCAATTGGAGGAGAAGCATTGAGTTACAATAGCTGGATTTTTTAAATATTAAACATCGAGAAATTAAATCGAGTTTGATTTACAAACAAACTGAAGAAACTCAAAATAATCGAGCTAAAACTGATTAAACATTTTGAAAAGTATTTAAAATAATGTAAGTTGAATATATAAAAATGTTTTGGTTGAAGCATTTTATCAAACACTTTGCATACAAAATTTTGGTATTTGAAATATATATAAAATAGTTCAACAATCCATACTAAAAATAGTAGTAATAATTAAATGTAATAAGTAAATAAACACAAGTTTGTTTTTTGATGTTCGAATATTAACAACTCTCACGTCACCAATTCTTCCATCTAGGAAGGTATCAATAGAAGATTTTGATTAGTACAACTCTTTATATAAATCAACTTCAACTTAGGACTTAAATATTGTCTAATCGAACTACTAGTACACTCAAGATTCTAGGCCACAACATCACAATCTGCAAAATGTTTAATGTCTCTTATATCAATAATAAAAACACAATCTTTAATATCTTCGTGTGAAGACTTGCTCATCTAAATCTTGAAACTCAACTCTCGTGTATGTGTGAGTGATTGAGTGTAAGAATTTAGTACATTACAGTGTATTTATCTTTCAAATGTATCCTCACACACAAGAGAAAAACTCTCACTAAACTGATATATCTATTAAGACTTCTCTTTTTGGAGTTGCTCTCATTATAGATGATATTTAATCATATAGTTGCTCATGCTTTGAATCCTCCTCCAAAGCTTGTATTTGATATTCAATATGTTGTATTTATGACATCCAATAATGATATAAACATTAGATATAAGGATATGACCGTTTGAAAAAACTTATGCGGATTCTAATATTGCAACAGTCAAATTCGTAGTTTTGGTCATTTTCTGAAACTATGATGATATGGACCAATTGAGATGATCTGATATGAGCTAAGCTAATTTGTCTGACTGAGCTGATCTTATTAGCTTGAGTCGTTGGTTTGATCAAAGTTTTTCCAAGTAATTTGTTATATCTTTTGATTATAATTCTTGATTCATCGAGTTCTAGGCAAACTGATAAACATGAAAATTGTAATTCTTTCTCTTAGCTTTCCATGAAATTATGAATCACTTGATTCCAAATTTGTATGAGACAGATATACTTGACCTGATCATACTATGTGTAATCTGGAACTTGTTCTTCATTTAGTGTAAAACCAATAAATTCATCGTGGTTTATCAAATTTTTATGTTCTGATTCAGATTTTTACTTGTGAAGATGATTTGTATATCATTCTCTTATATTCGTAATGCATACCGAATCGTTCTATGTGAATAACCGAGCTGAGATATATGACCAAAATATCAAAATTGGTCAGACCGAGCTAATTGTTGTTTATGTTTTCACCAGCTCGATCTTGTGAGTAATATTTTGTCTAAATAACTTCCGAACCAATTGGGTTGTTGTGAAATATGAGTTGTGTAAAATTAAGTTTTTAATTCATTAGTTTTGGCCGTTGATCCTTTGCATCACTGAGCTATGAGTTACCATAAAAAAAAACTTCAGTTTGCCATAAACTAAGTTATGATTTCAGCAATCTTTCACTTTTAATTTGACACATATTAACTTCGCACTTAATGAAATATGTCGACAACACAATAACAAGTTTTGTTTTTTATCGAAATCAGAATTTTTAGTATTATATAACCCAACAATATGAATGTTTTTAACTTCAATAATACATGATCATGAATTTTAAATATGTCTCATTTGAATTTATGGACTAGGGGCCTAGAAATAATTATATTTTTTTCAATTTCCTCCCAAATATTGACTTGTGCCCCTCCTAAAAATTTATAAAATATTCTTGCACCTCTAACCTATATTTTTTGGCTCTGTTCCTAACTAAATACATTATACATACCTACGTATGAACATTTATGTTTAAAATCAAATAAACATATATATCTTATTGTCATAAAATATGTCTAGTTGTGTTGAAATTATTTGAAAATAAATTACAGTATAAAAAATTAAAATTACAAAGAAGCAGATTTACATGCCCTTGAAAATTATAAAACAATTATGTTTGCAAGAAAAATTTCACCAACTTTATGACAATTGCCATTATTATATAGTTTATAAAATAATATGATAAATGACTATATAATTTAGATATTATATTATAATATGATAAAGTGGTACCACTTGTTATGTATTCATATCCCGCTGGCTCAATCAAGCCTATTCCCAAGAATCACTACTTTATTCCACATTTCCCCTTCAATATTTCGTCTCCCAAAACCTAATTCTGGTGCATTACTGCAATTGCTCTAGTTTTCTGATACAACACTTCTCTCCACCTTTCCCATCCCTCTGCGCATCAGTTTTATCCTGCTTTTGCACGCTCTCGTTTCTCCCAAAAAACTAGCTTTGTTCCCTTTTCAGAAGCCCGTTTCTTGAAAATTGTTCACTTGTATGAAGACAATTTTAATTTAATCAAACAGGTATGGATATTGGATTCTTGAAATCTGAAGTTGCGGATCAGATGGAACTGATGCTGATGGAAATGGATTTCGCCGGGGCGGCGTGTGATCAGATTCCTGAGATGGGATTCAACAGTCATCAAGAAAACAATAATGGTGGTTTAATTCACGTGAATGGTAGCTGTAATGGCGATCTAAAGAATTATCATGCTAATTCACCTGCATTAATTAATAGTATCTCGTTTTCCGGAGCTTCAAATCATCAAGAGCAACCGGGGACACCATATTTCCAGCACGATTCAGGCTGGGAAAGATGGAAAGTGGAAGAGTGTTATGGAGAGGCAGCTGGGGAAACACGGCAGAGGAATTCATCGATGGCAGCAATGCGCGAAATGATCTTCAGGATTGCGGCGATGCAGCCGATTCATATAGACCCGGAGTCTGTCAAGCCGCCGAGGAGAAAGAACGTGAAGATATCGACTGACCCGCAAAGCGTGGCGGCGCGTCACCGCAGGGAGAGGATAAGCGAACGGATCAGGATTCTTCAGAGACTGGTGCCCGGTGGAACTAAGATGGATACTGCGTCAATGCTGGATGAAGCAATTCATTATGTCAAGTTCTTGAAAGATCAGGTTCAGTCTCTTGAAAGAGTGGAGGCGAGTCGGCCACCAGCCGCCTGGATGGGATTCCCCGTTCCGATGTCGAGTGGGAGTTACATTCCGGTGGCCTCTAATGGTTATCATCAGTCATCTCCTCAAACTGTGCAGAATTTGACAGATTCTTGATGTAGTTTAATTTTTAGATGGAGGCGTCGATTTTTCTTGCTGAATTGTGGGAGTACACGTGAATTTCATTATTTAGTGCCAATTGTGTCATGCATGCCCATTCTAGTGGGTAAATGCATTAATCTTGAGTTACATGACAAAAATCCTATTTAATATCTTCCCATTTTTTGTATTATATTAAGTATTTCCGTGAGACGGTATCATGAGTTTATTTCCATGAGACGATCGATCTGATTCATAATTATAATGAGTAATGATACTTTTGACATAAAATTAATATTTTTCATGATTTGAGTCAGATCGGAGATCCATTACGCATAATTGACTCTAAAACCGTTTCATATGAGTTTTTGTATTATTATTTTGTCCATAGCCATGAGATATTATGTTGGATCAACAATTTGATATATTTTGGTGGTTAGCAAATAATATTAAGGCAAAACTAATTTAAGAGAAAAAATTACAAAAACAAAATTGATATGCTTCTAAACTGAATAAATAAGCTTAAAGGATTTCAGTTTACCTCGAATCAGTCTACGTTAGAATACTAAACTGATGCTCACATCAAGCACTATGAAGCAGTTGCTCGAATTTCTTATGATAAGTAAGTGATTACTGTGAAAAAAGAGTTGGCATGGACTAAAACAAGCAAACCGACACTTTTGATTACACGAATCTATTTATGAGAGTATAATTAGAGGAGAAGTTGATTCCAAGAAAGCATCGATTATTCATTGATAAGATTAAGTCTTCAAAATCATTCATATACATGAGCGAAATCGAATCAGTTCAACACACCTTAAAAGAATTTTATTTGATCATTTCGTGCCAAGTTAGTATAATTGTGTATTACATTTGTATAGTAGTTTGCAGAATGTCTAATAATTTTTTGAGATACCAGGAGTTTCAGTTTGGCAGTGTTTATGACCAAAATGAATCGGGATCTTACAAACTACTTGTATTATCCAAAGTCATCTAGTGCGAATATTCCTAGAAGAAGAAAGATGACGTAAAAGCTTCAATTCTCTGAACATCCAGAAATATATCTGTCTTTTTTACACTTCTGTTTACCCCCTTCCCATTCATTCTATGATTTGTTCTAATCTGTTAGTTTAGCTTCTTTCCGCACTTATATGTTAACAAACTGCATAGATACTCGATGATATTCAGTTTAGTTGTCAACTCTTTTAAACTAATTGAAAAAACTTACATATTGTGTCGAGTGTTTATTTAAACATTCTTCTAAACATTCCATCAATCTTACGTATTAAAAACCTATATTTAATGGGGTAATTACCAAAATTATAATGTAAGTTGGTCTTTTTATGTTCCTGTCTTTTAGGTGTTAAGTAAAATTGATGTAGTTACATAATTAAGTTGGCATTTTTTTGTTTTCATTCTATTTCATCGAAACGTTAACGTGGAATAGAATATAACATCAATATCTAACATGACGTCAGTATTTTGACAAAATATTTAGTAAAAAAATAATTTATAGGATGAATACCAATTTTAAACATTGGAAGCACCAAAATAAAAATAGGTCAAGTACTAGCAGGAAGAATTTCATAATTTCTCATGTTTTGATATGTTATATATTATTTGGTTTGAGTTATATATAATTGGTTCTACTATTAAACTAATTAGATAAATCAATATATAGGATAATGAAATTCAGATTATTGAGTAATTTAAATAAAGATGAAAGTAAATATTGCATAAATTCTATCTCTATTTTATTGCTTTATAATTAAAAATGTCATGCTAAAGCATTATTCTTTAATAACATAGTTTAATATTATTTGGATGCACAGCCACTACACTAAGGTAAAAATTTGTGTGAGACGGTCTCACGGGTATTATTTGTGAGACGGATCTCTTATATGGGTCACCCATGAAAAAGTATCACTTTTTATGCTAAGAGTATTACTTTTTATTGTGAATATGAGTAGGGTTGACCCGTCTCACAGATTATGATCCATGAGACGGTCTCACATGAGACTCACTCCTACACTAAAGAAATACTGATCTTAATAGAATCTATGGAGTGAACAGAAAATCTCAGAGATTCAATTTTTTAAAAAAAAAATAAGCGCAAAGTCAAATTTAGTAATTCTACTTTTCAGTGCCCTTGTATCTTTAATCTTTAATATTTTAAAGAGGACAAAGTACATTATCATTTTCGAAAATTAAATATATATTAAGGTTGATAGTCGACATCAATATACTAAATATGATAAACATCATATCATTGTCTTAAGCTAACACAATCTAAAATTTTGATTTATGATAGTGATTATTAGCAAAAAATTAATCGACATGCGTTGCATTTAAGAAAGTTTTTAAAAATTAACGAAAAAATAGTTTTTAGTTATATTTTTTATAATTATATTATTTTTTCAATTTAAATATGTATTCATTTTTTACTAATTTTTAATAATATCATTCCGTGCATCGCACATGTTAAATACTAGTTGTATTTAAAACCTCGTGTTTTAAAAATCAGCGGTAAAATCACATACAACTCGGTAAAGGTACTTGAATTTTTTAACACAGAGATTAAGTACTCTTAATTTTTTTAAAATATAGTATATATATTTACAAAAACTTTTACAGGTCAATTTTATGAGAAAGATCTTCGACCATACATATGAAAAAATGATATTTTTGATAAATATTATTTTTCTATCAAAAATATCATTTTTCACTACAAGTATAAACCGGGTCGACGTAGATCCGTGAGACCGATTAACATTAATATTTCACGTTAGTATATATTTGCCTATTAATATATTTTTGGACGATGATAGCCATCAACGATGTGGGCGAACTAAAAATCGTCAATGAGCCCGTGACTTGATTTATGTGTAAAATATGTTTTCCATTAATTTTCGAAGTATTAGGAGAGCTAAAAATCTATGTTTAAAAAATTATACATATAAAATTCAGATTTAAAAATAAAATAAAATAAAAGTAAGGTTAACATATAAATTACACACACACACTTATACATATATATATATATATATATATATATATATATATATATATATATATATATATATATATATATATATATATCTATACTATCTATTAAGTGTGAGGCATTGATAGTAACTACTTAGAGAGGACACCAAATTTTCTTCCAATTTTACCCCTTATGTGATATTAATATTACATTTTTGTTTTTTGTTTTTTTTTTATTTCAACACACACTTTTATTTATATTTTTTTTATTTCAACAATTCAAATATCAATTTAGTCTCTTCATAATTTGTCAAATTTCACTTTAGTCCATCGATAATGATAAAAAGATTGTACACACACGCATCGCGTGTGCCGAGTAACTAGTATATATAATGTGTCAGTTTGAATTAATGGCTTACGTATTAAACTAGGATGCAAATGTTGATAGTTGGAAAGCACGAGAAATCCATGTGAAACGCTGACAATGTTGGGGTCGTCTTATAACTTATCATCATCACAATATAAAAATTATTATTAAACCAACTTATATGTACACAAAACTATTCTGATTTAATTTTTTTTAAGACATAAGATTGGACTGTCACACGGAGTTAAGCTCGCATACCATCTACATAGTGTTGTCCTTCCAACATATTCGTCCTTCGAGAAGATTTTTTGAGGGTTGAGATAAATATCTATTTTCCACAATAAACCAACAATAATATCGTTCAAAATTGATCAAACCAAAATACAAACATAGTTTAAAATGTGAGGGATCAATATGATTTAATTATTAAGTAAGACAATCCACTTTCATGACTGAGAGTTGTATATATTGATTTGGGTGATCCTCCTCTATTTGAAATTGAGTTATGTTCAAATCTCAATCTTAACAAAGTATCAAAACCTACCCCCACCGCTATGCGTTTGACTACCCAAGTTGGACCACTCATTAACATCTTCATGCTTCGGTTGTTCATTTTTGGACGTGAAGAAGTGTGTTAAGATATTCCATATCAGTTTGATAAAGTTCTTGAGAATTGCATATATAGATTTGAACAATCCCCCGTGACTGGGGGTTTCATATATTGACTCAGACAATTTTTTCTCATTTAACTAATTTTTGAAGTTGAGTTAGATTCAACTCTCAATCTTAACACCAATTATGTGGGATATGAAAGAGAAGTACACCCACTAGAAGATATAACCCATATTTGTTGTGGTTCTATTGTGAATATAGGGCAAATGTTCATAGCCAAACGACGGTGCTGGAAAATATTACAAATAATTATAAAATTTTATAATTCATCACATCCAATTCATGAGTATCACCTCATTGATGGACACATAAATGAACACAATATAAATGAACACAATGTGTGAACATGATGTTAAAATTATATATATCCTCAATATCTTGATGAATTGAGATGAGAGTTCATTTACTAAATGCAGCCATATATGAGAGATTAATCTTCATGTAAACATGGGGTGTGGTGCTAGACTCGTGATTTTGAGAAAACAACACATTTGGGGACGTAAAATACATAATATGATCAAGAATGCGCATTGTTTTTCAACCTCAAAATATATAATACAGTTGAAAAGAATGGGGACAACAAAGTCCTAGGCATCAAAGTACTAAGCATATGAACATTTGAATAGAAGTTAACAGCACCAGCACTGATCCATCCACACCTATGGTTTCCTTCAAAAACATAACGCGTCGAGGAAGATTAACTGGTAAGTTAATCCATAGGATAGCAAGTAGAATGGATCTCTCGGTCCGTCTGATTATTCATCGAGATAAGAGAGAGATATATATATATATTTATGCATGCAACAATAAAAATGTCACCATCCCAAATCATCTCTACAGCATTTAGTGTATCCATCTTCAGTTGTATCGTACACCCTTTTTACTTTTTCCTCGTTCCTAATCAAAAGAAACGGAAAAACGTTTTAAGCATGAAGGAGAAGAATCAATCCTATTCTTCATCGCATTTCCTTTAATTCTTGATTGCATTTTTTATATATAATTATAAACGAATCTCATACAGTGTAAACAGATAATGAGAGTGACAATGTAGAGAAAATGATAACATAATTAGTTGAACTAGAAGATCAAAATTAGAGTAGAAAGCATAATTATATAGAGGCATATTGCAACCAAGAACACCTGACATGTTGAAGCTCGGTAGCACTAAAATGCATGACAGGTAAAGCAGCCACTAAACAAGCCAAACTGGTGGGTCCTTCTAAACGACAATGCTTTGGTGGAGGGCATTTCGATTTGATGAGTCTGGTTAGTGAGCATAGAGCTTCTCATATCTTGGGCTTTTTTTTGTGCAGATCTCAGTTTGTTCATGATTTTATCCATGGATGATGATCTCTTCTTCTCCAATTTCATCTGAACAGTAAAAACCAACCAAGTTATGAATGAATCAGGAATAAAAATCATCTTTTACAAAACAAGTAAATGTACCTCTAGTTTTCTCATGGCAGCCTCAGCCTTTACTTTTTGCAGGTTCTCCCATGAAGTAATTCTGTCCTCCTCCTGCCTAATTCTGAAACAGGTATAGCAATAAAATAAAATGGCCAACAAACGTTTTTGTTCTGTGCACTTTGCCAACAGACTTATTATTTTATATATCAGAAGCATGATGATGTTGAATGTACAATAGCATAAAACGATATCAGAATCTAAGATAATCCAGTGGAAGTATGGAAGCTCGTTCATTTAATTTATTTTAGTACTTAAGACGAGCAAACAAAGATTGATTGTGAATAATATTACGTTGAAATACTCTTGGATGGCTCCGTGGAATCACCCCAAGTGGCAGAGCCGATGTTTAATGCTTTTCTTTTCCAATCATCCACATGTCCACTGCCCTTTTCCAAACTTTTGTTCCTTTTCTTTTTGTACCACCTTGTCATTGTGACATGTCCGTCAACCGGCACATTGCTGATCTCTGTTTTGGAGGAACAAATGCTCTCCAATTCTACAATGGGTAAAATAGATGGAGTTGCAAGAGAGAGCGATAATCGTCTCCCAGATGATGAGTGTACACTACTCTCTGGACTCATTTGAGTGGCCATATCCCTCCTCGAACAACCACTGGATGCATTTTTTTCAGCAGTTTCGGTGTCATAGTTTTCATCTACATCTATAACATGAAACCGGGAAACAATCAGGCAATCAAATCAACTAACACATAGCAACATTCTGAGGCAAGATCAAAGAGAAGATGACTATGTACCCTGGTATCCAAGAAATAACGACTGGTTTAATATTTCCGAACATCCATGTATGCTAATTGACCTCACCATTGATGGCTCCATCACTGGAAGAAAGTTGTCATTGCCTTCACAGCCACCATGTCGAATTGATAAAGCATCCTTAGCCATCACACCCGTCAAAAATGGAGAATTTGCAATTAGTTTTCGAGTATTCCCACCTTCAAACGTAAAAGGGGCAGGAGAAAACATCCGATAGTAAGCAACCCCGGGAGGCCCAAGTGGCCCACTCTTAGATTTAGGCCGCCTCTGTGACTGCTGAACTGAAGTCCTTATAGCACCATCTCCCGACATGGGACTTAAAATCCACCTCTCCGCATCTTCCCATTTCGAAGGCAAAGTCCTACCATTATTGTAAGGTGGAAATGCAGAATTCACGTTCCTCTTATTAGCATTCATGTGCTGTGGAACACGTTCGGAACTCCATCCTTTCTGAACCCCAACATTTGAATGCTGATTAGGTGTTTCAGGACTAGGGAATGTGCTGGTTCTATGAGGTGCAGTAGATAGTTTCTTCATGACACCAAGTCTGGGCGAGGAAGAGCTTACAGAAATAGTTGCAGAGTAGTCATGATCTACAGAGGCAGGCCCTCGGTGATCAGATTTTTTCAATAGAATTTCAGATCTGAATCTTCTGTCTTGGCATTCTAATCAAACAAAACCCACCAAGAAAGAACGGTAAATGATTGAACACAGAAGTGGACATTTATTTTGCAAAAATATATGCATATATAATACCTCTAACAGACCGGGAATACGATTTTTCCGCAGAAGCTTTTGCTACATTTTCATCCTCCGTCGTCTCAGCCTCACTCCCATATGGTTTTTGAACTAAGTACAAGTCATATTTTATTACAAATAGTCAGCATTATTGATCCAAAAATTTCAGTATGTCATTCAGCATTCAAATGAGGTGAAAGCCAGTTAACACAGAATCTAAACTAAAAAAAAGAAGGGCGCGAGACCAAGAATTACCTTCTGAATATTCTTTTCTACTGAGATGAACACTATTCTTGATTACTAGCGTGGATTGATTTGGATCTAGATCTGAGCAACTCAAATCCTCAGATGATTCATGCCCTGCCAACTTCTGTTACAAATTACAAATTTCAACTCTCCAGCTTCTTGAATGGACATTTTTTGAGTTTCAAAAAAAGTAGATACTTTATGAACCCAAGAACTACATTTTACTATAACAGTAGAATCTGTTGAACGCTAAAAACCAAAACCCTTCTGTGAAATCTAATTGAAAAATTCTTTACCCATTCCCCACATAAACGAAAAGGACATACTGAAAACTGCATTGACAGGGCCGACCAACACCGACAAGCCAGTTGTCCGTCAAACAACCCATCAAATTTCAATCATAATTATTTGAAAACCGTAACTTTTACTTTCAAATTTTTAATGTAACACTACAATAAACATATTTTCCTACATAAACGTAAGAAAAATTTTCAGGTATGTTCAAGAATACACATGTATGCACACATTTGAAATCCATTTTTTTCAAAATGCATGTGAAGAGTAGCTGAAATATAATCAATCAGATGAATAAAATGTGATGAAATCCATCAGCATTACCTGAGAAACAAGGGAATCTTTATCAGGAGCATCAGAGGCAAAAGAGCATCGCTCGACACTACCAGAAGCAGGAGAAAAGATACTAAAATTTGATTCAGCATTAAAAATGACAGAGTTCGGGCTCATCTGTCGGGCCCTGAAACCCGAGCTCAAATCTTGAAAACTCAGTTCCGGCATCCTCAAGTAGAAAGTAGAAAGGGGGGGTCGTGGTAGAATCACAGAGATCTGAGTATATGGCATATAATAAAAATGGAGTCTTTATGGTGTTTTTTTTAATGCGGCTGGTGTGTGGATGTACGTGAAAGACAGCGCTTTTTGGACTTTAAGGGACGGAGTCTGCATCAAAATTATGATGTTCTGTGAACAAATTTTTCCATGCCTGCCGAAATTGGGTCCCATTTTCCACGGCTATGTCTGAAAATTTGACTAGAAATTGAAGGGTTATTTTTGTGTAGATCGGAGTGACGATTGGATTTTTTTAGGTTTCAAACACGAAACTTCGTCATAATATTAAATATTGACGTCATAAAAGTTACCACAATATTAATCAGTTTATTTTTAATACTTTTAGTTATGAAAATATTTATTACTTAAGTTAATACAAATATAAATATAACATATATATACACACACACACACATATAGATAATAAATAGTAAGAAAAATAATTAAAAATCAAATATAATAATTATATCCTTATTATTTATTTTATATATAAAAACCAATTTTTAATTTTTTGTATAATAAAATGCCGAGTCATAAGCAAGGAGGTATATTGGCTAGCAGGGTTTCCAGGAGAAATAAAGATGAAACAGTTTGCCTGCAACAAATGTTTGCTATGGCGGCCCCCTACAAGAACCTGCTCCCATTTTTCACTCTTCTGGTCGCATTCATTGTCTTGTGACTTTTCCGAGAGAGGGAAAATTAGGACAGGATTTACCACTGCATGGGACACGTAGAGTTTATTATAAGTAAATTTCGAACTCGAAACCTCGTTTTAAATTTGAAACTTAGTTCCGGCTTTGAAGAGCATGCTTCCACAATTTCCAGAAAATTTTGAACCTCACATGAAATTGTTGTAAAAAAAATTCCATAAGTTATCCTCTAATATTTACACACTTCATTCGTGCTCTATGTTACATGCATCCATATGTAAAAGCTCCAATAAGTTTATCTTGAAAGTTTATGTACAAAAGGAGAATCATCGACGAATCTTCCACTTCGGAGCACCAGCAAGATTTTAAAAACTCATAATCTCCCGAAACTCGGAGGTTCACAAAAGTATGCGGTAACAGCCTTCAACCTGTCGTTTAAGAAATTCTTTTCCACCTAAAATTAATAGATTTAGGTATCAGAAATGTGCGGACATGGAAGGAGAAGTCGAGTGAGTGGTTTCTTTAACAAGTTAATTGAGCATAAGAAGGCAGGTTTTACATTTGACCCTAACAGAAGGGAATGAATCCTCGACAAAAAGCAATATATTTCTTTCAGATAAAAGCTACTAACCTCAAATATTGAATTAAGACAGATAATACGGAGGAGAGGAATCGCTCAGTTGAAAAAATGTATACAAAGAAGATGAAATGAAATGCAATTAAGGGGACCATAAAATACCTCTAAAGACCACGGAGGGTTTGCAGCTAAAGACAACTCTGCTAATTGGTTGATATCTATATTTCTAGGGAGGAACATGACAATCTTGGAAGCAATTCTCTTTCCAACATTAAAAAGAAATTTCCTGACGTAAATAAGAGAAGCATAAAATTAGCATCGACATCTCAGAACAACTAACAAAAGCACACATACAAATAGCAAAAAGTAAGCAATACCCATCCTTTGGCTTCAGCATGGTATTGATGTCAAACTTCTTCACTCGGGTATAATCAGGACCTCCCCAAGGTGGTGACATGAAGACCGTGTCTGCCTGAAAAAGAAAGTCAAATTGATGATATAAATATAAAAATGTGTGGCCACAAACAAATGGAAGCACTGTTGTAACCACATTTTTTAGGCCACAGTCTTGTGTCTATTGCCGCCCATTTTCTACGGAATTGTACATGGAGGATGCCCTAATTTCAAAAATCAAAAGCCTTAATTGAGTTACAAACAGAAAACATGTGGATGGGCTTATACCAACTTCTATATTACATGCATTTAATTAACAAAATGCAACAGTAAATGTGCATTCAGATTTTCAGCTATATCAGCTCATCTATCTTGTTTAAAAGCATGAGCCTAAGGCTCTCATACATGGCAAGTAGCAGTACTCAATACAAGATTCAATACAAGCACATAGACAAAAAATAACAATGTAAAAAGTTATGAATCAGTCTCTCTGAAGATGATTCAGAATTTCCTTGCCTTCAATTTAGGAGCCAAAGAAAAGGAGTCACCCCTTACAAAATCTATCTTGTCCTCAACTCCATATAAGCTAGCATTATGCATCGCAAAGTCGATCTTATTTGGATCGATATCAATGGCGATGACATGTTTACTCCTGTAACGAACGAAGTATAATATCTTGATCAATGACTCAATGTATAAAAAATTAAACTTGCCAGTAGAAATTATTCATGAGAATATCGAATTCCCCAAAACTATGCATGAAAATACATAGTTATTTACCCATGTGAGAAAAGAAAATGCATTATTATTGACTCCATGACTATGACAACTTGGAGCATTGATGAGAATTATAACAAAGTAGAAAATTAAGGTGCGGCTCACCGTTGAGCAAATTGAATAGCATTTCCACCAACTCCAGTGAAAAAATCAATGATTGAACCACTGCCACAACGTATTGCATGATGCTTGGCTAGGGGCTCGGGAGTAACAGAAAACCATCCTTCTTCATCCATTTTAATACCATCATCAAATCTGGAGAACAACACATATCTTTGACACCAGTATTTGCTTATACTGGGAGCAGCTTCTAGCAGAACTCCTTGGAGGTCTAACCAAAAAGCCAAGAATCAAGTCAAAGCTGTATTAATATCCGCAACAAAGGCAAATTAGTAAATGTTTTAAATACCACCCAATTTTGATTGGAAAGGAAGGAAAAAACCAAAATTACATGTATTTCAATCCCATCACCTAAAACAACTTCAACCCTTTCTAGAGTACATGTTTACAAAAAGGAGGTGTATTATGTTGCCAACTTGCACAATGTCAAACATTATGAAGCTTAAATATTGAAGTAAATTGTATCTAAAAATGCTATAATGCAACAATAGGCAAGGAAGTAACCATGGGAAACATTTGGAAAATGCGTTACTTATTGATTTAGAGAGTAACAAACTATTCCTCTAAAAGAAATAGCAAGCTTGAATGTCAAAATGTTAGCAACTATAAGACCATCTCCTGCCCATCGCACCATCTTAGTGCATGTTTTGCATCAAATTAGTGCAATTTCCGCACCAAACAAAATAATGATCTCCGATACTCCTGCTTCAAACTTCACTTTGAAATAAACATTCATATTCCATTTATATAATTATAATTTATTAACAAATTTAAATATTAAAATTATGTTTAGGTAATTTATATAATTAATCGAAATCATTTAAATAATTTATTTATTTTAATTCAGTAAATAATTTACTTATTTTAAGTAAATTAGATACTGCATATAAATTATTAAATTGATATCAAAATTAAAAAGTGACTTTAAATCAAATATCAGATAGTATATACCAATTTAATTAATTTTAGCAGGGCCAAAACGACACCTGGTTCGAGATACTCTATGCCAGACTTCAAGAACTCCAAATGGACGATAGCTAAGGCTGATGATATTTACCAAGAAAAAACATATTATAGACAGACAATATTTGAAACCTTCATAACTAGCAGGATAATACATCACAAACACCCACACTGTACAACATATCCAAGAGGAGGAAGACAATCACCATCCGAAGTGGTACTCTAAACCAAATTGGGGAAGGATTAGATAGTCATGAAGACAATATTGAAGTAAGATTTACCACATGGAACATTTACTCAGAAATGCAGTGAAGCAAAAAGAGTTCAGACCTTCATTTGAATTGGATAGTTTCCGGTCAAATTTTGTTCTCCTGACTCTCTTTTTCTTTTTTGTATTCCTAATGCTCGAAATACAATCAGACAATATCCAACATCCTGCAGATTGATCAAATTGTAGGCTCGATAATTTATCATCTCTCAATTCTTTAGAGAAGTAGAGGTCAGGTTGTAAATAACAAGTCTCTTGCAAATCATCAAATTTTCTGCTTTCCAATTTTTCATCATCTATTTCAGGCATTTCAACCAATTTATAACTGCTGTCATCAGCAGTAACAACCGGTACTTGCTCCGTTCCAATGGGAGGATTCCATGTGGTCTCCTTTGTTATGACATTATAGTAGTAGTTTCTCAAGTAAAAATCATCCCAATATGTTATCCATTCTTCAGAACCGGTTTTTTTATGATCTGCAATAATATTAGTATGGGTTGTTGCAAGAAATTTTGAGCATGCTTCTAAATCTGCATCCTGCATCATCTCAATACTAAAGCCATTTGATTCGCCTTTGGTCTCATGGTCCACTATTGAAGGGATTTCGAGATTTACAGACTCCATTTCTCTCTTTAACTCGTTTAAAAAAATGGCATCATTTGATAAGCAACATATTGCCGAAGATCCATCCTTTAGCCCTAAACTAGCTGCCATTTTTACATTTTTGGACATTGTAGCATCACTTTCGTGCAAAGAAATGTTGCTGAGTCCAGAACTGCCAAAATTATTTTCAAATCCAAGATTCGATACCTCGTCAAAAGAATCACGTTCATTGGTGATGTCGCAGGAACATGCAAGTGGACTAATTGGGTCATCTCTTTCAGCAGAGAGATTCAATAATATGTCAACGTCTGCTAAATTTCCATGGTTCTGTATTTCACTTTGGTCAAGCATCTCAGAAATATCAAATGCATCAGAAGGAGATCCATTCTCCTCGCACTCTTTTACTGAATGCAGTAAGTCATCATCAATGACTTTGGGAAGCAGCTTATTATTTTTTATTGTAGCTTTCCTTCTCCCACTTATCAATCCATTCCTCTTCTACAAGAAACAATTGAAATCTATATATCAAGAAAAGGAAATCAACAGGTATTAAGAATGGAAATGCAGAGAGAGATGTTGAAGCGCGTACACCCACCAGGCAAAATTCAACAAAAAGAAGTTCAAAATCATTAGTATCTTAACACATCCCAAAACATTTTGCAGTCAAATCGTCTCCATTTTTCCAAAGGATCAAAGCATGAACCATTGTTCATATTGAGATCCAAAAAGGTTGTCACTTGTAACTGGGAATTTCTATTCCTCGGTGAAAACCGGAATTTCCAACATCATTCTGGAGTTTGATCAAAATCAGAGTCATTAAAGGCACACATGTATCGTGGAGCCTAGGCACTAGGCAGAAGGCACAAACCAAGATCGGTGTGTTATTAGACTAAGGCGCATAAAGAAATCATATTCAAATTACATATAAGAAGAAAATTAAGTCATACAATATCCAATATGAATGATACAAATCATGGAATAACAATAAAGAAGTATTAATCAATTAACAAACAAATAAGAATGGCTATAACTTTGGATTTGACCTAAAATACAAAATCCTTTCAGGCGCACTTACAAAATATCTTAATCCTTTGTGGCACACCTAGCCAATGCGTGTGCCATTCACCTTGTGGGCTTTCAATAATTATGATCAGCTGCATAACTTCTCTAAGATAAAACAATAGCTTTTCTAGCTCAAGAAATTGGCATAACTATAAATCACAAAAATACGAAAAAAGTGGTATTACCGTGTTGTTAGTATGGAAAGATAATGGAAGCCCTAAACCACTCAGTCGTTCGGCTAGTTCAACATCTTCAGTTGCCAAGCTAAACCCTGAGATCCCAAAAGAACTCCAAACATTAAACAACAATCATCCACCCTAAATCCAAATATAACACCATCAACCTGTAAAAACTTCAACAAATTTACACTTATAACAATAAAACAATAAATGAATCTTACCATTGATTCTCGCGGCGTCAATCTTTGCACTGACATAATCAACGTCATTAAACTTCTGCAGTTTCAAAAAAAAAAAATTGTACAATATAAATCACAGAATGCACGTAAAACATAAATAAAACTAAGATTACATTTCTCTAAACTATTAAAGCCCCAAAAATGGAAAAAAAGAAAATAAACTTACAATGGGCTCTAAATAATCCGATGCTTCCTGCGCTTCACTCGAGCAATAATCCCTATGTATTAAAAGTGGGACAAAACATTTCACATACACAAAATCTTGAACGTGCATGGATACATCTAAAACGTGTAAAACATTAATATAAAATAAAAGAAAAACTGTTCTAACCATAAGTGAACTTCAGTTAGCTTAAACAGCGGACCGAGAGCTTTGATGGCAGGCGACTCATCCAATAAAAATCCCATAAAGCTTCGATTTTTGAAATGGGTTCTGCAAATAAATCAGTGGCGTAAAATTTATGCGAGTGTTAGGGCACTGGAATTTGGAGAAGCAACAGGCTTTCCAATCTCGAAGTCAAAATTCAGTCAACCCTGTGATATTTCGATAATTCAACGCGTTCACGATGAGCAAGCCAAAACGTTGTCGTTTAAAAACCTTCTCCTCCAAGGTAAAAAGGTAGCGGCTATCTACGATTCTTTTTGGCAAAAACTTGTGCGAAATGATTTCATAGGATCGAATTTATGAGACGAGTCTCTTATTTGGGTCTTCCATGAAAAATATAATTTTTTATGCTAAGAGTATTACTTTTTTATTGTGAATATGAGTAGGGTTGATCCGTATTAATATCCGTGAGACGGTCTAGACCCGCTCTTTCTTTTTTACTTTTTAATATTTTAAAAATTACAAACACATCCAAAAATCTACAGAGACGTTAAAGTTTTTTGTATTTTAAACAAGATAATATCCCAACGAATTTAATGATTATATTATGGGTTATAAATAACAAAAAAAAAAAACAATCACACAAATCAATTTTAAAAATATGATTTTAAATCTTCTCACGAGAAAATATTATATTTTATGCTAAGATTATTGTTTTTACTTTTAAGTATAGATCAGAAAATATATCTATGAAATCATCTCATAAGATACTTATTCATAAATAATAATATATCATTCTAATTTTATGAATCATATCTGAATAATAAATTCCTATGTTTTTTCTTAAATCATGAACAATATCAAAAATATAAAATGTATACAATTTTGTTATGTTAGAATGCTTATTTTTTGTATGATAGGTTCAATCTTTTTAAAAAAAATCTAGTACATCTTTAAATTATATAATCGACGTCTGTATGCACTGATGTACATTGAACACACACATAATAATATGAAAAATATTTAATATTCGCATAAAAAGTGAACGACATTTTTTTTCCCAAAAAAAGAAGAAGAAAATTTACTATCATGGAATTTTATTTTATCTAAATCATACATATTGCTTACCTTTGCAGTAATCAGGATTTAAAAATTCAAAATAAAAACAAACTCTGAGCATAACATTATTTTTTGTGAATTAAATTTTTTAAAAGTATATATAATCTTTTTAATTGGAAACCCACTCTTAATTAACTCTTTCATCTTGTGATCTTTCAAAGGAAGCAAGTATAGTTCTTACAAAAATGAAACACATCAGACATATTCTTCAAAAATGTGTTCATAAGCTATCAACAGAGGACATAACAAGACAAACAAACTATATACAACAGGGAGAGTGCGATGCTCTCAAACTGAAATTATATGCCTTTTACAAAAGTTTACGGAAGTTGTCTACCATTGTTATCTGAAGATACAGAGCAATAAGAGCAACGTGTGTTAGTTAAGTCGGGGCAGATTTCGAGCAGAAAGACTGTGTGTGAAGGAACATTCTGACGCTAAACAGAGTGTCCCTGGATATGGTTTCTTCTGATCTGTAGCAGAAACATGTCATTATAGGCTATTTACGTCGAGCTATATTCTTGATTTATATCTTGGTCATGAATATGATGCATTGTTTACCATGGACCTGTACACGTCCTTCGCAAGCATCGCCTCTTTGTGCCGTTCTTCTGATGTTTCGTCATCTCCAACACCTGTGACATAGAAATTGAATTGAAATAACAATAAATTTACATTGGATGTTAGGTACGACGAATATAGATGTTAAGTACCTGATTCTTCTGTATTTCAACCATGTCTGCCTGCAGGTTGCAAGACTAGAGTGTAAATATAGAAAAGGAAAACATACTATTAGCATATGCAAAAGGAAAGAAAGCACATAAACAAGTACCTGTTTCTTCTGCAATTCTTGGTTTTCCTCTTTAAGTTTAGCGACTTCTGCTTCCAACTCCGTCGTGTACGCCTTCAAAGATAAAAAAAATTAATTTACTCATGGAAATTCGATGTAATCCCGAACAAAATTTAGATTTACTTTCGATAAGATCGAACGAACTGTTTACCTGCTTTCGAGCTCGTGATCTAGCAGCCGACTCCCTGTTCTTAATCATTCTCCTATGCCTCCTTTCGACGATCTTCTCAACAGCAGCTACTTTTCTCCCTCGTAAACCACCATTGAACATGTAAGGGACCGGTGTAACCGAAGAGGTATCTCTGTTAACCTTCGTGAACCCCTCTGTTGGAACTGCTGGAGACCCGGTCTCGACGCTGACACTGTTTGGTCCTAAACCGAGTATCCCCATTCCTCCACCCTGTAATGTCGTATTTTGGACCATAGTATTATTCATCGATGGATCAGTTATCCCCATAAATCCTGTACCGATTCCCGGACTATTCATCTGACTATTACTCGGAACCGCCATTGGAGCAGTATATGCTAAGGCAGGTTGCTTCGGAAGTAACTGTTGCTGCTGATTCCCAAACTCATACGCAGGAGATCTTACACCGTTTACACGCAATGGTAAGTTACCGGATTGAGTAACAATCTGGATATTACTTTCACCAATCCCACCACCTCCCATCAATCCTCCACTCCCATCAGCAGCCTGCTGATACCCAAACCCGAATTCCAAATTACTCGAGAGGGGTGGTGTCAAATCATTAAGTGACACAATAATGTTTGAATTCCCATCCAATCGTGAGCCTGTCTCTTCCCTCACAGCTCCGGCCCTCGTCAAGAATTCCTCTAGCGTCATCTGCCCGAGAGTTGGCTGCCTCTGAGACATACTAAAACCACTGATGCCGCCGCTGAGGTCCGTGGCTCCAATATACTCTTTCGACATATCCTTCCAAACCTCATCAACTGTCTTTATGCTTAGCGTTCGAGGGAGAATCAATGATCCCTGCCTATGCAAAGAACTGCCCATTTCTTGGCCACCAGTATGAAGACCACTAGTGGGTCCAATGTTCTGATTTTCTTCGGCACTCCATATGTTTTTTAGCAACTCATCCATGTTCATTGACCCAAAATCTTTGCCATTTGCTCCTACTGCACTTTGGAACTCGTCAAAAGTTAGCGAATAGACCGAGGACTGTCGTGTTAATGGAAAACTAAACCCTCCACTTCCGTCTCCATCCATCGGCATATGTTCAAAATTCTTGAAATTTAAGTTACTACCCATTTCAAGGCAAATCCAAACTCCTTTGTTGTACACAATTAGCAAATTCAGACCCTTAACTCTCTCTCTCTCTCTCTCTCTGTCTGCATAAACACCGAGAAATGCATGTAAAAAAGTGAACATTTACTCAGACAATGACTCCTACAGTTACTATAATAAAAAAAATATGACCGCGGGAAAAACTATAATTACTGAGCTAAAACCATCACCGATCCTTCGACCACAAAACCAAAGTCCAGTCAATCATCCATTATATTTATCCAAGAACACTGAATCTATACCACAACTATTCACTTCACAGCAAAAAACATGAAGTAGTAAAGCACACGATCTCCGTACATAAATCGCATGCAAAACAAAGTCTTTACACATAAGCAACTGACTTCCAAGAATCCCACCAAAAATTCCCCCAAAAGAAAAGGAAAAGAGAAGGCTACAACCAAAATCACAAAGTAAAAACCACCAATCGCTCATGCATCGATCATCCTCCGAATTACAAACCAAGAGCATAATTCCTAAAAAAAGCTCAAATAAAGGCCCAAACATATACAGGAAACTACGCAAGAGCTTCAATCATTGGGCCATATTTACGTCCTAACTCCTAATTAAAAGAAAAATACAAATTTAACCATAATGCACAGTACATAGACAGAACAACGCAAGAAAGATACGTTATTCTTACCAGAAAAACCGAAACAATTTACCAGATCTTCTGTTTCGCTGTCCTGCTTCAACTTGCCTTGGGCCTTCTCTTTTTTTCCCCAAATAGGGATAAAGCAATACAGAGAATAATAAAATAATTGCCATGCGGGGCCCATTTGGCAGGAACCGTGGACCAATAATACTTAAGTTGGCGGGTTGAGTGACTTCTCAAATGAATGAGAATCGGCGAAGTGGGTTCATCCCAACCGTCCACGTATCATTCAATCAACTGTCGGATTTTTTGTTAGTTGTGTGTCTTACTTTTGTCCTTTTGTGCTTCGACTCTGGCCCCATGACACAATATGATTGGGAAATTTCTCAAAACTTTTGGTCATGATATTCACACCATCCATCTGATTTACATTAATTATGTGCGTCGTTTCGGATTCGAGATTCAATTATAAATATTTGAAATAAAATTGATTTTTCCGTAGATTTATAAGGAGTGATTTAATGCAGTTTAATTTGATTGACAGTTAAACGTGTTAGATTTTAAAACAAAAACAGTAACTCTTAATTGTCTCATATCGGTTAGATAAATAACCTGAGAGTTGTATATATGGGCTTGGATAATCCTCCCCTCTTGAGCTAGCTTTTTGGGATTGAGTTAGGTCTAAGTTCCAATCTTAACATGGTATCAGAACCCACGTTCCACCGTTATGTGTTGGACTGTCTATAATTAGGCAACCCGTTCTGTCCATAATTAGGTTATTTGTAAACTTCACGCTCTAGATGTTCATTTCTGGGCTCTAGATGTTCATTTTTAGGCGTGAGAGATATCGGTTGGATAAATAACCTGAGAGTTGGATATATGAACTTGAACAATCATCTCTTCTTGAGCTAACTTTTGGGATTGAGTTAGGTCCAAATTCCAATCTTAACAGTAACTAATTTACGGTGTTTGTTGTTAAATTAATATTCCAGAAAAGTGAATATATACCTGTATTATATATATAGACACACACACGTGTGTGGGTGTCTGGAGGTTGACGATAGCCGATGTTAGCCCCTAATTGCTCCACAGTGTAAAGGTTCATTAATTTGGCAAGGAGCGATCTACATAAATGTAGTTGTAATCGTGGCCAATGTTATGTTTTTCAACAAACTGTTTTTTAGTAACTTAAATAATTTCGTAAATTTCCAGTAATTTTCAGTTCGAGAATTCGATGTATTTTAATTTTTATATATAATAAGATTACGTTTGGAAACAAATATATTTGTGCATGTTTTTCCCTATAAAAAATGGAAAAATAATTAATTATAATTTTTTAATAATCGATTTTTGAACAGTCTTAGGAATGACAAAATTTTTGTTTTTTTTTATGGGGATTAAATCTCCATCTACATTTACATTTGCCATCGTCAATTCAAATATCTGTTGATTTGACCCAAAAAGTCTTCGAATTTACTTAACAATATTGAGACAATAATTTCATATATAAAAATTAATATTATTTAAACAATATGAACATTAATAATTCATGGTTATATACAAAAAAATGAAAATATATTTTTATTATGAGGGCGATGAGTTAATTTGTGAACGAGATTTGAGAGTTGAGTTCTTTTTCTATTTGTTAATTGTTACGGAAGTTATTATATTATTATTATCATCGAGACGAGTTTCGAAATAAAGATAATATACGCATATCCTCCTCTAATTTGCAGCAAGGATTTGAAATATCTCATAACGGAATCCATACATGAAAACCAATCTCTAAACCTGTCTCATTTTGGGTTTTCCTGAAGGAAGTGAGTCTCATGTGAGACCGTCTCGGATCATAATCTGTGAGACGGGTCAACCCTATCCATATTCACAATAAAAAGTAATACTCTTAGCATAAAAAGTGATACTTTCTCATGGGTGACCTAAATAAGAGATCTGTCTCACAAATAATACTCGTGAGACCGTCTCACACAGATTTTTGTTTTCCTGAAAACCTCCAACACACGGGAAAAATTATCATCCTTGTTTGTGACTAATATAGTTACTAAAATACGTTCGTAATTGAACAACAATTTTCGCCATTTTGATACGAATGATAATATATTAAATAATAATATCATTAATCACCCAACATTTGGATTTTTTTAACAGGTTAATAAAATCATACGTCATTCTATTAATCATTTATAGATAAACTTATGGTCACTTAAACCACTATTTTTTGTAAAAAAATAAAAATAAAAATAACCCTCTCCTATATATGTTTTATAACAACGATGAAACTCGCAATCGATATCATTAGATATACAATGAATAAATTATCGGGCTAACGTAATAGTATTATAAATCACACTCATTAGGTCAACTTTACTGAAAAAATCATGTGGTCATCACATGAGAAAGTGTTGGTAGGAAGAATTAAACTCTTGATAATTAATCAAAAATTCGCTTACTTCCCTAACCTTTAGTATCTCTCATATTTTGTATTTAAATATATATCCTCATGTTATATGTATATATCCTATGTATTAATTTATCGACAATATATAGATGACATTTATGAATTTTATTCAAATTTTGAGCAAAATAAAAAAATTTAATAATTAATATCTTATAATTCAAAACGTATATTAATTAAAAAATAATTTAAATTTTGTCCTTAGGTTTTACTTTGACAGAACCGTCGAACAGTTCCACTTCCCTCACATATAGAATAATAATTTCTTGTGGTGACTAATCATAAGTGTTGCGTCGTGAAGTTTCATGCATTAATTCAAGGCAACGCACGTGATTGAGTATTATTAAAAATTATTCTATTATTAAAATTTAAGTTAATATATTATCTTACGACTTGATTTATCAGAGTTTGTAAGGCCGGAAAATTATGTAAATTTTTACGACAATCATAGAAAAAACGATCCCAAATCTACATAGAAAATTACAAGAATCATTGAAAGTTGCGATTCTTATCTTTCTTCATGAAATAGGTCTCTTATGATACGTCTCACGAATCTTTATCTGTTTGACGGATAAACCCTAACGATATTCACAATAAAAAGTAATACTCTTAATATAAAAATTAATATTTTTTCATGGATGACCCAAATAAAAGATATGTTTCACAAAATACGACCTACGAGATTGTCTCACACAAGTTTTTACCTATTTATTCTTTGTTAGGATTCGATTCATGCAAGATTGGTCTATCAAACATCTCTTGTAATTCTTGATAAAAGTACATTATATATTGCAGGACTGAGTGTTTGTCGTTTTATCAAAATTTATTATTAGGAGCGGTGTAATTCAAATCTTTTAAACTATACAACAACACAAATATCATGTTTTGATTGTTTTCCTCTCATAGACAATTATTACACTCTAACATATATCAAATTATCTAGATATTTATATCAAATTTTCTTTCGGATGATGTGAGAACCAGCATCCATTACCTTCCGGTACGCATTGAGTAAACCTTAGGATTAACACAGTATATTACGAATCATGCCAGTCAGATAAACCGAACTGGACAAACCATGCATGCGTAACAGGCTCGTTCGAGAAGAGGTTGGTCAAGAGAATCGAATGCATGAACGTAAATTAATATAATTGTTGTTTCGCGCTCAAGATATGAAGCTAAAAAAGTAGTTTTTGAATTTTTAAGAACTAACTGGTTGAGAATTTGTCCCTCCCTTGACCGTATAAATCAAGTTTGTTAGATCAAGCCTTGGCTAATAAGTAAAAATTTATGGTCCTGCACCACATAACTGCTTTTTGGAAAAAGGAAAAAGTCAAAGAACGAATTAAATACGATATCCTTAATTTTAAAGTGATCGTATTCCGAACTTATCAAAAAAGGGAATCACAAAAAATACAACAAAAATAATCGTACTTTTTAATTAATTAATAAAATAGATTTCAAATATACTTCAAAGGACTCGTCATCCAAAAGTAATATAAAAATTTTATAAAGGCCATAAGTAATAATTTATATTGAAAAATTAATCTCAATACTATTTATAATGTTTTTCAAATATATAAATTTATATCCAAATTAATTAATTAACCATCTCATATGCTATTATTATTATTATTATTATTATTATTATTATTATTATTATTATTATTATTATTATTATTATTATTATTTAATTTTTAAAAATAATAAGGTGGTCTCGGCGACATCTGGATTCATCAACAATTTAATTATGCATGTATTCTATGTGAAAAGAATTCAACCAATTGTTTACTTCTAGACACATCAAACCACTAAAATAAAGGTTAGCTAGGTAAGAAATTATCAATCAAATTTATTTATTTTAGATGGTTGGACGGACGGACGGACAAACGGGTTTAAACAATTTTGTATCTAATTTGACGGGGTGAGATTGGTTGATCGACCCACGACTCACCGTTAGATGAGACGATACAAAGAGAACTTACATCTATTCTAAAAAATTGAGAAATTAGTCGATTACTAATCCAACATACCTATTTTATAAGACGTAATAACCAATAGACTAACTCATTTTAACATCTCTAATTATTTCTAAAAATTTGAACTAAATAATTTTCCTCTCTATGTAATATCTTAAATATATATTTTTAAATAAATAAATACATATTATTTAATTACGGATAAAAATATTATTACATTTTGTTTCGAAAGCGACGTTCAAGTTTGACAAAATCGCAGTTGGCGTCATTGGAAAGAACAACCAACGCACGACACTTGGGATACATTAATGATTGCTTATTCGGCCAACTAAACCAAATATTTATTAATGCTTATCGGATTTTATTTATTTAAGTTTTCATGTTCTTTTCATTAGTGTCAGTAATTAGTAGTTAATAATTATAATCCAAAAGAAAATTCAAAACTAAACAAAAAATAAAATAAAATAAATCAATGTGCCCCATAAACTGAAGTAAGGACCTTCTTTAATTCTAATTTTTTAATTTAATTTACTCTTAAAACATTCAACGAACAAGTGAAGCCATATTACGAAAAATTATTAGAAATCGAATGATAATTTTGAAACATTCCTTGTTCAAGTGTTGTATTATTGGATGAGTCTTTAATATTTGCATGTTCTTGATAGTATTTTATCGTTTAGATGACAATATCTATTCAATCAAATCAAATCAAGTAATAGTCGAGATTTGAATAGCATGAGTAGATCTCTTGTGAGACCGTATTATGAATCTTTATATGTGAGACGAGTCAATCATACCGATATTCACAATAAAAATAAATACTCTTAGCATAAAAAGTAATATTTTTTCATGGATGACCCAAATAAAATACCTATCTCACAAAATATGACCTGTGAGACCGTCTCACACAAAGTTTTTACAACATAGGAAGTTCTTTTATCTATATCAAAAATTAATTTCGATTTCTGAACCAATTAATTAAAAATTCCTTGTATTTATTATTTGTTTCCTTATTTTTTTTCTATAACTTAACTTGCGTCTTGTTTGGATCGATATCGACATAAACAATCCACTTGATTTGGATTCTAACATGATTTTCTTACCTTAATTACTAAGAATAAAGTCGAAATAACATACTTAACCCTTGAAGACACAATAGAAACAGAGAAGAAATAAATGGCATAAAGTTAGTTCTTTGTCTTAGCAAAAAAAAAAAAAAAAGGTGATTTCCGACAGTGTTAGCTTTTACCCGATCGACTAACTTCGTGGTAATGGTACCCAACCATATTACCAAAAATAGACACTTGGCTTCGATTTGGCTTTGGTGTTCCATTTTTTCGTCACTAATGATTTAATTGTAAATAATGTTATTATGCGCTTGAGTTCAAATTATTGGATTTGACCCAAACATTCGAAAGCCCTTGATTAATTATAAAATAGACACGTATGTACGTTCCATAGTTTTTTTATTCGAAGCCGTTATTGTCACAAAATAAAATAATATTTGATTAATTTCTACAAAAAAAATCACCAAATAATTTTTTTGCACCCTTTTGTTTTTATCTTTGTACGGTTGAATATGGAATATCTATCTTGTTAGACGGTTTTACATATCTCTATTCATGAGTTGGGTCAATTCTGGATATAAAAAGTAATTTTTTTTCACGAGTGACACAAATAATTCATGAGACCATCTCACGAGAGTTTTTTTTTAAATATGAATAATATTCGTCTCAAGAAAAATAAGTGAAATATATCTAATTTTCAAAATGGTTATTTTTTCTTCTAATATTTTAATTTCAATACCCCAAGATCATCATCAACAAAAGAACACAGAATCATGGTACTGCTCGCTATATATTTATCTGTTTCATATATTTAGATTTTTGTGTGTTTTCACAGTTATTGAAAAATAAATGTAAGAAATAAATTTTCAATTCTTACCTCATTTATTGAATATTTTAATAAGATAAAAAAATATGGTAAGTAGTTAATGTATTTATTTATACAGGTAGATTGTTAAAAGAATAGATAAAATAATATTAAATATATAAATTGGATTATATATTTGAAAAAAAAAACGAAAAAATTGCAATCTTTGTATTTGAGACGGAGAGAGCAGAAGAGTTCTGATTAAAGAAGCCCCGTTTTTCATATTGCTAGAAATATCAGTACAGAAGATGCACAAGAGGGAAAGCAAATCAATCTACTCTCTCTGAGTCTCGACCTATACATCAAACATTTGATCCAGCTCGTGCTTTTGCGCCATATTCAGAGGTCAAATTCAAGATTGTCTCTTACAACAAACAATACAAATAATGTATTTTGTCAAATAAGTGAATGCTAATGTTTATACAGGAAGCAGCTACTTTAAATCGATACAATCATCCATAGACTATGTTCTTCGAGTGTAACATGTAAATACAAGAGTTTTAGAAATATGAAAGTAATGACAAAAAATTTCTTGACACAGCGGACTAGGCAAGTACTGGTTTATGATTTTTCCTTTCAGTCATTACGTCTACGCCTCCGAAAATGCTTGAGAATAAAACTATCTGCATACAGGGCATACTTTTTTCTGATCAGACCCTTCAAGCATTTCCAATAGGAGAAGTCCTCCAATTCCCCATTCTTTCGAACTATGAATAAACATCTCGAGCTTCCAAAATCAGGATGGTACCCAATCTGTGAAGTAGATGGGAAAATATCTGCATTTCAATTACCTACGGACATTGAAGGACCAAAGAAATACATGCCTAAGTGTGTGAATGCGAATGAAGTAGCTTTTCATCGACATACTACAGTGGAACTCTCAGATAAGAAGTATGCAACTATTTGATTGAAATGATCTCAAAAGGAAGTCTTAGTTTCATGCATTCCCTGTGTTAACTCTACTTCTCATTGAAATTGAAGGCATTCAGTAAAGTCACAAGTTACCAGTTTTTCACATGTCGATTATATGGCTTAACAGATTTTTTTTATAACTAAGACAGTACCTTTAAAATCTTACAGTTATTTAATTCTGACCGTCAAAAGAACCACTTTTCACTCTCTTTAAGCCACACGTTTAATGACTGCAGAGAGAGACTAACGAAAATAAGAAGAAAAATACACTGTTGTCGATGTAGCTCTCCTTGTTTCCCCTTGTCCATACAATACATTTTTCAAAGTTCATTTGTATTAAAATGTAGTCGACATTCAGTGGCAATTATCAGTTGAACTTTTGCGAAAAACAAACCTAAATGTATCATCATATGCTTCAGAAGTCAGAAACATGGTACACAAGACAAGTATCTCATGCATAAGATCAAAATGATCAGTTGATAATGGTTGATGCACAAGTGATCTTTCTTTTAAAAAAAATGTTAAGCACGGCAGAATCCCTTCAGAATAGTTCTACTTATTATTTAAATAATTGCATCCCGGAAGCGCAAACGCTGGTTTCTCACAAGGAAAATGCTATGGAAATAGAAATTATAAATTTAAAACTAGATCATCTATCTTCAATACTCAGTATCTGTATCAAACTATTCAAATAAACAAACTTATAACTATGCTTTGTACGAAAAATGACATCAACTAAATTAGAGAATTCCTCCAAATGGATATTGAAAAGTATTATCATTATCTGTTATCGTAAGTTTGCCCCTATAACAGCAAACACAGAGATGGGAAGAGAAAGCAACCGTGATATAATCAACTCCACATCCAATCTTCTTCGCATATTCCGGATGATAAGCAAGCAACCTCTCAAGAATTGTTTTCTCGTGTTCTGGACTCAACCTATCACCACTTTCGTATCTTCAAAAAATTAAATTAATACACAAGTTTAGTTCATAAAAATGTGAATAACCAAACTGAATGTAAAGCAAAAGCTTTACAAAGTCGCGCACTCACGCCGGTTATCACAAGTGTGGTGAATCAATGGAAGCCACATATACATAGCACACACAGAAATCAAAATGAGATCCAACTTGAAATCAAATCCATAATCCAGACTTTATATTCTTATAAACTTGAAGCGTGGCACTAAGCCCAAGCATCAAGCAATTGAACAACTTCAATCTCAACCAATACGACTACCAAAATCCTCATCTTTGAAAGACAGGACGTGAGCATAAATCCCGAGACAATAATACAAATTATAGGCCCATAAGCATTTTTTAAATCGCTGGTTTGATGAAATCCGCAATACAAATTTAGAATCTTTGCGTTGGACAAATGCCGAATTCGAATATGCTCAACCTAACATCCTACTAGTACAAAGAATCGAGTTTGCCCTCCACAACTCTTATAAAATATGTTGCACTCTGTCCACCAACCGAGGTGGAAAATAGTATATTCGTATAAGTATTACACTCATTGCAATTATTCTACAATATCAAAAGGATGCACAAGAGCAGGACAACCTTAGAATCCCAATAGCAAGCTATTTTTTCGCCTTTTCCTAAAGAATACCGTGTGCTTGTCGTCTATAAGTGGCATACCCTGAATTTTTAGGGGTTGTTCCTTCGAGGAATACCCCAAAGAAAAAAACCTTAGAATCTCAATAGGTGGTAGAACTAATCAATCAAATTTCCTACCATTATAAATAGCCGTTCTAGCCGCCAAAAAAAACCTAGAAATAGCACCATAGCTCATTATCATACATATTTTGTTAAAATATATACACCTATGTATAATAAATGGAAGCTCCCATGAAACTGGAGAATGAAATATCATACCTTCCAGAGTGAAGGATCATTCTGACAAAGCCCACGAGTGGTACAGTATCCTCCAAAATCTTGTCTTCCCAATCCACCCACATGTCACCATCTCCATCGGCCTTCTTGTCATTCATATCATCGGAATATTCCTTCTCCGGTTCCTCATCGGCCGCGGGCGATGCCGCACGTTTCCTGGGAGACCCATAAGCAATCGCCTCCGTATTGTTTCGACCCGCTTCGCCTCCATTCAGTTCAGTCTTCGCTGCAAAGTTCACTGGCAATCTTGTGCTGTACAATGGAAAAGATAATGACAATGTTGGCAAAACGAAGTTACGCGATATGGGTTTCCCGTCAAAAGAACAAATTTGTGGTGACTTCGAAGAATGAATTAAAGCCATTCGATGAAATTATGAGGATGATTATAATTATTCTCCAACTATATTAATTCTTCGAATCAATCATTTTGTTCATACTCTTCAGAAATCAGAACGGTATTTAGCTGGAAGTGTAGAAGATAGAATAGGAGGCTTCGTTTGGCGGGCTGGATTTTGGAAGACGGGCACGCGTCTTTAAGATAATACGACCCGATATATATTCTCAAAGTTGTCTAGTATAAACATATAATAATGTAGATGTTATAAATAATATGAGTAATAGAGATACATGAACATAGAGAATTCATATGGAAAAAAAATTATGTCTAATTTTTATTGAATACAATCACTTTATTAATGGAGTAAATAAATCGTCCACTACTCTTTTTTTTAAAACGTGTGAAATTTTTTTTCTCCTTCATCTCCATAATTCGAAATATACATATATATACTTTAAAATACCTTGACACCGTTTTTAAAATAAAACAACTAACTAACATTTGAAAATCAAAGGAATAAGTATGAATCATATAATCGTTAAACATTTTATCAAATCTAAAATTATTATTTGAAAAGTATAGCTCATACTATAACCTCTCAAAAATAACTCATAATCATGATAAAAGTCATAAAATATCTTTAACATAATTTAAAATCATAAATCCTAAACTAGTACAGAAAACTAGCGTCGGTTCTCGGGTTATGTACACCTTCAATCCAGCAAAGTCAACATCAAGACCTCTATTAACATTATTAACATAATCACATGCATCAATCACACATAGTGAGTCTAAAGACTCAACACACCATAATCTTGATAACAAGTAATGCATATACAGGACACATGCAACTGTGAAAATACTTTTATTTAAAATATCGTTTTCATAAAGATGCATAAAATTTAAACATGTACATTTTCGTAAAATTTTTCATAAACATTTTATATCAACATAAACATATTCATATTCATCATAAACATATTCATATTCGTATCCATATTCATATCAATATATTCGTATTCATATTCATATTCATTTTCGTTGAATTCATATCGTTAATTGTGACTTTCGTACTAGTACCATGTATTCGTATTGGGTGATGGATCCAACTACATGTAACCACAGTATTAGGCGGCGGGGACATCAGCGACACTCTCACCCGTCAACTCAGCCTTGAACTTACGTATTTAACATATCATTGTATTCGTATCAATGAGACCTTTTCCCTCACGATATCTCCAATATATCATAGTATTAGTCACAATTACTTCACTTCCTTCAACGTTTCGTATTCTCATCACTTTATTAAATTAAACAAGCATATAACGTTTTTCTTTTAAACCAAACATGCAACATATCTTTTAACGTTATCATTTAATCATAAAAATCCATAAATATTTGAAAATAAACCTTTTAACTTAAAAAATCAATGAACATTTAAAACAAACATTTTAACATATTAAATCATAAACGCTTAAAATAATATTTTAACATATTAAAAATTATAAACATTTAAAATAAATGTTTTAACATATTAAAAATCCATAAAAATTTAAAATAATCATATTAGCATATAAAACAACATTCAGGACACTGCCACAAATTTTACTAATTTTTGGGTGTACAATTACCGTTTTGCCCCTAGACGTAAAAATCCTCGAAGTTATCTTTTTCTCACTTTAAATGACATGAGATTATTTCAAATAATTATTTAAGCTTAAACCTAATTTTTCATAATTTTATAAAGCTTAAAACTAGGCTTTTCATTTAATTATTTAATTAACGTTTCGTAATGCGTTTAAATCCCGGATAAGTCCAAAACTCATTATTTTCTTCCCAAATCTTAAACATAACATTTTTATTATTTATTCTACTCTTGTGAGTCATGAACCACATCCGTGGACCCATGGTTCCAATTTTAGTTCTTTAATTCAAAATATTGACCTATTATCGAACCACCCGAGCCATCTCCCAATTTACTCGAGCCACGCCCGAGCCACCTTGAGCCACACCCAAGCCAACCCATCTAGGAACCCTCCTGACAAATCCTAGCCCATAAAACCAGCCCTGGCTCGCACAGAACACTTCTGCCCCTTAGCCCGATTGTATGCATGTGTGTAGGTGAGTATCCTAGTTGTGCTAGGACTCCTAGTTAGCCTAGGACTCTAACAGCCGAGCCCCCACCAATCCAACCTGACCCTAACCTTCCCTGGACCATCCCTAGACCCAACAAAGTCCAGCCCAGCCCAGCCCTGAACCCGAGCAGCGAGCCGCCTGTTGGAGCAACTAGTAGCCACGCCCCTCCAAGGTTTCCTCACGTTTTCTCAAACCAACAGCCAACCAAGCCGCCACAGCCCCTGACCAGACCCTTGTGTGCCCTCTTAGGACCCTATGTACATAGCCTAGCCCAGCCCAAAGCCCCCTGGCCTAGCCACTCCTTCCTTGCGCTGCAGCTGTACCTGCGCGACACCCTTGATGCTCTCGGGTGGAGTCCTAGCTTGCTAGGACTCCTCCCCAGTCCCTGGTCTCGAGTCCTAGCGTGGCTAGTGTCCAATATAAAATTTTGATTTATATTAAACTCCTTCTACAAACTCATTTCGACTTAAGACTTATTCATTGTCTAATAGAAACTCCTGACACACTCTCGATTGTAGGTCGTAAACTCACAATCTATATAATGTTTAATGTATCTTATGTCAAAACTATAAATCCAATCTTTGATGTCTTTATGTGAAGATTCACTCATTCAAATTTGAAGCTCAACTCTCATGTATATGTGTGAGTGATTGTGTGTGAGAATGTAATCATTTACAGTGCATTCATATCTTAAATGTATCATCACACTTGTTCTTACTCTCATTCTAGTTTTTTTTCCATATAGGATGCTCATGCTTTGAATCCCCTCCAAAAGCTTATATTTGAAGATGTTGTATTTATAGCCTTCAACAATTATATGAACATTTGAAAAAAGAATATAACCGTTGGAAAATTTTTTGTACTGTTTCTGATATTGAAACAGTTTTTTCCACCTTGCTGGTCACTTTTCCCGAGCCTAACTAATTTCGAGGTCTGCTGTCAGTTGGGTTCGTCAGCTAAACCGATCATTCAGTTTGGCTCGTCAGCTAGACTGAACCAAACTGGTGAGGTATACCGAGGTATGCTTTGACTTTTGTATATAACTTGTAGATTATCATCTTAGCTTTGTAACACGATCAAATTGATCAAAATATCGCAACTGCTTATGCTCAACTGATTGTTGTTCTTGTTGCAATCAGTTTGGTATTGCAACCACCAATTTGCCTAGATAACATTCGATTTAGCCCAACAGACCTGAATACGATTTATCTCAAATTGAGTTTTCTGTTAACACTTTTTGTCAAACCCCGAAACTCGGGATTGATACCGTCGTTGTTTAACAATCACACAATCGAAACAACAAGCCTTTCGTAGCACAGTTTAAACCGAAACCAGTTTATAAATCATAACCTCAAATAAAATTGTCTTTACAATAACGAAATCCAAACGAAATAGTAATGAATGCGGAAGCGTCTTACAATTTATTTAATCATAAATTCAAAATATAATTCTATTCTTATTAGTCGTGCATATCACCAACCCCAAAAGTGCTCGGACTCCTCTTCTTCAACCTGTTCTTATGACTTTTCTGGAGAGGGGAGAGTAAGGGGGATGAGTATTTTGGGAATACTCAGTAAATGGGGGACTTTGAACACAACATCACCAATTTAATAACTTTTTCGAAACATATCATAAACGTACAACATGCTTTTCATAATCGTAACGTAAATTCCATAACATAATAACACTGCGATTTTTTTCACCTTTAACGGTTTACTGACGTCAGTCCCTAAGTTTTAATCCTCTAAGAGGGTGAGGCCATAAAACAGTTCTATCCCACTGTTAAGGGCCATATGTTGGAATTCCACCCATTTTCAAGGAATCCTCACAGTGTCAAACATAAACATAATAACTTTCGTAAAAACGTATAGACAAAACGACGGTACTCGACCGTATTTTTAAACCACAAAACCGAAATTTTCATGTGCATAAAACAAAATTTAAAACAGCCCACTTACAGTATATTTTCTTGCTAAAAACGTGGATGCTCGGCTCGGACAGTGCTTCGGCTCGACTTTTAGGCTAACCTTGGGACGATATTTGGGCAGAGTTTCGGCTAGGGAGAGTTGCTGAATTCTCGAAATTTGCAGCAAGGAATTTCGAGATATAGGTGTGCAAAGAATGATGGGGTGATGGAGTATTTATAGGTGAGGAGGGTTGAGCTAAATATGGTAGATCAATCATCCCTAAAATTGCTTCAAATCTCTCAATTTTGACTCTAATATTCTTGCCAAATCTCGAATATATGGTTGTCAAGTGAGGGGATTTACTTCCCAATTTTCTTGTAGCTTGTATCACACACCAAACTTGCAAATATTCTCCCCATATTTCGAAAATTGCATGCCCATACATAACATATCAATTTAATATTGTATCTCCAAGAGTATCCTCACATATCCCATATAAAATATTCTCCTACATGTAAATCTTATTTAATACAAAACAAGATCTTATGCTAAATTTTCCTTACAATTAATTAATTATGTGGTGGGGAAAATCCTGGTTCTTACACTTTTGGTGGATAGTCATTTGCATCGCCGAGCTGTGATCAAAACATTGAAGCTCGTCAAATTTTCAGTTTGACTAAAATTCAAAATTTTAGCTTTCATCTTGAGATAACAACTTCATATTTGAGTAAATATATTAAAAACACAATATATTTCTAAACCCAACAAGCATAAATCAACCTACATTAAACAAAATAGCTAAAAATATACCAAAATAAATTAGTTTAATAATTAAATAAATAAAATAACTCCAAATCGTCATAAATCAACCTTCAACCATCTTCATGCATAAGTTACCTTCATTCTCGTTTCCCATTATAAATTATGGTACCACTTCATTTTATTTAATATTTATTTTTTTTCAGTTGATGATGTTATGGTCTCACTGCTGCACATTCATAATTTTTATTCAATAGCATATGCAGTTCATCATTGAACATAAAATCACTATTCATAAGAAATAGTGACAAATCGTAGATCATGTTTCTTCAAGAAAATTGAAATTAAGTCAATAACCTTTGATAAATCTGATATCTTTAATAATCTTCCTCAAGAATATTAAAAATTTAGATCTTATATCAATATATTTTAAGAAATTGTAATGAATTTCTCTATTTTTAAGATCTAAAAAACTCATATAACAAAAAATACATTAAATACATTATTTTTCAAGAATAATATTAAATTTTGGATCTTATATTGATATTATTTATGAATATTAACAAATCTTATATCTTTTTATCCACTTTTTTTTTCTTTCAAATATTTATAAATACACAACTTGATCATAAAATTATGAGCTATTTATTAAATAATGGGAGTGGATTATAGAAATTAATTTGGTAGTATTTGTTAGGCCGGAGTAATTAAATATTCACTTGAATATGCTACTTGATAAAATAAAGGCAAAAACTTGTGTGAGACGGTCTCACTGGTCGTATTTGTGAGACAGATCTCTTATTTGGGTCATCCATGAAAAACTATTATTTTTTATGCTAAGAGTATTACTTTTTATTGTGAATATGAGTAGGGTTGACCCGTGTCTCACATAAGACTCACTCATAAATAGATAATTAACAACACTATATTTTTGTTTTTTGAACAACTATATATATTTCTTTTAAAATAAGTGTGTTCCCCAATATACCATTTATTCATTGCAGTGCACCTAACCACAGTGCTCGCTTGGCCTCAAAATTACTTAACTTTGGTTAACATCTAACCAAATACCAGTCAGGTCAACGGAAAAAATATAGCCAAATCGAAAGTCGATGGTATTTTTTTCTTCGTTCCCAGTTTTCTTGGAATCGACTGATATATTCAAAAGATTTCACTACATTTATGTCACGTTCGAGGAAAAATCCAACCATCTTTGCTAAGAAATGTAAAACAAAATTAAAATGTACGAACTCGGAAATATAATTTTATTATTATCCATGGTTTATAGACCATCTCACAAGAAAATCTAAACAAGCTTTTTGTTCTTGAACTAAAAGTTTAGACTGTGCCCCCCAACTGTAGCCTACTTCAGCTATGCTGCCTCCGAAAATGGTGGTTCTTGATTGTTTAAGATCAATGAATTTCCTGAATAAAACTTCGTACCGTTTTTAAAACAACTTGACGAAGTCGCGACATCATTCGAAAGTCAACCCTGGTGTTCATTTTCTCAGCCTCATCAAGAAATTCAAGTCATATTGATCAGAAGTATTGGCAAAGCAACAAACAAACAACATGGTTTCTGTGTTGGTTTTCTTCTCTAGTTTTGTCTGGTTTTTATCATCCTCTATCAGTAGTGATCATACATCATCATGTGTTCCATTGAAGGGGAGTCTCGGGGTTGTGATTGATCGGAACTCCAGAGTCGGGAGAGAGCAGAAGACGGCCATTGAAATGGCTGTAAATGACCTCCGCCATTGCTCAGATCACTTTGCTTTGCATTTCAGAGATTCGCATGGGAACTCTGCAGCTTCCGCGGGTACTGATAAACTTCGATCATTATATTCATTAATAATGTTGACATAAACCAACTTTAACGTACGTGATTATATGGATAATCGGTTGGATGCCATGTGTTGTATGTCTTACAAATTTTTTCAAAATCCTAATATAGAACTAGTTTAATATTTTGTGAAATTTGAGAATTCATATTTATTAATTTATTACTATCCCAAAAATAAATTTGCATTTTAGTTTTTATGAACTGAATGGTTCCATTTCCAAATGCTTATATATATTGTTCAAAATCCAGCCATTGAGATTATAAGCCACAAGCATGTTGATGCCATCCTTGGAACACTAACGCAGCAAGAAGCAACATTTGTTTCACAGTTCCATAAACATACTGGAAGCAGCATGCCCATCATTTCCATATCTCCTACATCTTCTGTTTCAGAACAAGCCCCATCAAATAGTACTTCATCCTTCATCCAGATTAGTGCCTACATCAACTATAAAATGCAAAGCATTGCCGCAATCGTCGGCTATTTCGGGTGGCGAAAGGTGATAACGATAAACGAAGAAGGAAACCGTTTCTCTGCAGATTACAGGCCCACAACTCTCCTCTCAGATGCATTGCAGGCCGTTGAATCATCCATCGATTACCATTTAGCTTTCCCTTCTGTTTCTTCTCTGTTAGACCCCGGACCATTGATGGAAAATGAGCTGCTGAAGATAAAAAACATGGATGTTAAGGTTTTTGTCGTCATGCAGGCTTCTGTCGAGTTCGCCAGGATTATGTTTGAGAAGGCGAATCTGTTGGGAATGATGGAAACACAATATGTGTGGATTGTATCAGATGAGATTGGAAACGTTCTTGATTCTCTTGATTTATATGCCTTAAAGAATATGCAAGGTGTGATTGGATTAAAGACATATTTTGTTGATACCAATGAACATTTTATAGAATTTCATAAGAGGTTTAGGATAAAATACAGTAAAGAATATCCAGAAGAAGAAAACTCGAACCCAAGTTTATATGCTCTTCGTGCTTATGATGCAGTTCGAGTCATCGCCAATGCTGTGCTAAAATCAGAAGGAAAGATTAATCATTCCGCAGAGTTGGAGAATCAGATTCTGTCAAGTGATTTTGAAGGGTTCAGTGGAAGGATAAGTTTCGAGAACGGCTTACTTAGGCGAAAGCCGATTTTTCAGATTATTAATGTGATTGGAAGGAGCTATAAAGATGCAGCATTTTGGTCGCCTGGATATGGTTTCGTGGCAGATGTAACCGAACTCGGTGGGAAAAAGATGAGATTAGGCGATGGAGTAGTGACAGGAGTGCGTTCAATTTACTGGCCAGGCGGTGAACTTGTTGTTCCAAAGGGATGGACTATGGGCAGCAAAGAGAGACCGTTGAGAATAGGAATTCCAGCTAAGGGTGCATTCCCCCAATTTGTTAAGATTTTGTATGATCCGCACCTAAACAGAACGGTGATCAGTGGATTTTCTATAGAAGTTTTTGAGGCCGCGGCACAGCACCTGCCTTATCATCTGTACTTCGAATATTTTCCCTTTTATGGAACTTACGACGAAATGTTGGCAGCAGTTCACAACAAGGTACCACCTCGATCTCTAAATGCGTTTGTTGCGATGTTGGTCCTTTAAAGAATCGCTAATGGTTCATGAACTGAATAACAGAACTTAGATGCAGCAGTTGGTGACACGGAAATAATGGCCGATCGATACATATATGCTGTATTTACACAGCCCTACATTGATTCTGGACTACAGATGGTGGTCACAGCAGAACCGAGCATAAAAGAGTCCGAATTCATCGCGTTTAAAGCCTTCACCAAGAAGATGTGGATCCAATACGGAGTCATGAGTCTCCTAACAGGAGCCATCGTCTGGCTGAGTGAATATGCTGCAGGCAACACCGAATTCCCTAGAAGACATTTTCTTCAACTGATCGGCTCCATCCTATGGTTTTCAGTCAGTATCATGTCCTTTTCGTATAGTAAGACAATTCGGCCTACTACATTACACAGATCCCAAACTAATTCTCCCCGCTGAAAAAAGAGCTTTGATTTTTCATTTTTTCAGGAGAAAGGATAGAAAACGGTGCTTCCAGGCTCGTCCTGGCAGCCTGGGCCGCTGTTGTAGTTGTCGTGGCAGCGAGTTTTACCGCTGTATTAAGTACATTGATGACAGTTCCAAGAATCCAGCCATCAATCCTGGATGTCGACTATCTTCTCAAGACAAATGCACCAGTCGGCTGTAATGATAACTCATTCATAGACCGATATCTGATTGATGCCCTCGACTTCAAACCTGAAAATATTCGTAAAATCGACTCCATTGATGAATATCCCAGAGCTTTCAATCAGGGTGACATTAAAGCAGCTTTCTTTGTCGCCCCACACGCCAAAGTATTCCTCGCTAAGTATTGCCAAGGCTACACCACTTCGGACCGCAGTTTCAAACTAGGTGGCTTCGGCTTTGTAAGATCAAGAGCCGAAAGCAAATTCAATTCATTTTCTTGGAATTCTAACCATCTTTAGTCCATTTCTAAAACACCATCACTTGTCGTGTTTTTTTTCTTCTCATCTCAGGTATTCCAGAAGGGTTCACCACTGGCAACTGATTTCTCAGAGGCAATTCTGAAAGTGACACAGAGTGGACATGTGAATAAAATCGAAGACAAATTACTTACTAATTTTCCGAAATGTGCCAAGAATGCAGACGTTATAACTTTAGGCGAGGGCCCATTCGCTATTCTGTTCCTGGTTTTAGAATGCTGCTTTGGGGTGGCACTCTTCACGGCCATTGCTAGTCTTGTGAAAATGCATTGGAATAACATTAGAGGAGCAATGGTTGCGAACAGAATTTACAGTTGGGCTGCAGCATCGATTCTCAGAGGGAAGATTGTTGGAGTGAGGGAGATCCAATTGACTGCCAACCATAACATTTGAGCCCGGGACGGTCCACTGAGATAAATTTTGTGCTTAAAATGTCAACAATCATCCATTTCTAGATGACACTAGTTTGTGTTTGACTTTAATTTTACTATAATTTTTTTTAAAAAAATTATGTTGTCATTTATCATTTTATCTCCCGAGTCATACAAAGGAAAAATAATATATCACGACAGAAATATATTTTAGAAAAAATATCATTTCTCAACTTTATTACAAAACGCAAAACTCATATATAATTTTTTTAAAAAAAATAGCGTGAGTTAGTTAATATTTTTTAAAAAATTAAAGTTTTGATTTAAAAAAAAGCTAAAGTTTAAGCCTTCCAAACATCTACATAATACAACCCACGCAGTGAAACGCTGCATCATGGACTAAAAATAAATTGAATTTCTAATCATTATTAAACTAAAAATATAACAAGCATAATAAATAAATAAGATTTCTATAATAAATGGGACATGAATAATATAATCATAATAAACTAAACTAATACATTTTAAATGTTTATTACTTCAATTCATTACTAGAAATAAAAATATATGGATTTCACAATAATCATATATTATTCACAAAGAAAACAAACCAAATAAAATTTGACTTGGTCAAAAATAAAAAAAGTATTTGTATACATGATATATATATTTTTCCCATTAGTCTATAATATATATGTATTAATCTTATGTTCTTATTTGATCACTCTCAACTAATTCCCATTTAAATAGTTCAGATTACTAGTTTCCAAAAATATATCAGGAAAATTCTTTTAGTTTGAATTTGGATGGAAGTATTTCAAATCTATGTATTTCAAACGTATTAAAATGTATATTTGTTGCTTAGAGAGGTACGATCATAAATTTTAAATTCATCTCTTACATGGTTATATTGTTTTTTATGTTAATAAAGATATATTTCAAGTTCACAAAATAATGATGTCATTTGAAATTTATTCTATTTTGTACATTAATGTATAAATAAATAAATAAAATGTGAATTAATATTTAATAAATTGTTTCATCACAAACAATAATAATACTAATATAAATATATGGAAAAATTTGTTAGTTTCAGATGACATTTTTCCAAAAGCAAGTGTGAATCTTTAATATTGGAAAGAGTCTGATACTTTATAAAAAAATTAATTGTTTGTCTCGGAATTATATCGAATTTCCATTTTAGAAAATAATAAACATGGATTTGAAAACTCTTATTCACTTTTTTTTTATAAAAAAATTATTATCAGGGAAAAAAACAAAAAAACATTTGCTTGACTCAAATTTGAAAATACAAATTAGACTTGGTAATTAAACAAGAAATCAGTCAGATTTACAGCAAAGGTCTTGAAAATTAAACAAGAAATTTGTCAGATTTACAGCTAAACCTTTGCTTGCACACTTTGCCAGTTCACAGTCCCATCATATACGTAAGGACAACATAACCATGATCCAGTGCTCATCGAAATCACAAAAATCAAGAAACTGCTTCCGTTTTGTCCCTTTTTTCGCCCTTTTTCTCGGTAAAGTCGATGCTGGGTGTGGGGGCACTGCCCCCACACCATATCAAGGGCCCAAAATTCACTTCATGGGGAGGGGAGAAAATAAAAAATAAAAAAAAATGGGCCAGAATTTTTTCTGGCCCTTGGATCTACCCCTGCAGGCAGTGCCTGCAGGGGTAGGGTCGAATTTTCCCTTTTTCTCTCCTGTTTAAGGTACTTTACCTCGTAATCGCCTCCAGTATTTAACTCTCAAAGTTTCCACCAAACCCCTTTCTCATTTATTACACACATCGTAGTATCTTTTTATTTGCCTCCTTAATTATATATCCTCTTTATTCAAGGAAAAAGAAGTGGGTTGTCGTAACAACTGTTTTTGTGAAGCACTCGATCTGAGAAAGAGCAAATTAATGGAGGGCAATGGAGAAAGCCCGGTGAGAACGGAGGGTATGCAAATGAAGCTGCAGGCTGATCGGGCTTTCTGTTTAGAGCCTGATGTATCGGTTTCTTCGCCGGTGACGCGGCAGAAAGCTGCCGCTGCCAAACAGTTCATCGAGAATCATTACAAGAACCACCTGCAAGGCTTGCAGGATCGCCGAGAAAGGTGAAATCTTGCTGCTTTATTTCTTCTATTTTACCGCTAAATTACTTGAATTTCAGTTGAACACTCCAAGGATTTATTAAAAAATGGTTTAAAAGTAGATAATCATGCTGATAATATCTCATTTTGAGTGACAATAATCTATGTTAAAGGGTGTTTGTTGATTTTTTTTTGTTTCTGTTTGTACGTGTGATTTTTAGGAGGAGGGCACTGCAAAGAAGGGCACAGGAAGAGCAAGTCTCCAGTGAAGAGGAAGAGAGAATGTTGAGAAATTTGGAGAAAAGGGAAACTGAGTATATGAGGTTGCAGAGGCATAAAGTAGGGATTGATGACTTTGAGCAGTTGACAATCATTGGTAAAGGAGCATTTGGTGAGGTGTGTTGACATTTTCATTTGATGCATCTTGATTTTTAACTTAGAGTCCTTACGGGGTTCTGGATATGGAATGAATCTACTCACTGGAGAGTGGAGATGCAATTCAATGATTTAAAGGAAGAATTCTTGTACAATTCTTATTTTACCAAGATTATTATGATATAGCAAACTGTAGTGGTGAAACTCCGGTAGATAATTAATAGAATGATCGACTTTTTCCAGATATACAGTTCAACCACAAAGGATTGGCTTGGTAATATCGGTTAATAAACAACCGACAACAAGACATTTTATTTGATCAAAACAAATTTTCCATTCTTATTTTAGAAAATTTCAACTAGGCGCTATCATTTACTTAGTTGTTGGAGTTGATACCTTTCTATAATAAAATATGGCTCGAAAAGTTCCCAACTTGTACAAATAAAAGACGTGGTATGTCCAGTGTCCTCAACAAGAACTTCTGTATTGCAAAGGCACACTTGTGTTTGCGGCTTTGATACTGTACCATTTAATAAACACTTAACATGCTTTGTATGTTAGAGTACGACTATGTGACTTGACGAGGTAATGCAGGTCAGATTATGTCGAGCAAAAAATACTGGAGAAATATTTGCAATGAAGAAATTGAAGAAGTCAGAGATGCTTAGCCGTGGACAGGTGTGAAAGCAGACAAAAAGTTGAAAGCGAACAAAATCGTATTTGCAACTAGTTGATCTGAATGTTATTGTAGAATAACAATTGTGCATGTTGACTAATGATAATTGTTGAATTATCCTCTGTAGGTTGAGCATGTCCGGTCTGAGAGGAATCTGCTAGTGGAGGTTGATAGTAGGTGCATAGTGAAGCTCTATTATTCTTTCCAAGATTCCGAGTTTTTATATCTTATCATGGAATATCTACCTGGCGGTGACATTATGACCTTATTGATGCGAGAGGATATCCTTTCCGAAGATGTTGCTCGGTTTTACATGGCAGAGAGCATTCTCGCTATTCAGTCAATTCACCAGCATAGTTATGTTCACAGGTATGTGTGGATTACCTTTGTTTGAAACTTTTGATGAATTCAACTTAGGAAGTTTGCTAGATGGATTGCGTTTACTTTGAAGAAAATTAAATTTAGCTAAGAAAAGAAAAGGAAAGGCCTGGCCTTTTATCAAGATGAAATATCTTTTTGCATATGATAAAATTTGTAGTTTTAAAAGATTTCAAAAGGTATTTATGATTGAGCGCAAGAAGACAAGTATTTGCTTTGTTCAGTGACTTGTAAATAAGATGTGAGTTCTGACTGAAATTATGTCAGTCAAGCAACTTTTTGTTATCTTATCTTTGGATATGCGACATAAGTTGATGTTATATTTCATTATGCTTTGTCCTTCACAATTTAAACAGATAGTATCATGCACCTGTCATTCAATTATAGATTTGCAGATTATGAAGAGCAAAATTATCATGTAACCAGAACAATATCTTGATTGCCCTTATTTCTTCTGTTCACTCTTCCTACATAGCAGTAGACGTTTTCTTGCGTTATGAAGCATGGAAAATTTGATGCCAATCGAGCTCGATGATTGCTTGTGTAGCCCTGTTATCCCTGAACTTTTGGTTTACCGATTTTTGCAGTATTATGTGAATACATGAACTCGCTTCAAATTTATTCTGCTTGCAGGGATATCAAACCAGACAACCTGATATTGGACAGAAACGGACACCTAAAGCTATCTGATTTTGGCTTGTGTAAGCCACTGGAAAATAAATATTCATCATTGTTAGAAGACGAAGATCTTACTTATCAAGATTCCGAAACTGAGAAAGAGGGGCGTGCTGGTGCCAATCATGCTCCTTGGTTAATGGCAAAAGAGCAGTTACAACAATGGAAACGCAATCGTCGTGCCTTGGTATATTTTTTGTTTATTTTTTTAGGGTATTTCTTCCCTTGGCTAATCATATCTATTTATAACTTATTATGCAGTGTTCTGTATGAGGGCATAATACACATACTCTCTTTGCAGGCATATTCTACAGTTGGGACTCTGGATTATATGGCACCTGAAGTTTTATTGAAAAAAGGATATGGAATGGAGTGTGATTGGTGGTCCTTGGGGGCAATAATGTATGAGATGCTCATAGGCTATCCCCCCTTTTGTTCTGATGACCCCCGAATGACATGCCGTAAGGTATACCGAACTTAGTGATGGATTTTTGCAGTGTTGTAAATGGCAGTAGGCAGTGGCGCCGCCTCGGCCACCTAGGTGGTTGAAATTATTAATTTTTTACTGTTTTTTATAAATGATCATATAAAATCACGTTATATGAATTAAATGTGGGTGATTGAGGCTGTTATGTTTTGAGCGCCTAAGGCAAAGGCGGTGCCAGTCGATGGCTGTGCCTAGACGTTCGCCTCAGTCGTTATTTAGAACATTAGATTTTGTGAAAGCGGAAATTTAAGAATCTGAAATTTATTATATTTATTTGTAATCGAATGAAATTTGGAATGGGGTTGAATTTCAAATCCATTGAATACAAAAATATTAAAATAAGTGTAACAGATTTAGATCTTTAATCCAGACCCACAATTTGCTGGGGCCACCTTGGTGACATGAAAGTTAGAAATCGCCTTTATAATTTTGTTAGAAATTTTAATGCATCCCTCTGTTTTATTGAAATGTCTTATTTCTCTTTTTATCAGATTATAAATTGGAAAACATGCTTAAAATTCCCGGAAGAACCAAAAATCGCAGATGAAGCGAGGGATCTGATATGTCATTTGCTATGTGATGTTGATAAAAGATTGGGGACCAGAGGCGTAGATGAAATAAAGGTATGCCATGCATGAACGCATGTCCAGTGGAAATATATCTGTAATAACTTGAATTTATTTCTTGTTTCGTGAAATGGACTCGAGAAATACATATTCATCCTTCTTGATACTTTTAAGTTTTTGCTGATCTAATTTAAGTTATGTTTTAATGTAAATTTTTTTCAATTGGCTATTTTCAATGTCAGGCACATCCTTGGTTTAGAGGGACCAAATGGGATGCACTTTATGAAACTGAAGCTGCATACAAGCCTACTGTTAATGGAGATTTGGACACACAGAATTTTGAAAAATTTGATGAAGTGAGTGCTCAGAGTCAATTTTTATCACATGACTTTGTTTGAAAGAGCAGTTTCTGATTGCGAATTGTGAGTCAACCCCAGCAAGCACGGGGAATTCTCATTTTTTTTTGAGTTTCTTGGCCGTTTCAACAAGCTGTTGTCTTCATTTACTAATACAATTGCAAAGCTTCTGTCTTGTAGCTTTTAATGAGTTTATACTTTTGTCATGAAGATTTATTTATTTATTTTCAATTCTTTGTGCCTGGCTCTTAATCAGGGTGAAAATCCACCATCTACTGCGCCAAGACTAGGACCTTGGAGGAAGGTAAAAGTGCTATCTTTTCCATTTTTATTGTGGCAACAGATACTCTAAAACAATTGGAGATCGGAAAATTATTGGCTTTGTTACATATATTTGGCATACTTTACAAGAGATATATGAGATTAGTCTACCACTAGACTTATGGTATGCTTAATTATTCATGTGAAGTAATGAAATAGCTTCACGTGTAATCTTGTGCTCATAAATTGTTAAGCTGGAACATCAATTTCCACTACAAATTGGGATTTTCAAATATGTGTGGCCGGATTAAATAAGATACAAGTTCTCTTGTGAGAGATTGTATGTATTCGTGTGTGAAAGAATGTATCTTATCGAAACACTGTCAATATGGTGCTAAATAGAAAAATAAAATGCCATATGGAAAACTATAGTTTGGAAAAACGTCTTCTTTTCCTTATATTTCGATTATTTCTTTCTGATATACCATGTAAGACAGGAACTACGAAATTCTGAGTCAGTGTTAGGAATCGTTTTAGGGTTTCTTTCCGTTAACAGAATGGTAGTCAAATAATCATTTTGTTGATGTGATTTCTTTGAGCAGATGTTAACATCAAAAGATGCCAATTTTATTGGATACACTTACAAGAAATCAGATATCATAAAATCAGCTGGCACTGCAGGTACACTCCAATTCCAGTTTGATTGTTTTTTCAACTGGAAATTGAGCCGCTAAGTGAATCCTGACTTGAACAAGACTTCACATGCCTAGACCCCTATATGGTTCAATGACATATGTGAAATTCCAGAGTCGTTTAATTCTCACATTTTTCGTATGGATATTACGACAATTTGGTGATCATGCAGGGATAGAGGTGAATTCAAATGAATCTTCGAAGCCTCGATCCTTGGTTTCCTTATTTGGTACGCCGGGTTTTTCACATTCTTTCCACAGTTGGCAGCATGATCAGCCTTGTAGATTTTAACAGATGGCCGGCCGTTCTAGCTCCAAAAATATTATCTTTCAGCCCAACTTTTCTTTATTTTGATGGCTGAGTTGAAGGTAATTTTGATTCTTGGTCGTGTTTTTTTTCCAAGTGCAGGTCAGATAGAGCTTCAAGACGATGTAATAGCTGAAGATGATCCCACGAAACCACTGATTTGATACATAAAAAAATAATTTAATTCGATTTTATTACACAGGATTTTGATTCTTTAATGGTGTTGATGTTGTCTGCAAGATGCGGCTTTTTTTTTCTGTATAAAAAGAGGAATCGATCAATTTGCAGGTTGATTCAATTTTGGACCGTTCTTTTAAGTATCTTTTGTATGTACAGCTAAGTGTTTTTGATTGAAGTTGTTATTTTGCTAATTATCTCGTTTTTATTGTGTTTTGTGACACATGTTCATTAATAGACCTCAGATACAATGGTTGGTGTCTTTAGTCTAGTATTTGTTAAAACGACAGATATTGTTTTGGACACATGTCAGAAAATCAAACGTATGATTTGCTAATTTCATCTTGAAAAATCTTAACCACTTCGATGGTTCGTGTAACACGTGTGTTTTGATTTAAAATGAACGAAGAAGACGGGGAAAAAATATTGGTGTCAACGAGTTATTTTTGACACGTACAATGGAACAACAAAGTAATAATATCTGTTATCGGACACCTCTTATTACATTAATACTTTTTAAATTTGTTAGATTCTTTAAAACCCACCTTCATTCCCATGCTCAAACTATTTAATCGAGGAAAAAATCGGATTATTTCACCGGCCAGAATTTTTTCTGACCCAATTATTTTTTTAAATTTTTTTATTCCTTATGATATGAATCTCAACCCTTTATCCTGGGTGTGGGCACTGCCCCCACACCCAGAATCAAACCTTCCGAAAAAATCATGTCCATATCTTTCTCCGTTCGGACAAAATATCAAATTCTCTATCGCCTTCGGAGGAAATTGTCATCCTTAACAAAAATTTATACAATCAATGCCCTACTTGGGTAAATTAATTGAATCAAATTTTAAATATAATATATAATTAATTAACGTAATTATTTTGAAACAAAATCGTTATAAATCTGTATCCAAAAATTACATTTAAACTTGATCATATTACAATATAAATTATTTTAACAGATTCTTTTAATTTTACATAATACAATTATATATAGAGAGTATTATGTTTTATGAAATAATTATAATTGATTTTCGAACTCGAGATTTCTTCCAAAATTTGGGATCTTGAGACGATAAAACCCATAATCGTTATTTTTCAAATAAATTTCAAACTAACGTAATAACACACAAACCACCTCTTATTTCTTCTGTTTTAAGTGTATTTAGAAAGCAACGTCCCAAACATCTATTTTTTTTAAGCCAACGAAATTTCTAATTTTAGGTGTATATATATTGTCAAATGGCGATCACCTCAACCTTTTATTGTCCGAAAATCGTAGAATCCCCGGAATGCAATTCGATTCCATTCAATTCAACTCCATTCGCCTGCGTAATCTTCGATCTTCCCCCCCTCACATTTCTCCAAAATTCACACCCGGGTTCGAACTAAGAATTAATTAGGGTTCCCAATACGAAGAGATCTATTCGTTTTACCATCAATGCCTCAATTTAATCCCGTATCGAAGATGGCGCGTTTGTTTTCGCACCGGAATTTGTTCCGGCAGAAGAAAGTTAATTGTGCCAGTTGTGATCAGATTCGATGTTTGACTAGCATTGCTGTTACCGATGCATTTTCTTCGCCGGATAAAATTGTTGGCTATGGTTACAGGAATTATAATATCCGGGATCATGGAAAAAATTCTAGTGCTAGTATCCTGGTTCAAAAAAGGCGGTTCTTGGGATGTGGTGATGGCGAGGTTGGGAATATGCTATCCAAAGTACATGAAGAAAGACGTGTTCTAGGGTAAGTTCCGTCCCAATTTGTAATGATTATTTATTGTTTTATCGCATTAGATTTTTTTTGTTTGCTGTTTTAAGCAATTAATGAATATTCATTCCATGATTTGAAGATAAGTTTCAAATTTGGAATGAGATATTTGACTGCAACATTTGAAGTTCTGTGTTTGAATTCGGTAATTTTTTAATTGTATTCTATGATCATCAGGTGCATTGACAAACAGTTTTATGGCGACCCATGAATTTTGAAATGCTTCAGAGGATTTTATATCCAATAAATTTCACCTTTTTATTTCAAGTTTGTGAATGTCATACACAATCAGATAGTTGTAATCGCTGGCTGTTTAAGCTGATTTTTCTTTCGATATTTAGATATTCACCTGAACAATTGTTCAATGTGGTTGCTGCTGTTGACATGTATGAAGATTTTCTTCCGTGGTGTCAGCGGTCACAGATATCTCGCCGTAATCCTGATGGATCATTTGATGCTGAGCTAGAAATCGGGTTCAAAATTCTTGTTGAAAGTTATATATCACATGTCGAGCTGAGAAAACCGAAATTTATTAAGGTGAAAATCAGTTATTGATTGACTTATATTTCATTACTTTATCTTTTCCTTATGGAGTATATTTACGTTATTGATAATTTTTGCTAATGGTTTAGTAAATTTCATGATCATTGTCGTCGTTGGGAATGAAGTTACTAGTTACAAATGCCTAAGACTGAGCATTTTTTTTAATGAAAATACCCTTACAACTGAGTCCTGACTATCAGATTGGAAAATATCATAAATGCTAGACGCCTAGACCTGGTGGTAATAGTGCACGAACTGGCTGGCTGTTCGCTTTTGGTCTTAGGCATAAAGACAATTACAAGTGTTTCACTTGTATTTCTTATTTTCTCAATCTTTTTCTCGTGGAGAATGTTTGTGATATTGATATTTACTGCTAATGTTTTTGTAATTTTCATGAACATTCGCCTCATTGTATTGACGTAACTGGTTGCATACAACCACGTTTGAGCATTCTTTTTTTCTTAAAAGATCTTTACAATTGAGTCCTGAGTGCCAGGTTGGAAATAATATATAGCTATACTGGCTGGTAATAGTGCATGAACCATCATACATGATGCATTGCAGGGTGTTTATGTCAACATTCTTGATACTGCGTAGTAGTTGACCCTGTTGTGTTCTGTGCCTTGTTTTTTTCAGACAACCTCATCCCAGAGTAGTCTTTTTGATCATTTGATAAATATCTGGGAGTTCAATCCGGGAACGGTACCGGGAAGCTGTGACCTTCACTTTTTGGTGGACTTTAAGTTTCAGTCGCCATTTTACCGTCAGGTGAGTTTTGAACAACTTCATGTTTGATCATTAATTTATTGTAATCTTCCAAGCCTATTGTTACATGAATTTAGGCATACTTTTGCTTTCAATAATATGTAAATTTTTCTTTGTAGTGACATCCCTATTTTTTTATGCTTCATATCTGGGTGGCAACACAGAAATTTAACCTGCATTTACTGTATATAAAAATGTATCTGTAAACCGAAGAAAAACTTGCACCATGCTATGATAACATTATTTTCAGCGGGATAGCATAGAAACATTCATTTATTTTGACGTACGAGGAATGGTTCACGTGTAACTGGTTGCACAGACAAATTCAACTAAAATTTAATCCACTCAGACACTTTTACCTTTATGGGATTTTAATAGACCCTAAGATTTATTCGGTTTAACATAATAAATTTATTGCTTCTTTGTATGTCATTAACTTTATGCCATGTGTGATCAATGATAATTTCCATCAGCCGTAGTTAAAGCAGATTGCAAGTTCTTCTTTGGCAGATGTTACAAATTACAAGTACTGTACAAGTCATGAATGTGTGAAATCTCCATAAAACTTGCGGGGCGCCGGGACAACTTTATCCTTGCTTTTCTGTAAAAAATTGTTTGAACTTATAACCGGATAGATGATAAAAATTCCGATGCCCTCGAGGAAAGTGGGGCAGCCAAATATACAGACATCATATATGCTAAGCCGCTGACATAACTTTATCATCATAGAATGACTGTGATCAACATTTTGTTTTTGTTTTTACTGTACGTGAAGGAAGGCATGCTAACTAACAAATGAACAAGAAGAAAACCAGAGTGAAAATTTTTTCTTGATCAATTGATGTAAAATGTCTTTCTCTCTCTCGATTTTGTTTGTTTCATGTTTCAGGCATATTTGCAGTTTATTTGTTCGCAGTAAACAAATGCATCTCTGATACCTATTCTTTTAATGAACTCAATTTTCTTTAATATTGGCCATTCACAGATGGCAAATATGTTCTTCAAGGAGGTGGTGTCTCGATTAGTTAATTCATTCCATGATAGATGCCAGCTGATATACGGACCTGGGGTGCCCGTGGTTGAAAATACTCGTGCGGTGAGAGCATGAAGGTTTGGATTTGTGTGGTAATGACGCTGTCCATCTACACAGGAATTCAAAACATTCTGATCCAACTACACAGGAATTCAAAACATTCTGAAAATTTTAGCAAGGTGACCTCAACATCAACAGTATAATTGGACAGCGTCATTAGAAAATTTTCGGAAGGTGACAACAGAGAGTAACGCTCGCCTTTTTCCCCGGGGTGTTTTTCGTGCACCCATTTCCTGTTTCCTGTGGTTTGTGGCTTCCTAAGATTTGAATACCCAAAATAAGTAATACACGCATAAAGCTAGATTTATTTTGTTCTCTTCAAGAACACTTGCAGTTCTTTTAGGTTACGAAAACAGCTGTAAAACTATTGTGTTCACCACTTGAATAGCACAATGACTCATTTGCTGGGAAATTTACCTCTTCCTTTGTTTTTACGTATTCATGTCTTGTGACGCATTATATTATATTTTCTAATTCACATTCTACTATGGTTTTGTAGTATGTCTTCGAGCGCGAACTTCCGTTAAACTCGATGAAGTTCCTCATACTTGTGTCGACCCTGTGCTTTAGCTAATTTCGGTCAAGTATGAGTCAAGCGGCGCTTGATCGATTATCACGTATGGCTTAAGTTTTTTCAATCAAATTATTAGTACTCTATAGATTAGTGAGTAAACTGTTAACCATCCTCCTAAGCTCTCAAGTTTTGACAATCTCTACGTTTTAGTGCCAAAAAATCAAGAGAGCTGTAAATAAATTGTAGTCCCTTTTGCTTCCCAAAACACATCCAAAGATCCAATCTTGACACTATCTTTTTATTTTATTTTAAATTTTTTTACAAGTCTTTACGTTATGTTCAGTACGTCGTGTTTAATTGTGTTAGGATCAAGTGTTTTTAACTAGGTCAAAAGTTATAGCGGTTAGTCAAGGTGCAAAAATATTTCTTTATACTTCTGTCAACGTATAGTATAATTACGTGGGTGTTAATAGGTCGGGCTGTTAGGCTCATGAGTATGAGAAAATGCGTGTCTAGCCAACCTTATCCTCAACAGAGATAATATTATTCGTTAAAATCTTGCGTAACTCTTTTACCACCAATCTAAGCAAACAAATGAAGCGGCACAACGTCAACAACTTATGTACAAAAACTTCTCATGAATAATTTATTCACTTTAGAAGATCCTTCCTACTGTAAATTAAATTGCTTCACGTACCATTTTATGTTTTATTGTGTCCCCCCGAAATCTGTATCTCCGTTGGTTCTTAAGATTTCTCTTGATGGCCTATTAAAATCATCATATGCTCTATTTCAACCAAAAATGCGTTCCTTCAATTTAACTTTGCACACGCGAACATTAAAGAGCATGCCACTATTTGATTTTTTGTTCTTTTTTACTTCAATCGTTCTATCATGATCGACGGCACGATCTTGATTTATGTTACGTTGAGAGTGTTATTTTTTTAATGTATTTTTGTATAAGATGTCCAAAATAATGAAATCCTCCAAATAATCACGTAAAATCTTTTACAATAATACACAGAGAGTGACTTGGATTTAGCTGAAAGTAAGTAGGCTTCAGAGACATTCCATCTCACATCCGAGAAATTAATGAATCCATCATATGCATCAATTCTCAAAAACTGGCTTTCCGGTACATACACATACTTATGGGTTATACCAAAAAATTAATTTTTGGTAGTATTTTCACCAGAAAACATGATAATAGAAATTTGACGCTATTCAGGTTAGAATTTTAAACTCTAACTTTTTTTAATATTTTAAATTGATCTACCCGGGCTAATATCAAATTTATCCAAAATTATACAAAAATGTACATATAATTTTTTTTTAAAAAATAGACCACCCGGGCTAAAACCCGGGTACAAGATGCTGTAGCTCCGCCTCTGCATCAAAACAGCTGTAAAACTATTGTTTCACCAATTGAAAAGGTTGTATGTTATTAAATTACTGATATTCATCTTTTTATATTTCGCCATCGAAGAAAAATTTAACAGAATTTAAAAAATATATTTGATCTGAAAATTTAAACGAATTCTGATCCATTCATATAGGTTTTGTTATCAAATGAGATCATGAAACCATTCCGTCTAAGAACAAGATATACTACCCATTTATTGTTTATATACGCTAGATAAGATGTTAAACACTAAGCTGAGAGCCTGAGATTTCAATATTTTCGGTGCGTAATTTTGAGTTTTTTCAATTTATTTTGTTACTTGAGAGTTGGAAACATCCCCGAAATGGGTTTGAGTTTGCAGGTTTTGTGTAACATAATGACAGTTGAACGGGATTTTGCTGTGGGTGATGAACAAATATTAGCAGACAAGGGTGAGGTGTTGGTAATGTATTTGAAAGGAGTTGGTTCAACAACAATGGAAGTGTTTTGGTGGAGGACAAGTGGGTTTTTGGCACAAATTTGCACTTGCAGACATTATTGTCTGACGAGTTCAAACGTTTCATAGGTTATCAATTCATACGCAAAATGGTAGTGGTAACAATTTACAAAAAAATAATGAAAAAATTGATTAGAGTTCGTTCGATATATTATAATCATTGTCATTCTAAAATGTTTTTGGTGGAAACTAAACTAATTTATGTCCAATGTTGGGTTTCGAAATGCTAACCATCTTGATTTTGATGATAACAAATTTTTTGTTGTGTGTCAAATATATTTACTCAAGTATTTAATTACCAGTAGCTGCTACGTCAATTAGAGTTCAAAATAGCAGAAGGTGAGGAAAGTGGTCAGAATCGTGAATGTGACCGTTTCAATGTTAGAAACAATACATAAATTTTACTAACAGTCATATTATTTTATCTAATGTTTATATCATTCTTAAAAACCATAAATACAACAACTTGAAGATCAAATACAAGATTTGGAAGAAGATTCAAAACATGAGCAACTTACATAAATAAAGCAGCTAGAATGAGAGCAAATCCAAGTGCGATGATACATTTGAGATATACATACATTGTAAATGATTAAATCTCCACACACATTCACTCACACATAGACATGTAAGTTGAGCTTCAAAGTTTAGACAACGAGTCTTCACACACAGATGTTAAATATTATGTCGGTAGTCTTGACATGAGAGACGTTAAACATTTTGAGAATTGTGAGGTTGCAATCTACAATCGAGTAGGATAAGATTTTGAGGATTGTGAGGTTGCAACATATCCCCTTATCCATTTAATACATGAGACATTCAACCATGATTTATGAATGAGTGATCATGATTCATCACTCAACACACATGTCATATGATGTGTGGATAAGAGAACTACACATTGGGTAATATCTATCAAGCCGTGTAAAAAACGATAGACTTCAGACAACTTAAATTTTGAACCTTATTTAAAATGATGCAACTCAAACTTCTTTATATATTAGCCCAATTTGTTAAACATATTTTTAATATATTTTCTCACGAACAATGCACATGCATTTCTTTTAGAGAGAGAGAGTGTGTGTGTGTGTATAGTGTGTGTGTGTGTTGCCCAGTTTAAAATATTTATTTAATTAAACGTAATTGGTCAGCAATGCATCGGGAGTGGTAGAAAATTTGCACCAATTCAAATGTTTGAAAATGATAATTTCGAAAGGTCAATGGTTTGCGGTGAAATATTTCATACACAGCTACGAGATGTGTTGAAAATAAGAAATCCAGCAGTTGATATGCACTGCATCAAACCAATAGATGATATAGTGATTAAATGGTGTCAAGTTTGATTTCTCTACCACTATTTTTTCGAGTAAGTCTATCGCACATGATTGGATCAGTGTGATTTACCTAACTAACGTAGCTGGTAGATTATTACATTAACTCGATGGTTTGTCCAGTGCACATGAAAGAATAACAATTGTGGGCTATATTGCCATGAAAAAAGAGATACTTTTTTTTTATTGAAATAAATGATTTTAAGTCTTAATCCATTCCAATTCAATTCAACTATAAGGTCTAAAGTTTTCCTTTTAGTTTGATTGATATTGTTACTAGCAGATTCATCAAGGAAATAACTTACACACGATTTATATATTGTGTATCGTTAAAACTGAATGTTAAATTATATTGAAAGTATTTAATTTCCATTCAATAATAATTGAGTAAAGTCATGAACTTATGTTCTGTTTTTCCACTTATATTTTTAAAATTAGTTTTATTACTCCCCGAGGTCGGGTTTAGTCAACGTCGACATTATTTCACAATCACACAATTTGTAAACAACAAGCCTCGTAACAATCAAATATCCAAACAGTATATTTCATAAATAATATCAATGTTTTTAAAAAATTTGAATGAAATGTGAAAGTGTAAAAAAAAAATAAAAACGAATAACATAATTGGTCTCGTTACCAAATAGTATAATTATGAATTGCAAGTGTACATAAAAGTATAGCAAAAACCCACTTATCGTTTGTAAATATTTAAGATTGCGCGAAGGAAGGCTGCTCGATTATTGCTTCGAAAATAGCTGCTACAAGGCTTCGAACTTGGACATGAATTAACTCAAACTTGACAGTAACTTGGATCGGAAAATGGACAGCAACTTAGATTGGATATAGCTCCAAGATGCTGTTGAAATATTGTTGCTCTAAGGGGCTCGAAAATATGCTGCATATACTTCCAAAGTTGGACAGTTTTTGTGCTTGGTTTGTGATGTGAGTTCTCCAGCCTTTGGCCACTATTTATAGGCCAATATGAGCAGCCGAAAGGTGCTGCCTTCACTACTCATTCAATGATGTTAATGTTCATTGAATTTACTGTTACAACTCACTCTTAGCAAATGTAAATACCTTTTCAAATTCCAAATTTTGAACTGCATTTCTGGATTCTTCTTTCTTGATTTTTATAGTTGTTGCAAGCTTGGTCAAAATACTGATTTAATGACTTTTAATCTCGATTTTAAGGATACTTAGTGGCTACTAATAATGGTCAAATGCTCATTATACCGCTTGTTACAACTCTTCTCACAGTAATAGATATTGGGTCTTCACAAATTTCAACAAAAATCATTAAAATTTTTGCAAATAAAATATAATACAGAATAGTTTAATAATATTATTATATGTCACAGGAATACAACAAGTGTGCTCCATTTTTGTAATAAATATTGATTGTTATGGGCTACCGCATAGAAGCTGAAGCTAGTTATTATCAAATAGTGTTTGTAATTGTTAAAAAAAAATAATTATAAATTTTTTCGTAAAGTTGTAAAATAAAAGTCCATAATCATTATTTTTAAACATTTACAAACATAACTTTAATTGAGCACAAGCAAGTCTTACTAAAATCGTCTTACTAAAGTCAACTAAGTTCATTCTACAATATCTCTAGGCGATTCTTCTAAAATGCATAGAATATTAAATATATGATCTAATTGAATAATTCAATTACATATCATACACGGAAGTTAAAGTATCATGACTGCTATTGGATCGAAATTTACTTTAATACTAGACATTAATTTATCATATGATATAAAAAAAAAAAGAACCGTGTGATCTTCTTTTATTATCAGTATACAAGTGTTAGAAGTCTCTAGACTTTTCTTGAGCTTGCTGTATAGTACACTGCAGTGCTCCCACACAAGACATGAGTCCAATTTATTGCAATGGGGGACGGGGAGACTTGCGAGGCACCGCCCGTGACATTGGGGCAATTAAGGAAGGCACCGCCCGCCGGCTCACTTACATGGTTAGGCACCGCCAGCTCCCTGCCCGGGTTTATGCAAATTAGTATTCAATTTACTATAAACATATATTTTAACCTTTTCTATACATTAAAAAGACAGGGAAAAAAGGGTTTTTTTTTTTTTTTTTTTTCAATTTACTCTGATTTTTTTTTTTTTTTTTTTTTTTTTTGCTGATGGGTTTCATAATAATTTATTTATTTTGAGAAAATCGACGAAACGATAGGATGTCATGTGCTTATATTGATGACTATCGACCAGTTGACATCTAATGTATTTTGCCTAACGACGACGTGTGTGTTCGGACTGTTGGTTGCTCCTGGTACGAAATTATAATTTAAAATTGAGGGATAAAGATAAATTATGAAACAAATTAAGAAGGGTTAAAAAAAATTCTCATTAATTGTTTAATTTTGGGTTTTGATCGGTTAACTTTTTAAAATTTGATTTTTGTACACTAATTTTTTATTTTAATTTCAGCTAGTTTGGTCTAATTATTTGCGTGATATTACATGTCGGTAATTTTCGATGTCACATCAACATTTTTTAATGTCACGTGAGCAGTTGTATCAAAATAATCAAAAATTAAAACTTAAGTATCTTGTGAGACGGATATCTGACCCGACCCGACTTGACTTATAAAAAATATTATTTTTACTATAAATATAAATCGAATTGATCTATGATCTCGCGAATATAAATCTTAAGAGTGTTTCAAAAAAAATTAAAAAAATTACTCCATATTAAAATAAAACTATTATTGCGGCATTGCCTATCACGTTTCAACGGCAAATGGATAAAAATAAAGAGTAATGCTATATGTACAATTAAATTTATACAACAATTCTCACAATACAAACAATTTAATACAAAAATTACATTTATCAAAATCTCAAGATAAATTCAATACAAAATAAAGAGTAATGCTATATGTACAACTAAATTTATACAACAATTCTCATAATACAAAAAATTCAATACAAAAATTACATTTATCAAAATCTCAAGATAAATTCAATACAAAATCTCATGAAATAATAACAAAATCTCATGAAATAATAGCAAAATATCACAATATAATTGTTGTAAATATCGTTGTACGATATTTTGGTTGTATGTTTATTATTATTCAAAAATAGACGGCTGGATATCAAGTAAATAAAGCAATCACTGTTTAGGTTACGAGATCTCTCAATATTGATACAATTTAATTTTTAAAATTTTTTACTTAATTCCTTTTGTCTATATCCATAACTTCCCGCCTATATAAACCCATTATTTTCTTCCATTCTTTCTCATTAACATGTACAATATCATGTTTAATACAAGGGACGAAGTTAAAGAAAAAAATATGGAGAAATCAAATTTCTTTGTGCTTGTCTTAATATTCTTCTTTACTATTCTTTATTGCTGTGTTATTCTATTGAGGAAAAAGAAAAAATACCAGGGAAATAAGTCTACACTTCCTCCAGGTTCAATGGGGTGGCCTTATATTGGAGAAACACTCCAACTCTACTCTCAAAGTCCAAATGTCTTCTTTTCTGACAGGCAAAGAAGGTTTGATTTTCTCTTTTGCAATTCTAGCATAAGTTCTTTCTTTCATTACGACAAGAAAGTGAAAAAAAATTGTGTTTTTTTAAGGTATGGAGAAATCTTCAAGACAAAGATACTAGGATGTCCTTGTGTGATGCTTACAAGCCCGGAGGCGGTCCGGTTTGTGTTGATAAGTCAGGCGAACTTGTTCAGACCCACATATCCTAAGAGCAAGGAAGATTTGATAGGGCCTTGGGCTTTGTTTTTCCATCAGAATGAGTATCATATTCGCCTTAGGAAGCTCGTCCAGGCTTCGTTGTATCCGGGGGCGATTCGCAGTCTCGTGACAGACATCGAAGATTTAACAGTTTCTGCATTGAATTCGATGGCTAATGGCAGAGTTATCAGCACTTTCAGTGAGATGAAAAAGGTTGGTTTTGTTTACATGAAATATCATGCATGATAAGAAGTTCGTTCTAAAGTTAAATTAGTTGGTTTCTTTATTTTGTTGATTTTGCCCGCTTTGTGCAGCTCTCTTTTGAAGTCGGTATATTGGCTATTTTTGGCAATTTGGAGCCTCACTATAAAGAAGAATTGAGAAAGAACTATATTCTAGTTGATAGAGGTTACAATTCGTTCCCAACAAATTTACCAGGAACCCGATATCGTACAGCCATGAAGGTAAGAACACTGCACCTAGAATTTATCTAAAAAAATTTGTTGAGTCATTCTCTCTTTGTTACTGAAAATCTAGTGATCCAAGAAATGACGAATACTATATATATATAATGTTTACTGTTTTTAATTCTTGCTGATTGATATATCCATTATTTGAAGGCAAGAAAGAGGCTAGGTGAGATTCTTAACAGCATTACTAGAGAAAGAAAGGAAAAGAATCTACCAGATGAAGGGAAGGACCTCTTAAGTTGTTTGCTGAATTCGAAAAACGAAAGCTGTGAAACTCTTAGCGAGGATCAAATCGCTGATAACATAATTGGAGTACTTTTTGCGGCTCAAGACACTACAGCTAGTTCTTTGACATGGGTCATTAAGTACCTTCACGATAACCCGAAAATTCTTGAGGCTGTCAAGGTGTATATATATATATAGTCAGACACGTTAAAGAAAAGTACTTGTTTACTTTGATCGTTAGCGTGTAGTGATTATGTCCGATTAATCTTTGCAATGTGCATGCAGGCTGAACAGAGGGAGATTTACATGTCAAATGGTTGTGGGACGAGGCATTTGACATGGAATCAGACGAGAACTATGCCTGTAACACATAAGGTAAAGTATGCTTATGCGTACGTGATCGTCAAAGCATGTTAAAGATGTGTGTTAATTCAAGAAACGATGCTTTTCAGTGGAAAATTCATGAAAAAGGTTGATTTTTCAGGTGATTTTGGAGAGTTTGAGAATGGCAAGTATTATATCTTTCGCATTTAGAGAGGCTGTGACAGATGTAGAATATAAAGGTGAACTTTATACAGGCCAAACCTCACGCTAATACAGTTTTCACGCCCCACTGAATTCGCCACAAAGTTATTCGAAAATTTCATGGAATGGAACTTAATCAGTGGGTATATATTGATACAGGATACCTAATTCCAAAAGGGTGGAAAGTCATGCCCTTATTTAGAAATATTCATGGCAATCCAGAATTCTTTACTGATCCTCAGAAATTTAACCCTTCAAGATTCAAGGTATATACGTGCACATTCCATATTATATATATAATTTAGTATTCCTATGCCTAATCTTTCGCAGATTAGTGAACCTGTTATCAATGCCATATTCATGTTTCCACACACTGCAGGACACTGCACCAAATCCTAGCACTTTCATGCCATTTGGTAGCGGAGTACATGCCTGCCCTGGTTACGAACTCGCCAAGCTTGAGATGCTAATTATTTTACATCATCTATCCTCTCGATTCAGGTACACATATATCTCTCCCCCCAAGTCCCAACCCCCCCCTCCTACTATGCATATAGTACAACCAGACTCTATTAACCAAAAAAACCATCCTCGGGTACCATTTTCCCCATATCGCCCCTTCTCAGTCGACTCGATATTGGGCAGAGTCGACATGGAGATCTTGTGGTGAGTGGCATTTGTGATGTCTGATGTAATCTTGTTGCTGATATGTTGTGGTTGTAGGTATGAATTGATGGGATCCAAAAGCGATGGGATTCAATACGATCCGTTTCCAGTCCCATTTCATGGGCTACCAGCAAGGTTTTGGAAACAGGAAGAACCAACCAAGTCAAGCATGCTTCTATTATAGGATGGTTAACATGTCACATTATTAAGCCAAACTTAGCTTTCATTTATTTTTGGCTCTTTCATTTCCAAACTCACAGGGGATATTAATTAAATAACATCCTTTATTAATTTTCCCCACAGACAGAGAGTTCTCTTTATATCAATCAAGAAGATAATATTCCATTAATGTCTCCGTCATTCATAATTCACACCATTGGATTTCGATCCAAGTCACCAATAATCGACACGGTGTACTTTGGTCTTGTGACAAATTTGAGTGATGGGAATGTGGTAAATTATTGGCTAATTTGTCATTTTCAGTTCGATGATGTTGATGTTGGTGGATGTGTGAGAGACAAGTGTTGCGATATTTTTTGTAGTCCTCGAAAGTAATGATTGACCGGAGACACAGCATATAAACAGGTGGTGCATGTCTCATTGGTTAAGTACCGAGAGAGAAGACATGGTGCCCTCATAAGCTGGACAGCATATGCATATATATTACACATAATATATACTTACAAAGAACATGTACCACTTTATCGTCTGTGATCCCTGCCACAAAGGGCCAACACCATTTGAAATATATTCCCTATCTCCTAGTATCGATTGCTAAAACTTTGAACATATATCCAGATGAATCATTGATTGGATACATGTTCAGATATGATTTTGACAGAAGTATAATAACTGATGTTACCCGGTAAATTGTGTGAGTCGAGTGAGCAATTGATCAGGTCGGATCGTGTTCTCTTCCTAATCAGGATACTGGCAATCAGGTAAAAGGATCTCGGGTTGAGCGATCTACACACTTGGAAAGCAAATAATGTTAGTGGGATGTCAGAAAGGTTTTCGACGTGTCATTCTGACGCTTAAGTTAGTCGAATATTCACACAAAAGAAATGAGAGTGCTACATATGTAGTAAATAGTGAGTGCTTGTAATAAATGTTAAGTGAATTTAGTGTTCTGTGATCAAGTAAAATTGAGTATTTATATGAAAAAATGTAATCATGACATTGTATCCTCTTGCCCGAGTACTAGGATAAACCGGATGACCGAGCTCTTTCCGTGGATATCACCAATATCTTTTTACTGTTGCTAGTTCCACACAAAGTAGTCGTGTCAATGGTGGCAACAACAAATAAAACTTATACGTTAATATCAGGATATTATTACCGGAACATCCAATGATCAATAATAATTTAACATGTTAGATCCCCAAAAAAAAAGGCAAAAACTTATGTGAAACGATCTCACAGATCGTATTTTGTGAGATATATATTTTATTTGGGTCATCCATGAAAAAATATTACCTTTTATGCTAAGAGTATTGCTTTTTATTGTGAATATCGGTAGGGTTGGCCAGTCTCAAATATAAAGATTTGTGACACCATCTCACAAAATACCTACTCAAAAAAAAAATCATAGACCCCACTACATCACAAGCGATTTGGAATATGGTTTCTTTCCTACCGTGTCTTCAAATACCTCTGGTCGTTTTATTGGTCATATAACTCGTATGTTTTTCATTTTTACTCATGTTATCAATCGATTTACATTCTTTGTACACTAATTTGTGAATTTTTCAATTTTCGTCCAATTTTATTGAAGTGCTGTAACATCGAAAATATGATGATACAAATATCACTAGAAAATACTGATGTAACAACGAACAATGCTGACGTGAGCATCTCTTCAGTGAAAAATGAATAAAATTTTGAGGGGGAAAAATAAATTTAAAAGACTAAAACTGATCGACCTAACATAATAAAAAAAATAATAAATATGAAAATTACATATTTTCCTCACAAATCCGTAAGCGATTTTAAATTTTCACGAAATTTTTTAGGTGCAAGATAAAATGAAGTTTGCATATAATTATTGGACAAAATATATTATATTCTAGGATAAATATGGATTAAATTACATGCCTTTCTAAAATAACTTTTGGATTGCCTATGGCTTTTGACCGATAACAAAACGGTAAGAAAACATGCATGTCCACAATTTAAATGCTACTTTGGCCCAAAATAGGTAGATTTTTTAATTAAAGTAATTTTATTTTCTCTATCTTCATAGCCTAAATGAATTTTAACCCCGACAATGATCCAAACACAATGAATATAATGTATGTTCTATTACTGACGAATACTTATGCTATACAACATCGTCGGGCCACCGATTAAATAGATGAAATTGAAATATTACTGTTTGTCACGAAAATTTACGGGCGTGCCAGGCACGTGATCGTGCCAAAGTTATGAATGATCTGACTCCGTTTACCAAGCGTTGCGAGTCTCGATTCGGTCGTAAGTTCTAACTCCTTCGAAATGGCTCAAAAACGCAAACAAAAATGAGGAATAAGACAAAATTACAGGAGAAATGCATTAACAACATCAAATTTAATTACGCTATTATGAATTTGAACGACATTATCACAAGAAATTTGAAGGAATATGTAAAAATCTCAAGGAACTAAAATACTGAAAATTGGAAAAAGATGAACTATTGAGAGGAATTCTGCAGAGCTTTGCTGTAGATTTGTTGTGTTGATTTGTCGGTCCTTTTTCTGATTCTTCCTTTCAGTTTTTGTCACATTCCATGGGGGAGTTTCAACGGATTATTTCACCCTACCCCTACAGGCAGTGCCTGTAGGGGTACATCCAAGGGCCAGAATTTTTTCTGGCCCAATTTTTTATTTTTTTAAATTTTTTTTATTCCTCATGATATGAATCTCAACCCTTGATCTTGGGTGTGGGCACTGCCCCCACACCCAGGATCGAACCTTCCAGTTCCAACCATGTTCCACGATCAAACCACGATCTTCCACCTTGGGCAATGGCCGAAACTGGTAGCAACTTCCTTCTGTTGGGCCAACTGCAACTACATTGGGCTTCATCCATTGGGCTGTGGCTTGGGCTTCAAGTTCTTGTGGGCTTCTTGAGTTATTTTTAGGCACAACAATTACTTCTTATAATAGTCCTAGTACATTGACTGTTCAAAAAATTTAACCTCCCTTTAATCAATTTTACTTTGCCCTGAACTTTATATTCAATGAATTGTAAAACTTAGAAAGTAATATATATTATATTTGACAAAAAACTTGCGTGATACGATCTCACAGGTCGTATTTTGTGAGACATATATCTTATTTGGATCATTCATAAAAATAAAATTACTTTTTATGCTAAGAGTTATTACTTTTTATTGTGAATATCGGTAGGGTTGACCAGTCTTATAGATAAAAATTCGTGAGACCGTCTCACAAGATACCTATTTATTATATTTTTAGCCAGGTGGTACATGCAATTAAGAAAGTTATAAAAAAAACTAAAATATTATAGATGGTTATTTTTATAGGGATATTTTAAGAAGAATACAAAAAAACATACCAAGAGACAATATGATTATTATGTGGAGATTCGTTTTAATTTATGTCGATTAAATCGGTTTGTTTTCGGTTTCTATATAAAAAAATCGAACTACCCGATTTTTTTAAAGAATTATATTATTTTTCATATAGGCCATATTTGTAATATTTGTATGGGTCTTGGGCTTCACATTTTTAAAAAAAACTTGGTTTCTTTAGTTTTTTTTTTATAAAAAAAATCGATCAGATAGATATTAGACCATGGAATAATGGGCTTTCTTTGATTCAATTTCTGCAAGTTTCTCGAAAACTTTATGCAATCATACACTAGATTTAATAAATTAAATTTTCCAATATTGTTTTCAATTAAGCCTATATATTAAAATAATACAGAAGAATAAAATTATAATTTTCTCATAAGTGATATGGGTGCTTTTTAGAACAAAATACAGCTAATCACATTTTGCAGGAAACAAAAAATGAATGTCTATCTATGTTAGGAGTAATAAATAAAGCATTTTGAGGAAAGATAAGAGAAGTGGCAATCGTTCAAAAGAAAAGGATAGCGTAGGTTTATTCTGGACCTTGTGTTTGCATCAATTCTTTCTTGCCATGTATTTGGCAAGAATTTGATCGAGGTACAAAAAAGATATGAACTTTGCAGTGGGAAAAAGCTCCCAAATTCTAGTTCATTCCGGCTCCTTTCACTTCCCTGGAAACTTGGAAAACACGACTGCATTTCCCATATCAAACATTAAGTTTATTGGAAGAAAACAATGTACTCAGCTCCGCGACAGTGCAGTGATTCGGGCTCAGAGCCGCCCCACATGGTTACCAGGACTCGAGCCTCCGCCATATCTCGATGGAACGTACGTATGTATGCAAGATTCGTGGTTTCTTGCTTTTCACACACACACACACACACACACATCATTTTGTTGATGTGAATGTGGTAACAATATTGTATTACATTTGTTTTGATATGTAATATTGTAGACTTGTGGGAGACTTCGGGTTCGATCCCCTTGGATTGGGTGAGGATCCCGAAAACTTGAAGTGGTATGTCCAGGCTGAACTTGTTCATGCCAGGTTTGCCATGGCTGGAGTTTCTGGGATTCTTGTGACTGATGTAAGTGATACTGTGATAGCATCGAATGTTATAAAGAAGAATACAACGTGTACAAATATTTTATAAGAGAACATGGGATCTTTAGCAATATATTTAATGCACTGTGATATTTAACCTTCCATCAAGGACTTCGGGTTTGATCCCCAGTTAACCAAGATTCAGCATGATTGTTCCCCGATGAGCTAGCCATGTTCATTTCTTGAAGTTCTCTTGTATTTCATTGCTGCTTCTGCAGTTACTACGCGTGACAGGAATCAGCAATTTGCCTGTTTGGTATAAAGCTGGTGCCACCAGATTCGATTTTGCCAGCACCAAAACTCTTTTCATTGTTCAGCTACTCTTGATGGGGTACTGGCCTACCCCAAATATATGTTTTCTTCAGTTGAAATCTTTGAAAAACAGAGTTCATTTCTGTTGTTAAACATTGGCACACATGCAGATTTGTTGAAACCAAAAGATACATGGATTTCATGCATCCTGGATCTCAAGCCAAAGAGGGGTCTTTCTTTGGCATCGAAGCTGCACTACAAGGGCTGGAGCCAGGGTAACTACACTCCCTAAAATAATTTTTTCTTTAATATTCTTAGAAGCCTGGAAGGGCAGAAACGATATTTTTTCAGTGATTATATACTTTTGGTGAAAAAATTTAAAAAGAAACGACTGCTCCATAGTTCATAATATGATCGAAATTGTATATGTTGTTAGGTATCCTGGTGGTCCGTTGTTCAATCCTCTTGGCATCGCTAAAGACATAAAGAATGCTCATGGATGGAAACTGAAAGAGATAAAAAATGGTTCCTTTTTTTGCTTCTTGCTGATTTTGGTTTCTTTTTTTCTCTGCCATTTCCTTCAAATTTCGACTCAGCGTCCATTTTTCCTTTTTGCAGGAAGATTGGCAATGGTGGCCATGCTTGGAATTTTCGTTCAGGCTTATGTTACTCATGTTGGCCCTATAGACAATCTCGTACAGCACCTCTCTAATCCATGGCATGCAACAATTGTTCAAACTCTTGCTGGATCTGCTTCTTAATCCTCCAGAAAATACCCGTCTTACAAATTTTTTAAGATGTTTCATGATTTTAATGCTATTTTTCTTCATAAAATAATGCAATTATTCAAATTCACAAGAAGATGCAACTTAGTGCTTCTCCAATCGGGGCGTAAAGTATTGTTAATTATTTTAATTCGTAAATTAATTGTAATTAATTTTTTAAAAAAATTTAATAAATTATTTAAGTTGACTAGACGTGAAATTAGTAAATTTATGAATAAATATTTGATGAAATTAAATAATAAGGAAGATTCGAAATATATTATCTTTTGAGTAAAGCTCGAATAGACGAGTTAGAAATCAGTTTTATATTTTATTTTTCATGTACAATCAACACCACCGTTACTTACAGTAAAAACTGATGTTTACGATGATTTTGATGAATGCGATTTCTTTCTGGCCAAGAACATGAAGATTCGAGGGAAGAATGATTTCTTCTTTTTCTTGGTAATTCTTATTTCTGGAGATGGATTTGTATCCGTGTTGCTCGTATATGAACTCTGACTTGGTCTCCGGTGTGTAGAAGAATCGGGTGAGCTTACAACATTCTTGGATTCTTTTTGCTCCTCAAAACTGGCTCTCGAACTTTTATCCAAGTTCCCTGCTGCTGCAATGGATTCTCCAGCTTTCCGTCTTCGCTCGTGCTCGGACCTCCACGTTCTTAGCTCTTGTTCGACTCCCAATTTTCCTTCAGTCGCCTTCTCGGCCCTCTGCAGAGAAACTTTCAGAGCATTCTTTCTTTCGGACAATTCGTGATTGACTTCCTCTAGCTTTTTCAAACTCCTTGCCTCAGATTCTTTTGCTACCTCAACTTGAGAAAGAGCGGCTGCTATCCGTAGGTTTGCCTGCTCCTCTGCTTCGTGGGATTTCTTGCTAAGCTCATAGTATTCTTCCAAAGAAAGTGTTACTCCCGTTGGTGAATCCTCACCATTGTTCTTCTGAGCAGATTCGCTCTCCTCCAATGCATTTATAGCCGCCAGTGCCAATTTCTCTGAGGCCTTCGCAGCTTCAATTTCCTTTCGAGTAGCACGTAATCTACTTTCCAAGGTACTTGCTCCCGCCTTCGCTTGTTCCGCTTCTTCCTTGGCCTTTCGAAGCTCTTCCCGAGCTGTTTCTACGAGTTCCTTTGCTCGATCCGCCTCTTGAGCAACCTCTTGTACTTGCTTTGGAAGGTCCAACAGCTTCTCTCTTTCCTCTTTCTCCTTCTTTTGAGCAAGAGCTATTTCTGATTTTGTCCTTTTCAGCTCAGCTTCAAGAGATGCAACTGCAATTGACGCCATTCCTTCCCTTTGTTTAAGGGCGGCAACTTCCAGTTTTTCTTTTTCCAGTTCCAAATTCAACGATGAAGCAGCCACCTTCAAGATTTTGACTTCATCAGTCACTTTCTGGATGTTGACCTTCACTTCTTCAAGCTCATTCTTTGCTGCAGAAATGGCCACCTCCATATCAGCACGGGTTTTTTCCATTTCCTCGAGTCCATCTTCCGAAGTTCCTCCTTCACCAGTTTCAATCTTTACTTGTGATTCCATATAGGTAGCCAAATCATCTTTCAAATCTTGCAGCAATGTTGTCGCAGAATCTAACTTTGATTTGAGATCCTTCACGTATAATATTTTCTGATTCAGTTGCTCAAGCTCCCCCTCGGCCTGTTCCAATTCCTTCTCCCAGTTAAGAGTATCCCGTTCTTTTGCCATTATTGCTCCGACTCTATGTTCCTCTGCTTCCAGATGTGCCCCTTGAGCAGATTCCAATGATTCCTTGGCTGTAATAAGTTCAATAGTCAGGTCCTCAACTGATTTTTCGATTTCTTTAGACATAAAGACAGCTTCTTCTGCTTTTTTCACAGCGGCGTCTTTCTCGGCCACCGACAACGTGTAGTCTTTTCTTAGCTGTTCCAATTGGTCTTTAATAGTCTTAAGCTCTGAAATGGCAGCCGCATGCCTCGCTTTGGCGACCTCGACCTGTGCCTTGGCAGCAAAACTGGCTTCATCAGCAATCCCTTGTTCCAATTCTTCGACTCTGAGCTTTGCAAGTTCAGCATCCTGTTTTGCCTGTTGTTCATCGGTTTGGGCTCGTTCAAGATTAAGCTTTAATTCTTCTATGAGCCTTTTGGTGTCGTCTAGCTCTTTCAGAACTTGTGTTTTTGCCTCTTCAGCGGCTTCAGATTTTTTCTTACTCAATGGTATCTCATCCCGGACTTTCTCCAACTCTTGCTCGATGACTTTACGTCTCTGAATGGACAACCAGAATTACTTAGAGCTAAACAAATCTTGTATCACAAGAAACGCAAAAATACACATAAGATGAAAGGTACAAGACATTAAAAACAAGATTACACCTCCACTGTCTGCACACGGTGAGCTTTCCAGTCGACAATCCCTCCAAACTTTGAAACAGCAGCTTTCACTGATTCAAAAGGAGCTGCTGTGTCAATTTGACCTCTTTTAAACTCCAAACTATCAGGAACTTTAGACTGTTGCGCCGATTTTGATTTCCCATTAGAATTTGAGGGTACGTTTGGAATGAACTGCCCAATGCTACCATTTCTCCCTCGAGGGGATGTAACAGGAGCAATATAACCATCCTCAGGAGATGGCCTAGCAACTATTTTCGGTCTAATCGTGGCGGTATTATTGTTGAAGCTTGCAGGTGCTTCTTTAGACACATCGGATTCTACACTCCCACCTTGGATCATTGGGGCAACACTAACTGATCTGCCCTCATCATCCGGAGATGAAAATACGGGAGGTGGCGAAGAATATGGAGGTGCATTAGCATTAACATTAGCTTGAAAATCTTTAGCACCCTCCATTCCAACAAAATGCTAGGAGGAGTCAAATCAAGAAGGCTCTAGTGAAAAGAGAACCAAACCTCAGAGAAATTTTAAGATTAACACAAGAATTCAACAAGACCAAATATTTAGCATCAATGCCTACGAAAACTACGAATTGAATTGCTTGTAAAGATTAAAACACCCTAAAACGAAACTGAAAATCCTGACATCAACTTATTCAATTATTTTCTATATCATATTAACATAACAATGGTAAAAAAAATCTAATTTCAACGGTTCATTTTTATCATCTCAATCAAATATTGGTCTCAAATAACATGCAAGAATCCAATAATTGCTGATAACATCTGAATTCATTTAATAAGCAACCAAAGATGCTCAAAAAAAAGTGGTAAAATCCAATCCCAAATCCAATGCATCTCAAGAATTTTATCAATCATAAATTAATTACTAATTTAAAAAGTAAAAACTAAAAATTCCCAACCAAAAAAACACAAAACAAACGATAACATGCACCTTAAAAAAGAGAGAAAACGCACCAAGAATCACCAGAAAAACCAAGAAAAGCCAAAAGTCGAACGGGAAGCTGCGAAGGACCTCCCCAATATTAGCCCACAAAAAGTAAGAGAAGAAGACAATAAAATTGTCTTCTTCTGACCTTCTTTCAACACCCCACAAAATCTGGGAAATTCTTGCTCAGCCCAAAAATAGTAAATCACAGGTAAAAAAAAAAAAAGAAGAAGAGAGAGATTTAAATCATGAAAAAGGAATATACGGAAAAGAAATTAATATACACTGCTCTGTTTCAGAGATGCAGATACAAGATTGCATTGCCGTTGTGTAATAATGAGGTGAGTGTAATAAGTACACGTGTGTGGAGCCTACTTTTTCACACTTGGTCTTCTGGAATTCAATTTTTTTCAAGGATTTGGGAAAAAATATGTTCCTTATTCATGAATATTTATTTATTTATTTTATGAAGATTCATTTGTGGTGTAACAAGAGAATAAATCTTGAAGGAATAACGCACACAATACCATAAAAAAAAGTACAACGATGAGTCTCCGCACCGAGCCCATCGTGGCCATCGCAGGCGGAAGAATCCGTATGCTTCTTCCTCCATTTTTCCATTTTATTATGTCGCACGTCTTCGTGTACTTAAATAATATAAAGACATTTTTTTTACCAAAAAAAAAGAATTTTAAATGATAGATAATGTAAAATATTGATAGAAGGTGATTTGCATTATTTCGGACGTATTCAAAAGAAAAAAAGTACAATAAGAATCTTTTACTAGAAAAATACTTTTTCATATGGTACATGCATTTATGAGAGTGACACAGAGGTGAACCAGCAGCAATATGCAATCTTGTGCAAGAATCAGATTAAGACATCCATACAAATACAACTCAAAATTCGACGATGGGGTTTGGGACGGGCCCAGGTCCGGTCTTGGTCTGATTTGAAAAAAATCTCAACCTTTAATCGACTCGCCCGTGACTAGTTACGATTCGAGTCATGAAACCGTCAGTTCGGATTCAAGTCTGGATCCGATTAATCGTCGGTTTTGGGTTTGGTTCGACCATTATTTATTTATTTTTTTAGAAAAATTATAAAAATAAATTAATTTTTTCTTATTTAAAGGTTTTTCTAAAATGTAATATTGTCAAGATTCCAAATTAATTTAATTTAATAAAATTGTAGCCAGCACGAGGCGGGCGGTTTAGCCCATGAGTTGGGAATTTTTTTTCCCATAATATATATACATATATATAGATCTTTTGTAGATAAAGTTGTAAATAATTTGACTAACATGTAGAAGTATGAAAAAAGAGATAATTTAAAGGATAAACTTCTTATTTTATAGTCTTACAATCCATTTGTTTCACTAAATTTTTTATGTGAGAATATATATAAGTACGTCTTAATGAAATTAAAGGGATTGCAATTCTATAAAATGATAAATTAATCTTTTATATTCTCAAAATTGTTCTCTCTAATTTCAACATAGAGATAAACTTTTTCCTTTTTTTTTTAAAAGTCGAGCCATCGAGCTGGACTCGCGCGACTTGTGGTGTTGACGAGTTTTTTACTCCTAAATCTTAACCGGACGGAGCCGATTAATCGATCCCTTAACCACATGTTGGTTTTGGTTTGAGTCAGATCCGACCTTTGACCAGGTCTATGAGAATAGAAGAATCGTGTGTCCCGTCATGGATCAGAAGCAGGTGTATGTATAACTTATTATATATGATGAATTAATAATACTATGGTAAGAACCAGATTTTTCCCGCATTTTATTAAATATTTGTAAGGAAATGTTAGCATTTAATTTTCATTATTGTATTAAAATAAGATATACAGATCGGAGAATGTTTACATGGGAAATGTGGAGATACTCTTGGATGAATAATATTAAGTTATTAAATTTATGATTAAGCATGCAAATTTTCGAAATTGGGAAGGAGACAATGCAAGATTTGGGAGATATCATGCAAAGTTTAGGAGAATGATTACATGGGAGAAACCCTAATACACTACAATTATTCAATATTCGTCGAGATTTACTCATACACACAGCCGCACAAAAGAGAGGGCAACACAAATAAGAATAAGTGAGGAACAAGTCAACAACATTTTTATTTTCTTTAGTTAGAATATAATATATTTTTTTTAAAAAAAATAATTTGGGTTCTCGGGTACGCGATCGGGTAGTTAGGGTACTACCAAAACCCCACAAATTACTCGATTTACCCAAAAAATGCACTTGAACGGGTTCAGGTCGGGTAACCCGATCCGACTGCCCTCCCCTGAGAAACCCTAATACACAAATTCTTCACTATTCGTCGAGATTTACTCACACACGCAGCCACACAAGAGAGAGGGCAGCACGAAGAAGAAATCAAGCGATACTACCCCAACATTTATGTTGTGAATTCTTTTAAGATTGAATTTTGGTTTTTAAGCATTCAAGATTATGTTATTGTTTTGGCATATTTAACGTGTGATCAATTTTGAAGTGATTTTATGTGTTATGATTAAGATCGAGAGATTTTATAACATGATATGATAATATAATTTATGGATCTACAACTTGCAAAGACATATGAAGTTGTATACATGTTGATAGTCATAGACCAAAAATCAAAAATAGAGTATTACACGGTTCATTAATGCAATTACAATTATTAAATAACACAAGAACGTTTTGTTACTGTATTTTGTTAATTAGATTGATATAACTCGACATAATATATTAATAAATTATAAAATTTTGTCAAAAACACGACTTATGAATTGAAATTTAATCATTAAAGAAGATTAATATATAGATTAACCGAAATCCTAACAATTGTTTATTTATAATTTTCAACATAATCACTTATGTTGAGTTTGTTTCGTCCTTCTACTTGTTTATTAATTTATTTTATTAATTAATTAAATTATTGTTTTAACTAACTAAATTTTTTGACTTAAAAATAAATTTGTTTAATCAATTTATGTGAGATTGATACTCCTATTTTGTACACTTTATTATAACTTGACTCATACACTTACGATTCATTTGAACTTAAAGATTCATTTGAACTTAAATGATTGATTTCACTAGAGAATTTATGGTGCGAAAAAAGTTCAATCAACTCGTATTAGAGTTGATATCCCAGGTCGATTTCCATGAATGGCAGTGAAATACGATTAAGATACGGACTCTAAAGCTGTAAGTGAATTAAAAGGAAACAACAACTCAAGAATCAAACATGCCGAAGCGCCCGTGGAAAAAAATTATCAATATTTCATCGGAATACTTTCATATTCAATATGAACGGAGGAGAACAGAAATGGGCTTTCCCGTATATTGCCCTGTAAAATGAGGTATCTATTGTCATCTGTTATTTGTTAGAGAAATTATCGACCAGATGAGCTGAAAATTTGGAAATGCAGCAAAGGGACCAAGAGTCAGCTGAACAAATTTAACGGCTTGGCAAGAAGTTCACCTAGTCGCTGTCCCTTTAAATCAGGGAGGGGGGGTTCAGCATCGAATTCTTATACTTTTGTCTGCTCCTGAATGTGTTGAGAATGGCTTTTACCAGGTGGAATGAAAATCAAATCTTCCCAGCCAGCGTTATTTTCATTTATCTGCCACAAGAGAAGATGAAGCAGAGATTTCAAATTCAACAGTGAAAATTATGGTCATCCGTTGCACTAGATAGGATGACATCCACGAAGACAAGTGTGCCTTCATAACAAATGAAGTGCTACTACTATGTTAATATGATTTGGAGTAAACTGAGAGTTCCTAGTATCCAAACTGCCCTGCAGATGTTTCGAGTCAATTACCTCCATTTTCTTGAGGACATCTTCCAAGCTTCCCACCTGTCGAAATCAAAATTGTGACAGAAGTAAAATGCATAAAAAGGTGGAAGCTAGAGTCCCAAAAACTTGAATCACGCGGATCAATAAAGAGCTAAGAATTCAATAAACCGATAACAAGAATTTTAACCATGGCTAGTTTGAATGCCAAGAATCGTGATTCTCTTTATGTGATTTTTCCCATCATTCATCAGACTCAAAAAAAGTGAAGTTACTTTAATTGATAAATTTTCTATGCCGTTTTGGGACTGCAGAGAAGGGAAGAATGATTATGACTGTCTTCATTTAAAGCACCGATTATACAAAAAAGAAACATGGACCAACTCATGTTGGTAGACAATATGAGCTCTTTTTTGAGCTATTTTGTCTCATATATCCACCCTCAGACTACTTCAACATTGAAAACCGAGGCAAAAAGTTAATTCACACTTAATAATACCACGATGTGCCGAGAAACAGAAGATCCTCTGGATACCCTGGACACTGTTGATAGTGCTTTCTCTAAATCTTCCTGTGTTGAGACAAAAAAATTAATAAATAAGAAGATTTGTCCATGATCATAATCATAATTCACCTGAGTATGAGATACAAAGAGATTACCTTCTGAAAATATATTGGGCAATACCGTCTATTATTTTTCTTCATGACTAGGAGGTCTGACTGCAACCAGGAAAGATTTGAGTAAATTATTAAGAACAGGCATTGCTGGAAGGGAACTAGGCTTCATAATGCGGGGAAGCTGTGACACTATCTCGGTATTAAGAAAGAAGGATAATTAAAATCCAGATGCTTGATTTGCAAGAATGCATGCATATACCTCTTGAATTTTACATTATTCTAAACTGTTTATTAAGCTCCATCAAGTGGCTAATTCTTTGTATGCATTGTTCTTTTAATACAAATATGCAAATATCACCATCAAGATGACATAAAAATGTAGAGCTTCATATGCCCACATCCCAACCAAAGCATGCATGAATGAGTTATCATCACAAAAATTAAACCCATTAATATTAAACTCGGTGGAAGGGCTTGATTTGGCAAAAGAATTCAAACCTTGGATTTTGAGTAATATTTGATGCGGTGCATTTCAAACCTATGCCAATTGTTGATCAAGGTTGTAAATGGCGGGAGGCGGTGGCGGGGCGGTCGGTGACCGCCTACCGCCTCGGCCGCCTAGGCGGTTGAAATTTTTTAAGTAATTTTTTATAGATAATCATGCAATATAATTATTTTTATGTAAAATGTGCAATTAAATAATGTTTAAGCACAAAATATAATATCATCTAGACAATGTGCAATTAATAAAGATTCATCATCATATTAATGTTATTATGTTAACGAAGTAATATAATTTTTCTTACCAAAAAACTAAGTTCAAATTTTCAAAGTTTCAATCAATTATCCATCATTAGAACAAGTAGTAGACTAAACATAACTAATCTTCTAAATCATCTACATAAAATGTATATATTCTGACTTCCGCCGGCGGCGGGCGGCGACGGGCGGCGGCGGTCGGGCAGTGGCAGATTGTGTGTGGACTATGGTGGTTCAGAGTTGAGAGTGGAGAGTTGTAGTTAGAACATAAAATAAAATAAAGAAAGAGGTGTGTTAGGGTTTTAGTTTTTAAAATTGTTGACTTTGACTTAGTTTTTAAAATTGTTGACTAGGTTTTAAAAATTGTTGACTAGGTTTTAAAATTGTTGACTACTGCCTCACCCGCCTCGACGCCGCCTCGACCCCCCTCCACCCGCCTCAATCCGCCTCGGCACCCCTCGACCCGACTCGACAGCCGCCTCATGCTAAGGCGGTGCGGTCGAGGGCCGCCTACCGCCTAGGCGGCCGCCTCGACCGCCATTTAGAACACTGTTGTTGACACGAGAATTTCCATTGAGATAGCGTGACTTTGAAATTTTCCTAACCAAAATCATCCAGATACCTAAGATGGATTTGCAATCATATATATTTTAGTCTTTGGTTTACGATGACCCAATCCGCTCAAAAATATTGGACTCTTTGATTTCAAATAATTCGATCCAAGCACATCCTTAGTTCATAAATCTCCACTCTGTTTATCTTTCACCATTTCCTCATCTTGATTCAAAATTTTAAAACAAAGACTTTTATTTGCATCTATATCTGCAAACATAGCACCATCCATGAATTTCCCTCTCTGAAATAACTTGCAAGACCATTCAAATAATAAACAGAAGATATACACCTTAGCAATTTCAGGTGAAGTATAACCCGAATAACCTCAAAAGTAACATTTAACCGTTTTCAAAATAAGTACATGAACGTGAATGGGGTACTTTTGGGGAAAGGGTGTTAGCTATATAACTGACATCGGACGAAAATCTAAAATAAGCTGCAATATAAATCTGCATTGCCTACCTGAAAAACAGGAACTCCGTCAAATCCACTCTTGGTATCTGCTGCTCTTAGCTAGCATTGAAAAATGTGCGGGTTAAAAAGAATTTTTTAAAAAAAAGAACAAAATGCTGCTAGTCACATTCATCAAATTATATTAAAAAAATACTCTTTTAATGGAGGTGGCGATTTCACAATCAAGTTCCACCTCAAGTTGCAACTTGAAATAGAGTGTAGAGTGCCTTGAAAATGTAATACTTTTATAAATTTCAATTTATTTATATTATTTTGTTGAAAAACATGTGGAGTATCCCTGGTTTGCACAAAAATAAAAGTCGGGCACAAATGGAGGTTTATCAAGGACTTCTTGGAGTTCCCAATCTTTTCATAATAATGAAAGATTCACATGCATGCTAATCTGCTATTAATCATGAGAATGCTTTACTATAAGCTTGCATTCTGCGTTTTTCTTATATATTAAAGCCATACGCTAGCTATGATTTTTCATGACAACTAGGAGCTAAGTGATGTTGGGACTGAGTGCTTCTTAAGCTAATTTCAATATAACTCAATTGTCATCACGTCACTTTAATAACACAGGTAACTCAGCTAGAGCTTTGGACATGAGCAATGTTGTTCAACAATTAAACAACTATGACGGAATTCCCCAACTGTTTTTCGGGGCGTCTACTCTATGGCCATTTATAGAACCAATAGGCTCTTTTGGAAATTCCTTAAAGATGCATTTGAATTGCAAGAAAAGCTTATAATCTCCCTCAAGACGCAACAAGCCGAAGTTGTCTCATGTACCAACCTCCATTGCATTTTTTATTTGAACCGGATCAGGTAAAAAACGAAATGCTATTCCTTCAACTTTCAACAAATAAACCTGCAAAGATTCAAGGGACAAAAGCCAATACTTACTTTAAGTTCACTGAAATTCATAAACTAATCGACCAGCTATCACAAGCACAAAATTCTTATGTTTGTTTTGGGATACACTGTAAAATTTTGGATATTTAAAATTCCTACTATAGTACATATTGCACCATCAAAACAGCAATCTCCAAGTCGTAAACTACATAAAATGTACACCTGGTCCAATGTAATAGGCACCACTTTTGCACCACCTCTTACAGCTCCTTTCCTTGACCTCACCTGAATAAAAACATTTATAGACTAAAATCAAGAGCAACCCAAGAATAAAACGAGTTCATTCAAGCAACATTATATACATCCCTATAAATTTTGCAGAATAGTTTATAAACACTCTCGTAAAAGCAGACAAGCAGGGAAGCAAGTCACCTGCTCAAATGAAAAAGAAAAGCCATAATTTTACTATAGTTTCGAACCCAAACCCAAAAAGTGGCTATCTCCGCCTATCATTGAATAAACAACAATGTCTACTACCCCTCGCATGCAACAAAAAATCCAAGCTCTTATACCAGGAGCAAAAGGACGATCAATTTATCATAATTCAAAAATAACCTGAGCCAGGAAAGATTCCGCATCTTCCCGTCGAAAACAAAGCAATCCAATGGACTTAACACCCTCCGCATCAGATATCAGCACAAACTCATTGTTGGTGTTACTCACAGTGTAAACTGAAGTTCCGGAAAGCCTTCTAGCCACGTGGTTCGAGTTGAGCGTAGCTTCCGAAGAGGAGTTTTGCTTGCCCTGTCGCTGAGACACGGAAGCGAAAGGCAAGGATACTGGCGGTAGCGGAAAGGCCTGCGGAAAAGCTGCGGCCGCCAATTTTTTGGTATCTTCGAGTCGAATTACGAATTGCGAACCTATTCTGTGCATGAAAGTCGACAGCGAGAGAAGAGGGTTCGGAGGTGTGCCCACCATGGCAAGGTTTGATGTAGAAGAAGACTCCATGGTTGCGTGCGATTACAGATAATTTGGTGGGCTAAGTACATATTTTTAGCGTATTGGGCTTTGGAGTAGTTTCGGCCCAATTATGGCCCAAAAATACCTTTTAGTTGGTAAAGGCAATATGTATTTAGCAATATTTTCTCTTATTTTCGACGAAATTACGGGTGAAAAATAACCAATATTCAAATTAAAATTTAAGTATGTCTCATGTGAGACGATCTCACTAATTTTTATTTGTGAGACGCCTCAATTCTATCGATATTCACAATAAAAAGTAAAACTCTTAGCATAAAAAGTAATACTTTTTCATGGTTCGTCTCACAAAATACGATCCGTGAGACCGTCTCACACAAATTTTTATCTTAAAATTTTGTAGACTTTACATTATAATATAAATTATTTTATAAAAATACTTTAAGTTGCATGTCCATTCAAAACATGTTATTATTGAGGTTTTAATATATATAATATATAAATATAAAGTATTCAAATACTTTGATAGTGGTCTAAGCTTCTTCGAACTGAATCAGATTCTATTATATTTGCCAAAAGTTGATAGGATAAGTTTCATATATGTTCCACACACACATATATATATAAAATTGTGAGACAGATCTCCTATTTGGATCACCCATAATTTCTTTTTTAATGATAAATATATTACTTATTATTGTAAATATGAACAATGTTGACTATCTCACGAATAAAAATATGTGAGATTATCTCACAAAAGACCTAAAAATATATATCTAAATTGCATTTCCAATATATGAGTGTACACTCATTGTGGGCACGAAAATTAGTATGATGAGTCACAAATAATATGAGCAGCATGTTAAGCTTTCCAATATATGTATGTTCAAATTTTCATACGTCATTATCGTATGATAAGTTTTTTGTTAGATGGTCTCACATATCTATATAAATGAGATGAATTGAACTGATCTATAAATGTAATATTTTTCATGGATCATATCAGATATCTTTTTTACAAAATTGACTCCTTATATGATTTTATGAGTTTTGTGTTATGATATATATTAGGAAATATTTTTATTATTATTCCAAAGTCACACGAGTCAACAATGATATTGCCATTGAAAAAATAAATAATGGAGTGTGGGGGAGTATTGTTATAAGAAAATAGGGATGACTTGGGTATTCTAATAAATAGTTATTTTGTCAATATTAGACCCAATTTTAATAATGTAGTGTGCATATACTAAAAAATTGGTTTGATAATCGTTCAATATAATAGTCTCAACTATATTTTAGAGTAGGTTTTTAGTGTAACACGATTCATATTTGTAATAAAAAGTAATATATTTGATATAAAAAATAATATTTGTGATTCGAATCAGCATATATTACACAATATATTTTGGACATAAAAAGTAATATTTTTCATTCAAATCAAAATATATTATACAATATTTCTTCATACTATAACTAACAAAAAAATATACTTTTGCGGTGACAATTAATGATTTAGACATTAAAATAATATTTTTTATGAGTCGAATAATTTCACTCAAATCAAATATTAGACTATATTTTTTATAGCATCAATAACAAAAAATTTATATTTTTACAGTGAAAATTAATACATTGGATATAACAAGTGATATTTTTTATTAGTCGAATTGAAGCTGATATCTGTTTTACAGAATTAATCTGTGAGATATTCTCATTTGAGTTTTTGTGAAGTAAGTCGAAGGCGAAGCGTGGCATGAAGTTGACCGACGTAAATTCCAACGGAGTAATTGATGAAAACGAAATAACTAAACTTGTGGATTTCGCTCGTAAGGAATTAGGCATTAATGTTGTTGCTTGGTAAATATCCAAACTAGCTATTTTGATTTGTCATCTCCTTTCTTTCAGTCCCTATATCTCATTAATCTGTATAATGAAGTATTCTATGCAATCTCAGCATATTTAACACAACAACAAGAGTACTCTTTGCACTTTGCACGAAGAAACATTACCAATCAAATTGTATTTGTATTGAAATTTTACATCATATAGTATGCAACCACTTTTAAGTCAATACAGCACTGCTCTACGATTTACAAAATCATGTTTACGGAATTTTACATCTTCCCAGGAAAATTTACAAAAAGAAATACGGGATCTATAGGCATTAATGTAGAGGTAAATATATCTATAACTTGGTATTGTATAGCTTTGAACATTCCATTCAACACTGATTGAAACTGGATGACTAAGTATCTGCAAGGATGATATTCGAATAAGTCGTTGACTAAAAGCCCCTCGGTTCTTTTTTAGACTACACACAACGTTCTATCAGATTTCACAGAAACGGGGAGACAGATAATTGTCATGATGGAGTTTGAAGTTACCTGAAACAGTTCCAGTCATTAAACATGCTGCCTTAGTTGCTTGCCTCCATTTCAAGTTGCTCGATGTTAAAGGTCCAAGGCTGGAGGGGGAAGTTTCCAGTAATTCCAGGAATTAAAATCTTCCTGTAACGAGATTGAAGGATTGAAATCTTGCTCATGTACAGGAGAAAGACGAAGTTTCAACTTTAGTAGAAAATCGAAGAGATAAAGGCTTGCACACCCATAAGTTGATGTGATTATTGACATGTGAAAACAGATCATTAAAATTCAAAGACACGAACCTGTTCACATGAGGACATGGAAGGAAACATGCCGTGTACAAGGGAGTGAAGAGATACGTATGATTTGGTGTCAACGCGCCTGTTTACAACAATCTCACCCTGCAAAAAACAATAAAACCACAGTAAATTAAGACAACATTCTCACATGGGAAGCCTCACAAACGAACATTTTTGGAGTACCTTTGGATTTATGATGAATATTTTACCCCTTGGAATCCCAACTTTTAGGTAGCTAAACTCATCAGTGTCTCTATTTCCAAAGCCAGCATAAAATGGATTCTTATCAGCGGGAAACAATGCCTTGATGTCCTGGAAAATTAATGACCAATAAGATAGTCTCCTCAGTTGCGTTAGTCAAAAGACATTATTACTGTTCCCAAAATTAGAACAATGCATTTGATAGTTGCACAAAGCTTTGGTACTTACAATGATTTCATATACAAATTTAAATCATCAATATTTACCATTATAGATGGATAAACTACTAATATCTCTAATGAATTTGTGAGACGCTAAAAATCTATTGGTTTCAGCCCCGATGAGATAAAATAATAAAGGGGCTGACCTCCAAGCAACCGATTTTGAATTCATGAGGGGCTCTTCTAACAACTGCAATATTGGAAAACAGAAACTTCTCAATTAGTAGTTCACTGGCACATTGAAAATATTATCCTTCATATACCATGCAAGTTAGAAAGCACAGAAATCTTAACGTTAAACTGAGACTTGAACCTAACTCAATCCTAAAAAACTAGTTTTAATGAGAGAAAATTGTTTAAGTCTGTATATACAACTTCCAAGGACTTGATCCACTCGATGTGGGACATCTAACATATACCCCATACGCCCATAAATAAACAAGTGGAGCGTGAAGTTTACATTATCGGATGGCTCATAGGGTAGTCCAAGACATAACGGTGAGCTTGGGACATGATCGAAATCTCTCTCTGATGACAAGTTAAGATTGAGATTTGGACCTAATTCAACTCAAAAAAATCTAAGGAGAGAATATCCATATATAAAACTCTTAAAGATATAATCCAGCCGATATGAGACATCTAACACTTATTTTCAAAAACAAGCATCAACAAACAAACGTTTTTCCCAATAGCTCTACAAGCGGGAATACATGTGATGCACATGCACCCAAATTATTGGACAACCTCGGAAAATTTTAGGATACTCAGGTATTCCTGTTCTCTCATGAGGTTAACCACGGTGTTAGGAAAATAAGCAGCAAAAGTTGGAGGAATCAATGACCTTCTCGAAATAGAGAGGGAAAGAGTCCATCAGGAGAGATGACGACAGGCCCATCTGGTAAGGCTTTTCCATCCTGAAATAATATATGAACACCCTCAAAGGACATGTATGATCAAGAAATTCAAAATGCATGACAAAACTCATTAAAAACCCAAGAATTCTAAATTTTTGTTCGTTTTTGCTATTTGGATTGTAGTTTGCCGGTATTAATTTGTGATCATCACTATTGTATGAGTGAAGGAAACCAGTTTAAGACCATCAATGAAAAGAGACAAACAAAACAAAAATATTTATATCATATTTATCATGTGAAATGCAACTTTAGTTAAGGGTGTCTTCCTATGCTTATCTGAAAGCTGAGATCATTCTCTCAAAAAAATCTGAGATCATAAAAAAAGTACCTGCTTGATATTAAACAAGAACTGTCGAGTATGAAAAGCCTGAGAAATCGAACGTGCACTGAGGAAAAGTAACTGATATCCATTTTCCTACATCATGCAAAACCAAAAAAAGCATTACCAACTCATGCAAACTGAAAGCTTTCTTGATTTATGTGCTCTAGAAACAATTTAAATTCAGAACACGCACACGGAGCAAAGGAAACAATGCTATTGAGAATGGTAACAGCATATGTTAATGTTCTCCATAATATACACACACATATAGTGCATATAAAAATAAATATGATAAGTGCTATAATAAAAACTATTTTTGACAAGTTTAATTCTATTCTGAGATTATCCAACCTTTATAGCAGAGAAGAGATGTGCAACACCTATCTGGGACCAATCCATACCAACCAAAGGCATAACCTGTCCTAGAAGATCAGACCTATAATATTCAACACGACCAAAGTGAGACTGCTATATAGAATAGATATGAAGTCATAGAGAAGAATGACAGAAAAAGTATAACCAACTTAACGACCAATACCAAGCCATTGTTAACACATTTTGATAAATTAAGTTTGTCTGTTGTACTACACATTTTCTTTTTGGTTAGAAAAATGCAAATTAGAATACTAAAAGATTTGATTCCACAAAATCAAGTTTGCAAAAGCCACAAAACCAAGTTCGCAAAAGTTCACAGTTTTTTCCTCGGAGCAATGTATTTCAAGTGATGATAAAATAATCAAAAGGCTATTTCCATAATTTAAGAAGGCATGCAAGAAAAAATCCACACCATAGCTTGATGTGCAAGATAAAAAAAAACCTGGTGTGTGCAGAGCAGAAGGTAAGAATATAAAAATATATTAAATGTCGCAACAAACTTCATTGTGGAATTAAGAAGCCACAAGCAGTGAACTACTGCCGGAAAGAAACATTAAACCAATCCAAAAATGTGAATATCAAGATATTGATGAGAACTAGATAAACACAAAAAGTTTGCAAAGAAACGCTCAAGTAAGACGCATCATAGTAAAACTGTAGCTAGATTTGCATCTACTTGAAACTTACAGCAACTTGAAAAGAAATGCAAAGAAAAAGTCTCAGGTATGACCTGTATAAAATCGATGAATTTCAAAAAGACAAAATATCATTTGTGACAAATTAAAAAAATCTTGATTCCACATTGTAGTGTCGTAATGCTTTGCAGGGAAAGAAAAACAAGAATCCAAGCAAATATATACCGAGTAATTGTCCCATCAACATCAGAAATCACAATTTGAGTGTCCCATCTCCACAGAAAAATTCGGGCGTCAACCTGGAACAGTGATATTCAAGAAGAAGTATTACAGGGAGGTGAACAGGCTTTAAAGAGAGATTCTCATAGAACAATGAGACAAAAGCGACCTGTTGCTTCCCCAGCATCGAAGTTGAGAAGGTGAAGACCACTATATTCTTCCCTTCTTTTAATTTTAAAGACATCAGTTGTTCAGATGTTGGAGTAAGTGCCCTTACTTTCTTCTTGTTTACCTTAACTTTTGTATTATCTTTCACCACCTCCGAATCGGCCATTTCCTCAAGAATCTCTACAGCATTAGAATTTTCACTGCCATCCAAAGATGGGTGAGAAACTTTCACGCTTCTTGATCTTTTAATAGAGAAAGGCCAGCTTCTCCTGCTTCCTCTCAATGAATTAATTGGCTTAGGTGGGTTTCCTGCAAGATCTTTAATGGTCAACATAAAAAATATTTCTGCTTCAAATTTGCATTCTCAAGAAGAGCTAAACAAAGATTACAAACTATACCTGATTCAGGATATACAAAAACAACTCATTTCCCTACTGACAACTAATCCAAGCTATATGTAAGAAACTAACAGCTGGCAAACTATCATTAGAATTCACGAGTTGACAAGCTGCAAAACTCCAGGTTTATCAAATGACCACTCATCTAATAGCTTAAAATGTCAAGAAATAAAAGACATTGACTATTATTTTCTCCACATTTGCAATCCTATGCAAGCAATTTTTAATATTTGAATCCTAGAATGTGTACACCCATTTTCATAAATGGTTGACAGGGGGGGTACTTGGAACTAGGACCCTGGTCACCACTGCATTAAAAAGTTTAAGCCGTCGGAGAACTAAGACATTAAATATATATGGTTCCAAACATTATAAATTGTTTGTTAAATTACCAAAGTCGAGAACTGTTACGGACTTCAATTAGAGAGGTCTAATGAGTTGCGCTTTGGCGATAAAATATCAAATAGCTCAAAACCACAATGCAGGGAGGGGGAGAGAATGCAGGGAGGGGGAGAGAACAACGGACAGATAATAGAATTGGAGGACGGTATTCAAGCATTTTTTCGGTTATTGGCTAGCTTATGCTAGCGGCAAGACGATTGTGTAAAGGACTTGCTCCTTGGTTGAGTTTTATTACTCAGATTATTGAATCTATGATTTTTTTATTTATAAGTTTTGTTCAGTAATTCTTGTTGCTTGTGAAGTTGGAAATTTAGCACATAACGAGAACAAATCAACCATAAAACAGAAACTTAACCAGAAAGATCGAAAATCATCCAGAGATAATAATAAAATCCAATATATTAACAACTGGTTCTAGATTCAAAATCCTAAATCAGCCATTCATAAGATACAACGCCTACACCAATTATTGGCTATACTGGAAAAAATTAAACGAGATCGTTATTGGTAAAATGAAATAATTTTCTTACCATTGAACGTTTTAACACGTCTCTCTTCACTCTCTTTTAGAAATTTAACATCTTCAGCTGATTTCACACTTGAATTCCATAAAGGGTTGAAAGAATGGGCACCATCACGTACTTGAAGACTATCATTCAGAGGCCACAAATGGGGAAATGATCTCACCTTTCGCGTAAGTTCCTTAGGTTGATCATGACCAGATGTGTCAATGCTAGCATCACTAGATATGGTTCTTAATCTTCTTCCCTTGAGATTACCATCAATTATGTAGTCATTTATAACTGTCTTGTCTAAGGAAAAACTGGGGCAAGATTTTGGAATACCAGACATATTATCTCCATCAGCAACCCTTAATGAACATGACGAATTGGATTCTTTTCCCTCATGATCTGCATGAGCAAACACTGAGTGTTTTGCATCATTGGAAGAAACTTGGTCCAGGTTACCAAAGACTAGTTGCTTTTCCTCCAAAGTTCTTGATGATGGAATAAACTGGTTATCACAATTAAAATTTGACATTTGAGGATACGAATCAGTGACAGAGGTTTCGACAAAAAAGGCCCCTCCATTCAGAGATATTTTTTCTTCCCGAACTACTGTGAATTGATCCCCTTTCCCCAAACATTCTTGGATGTTAAAAAGTTCATGTTCACGAAGCAGATCTCTTTCTGTTCCAGATTTCAAGTCAGCTGATGACTGAGTCCTTTTATGAGCAGTTTCAGTGTTGACAGAGACTTCCCCGTAGTCACCATAACCACAGGAGAAATTTTCTTCTTCAATGGATCTGTCCAACTCAACTCCTGAACCTTCTGGCTTTTTAGATTCATAAATGGCCTTGATATCAGCATCTGTTAAATTCACGACCTTTTCATCCGATTCTTGAAATTGTGATTCACATTTCACGACCTCAGAGAGAATAGTCACAGAATTCACATGGTAATCTTCTTTAACTAAGCCTGACTCATCAGTCAAATAAACATCTTCTCGAGCACATTCAATTGAGGTGGCTGGTTCAGCCACAGACCCCAAATCTAAACATTTCAGTACCATACTATTTTGCTCAACAGTGCTCTCCAGTTCCTGGGAGCTTGAACAAGATATAACACCTAGTGCATCCGAAGTACAACCATAATCTTGCAAACTATTATGGGCCACGTCTTTTGTTACATCTTCAGCAGAAAAACGTGAGGCGTTTTCTTTTCTGCGCCTAGAGGAAGCAAGATTAGTGCACCACTTCAACTCCAAGAGATCAGCTGCAATCTCTGCACGCTCCAAAGATTCGGTCCTAATAACACCAGATGTGTATTCCTCCTCTCTCCCAAAAACATGTTCCAAAATCTGTGACCGGCGAGAATTGGTCCTACACACGCCATTCTATTATTTCACAGGCATTTGAATCAGACCAACTATTCTCGGATTGCCTATCCATGTCCTCACCAGAAGAGGACGGAGGGGAGTATGCGAACTCTTCTTCTACATCAACCTCCTTCATAAAATAGGCTTCCCCTTTATGATCAAGGTGCATATGAAAACATGCTTCGACACCGTTGACACTAATGCCAACAACCTTCTCTTTGGTCTTCAACACACCCTGAAACTTCCCAAACCGAATATACCATGGCGACGACTTATAACTCCCATCAGGCTGTTCCACCACAATTATATCTACAGCACCACCAAACGGATGAAACGGACCAGAGACAGTATAAACACTTTTACTTATATAGCTACCTAGCTTCCCCACAGCTTGCATATTTTAAAATATAGAGCAAAAAACACCTGACAACCAACCACCTAAGGAAACTTGAGATCACCTCAAGAATAGAAAATCCATAGTCCAAAAACCATCAAAACTAGATTCCTTACGGTAGTAAATAAATACCTACAACCAACCAACAGTAAAACTACCACCTTTTTCCTTTGCTTCCGTTCTTTCTCCAATAATTTAAAATTTCAAGGATAACCCAGATATAGAAATGCTAAAAAGTTCAAAACTTCAAGAATCCCGTATAATAAGCAATGGAAATAACAGACTTTTCTCGCAGCTGAAGAATAGAAGAAACCACACAAAAAAGAGAACAAAATTGTACGAGTATCCAATGTACAAAAGAAGATTCAAATAATATGATCCACTGATCAAGATCAATTGAAGAATCTGCAGCAGATACGGAATTCAGCTCAAAAAAGCTGCCGATTAATGGATTCAAGAATCAAAAACAACCTTCGAGGAACGCTCACACAAGCAGCAAATCGCCATAGGCTAAGCGTTGAACAACAGTTGGCAGGGACATCATACACCCTTTTATTCGAATGTCCCCCGTACGCCAATAACAATTACAGATCATTCATAAATGCAAAATACGCAAACCTCTTGAGAAGACATCAAATTTAACACACCTTGCAACACGATGTGATTCGATTTCTCAGGCGATAAAAATTGGCATGATATAACAATTATAATTCAAAAAGGGGGATCGAAATTTTAAACATTCTTGACTGATTTTTTTTTGTCGGATTTTTCGTAGGATCTTCAGATATTCTGTTTGTTTTTTTTTTACTTTTATCCGGCGAGGTGGAGTGATGATTGCACTATGACATGACACGTGAGCTTGTCTTAAATGAGTTGGATGGATTATGATTTTAATTCCAATATAAAACTAGTATTAAAGTTTTTAACATTCGAATTATATTTATATTAATTTGAATTTTTTTTAATACATAAATCCTTTACATTTTTATATATTAAAATTGGGCATAATAGACATAAAAATTATCAGACATTATTTTATTTAATTTTCTTTACTCAAGACACATATATTATCAAAAATTTATCAAAGACATTATCTAAATCTTATACAAACTTGTTACAAAAATCTAAAATCATATTAAAAAAATCCATATGACTTTTTGGTTTAATTATTTTTACGTTTTTTACACAGTAGTTTTTTTAGAGGAAGTTGGTGAAAAATCCTCAATCAAAACATTTCTTTGGATTTACTCCCTACCCTTAAAATTGTGGTAATATGTCATACCAAATGTGGTACACTTTATGTGGAAATGTGGTACACTTCATGTGGAAATGTGGTACTAAAAAAGTACCCAGAACTGAACACAAAAAAAAAAATCGACGACGGGAGACTGAAGACCAATTTTCCGTTTTTTTTTACGTGTACATCTACTGCGTGCCAAGGAGTACTATCCTATAGAATAATACTTCAAATACCATGTTAGAATACCTCAAATATCCTTTTTTTTTTTTAACATGAGCACAAAAATTCATACAAAACATCATGTAGATCAATTTTTTGAGACAAATATTTTATTTGTCTCAATCCAAGAATATTTTTTTATATCAAAAGTATTACTTTATACTCAAAATATGGATCAGGTCAACCTTCTCACGGATATAAATTCGTGAGATCATCTCACGAGATATTAGCAGACCAGTGTCTTGTTGTTTTCAAAATTAAACTTTTGATTTTCACTTTTTAGTTTTTTTATGGTTTTCATTTTTTAAAATTCAAAAAATTATTTTTTTACACAAAATGTATTTAAAAGTTATAGAATTATTTTTGAAAAAAAAAAACACTTAACAAAAATCATAAAATTTAATTTTTGTTTGCATTTTTTTAAAAAAGGTACCTAAATAAAAATAATAATAATAATTGTACATGAACACAATAAGTATATATAAAATTTCATTTATATACTACCGTGTTTTTTTTTTCTTTTTCTCCCAAATATGAATAAGTTTAATGTAAGACGAGTTGACTTAATCAATACTTATAATTAAAAAATGATATTTTTTATATAAAAAAATATTTTTCATTGTCAAATTATAGATCAATCTCACAAAATTTATCTGTGATACATACTCATGGGAGTGCTTGTATCCGAATATATAAACTTATATCATATTTAACAATATTTTTTCTTCTTTTTCATTTTACTAATATACATATCAAGTAAGTCTTGGAAAAACTTGCAATCATTTTTGAATAAATTAAATAGAGATAAAGTAAGAAATTTGTATGTAATTTTTTTAAATTATTTTTGAAATTGGTGTATTTTATAAACAAAATTATATAATCGTGACGGTGGGAGTAAAAAATTGGAGATAAAAATGTCAACAAATTTACGGCATGATACCTTGGGCTTGGGCTTGGGCTGTAGTATCATTGGGCTGATGTTAGTGAATCATACATATTTGTTTGGGTTGGGTTATAACGTGGCATTGGGCTGATGTTAGTGAGAATAAATTCAAATTTACGGGTCTACACTAAATCATGTACACATGTTCGTGATAGTTTCTAAAAAAAAAATAATAATTAACAAGGGTTTATAAGATGTCGAAATAAAATATTGGGCATCTTATAAACATTTTAAATGATTTTATTTATATACTTTAAAAATTCAAAATATCCCAAACAATATTATTTAGAGCAGAATTATATTAAAATTTTTCAGAGCAGTCACGTCGCTCAATGCAATTATATTAAATAAAAAACAAATATCGTCCAAGTATAGGTAATTTCTCACTAAAAAAAACAAATATCGTCCAGGGATAGGTAATTTTTTCAGAGCAGTCACGTCGCTCAATGCAATTATATTAAATAAAAAACAAATATCGTCCAAGTATAGGTAATTTCTCACTAAAAAAAACAAATATCGTCCAAGGATAGGTAATTTTTCAGAGCAGTCACGTCGCTCAATACAATTATATTAAATAAATGATTTATAGAGATAATATGTGATTTTTTTGAATTTTTAAAGTAGATTAAATATCGTAGTTATGAGTAAATTATATTAAAATTTTACATATCTAAATCAATAGAGTATTTTTGTAAAAACTAATTGGTGTCATATAGGGAAGGCTCAGGCTCTTTATGTATACTAGTGACTTTTCGCATGCAACATGTGTTATTGTCATGTTGTTTTTTTTTTATTTTAAATTTAAAGCTTTCTTATAATAATTTTTTATATTAGGAAAGATTATCATTTAAAAGTTCTAAAATTTGGATAAAAATCACAAAAAATATTTTATTATTTTTAAAATTTTTGGAAAATGGATATGATAGTGATAAATACACAAATTTGAGTAGATTTCTTGTGAGACATTCTCACAAATCTTTATTTATAAGATGAGTTAACCCTATCGATATTCACAATAAAAAGTAATACTCTTAGCATAAAAAGTAATACTTTTTATGGATGACCCAAATAAGATATATGTCTCACAAAATACGACCCGTGAGACCGTCTCACGTAAATTTTTGCTCACAAATTTACTAAAATATATTTTTATAATATTTTTTGTTAAATGAAAAATAGAGTATTTTTATACTTTTATAGGGGAGTTGTTGGTATTTAAATAATTCAGCATGGTATCAAATTTAATTACTCCAAATATTTCAAACTTAATAATACAGTGGATGTATTGAATGTGTGTGTCTTATATATAAAGTAGATATTAATCACCCGTAAAAGGGAGTGGCTGCCGTTTCCACGAGAAAAAAAATGGGATGGAAACAAAAAAGGACACATTCTAAATGACACTTGTCGAACTTCAATTTCGGAAATGGGTCCACTTACTTTAAACCTTAATGCGAATGATAAGAAATGGTCCCTATGTAGTTGAGACGAGGTTAATGAGAGGTCAATTTGAATATTTGTTCAATATTTTTTTTAATTATTGGAAGTAAAAAATATTAAATGAAACATCAATTGACAAAAGAGACATGCGCCAAAGTACATTTTTAAAGATGGATTGAATCATTTTAATAAAATGATTTCAATTTAGGATAATAAACTTGTATTTTTTAAAAAAAAATTAAGTTGATCCAAGAAATTACTGCATGCTTATTCTACGCCTGCATCCTTCCCTTGCATGTCTCTAACCTAAAGATAAGGAATGAGACGCGAATGTCCCTGGAAAATAGGATTAAATACAAGCTCAAAAAGGTAAATTAAAGAAAAAGATCATAGGGATGCAGATACACCAAGGATTTGAATAGGAGATGATATATACCTCGTCCTTTTTATTTTCTCTTCGAGTTTCCTAATCAATGGCAATTTGGTAAAAAAATCTTGAAGTCAATGTAACAATTAAAGCAATTATAATAAGTGTATTCATGCTGAAAAACTTCTTGAAGATATATTGGTTCAGTATGGTATTTCAATTTTAAAAGAAAATGAAATAAATTTAAATGAAAACGATACCAACGTGAGTTCTAACTCCTACGAAATTACTAAAAAACATCTAGAATCTAATATTTCTCGCAATGAATATCCTTTAATTTATTAATTCAAACATATGTATATATTATTACACACGGAAAAGGAAAATTTCCTAGATTAAACGTACGTAAGAAATATGACCAAACCTATGACTTATGGCGTCTTGATTTTATCTTCTGTTGCAATGGATTTTTTGCAATGAGCAATGGCGGATTGAATTGCAGCCTGTACCTCCTCCATTGTGCTGTCACTTGTGGAAGGTGTGGTCGTTCCACTTGCCACCAGAAGGCCACTATTTGTGGGAGACGTCCTCGTTGAAGCTGGCGCGGATAATTCTCCTTTCTTCCCTCTTATTTCCTTCTTGTTTCGTACCCGCAAATTCCCCGAAAACGAATAGGCCTGGCGATGGAGTTGAGGGGACATTCTCCTGTTTCTGAAAGAAAGAAGAGGCTTGATCAATCTCATGTACTTCTTTACAGCGTCGCTTATATCAATTTTAGTCTTCGTTTTCTGTTTCTGTTCTTTTTCTTGATGACCTTTTCCATCTCTTGTTTCACACCCTTTTCTCCATTTCGGAATCCAAGAAAAGGATCTTGATTTCGCTGTCTCTTTTTCTTGCGGAACAGCGCTGCTGCTGCTGCAACTCTCTCGATCGAAAGTGGGATTTGTGTGATCAATGTTGATGAATCCATGATCAATGGTCATGGAGTTCCTGTCGTTTTCGTCTGGAAAATCCTTTATCGGGAGAGTGAAACTGTCCAAATAATCGGTGGAGAAGCGGGGCGAGGCGGGGAGATTGGAGAGGAGGTGCAACGGGAGCAAGTGTCCGTGGAAGAAAATCTCATCTGCTGGGGTTAAGTCGACGGCAAATGAAGCGTGCGATTTGTTCTTCTCGGCTATTTTCGATTGCGGATGGAGAGAAATCGTGAAGGTGAACTCGTGTGCAGGAGAGGATGAATTCGAAGGCGGCGATGTTGGATTCAGCATCGCATTTCTATGGCCTTCATTTTGCTTATCTTCTTCCTTGTTTCTAACCACCTGTTGCTGTGTCTCCATGGCAGCTGTGTACGTATCGATGATTAAGAGGCTAAAAACCGATGTGGTATGGGGTTTTTTTCGTCGCTTTTTTGTGCTGTTTTTGTATGGTTATAATTTCAAATGGTGGCAAATTTTATCAGAAAGATAAGGATAATCGGAAGGGAGTGGAGTCTGTGCTGTGGGGAGGGTGGGAGGGCCTCTTTCCGAGTCTAAGTTTAAACTGTCCTGTACATGCTATGAAATCAGTAATTTATGGAGCCAACATGTTTTGGCTAGGGGACATGTGAGTATAGTTGTGTGATAAACTTGTACATGTGCAGTTTAAAAATCGAATCGCGATTTTCAGATCTCGAAAATAATTTTATTATAAATACTAATCAAGTCAATCAGTTCGAGTTCAATAATTTCGAATGTAAGTATTTACACAAAGTCCTTAAACTTCCATTTTAATATTGTCTAAAAGTTACGTGTAAAAATTAACATGTTTCTTAAAATTATGGATAAAACCAAATTTGACTAAGGCCAGAAAGCCAATTAATGAAGGGCACTATTTGTCCTTAAGTTTTTGTATCAAAATTGATTCCTGTATAAGTTGAGAAGTCATGTTCAGCCATTCCATTGCAAGAAGAATCTAAACCTGTAGAAATAAAAGCATAATGTGTGGTTGGCCCCTGGAGTTTTCCAAGAGTTTAGTCTATCTTTCACGAGATTAATTATTCTCCTATTTTAACATCATTATTTCATAACACTTAAAATTTAATAGAAATTGATATCAAAAACTAAAATCTACCACATCACGAGTCGACTATCCACGTGTGGTATGGAAAAATCTATTATCGACATGGAATTATTGTCATAATCTATCCACAAGAAACATTTTCCTTCTATACTCACATAAATTAAAAAATGTTGATAAATGTACATGTTGATAAATTTAGTTTACCTATTTTCTTTTTCTCCCGGTGAACATGTGATTAAAAAACAAAGGACCAAATTAATTAATATCTAATAAAATGTAAATTTGAGGACATGGAATCAATATATTTTATTTTCTCAAATTTCACGGTTTATTTAATTATAAATATAGTTTATGTGACCGGGAAAAAATGAGTGCAAGATGTGTTGGCAATTTTACTGAGTCGGTTTATGAAGATGAGTAGAGATGAGAGCACAGCTAGATGTATCAAGACTAGAGATCTTGCTCCAGAGAAAAGCTAGTGCTGATCAACAAACACGAAGATAACCACGTGAATGGTCGCCGGAGGGATGTCCAACGTAGCAATTCCGATGCTTAAATTAGGTGGTGAATAATGAGAAACAATATAGCAAGGAGAAATGTTGTATTAATGGTGTATATTTTGGGAGAGTATGGTAGGGGCTGAAGATATATGAAACAATGAATGCCTTATTGTTTAAACAAACCTTCTATTTATAGAAAGAAAGTCAATTATGATCTTGTTTTCAGCGCACACTTACTAATTATGGCAAGATGATTGCTCATACCCTATTTTCTTATACCAACTTCTCTCACATACCAAACTGTCCCCTTTCACCTTGTCAAATCCACGCGATTCTGACAGTAATGACTACCAAGATAATGTATCACATACTTGTGCACTCGAGTAAGGTGCTATTATCGAGGTAACCCAGGTAGAGAACCATCACCCGAGAACTCGTCTGGAAGCCTGACTTCTAGCATCTCGAGAAGATGATGTCTCGGGCAGTCATTTGCCCGGATATTATCGAACTGGCTCAAGCTTGCCAGGACCTAACTCATGACCCAAGAGTATCCAGTACCGAAGACCTGGGTCTTCTCCGGGGGTATCAATAGTGATAATTGTAATCTATACTAGATTTTTCAGATGACTGGTCATTATTAGAAAATTCTAAGCAAATAATAAGATAATGTAACAACGTTCAGTTTGATGCTACCTGATGTGGCTCGAGAAATTTGGGGGTAAAAAGGGTGCTTAATTCTGAGCTCAGATATGTTCATCTTTCGTAGGTCGGTACTTGAGATCCATGGTAGGTAGTCGAGCTCTTGCAGACAAACAAACAACATACCTCATGAATGGGCGTAGTAAAGATTTTTTGCTATGACAATTCGACGCTCTAGTCTATAATGAGATCACAAAAGAGAGAAAATTCTAAAGAATATAAATGCAAGTGTAAGAAATATGATAGAAAGCGACTCAATTTTTGAATGAGATCATATGGTATTTATAGGCGGGAAAGTAATGATGGCCTCTGAGTCAGAGCTCTGAAAACCTGCAGTTCATATGACATCCGTTAATTCCGCACTTGGATTACCCTGATTATCCTCCGATTGTACCCTTAGCTACACGTTGCAGAGGTATAACAGCACTATCATTTGTCATGATTGTTTAATCAGGGCCGCCCACACCATATTACTCTTGTTTACTCCCGTATTTTCTGGACAAAGTACGATAATTAAGCTAATGATATCATCTTCCAAATATTTTGCTAACCAAGTTAGCTCGGTCATGAGTTCTCCAAATTTTATGATCGATGGGCCTCCCACCATGTCTGATCTACCTTGGACATTTGGCTTCCCAAAACCACTGCCAAGTTTGGCATGATAAACTCAGGGAATTCAGCACTATTCTGCTCGGTCTGGGTCTTGGTGTTAGAGTAAGTGCTCAGTGAGCTAATTTGTGGTTTGAGTTTTATAGACTCTTATGTAAAACAATCTTTACTTTAATAATATTCTACATTTTTATCCATTTATGACATTTACTTCGTCTGTATACTAATGTAAGTTGTATAGATAAAGTCATTGAATATACTATAAGTACCATGAGGTCCACAAGTCTAGTAGATCATGAAATTCATGAAGAAGTGTACTGTATATTCTAAATATGTTCCTAGTCGATTCAGACGCCTAAAATGAGGATATAAGTCTCTCAAACTTGAGAGTAGCAATTTTGGTAAAAATGCCACTTCATTGTTAAGGGCATGAAGATGTTCATTCGTATAGATGAATGATCATTTGTGAGGTATTGAACAACCTTTTCTCGGACTGTCCAAGTGGTTATCACTTATTGAGTAGAATAGTCGGTGGTCATAGTTGTACATCATTAGTCTTTTGACATAGGACAACATGGAGGCTCTACGTACTAACATGCACTTTGAATAGTTTACTTACTCCATTGAGGGTCATCCGTGGCGATGTTGGGTGTAGTTTTGAAATACGTAGGAGCTAATGTATTGTAGTTGGAGATTCACCGCTCGGCTGTGGCTGAAGATATCCTATGTGATCTGATGAGTTAATAGAGCAAGGAGTCTCTGGCCAGTGAAAGAATGTGCTTTAAGGAAATATGCTTTCTTGGTTATACATACGATATCACTATTGTTACTCATAGATACATCACATTGTTATCGAATTCATTTACAATTTTTGATGTACCAATTATTATAGATTTCGAGATATATGAGTTGAAGGAACTGTATTATACGCTAATCATAACTTAAGATTTTTGCAGGCACTATCAATGATACCTAGGGATCATGTGGCGATGATACTAGACGTTCTTATCATGATCCGATGAGTACAATCAGACTTGAGTTCTAACATTCTTGATCAAGAGATTGATGAAAAGAATTAGGATAAGCCCAAATAAGAACAAATATTGTTCTGAATCACATGAAGTTTTGAATCAACGGCTAGCTATATCTCTGAAATATTGAGGGTCACACAAGTTTCAGATTACATGTACTCATTGAGATAGTCAAGTTCAAGGAGTTAAATTTGACGATTGTAGTTTGATTCAGATCAAACATATTGCTTATAAAAAAGTTTATAAATTGATTTCACATTTGTGGAAGTTAAGTTAGCTGCTAATTAAGTGATGATAGTTTAAGTGTTTGCTTTAGTGAATGAATTCACAAAACTGACAGTAGCAAAAAATGGATCTATGAAAAATTTGTCCTTCAAAAATTTCATTTTTTCATTATATGAATGTGATTTGTACCCTCAATATATCGGCACTGTCTAATCGTCGATCAGAGTTTTAATGAGTTTACAATTATTTATTTAGTTAATTAAGAATATACTAATTGAATAATAAATTAACTATAGTGACTACTAAATAAAAATTATTATATAATATTCTAAAAAAGTCTAGAATTGATTAATAATTAACTAAATAATTAAATAATAATTATTGAATTATACAAATATTATATATATACATACATATATGATACATCATCAAAAGTTGATAATAATTTAATTAAATATAGTATTTTTCAAGAGTTCAAAATACTAGATGAGAATTTTGAATAATAAAAATACAGTATCATAATTAAAGACACTCCTGATGGAGTTTGAAGTGTGTATTTATTAAATACAATTGACACCGAAAATTTACATAAGTTTGTTCACCAAATTTTGTCCACAAAAATCTGACAACACAAAAGCACTTTCCCATCTCCTTCACAAAAGATTTTGGCCACCCCAACTTGAAGAAAACCCATGGCTGATCTTCTTTTCTCCACAGTACCGCCGCCCCGAAGCCTACGCACCGCTACCAATCATTGAAATTCCGATGATCTAATCTCGACGCAAATTTCGTGTGGATTTCTAGTGCAGTCTACCCAATGAATATAAAATATGTTCGTAGATTTTATTAAAAGGTTGAAAAAAGTTTGTATGAATTTACAAGAAGTGTTATCACCGCTTAAATACCGGGATATTCGTAACAGCATTACATAAGCAAATGTAAATTAATCTAAACTTCCTATGAACAGAATTTAAATCATACGAAGTTCAATAACATTTTGAACGTGAATCATACGACATTCAAGAACGTTTTGAACGTGAAAACAAAAATTTTATAACTTTCGTCACGTCTTGGGTGCTAACCCGATGATATCCGATCATCGCTACCCTTGAGATAATAATCCAAGTGTTTATCCACCGGCTATAAAGAGAGTCACGTCATTTTTCAAAGACTACATAAAAATGCATGTGTGGCCATTTTTTGACCATTTGATCTAAACCTGAGGTACTAGCCAAAGCGCGTGTGATGGAAGATAAGTCGAACTCGTTGACACTACGATGAGCATATCCCGTTGTCCCGATATAATTTTAAATGTGAAAGGAAATTTTAGTCCAAGTCTAACTTTTGACTAGTGAACTAACAGACACATCAACTACCTAGGTTGGTTTACAACATCAATTACAATAATTGGATTTTAATGTCCGGTCTGAAAAAATACTACTTATATAATTTATCCAATAATTTATGATGCACAAACTCTAGTACTCTACATATATATCAAAGTACTCTATTTTATTATTTCATTGGTGAAAAGTTATTTAAAAATTTCCATTAAGGCTATCCCTATGCTATGCTTGCGGAAACAACAAGGATACAACGTATGACTGGCGAAAACTTACATTATTTAAAATTACAGCACTGGCTCTCGAAGGTTGCCCTTATGCTACACCCGAAGAAGATTTACCCAGCACATCTGGCCGCCATCGAGTGCCTAATGACAAGACTGATATCGGGCCACACACACACGTGCACATAATGGTCCGATGGTGGAGCCTGACTTGAAAAAACTTGGCTTGCCAAGTGAAATCTCAATCAACGAAACATTATTAAGGGCGGGGCAGATCGATCTTCTCCACAAAAAATCAGTGGTACAATCTTTAAGATAAGCGTAGGGAAAAGGGAGATGGCAAAGTTATTGTCTTATGTCACGTTGCTCGCTGGCTGACTGTCCTGTCTTCCTAACACTTTTTTGTCTTCAAGAATATAACAACAATTCAACTGGCGGCCTAATGGAAAAAGCAGGAAACCGAAAAGGATTTCCCACTGATAACCTCTCTGAATGACGTTATAGGGGTTGGATCAAACACAGTAAAAGATCTAATGAGGGGGGAAAGGTTAAAATTTTTATATGAATAATATAAAATTATTGAAAAAATTACATTTATGTCTTCTAAATTATACGTATTTTCAACCATTTTATCAGTCAATTCATGATAAATTGCCGTTGCCACATGAGCAATTTTTGGTGATATACCATCGTTTTACGGTGTTACGTCGATTGCAAAATAATATAATTTGTGGAGGGCAAAAACTTGTGTGAGACGGTCTCACGGATAGTATTCGTGAGACGGATCTTTTATTTGGGTTATCCATGAAAAAGTATTAATTTTTATGCTAAGAGTATTACTTTTTATTGTGAATATGTGTAGGGTTGATCCGTCTCACAAATTAAGACCCGTGAGACGGTCTCACATGAGACCCACTCTTTGTGGAGTAAACATATAATTAAGATTATCGAAAATAAAAAAACATGGACGTGTTTAGTACACCATATGTTAGGGAATATTGTTTGCCACATCAACAAAAATTAATTACGTTAACTCTTTTCTCTTCTTTCTTTCCCTTTCAGCAGACCGAACATGTGCATGGTGCACGTGCAGGCTCGCACACGTGTGTGAGAACATTCACAAAGGAGTTTGAGTTTAAGGCAGAAAAGCGATATTTTTTTTGTTTTTGGAAAGTAACAGAAAGAGTGAATTTAGTGGACCCGGTCGGTTTATTTCATTCTACCTATGCGGGCATTGCCCTCTGATAGGATGGATGGTCAAGATTTGTCCATGCATATGTAGGACCCACTTTTTTTTTTTGAAATTGTATGTTTGGCAAGATCTTGACCATCCATCCTCTCATGGAGGCAATGCCCACATGAGTAGGATCTCATTAACCGACTCGGCCGCAGGAACTACGATGAATTATAGGCCGCAGGTACGGAGAAGTTGAACTATAAAATTATGATTGTAAGATCCTAAAAATAAATACGAGGAGAATTTTAAAATTAATGGTAATTTAGATACCATAATATAAACTTTATCATCCATACGTTCATATAAAATATTTTCTCTAGACCTCTCTCACATGATGTCTAGATAGTGATAAATATTGTTTGAAATGATGATTTCTAACTTTTAATATCCTATTCTAAGTTTTAAGAAGCTAAGATTCATAGCTCGGATATGAACATTTCGAGATCGAAAGTTTTCGCCGATTCAAAATTCTCACAATACATGTGAATAACTTGAAAACCTTTTGAAATCAATTGAATTCTTGAAAGAGTTCATTCGACCTCTTATCTACATCGTTCTCTGTATGTTGTTCAAACAGAAAGCAATTACCGTCTCTACCAGGAAAACGGTTTAACGTGACACTTATGTTGCTGTATAGTTATTATTATTATTATTAAAAAATTTACACAATACTACCATAAATTATCATCCATGAAACTGAGCAACGGAACTTCTCTTTTATTATTAATTTTTTGAACCACGCACCTCAGTGCTTTTAATTCTGTTAAGATTGGAACTTGGACCTAACTCAACCCCAAAAGCTAACTCAAGGAGGGAGGATTGTCCAAGCCAATATATACAACTCCCAAGTTATTTATTCTACCGATGTGGGACAATTAACACACTCCTCTCACGCCCAGAAATGAACATTTGGAGCGTGGAGTTTACAAATGACCCAATTATGGGCAGAACGGGTGACCTAATTATAGGCAATCCAACACATAACGGTGAAACCCGGGCTCTGATACCATGTTAAGATTGAAATTTGGACCTAACTCAACCCCAAAAGCTAGCTCAAGGGGGGGATTGTCCAATCCCATATATACCACTCGATGTGGGACACACCCCTCTCACGCCCAGGAATGAACATCTGGAGCGTAGAGTTTACAAATGACCCAATTATGGGCAGAACGGGTGGCCTAATTATAGGCAGTCTAATACATAACGGTGAAACCCGGGCTCTGATACCATGTTAAGATTGGAACTTGGACTTAACTCAACCCCAAAAGCTAGCTCAAGGGGGGAGGATTGTCCAAGCCAATATATACAACTCCCAAGTTATTTATTCTACCGATGTGGAACACAATTAACATGTTAAGATTGGAACTTGGACCTAACTCAACCCCAAAAGCTAGCTCTTGGGATTGAGTTAGGTCCAAATTCCAATCTTAACAAATTCATATACCAATTACCAGTCACGTTGTTTAAATAATCGTGCCACATAGATAGGTGAATATGATACACGGTGCAATTATTTATCGCAGACAATCCTTTTAAAATTAAAGTTTAAGCAAAATGCTTTAACATTCACATCATAGAAAATCAAGAAGAATGCCAATATCGAAAAACCCAACCTCTCCAAGTATGCCATTATTATAATGGTAACTCTGTTTCACGAAGCAAAATAGCACAAGCAGGGCATGATGAGAAACTTCCTTGGAACAGAAATTTTGTAATGTCCTGCAACTCGTGCAAGACTTTGTGGCTATTTTTCCAAGTTCATGCTCTATGCTCTATATAAGAACCCGAGATTCCAGAAGTCCCGAGTACGGTAACCTGCAACAATAAAACACAATACACTTGAAGAAGATGCAAGATTTTGATAGTTCATAAAAGAGTGACAGCACTTGCTGCAAATGTGGAAGTACATGCCAGTGCATACCAAAAATATCGGATAAATTATTCCACTTAACAGACAAGTCATTTTGAAATACTATGAGGTTATACTGCAATGAACAATCATCGAGCTGATGAAGAAAAAAATCAAAGCAATAAGCGATTCTAAACAAGCATAATAAAACAACATGTGCGTCAATTATGCACAATTGTCAAAGATTAGCCATCACATTTGCTGTGGTGAACATTGGATCTGAACAAAAAAACCATACCTTTCCCCAGTCAGCATCAAGGCCGCTGCACCTCATTTTCAAGTATATCATCTTTGTTCCCAACTCGGTCTCAACTTTCTTCTTCAAATAGTTCTCTTCTGGCCCAAACGAGGCCAAATATGCAGCATATCTGTCAAAAAGTATTTGCATTGCCTTTGCATGTTCTTCTGGCAGGGGTTTCACATTCTATGAAAAACAGTAATAGTCAGACAACCACAATACAAGATCTGGTAAAAAAATATACTACTAAAATACCATCCACATTTTCATTACCTCACCACTCACACCAATTATGTCATCCATTGCCATTTTCAGTGACATGACAATTCCGGTAAACTCCTCAACTGCCTCAGCAGCTCGGAACACATTTTTTAGAACCTCTTGGGAAGCCTTATCCTCCGTACTCTTTGACAACGACCCCCGTACATCCTCGACCACTGCAGGAGGAAGCTCATCCCAGTCTGTGGCCAATAAGTCTTTCAATGCACATTTGATATTGTGGTCTTCTATAACTGGTATATGAGTAGTATCTTCACTGAAATAACGTATAACCCCAAAGCGAAAAGCAAATGGACGCAGGAAATCTACAAGGTAATATAAAGACATAAGATTTCAAAAGTTAACCATGAAGTGAGCATTTGCCATTGTAACAAAAGTTGCAACCGGTGGTAAAGACGCAATAAAAAAATTTAAACTGTACATTAGCCAGAGCATTATGTCCATATTTCCGTAGTTGTCGTTCCTAACATTAACAATATGCACAAGTGAAAGAAAGCATCCAATGTAGACAGAGGCTACCAAAGTAGATAGTAAAGCAGCACGAAAGAAAGATACATTTTATGGCACAAAATGACGTTGCCAATATATCTAGCAAATGCACCAACAGGTATTGTCAGATAAATAGATAACAACAATAAACACTAGACAGCTATAATCGCCTCATTCGGGAAAATTAAAAGGACAAACGGTCCACTCCCATCAGCTTACATTTATCCAAATCATTCGGTATTCAAAGGAATAGATTATCATGTCCCATCAACAAGTGAATTAAACAAAAAAATTAGTACCATGGTAGTTAAGAAAAACAATCTATTTTTTGATATAACAGACTTGGTAAAGAATTTCTGACTTATGTGGTAAAAACATAAATTGAGCGAGCAATCTGAGCTAATCTAAGAGCAGCAATGATTAAATTTCGAAGTATCAAATTAGACTTGTAGAAAACAATCATTTTTCCGTCAATTCATGTACATTTTCTCTCCGAAGTTCAGATTATTTATACACTCGCGTATCATATCACATTCATAAAATATAGTGTGATTAAAATCGTATCAGAAGTTTATTTAGCCAACGAACATATGCAAAGCCCATGGTAAAGCTAACTGAACAACACAGCAATATCCATAAATCAAGAATAAATACTTAATACTCTACTTTCGAGCACGAAATCACAATTTCAATAAATAAAATGATTTACCGGATGGGGGGGTTTTGGGAGAAGTGGCCGGAAACGAAGAAGATAATTGGAGGTGGAAAATGTGGTTGTTGACGGCGGCTGAGGAGGAGAAAGCTTGAGATCTGCGGCAAATTGAACGACAGAGCGATCTCAGCATCATCGCTTTCACCATTTTTCTCAAGAATTTTCTTGATGTTTTTCCCCGATTACACCGAGCTTTTGTGATTGGGATTTGTATTGTTTGTATAATTATTATGATATAACTTCAGCTATTCCTGTAAAAAACCAATTATTGCGACTTTCCGGGTGGCTACTTTTCTGTGCTTTCAAGCTCAATTATTTTTATTACATATTTTTTATAATAATATTTTATTTTTTATATTAAAATTATTAATTAAAAAATTATCACTCAACAAGAAAATTATATATTCAAAAGTAATATTTTAACATGTTTATAAATATATAATAAAATAATAATAATTTTTTGTCAATATTATGGTTTTATATTAAGAAAATCACAATTCAACAAATAAGTCATACATAAAAGTAAATATATTTTAATATATTAATAAAATATAATAAAAAAACATTTGTCGGAGTCCGGAAATATAAGGTATTGTTTTCGGACAATCGAAACAACCTTAATTATTATTTTTAATGTTTCGAAATATGGTATTAGTCTGTTAAGAATTCAAAAAAAAAAAATTACATGAAATGAAATCATGAAAAAAAATATCCTATAAAGTTCACATGTGGAGGCTGAAGCACTGGAACGAAGACTTGTGAATCTCTCATTGTCCCGATTCGTGTGATTCCAACTATCAAAGTTTCAGCGCTTGATTTAACATGTATGATAAGCTTCATGGTTTTTTAACATGTACTTTAATTTAAATAAAAAAAGATTCGATATTCATTTTGTCGGGTTGAGAAACACAAGTAATTTTGATTTTGATGATAACAAATTTTTTATTGTATTTTTAATATATTTACTCAAGTGTGATATTGCTATCTAAAGTTAGAAGCTGAAACTCGAAATCGACCAAACTGAAAATCTGGCGAGCTGCAATATTTCGATGATATCCCACAGCTCGCTGATGCAAATGACAAGCCGAAAAAATGACTGAATAGAAAATTTAATTTTACACATGTCATATTTTCACAAGAGCTCAGTTGGTTCGAAAGCCATCTAGGCGAAAGATTAGTCGCAAAGTTGAGCTGATGGAAACAGAAACAACAATCAGCTTGAATGAAGCAATTCTGATAATTTGGTTATATCTCTCAGCTCATCTTTTCAAATGTCAAGATTCAATATGTATTACAAATCTAAGAGAACGATACAAATCATTTGCATAAGTCAAAGTCTAAATCGGATCATAAGAAGCTGATAAACCTCAACAAAAATATTGGTTCGGCACATAATGGAGAATAAGTTATAAGATTGCTAATAGCCTAATCTATCAATCATATTTTTTCATATGAACTTGAAATTGAGCGATTCTTGATTCAATGGAAAGCTAAAAAATGGCTACAACTTTTATGTTCATGACTTTACCCAAAAATCGACGAATCAAGAGCAATAACAGAGGAAATCCAACAGCTCAACTTGTACTAGCTTGACCACAGCTCACTTAGAACAAATCAGATCAAGCCAACAACTCAAGATCATAACAGACCATCGGATCAACACAGTTTGATCAGCTCAATCTGATAAGAACTCAGTTTCAGAAAATGGTCAGAAACACAAATTGGGTCTTGCAATGTCAAAATCCGTAAACAACATTCTCAAACAGTCATATTCTTATTTCTAACGTATATATCACTCTTGAGGTTCATAGATACAACATATTTATGAGATTGACAACTCATATGTCACCTCTTATTTACATAAGAAGGATTCACTAGAAGACTTTGATATATACAACTCATTATACAAACTCGTTCCAACTTAAGATTTATCTATTACCTAATTGAAACTCCAAACATATTTGATTGTAGGCCGCAACATCACAATTCACATAATGTTTAACGACTCTTATGTCAAGACTACAAACACAATCTCTAATGTCTTTCTGTGAAGACTTATTCAACTAAACTTTGAAACTCAACTCTCAAGTATATGTGTAAGTGATTTTGTGTGAAGAATTTTACATCATATATTTATACCAAATGTATTATATCCCACTTGGGTTTGCTCTCATTCTAGCTAATTTTTTCATGTAGGATTTTCGTACTTTGAATAATCTTCTAAAGCTTATATTTAATCTTCAATATATGTATATATAGCTTTCAATAATGATATATACGTTAGACGCAATAACATGATTGTTTGGAAAGGTTGTGTACGGGTTCTCACATTACAACGGTCAAATTCGTGTTTCTGTCCATTTTCTGAAACTGAGTTATTATCAGATCGAGCTGATTAAACTATGCTGATCTGATGGTCTGAACTGGCCTATTATGAGCTTGAGTTGTTGGTTTGATCTGAGCTGTTCCAAGTGAGTTGTTGCCAAGCCAGTACAAGTCGAGCTGTTGGCTTTGCTTTGTTATATTTCTTGATTCGTTGATTTTTGGATAAAGTGATGAACATAAAAATTGTATATTTTTTCTTAATTTATATGGAATCAATAATCACTCAATTATAAGTTAATTCGTATGAGAAAAATATGTCTAATAGATTAATATGTTAGTAACCTAGAACTTGTTTTTTATTTTGTGGAAAACCAACAATTTCATCGTAGTTTATTAGCTATTCTGATCCAATTCAAACTTTAACTTATGAAGATTATTTGTAGATTGTTCTCGTAGCTTTGTAATGCGTATTGAATCGTTCTTGTTGAATAAATAAGCTGAGAGATATGAACAAAATATCATAACTTCTTCATTCTAGTTTATTGATGTTTATGTTTCCATCATTGTATCAACAAGTTGTAGGATATCATCAAACATTGTAGCTCGCCGAATTTTCAGTATGGTCGATTTCGAGTTTCAGTTTCTAACTTGAGACAGCAATTTCACACTTGAATAAATATATTAGAAACATAATAAAATTTTCATTATAATAAAAAAAACAAGATTGCTTGTCTTTCTCATCCCAACATAAATAACACAACTTCAAAATCAATCTATGTTGCTTTACGTTTTAGGTTTTGTATCACTCTAAATCAAATAACAATAATTTCATTTTTTCCTTCAAAGGTGTTGGATAGTCATGTCTTAAAATATTAAAAATTTCAATGAATAAATAATTATTTAAAATCAGATAATAAAAGTTCATCTTATCATGTCTAAAAGGTGATAAAGATGAACACGTATCTATATAAAAAATCTAAAATATAAAATAAATATTTTACTTGTATAATTTCTATTTTTAAGAAATGACATTCACTTCGATGTCATAATACAATTATTCATGATACGAACTTTGATTTACAATAATTTTTAAAACGAAACGAGAGGGAAAAAAAAGGAAGAAATAAAGATAATTATTAATCAATAAATAACTATATTTTTATTTTTTGAAATACATCATATTCTCAACATTTTCATAGAATAAATGATATTTAAAAAAAATCAAATGATAACTCAATATTTCATTCTAACATATAATTACTCAATAATAATAATGGATAATCATTATATATACATTTCTATTTGAATGAAAAAAGAAAAACTCTGATTTGAAATTTTAAAAAAAATTAAAACATAGAAAAATCATAAAATTCATATATAATTTCTTTAAATAATATCAACTTATCAGTTAACCCAATGATATTTGAAAATAAATTAAACAATTTTAAACACTTGGTTTTTAAAAAAAGTTACTCGCAGACCAGTGAGACACGCTAAACAGGCCGATTCGGGGCGGGCTCATTGACAGGACAATGGGACTTATTTATGGGCTGAAAGATGAGCTGTTAAATATATATGAACAAATATGTCAATCAACACATATAGTAAATTGACTATAAATATTATTCAGTTTCAAATTACGATTTTAGGTGGAAATTGAAATTAGATATGTATTCGTATCTAATTAAATTCAATTTGAAATAATTAGACTGTTAGATTTCAATAGGTTTATTAACTCATTGAATCATTTAATAAATAATTTGGGTGTTTCAATGTGATCGTCGATAATTTAATATTTAATTAAATTTTAACACGTATCAATATAGTAGAGTTTGGTATGTATGTCTTAATTCTTTATTTGAAGTTGAATCCATCATTGAATTCACAGTTTTTTAATTGTAATTATTTTATTTAATTAATTTAAATTAATAATTCATATCTCATAATTTTATTTATTTTGTCTAACTTAAATTAAGCGATATTACTATCTGTACTCGACGACTTTTAGAACATTAAGGCATAGTTTGGTACACATGATAAGATAAACATGTGATATATAATATAAGGATAAGTTAAGAATAAATAAAATGTAGGATATTATATTTAATGTTTGGTATGATTTTAATAAGAGTGATTAAATTTATATATTAGATTGTAATGACAAATTTAACCTTATCATAATAAATTTTATAATTTCAAAGTTGTTGCTTGAGTTCATATTTTTTATTTGTTCATGTGCCGATAGTACTTGCATGATTTATTTATTTTTACCTAATTTTATATATTATATAATATGATAATTGAGCCCTTGATTTTGTGAGTCAAGTCAAATATCAATTTGTAAGGATAACTGAGTGATAATAATAATTTTATTGAGATTTATAAAAATTATTTATATAATTATCTCGAAATCATTTATATATTATCATATTATATAATATATAAAAATAAATAAAATATTTATTTGATTTTAATTTCTACCTACTAGCATATATTTATAAAAAATCATTTATAAATTGAGGGTAATTAAGTCATTTGTAGTGTATTTTATCATTTGATTAAAATTATCATACCTTCTATTAAGGATATTTTATCCTTCTAAAAAATTATTTATCAAGGGCTCATGATATTATCATGAGCTTTTTAAAAAGGTACCAAACATGGGATAAGGAGGATTATTTATCAATCCCTTTCTTATCCTATGTACCAAACTATGCCTAAGATATCATTTGATTCCGTTGACTATCGTTTTTAGTCACATTCGGCTCATGGGATTACAAATATATAGTTTTCTTCGAAGATTAGTATTTTAAATAATATTAAATGTGATTTTATTTTATATTTCTCCATCGCAAAAGATTTTCTTTCTCATATAATAATAGAATATTGCATCTCACAATTAGGTGGAATTAAATAATTAGTTAAAGTGAGGATATCCATTATTACGTATCCGTCTATAGTCAACCCTATTTAAATGCCAATAAAACAAGAAACTGACACCAATTATATTGCTATTTCCTAATAACGATAAAGTAATTTTTTCTTCTATAAATATTAAGTGAGTTTATTTTGTATGTCGCCATGTCGGTGTTATTAAAAGAGTATGTATTTTATGAGAGGTTTCAAGAATTTTATCTGTGAGACGGATCAATATTATCGATATTCACAATAAAATGTAATACTCTTAGGGTGTGTTTGGTTGAGTAGATTAAATAATGATAGATTAATAGTCAAATATTTATCGTTAAAATTTTAAGTTGTTTTAATAATCATTTTGACTCGATTTAATATCCAATTTTATGGATAACTATTTGATTAATAAAATTTGATATTAAACCAGGGTCAAAATGATTATTAAAACATCTTAAAATTTTAACGATAAATATTTGACTATTAATCTATCTTATTTAATCCACTTAACCAAATACACCTTTAGTATAAAAAATAATATTTTTTCATGAAAGAACTAAATAAGATATTCATCTCATAAAATACGACACGTGAGATCGTCTCGCATAAATTTTGTCTTATTAAAATAAATAACCTTAGAAAAAACATAAATGGATTAATCCTCTCTATTTATGTCCACATTTTTCTAACTCGGCTGCAAAGCTTCTTCCTGTCTTAGTTCAGTCTCCCTCGCAGAAACAAACACGAAAGAGAGGATTACACATAGAAACCTCGATGGATGCAAAGGCGGTTGTCCATGATGTTCCACCGTACCTAAAAGTATACAAAGATGGAACCGTCGAAAGGCTTCTAGGAGTAGAAACTGTCCCACCAACACTAGATTCCGACACCGGAGTCTCCTCCAAGGATGTCCTAATCATACCGGAACGCGGCGTATCAGCCAGGCTCTACCGCCCCAATCCCTCGGCCAACCACCACAAGAAACACCCTTTAGTCGTCTACTTCCACGGTGGAGCTTTCTGCATATCATCTCCTGCCGATCCCAAGTACCACGACATGCTGAGCAAGCTAGTTAAAGAGGCTCAAATCGTCCTCATTTCAGTTGATTACCGAAGAGCCCCTGAAAGCCCACTTCCTACGGCGTACGAGGACTCGTGGGCAGCGCTTCAATGGGTTGCTTCACACATCGAAAATGGTAGCGAAATTTGGTTGAAAGAGTTTGCTGATTTCGACAAAGTGTACTTAGCAGGAGACAGTGCAGGCGCTAACATTTCGCATCACTTGGCGATCAAGGCAGGGTCACAATCACAAAATCACAGCTTAGGAAAACTCAAGTTTGTCGGGATCTTAATGGTGCACCCATATTTCTGGGGAAAGGATCCGATCGGAGTGGAAGCGGAGAATCCGATGTTCAAATCGGTGGTGGACAAGTGGTGGGAATTCGTCTGCCCGTCGGATCTCGGCTGCGATGATCCGTGGATCAACCCGTTCGTGATCGGGGCTCCGAGTCTTGAGGGATTGGCTTGTAGCAAGATTCTTGTTTGCGTTGCAGGGAATGATATTTTGAGGGAAAGAGGAAGATTGTACTACGAATCATTGGTGAAGAGTGAATGGAAAGGGCAAGCTCAGTTTCTTGAAACAGAAGGCGAGGATCATGTCTTTCATATCATTGATTCTGATTCGAAGAAAGCTATGGAACTTATCAAGAAATGTGCTGAATTCTTGAACAAGGATTAACGTGGAATTCGAGTCAAGATGATACAGAAAACAAAAGATTACCAGAAAAAAGAAAATAAAAGTTTGGAACTTGTGGTCCAGCAAGTTCAGTTATGTTCCATTGTTTTTGTGTCCTATCTGTAATTGTTGAAGCTCATTCTTGTATTTCGACTACTTCACTATTGAAAAAATCGTCTTTATTTTTTTTTTACTGCAATCATTTATAGAATAATCAATCTCTTAGCAACTCAGGTTCATACACGTTTTAGTCCATAAATATATTTTGGAGTTTTCCTGATTTAGTCTTTTTTTCTTATAGCAAGATGTATCCCAATTTAATCCAATGAAATAGGACGGCCTAATTAATTAATTTGAGAAAATGAGAACAGTTTTGAAAAAGATCAACATTTTCTCAACTAAAAAATAATAATGGCGATCATTCCAAATCCTCATATTTTAATGGGCAATAATTGTGCACGCCTGCCAACTATGGCAAAGCAATTGTAGGCCAACAAGGCTTTATTAAGTAATGACAAAAACAATGAAAACCAGAAGACTAAATTACACGTCTTTCTGGTAAAGTGAGAGGCCGTGCCATGCGACCCCAACGATTAACGAAGGCGCCGAAAAGAAATTTGTGAGAGAATTAATTTTTTAATATTTAAGAAATTGGACGTCCTACGTGGACTGTGATATTCGACATGCACTTGATCCATTGTTTCAGTGATTTATATGCATCCAAAGTTTTCTGAAGCAATTCTGACATCAAATATGAGCGTTGGTTTAAAAAATAACACAAATACGAGTTCTTGTCGATTTCACATAAGATGGAAGGGGGGAAATCGTAAACAAGTAAAGCTTAAAATCAAGACTTAAAAACAGCTGAGCTCTCACAGGATACAAAAGAGCTGATCAAGTATAGGAGACAGAGAGCAAAGAACAGTTCGATAATCCACATTTCTCCTAATCTCACAACTCCGAAATCTAGAACACAACAGTGTCGAGCATCGTCCCCAACGTCTGAACAATATTTGAAGACATCAGGTTTGAGACATGTTCCTCGAGATGTTTCTTTGCGTCCTGTCTTCCTACATTAGCAATGGCTAGTTTTTCAGGAGGCAACTCATCTTCTTCCTGAACCGCTTTGTTATATTTGATCGCTAGATTCAGCATCTCCTGTACAATTAGAAACAAAAAAATTGGTGAGTTAGTACAGGAGAGAGGAGTCATATAAGGGTGAAATGTCATGCTAAAACACCTATACCTGGCAGCATTTGATACACTGAAAATCATAATCAACTGTAACTCTCAACTGTTGATTTCGCCAATATGTCGAGAAAGAATCGACACTACCGGATTAGTTCTACCACCAAAACCTCGTAATTTTTATTGCAAGGGAACCAAAACATTATACTTTATTATTTCATGTCCTAACATGACAAAATCACACCAGTACGACAACTGCCTACACATGGTGATAGTATCGACTGATTTCGGTATTCTACTAAAGAAATTATTATGTTCATATTTCCTGTAAAAGCCAGCCTGAAAGTATGACATATTAGTCCGTCAAATCTGATGACTGAACTTAAGGAGTGTTTGCAACCACTGAAACAAATGATCCTTCACTTTTCACTTAAAAAAAGAAAACATTTTTTTGTGTTTCTTAAAGATCTCAAATTTCACTTCAGCTTAATTTCTTTCAAATCCAGAAGTTGGTCCCATGCTGCGTATGATTCTTCAAAAGTGATTATGATATTTTGATAAATAAATAGAAGTTATTTTGGACATTTACCACATTATTTTTGTCTGATCTAAAATTACTCTTTACATTCATTTACATTTTACAATATACAATCAAATCCTATCTCCAATAACAGTTTTTTTGGTATTTTATTAAAAAAACTAGTATTAGAATAACTTATTTACAACTCAACTTTTAAAAAATCTTCAGCTTTTCATTTTAGTTTCAAACATCGATCAACTCTGATTTTGCCCACTTCTTCACGCTCTATAAATTTGACAACTTCTATAAAAGCATAATATTTTGCAAAAACTCCCTTAAAGCCTTGATCAAAGAACCGCTATATTAGTAAAAATACTTGATTCATGGTTATCCGCTGCTTGTTAAAAAAAGAAAGAAAAGATAATGAAGATATCGAATGTACTTGGACTGTTTGCTCATTCGTTTTGGAGTGAGCATCAAACCGCTGAAGGGTCAATCCATCTGTCCATTTCTTCTTGTGAAGATTCAATAGCATCTTTTCCTCCAATTCGTTCTTTCTATAATTTATGGCTATGGAGTAATAATGCCTGTTCAAACCGTGAATCAGAGCCTGCAATAAAATCAAATCATTAGAAACAGAGAGAACACACTGAAATAAAATAAACCAAAGGCTTTCTCCATTACTTGGATAGATGGTTTATTAAGATGGCCCAAATTGGAAGTTGTCTGTCGCGGCTCTTGACCCAGCATCATGGTTTGGGGATTAATCAGTCGAAAGGCATCTATTACCACCTTCCCTTTCACACTCTGAATTGGATCCACCACCACTGCAACTGCCCTTTGATTTAAAGCTTCAAAACTCTAAGTGATACCACAGGAAAAGGAAAATTTTGAATGCTCAAAGATAAGCGATTTAAATGAAAAATTGGCTCAATTAGTCGTTGTACATAAGCAAGGAAACTTTTTATACCGTGTGTCATAAATACTATAACAAAAAATACCGACGGCAAAAAGTCATACAGCAAAATCTAATGTCCCATCATACACGGATGGCGCCAGAGCACAATCAGCACAATGCAAGAATGACAAAAGGTACAAATAAAGGGCAGGAATGCTTAAATGAATATCCAACATGGCAACATCTTTAGAAAAGATAATCACAATCAGCATGTGCATATGACTAAATAGCATCATTCGCCGCCAAACTCCAAATGACTGGTCCATGACGCAACAATAAAAAGAAGAGCATGCACCTGCTGTGTGTTAATATCAACACCAGAAAGCCAACACCCAAAACCAGGATGCGAATGGTACCAACCCACCACCATCTCAGGTCTGCGAGAAAGAAAAAGTTAATATCCAAATACACTCATCATGAAAAAAAAATGCACAATGCAAAATCTAAATGAATCTTCTAAAAGCAATCCAGAAACTTTTATATTGAACAAAAAGAAGTGATATATGATACATTCTTCCAGAATGTTATATGAAATGTAAGTCAAAGTCAATAATTTGAAATAATAAATTCATCAAAACAAAACAAAGTTAAACACCTGTATCCATTCATATAAATCAGTTTTATTGGCAATAAATCCTTCATTTAGGTCAATATAAAATCCAAACAGAACATTGACATTGGAAAATGAGCATAGCATATCAAACTTTGGTGCCTAGAATGATATCATGCCAATGAACCCGTACGCAATCAAGGAAATGCTTCACTGGTGGAACCAAAAAACCAAAAACACGCCATCAATCATTGACAGTTGGCACATTCACCAGGAAGTAGGAAGTAGTCTTGTCAAGAAAATGCTAAACACCTATTACTAGAAAGTATTGGGATTACAATTTGATGAATGTCTTCGGGTTGACTTATAGCACTCTAATATATAAATAAAAATTTCAATTTTGCTCATAAAAGTTGACTTCAGCTAAAAAGCATTTGAAACAATCATATTATTTCACACCTATTGAATTCGATGTTACGCAAGAAAATATATGGTTCCTATTTGAAAAACTAAAATGATAGAATTCTTAATCGTACAAGATTTCTCTATGTTGGGTTCAAGCTAAGCCACTATGATGATATTTTAATCATGCAGCTCCAAGGAGGTAGTACAACGGCATCTATATTCAAGTAAAAGTGGCTGCATGCCCACAGGTAAGCAAATAGATCATTTCCAAAGAAAGAACTGAACAGGATTGCTGATGTGAACAAGAGGTAGAAATTAGCTGTAAAGAAAACCACATTTGAGTTCCTATTTCATTCTGAAGTAAGAACAGACTATTGTTGCTGATTGATCAATCCTATTCACAAATTTTCCCATTTCATCTTCCTGCTTCAGTGACCTGGGATCCAATCATATTTGTGAACCAAATTGCTGATTACTTGATAACTTATTGTACACAATTTTCTTCCCATTCACCCGACCCAAAAAAAATAGTTTTCTCCCATTTCTAAAACAACCAAGGCTCCTTCCAATTGCAAAAATAGAGCAATGCTCAAACATAACAGACAGCGAAAAGTTTGTGATAGCTTTATTTTGTTAACCTTCCAGTTTGCTTGAGCATGTCCAGCATATTAGTCTGAAACACATGATCCACAGCTTCGACGCTAACCCCAGTTCCACTTTGGGGCATTGCAAAAACGTCAACAACACGCACCGTATACTCATCCACAAACTCACCCAGCATCAGCCCCATCACCTCCATCGGCACCCCTGCCCTACCTACAATCAAGAAAAACAAAACCTAAAAACCCAGATAGCATCAATACACATAAAATCTTGAATGATAACGGTAGAAATAATAATTATACATAATAAAACAGCAAGATTTACCCTACTTGTCCATTCCGCCGGCGGAAAACGCATAATCAATACTTACTCGTGATATAATTTACTCAAAAAACATAAGTAAAACCTCAGATCTACCGTGTTTGAGCATTTTGAGAAGCGCCAGCGATGAGATGTAGACTTGTTCGGATGAATCAAGAGTTGGTGAGTCCGGCGGCGGATGACCGAGGGCTCCGCCGGCGCCGGCGAACATTCTTTGAAGTCTCTCCATTCCCGACATCTCGTTAGTCTTGAATCTTGAGTTTTCCCCTTCTCTTTTTTCTTTAGGCCTGCTGAATTAAAAGCAAGCAAGGGCCTTAAATTTTTAACCGAATTTCACTTTAGCTTTTTTATTTTTAATTTTTGATGAATTGTATTATTTTTATTTAAAAGTGTGTTTAATTTTGAATATGTTGAAATAATATATTTTAATATGGAAAAAGTAATAGTTGAATATTTGAATGTTGAAAATAAGAGTTGTAAAGTTAGAAATTTGTGTGTGATGATGTAGGTAATGATGTATTTTATTTTTGGATTATGTGTAATGAAACTCTATAAATAGATCTCTCATTTGTGAAGAAAATCACAATTGAGTAGAGAGAAAAATATTATAAAGTATGTAGTTTGGTAAATTTTGAGAGTTTGAGATTTTTACTTTTTTACCATAAATTTTTACTTTTTGACAACACGTTATCAGCACGAAGCTCTAAAAGTCCTACATACTATTCCAAGCTCCAAACAGAAGAAAAAAGTAACAAAAGTAATAATATTTATTTTACTGTTATTTATTTATTGTGTATTTATTTAATATACAATATAATGTTATTATTAGAAATAATAAAAATAAATTTTTCATAAACTTGTTATAAATCCTATGAGGATGTTAAGACGACATCTCACACTCCCGGTAAGGGATACGACAAGTATAAAAGCCTATACGGTTTTTAAACAAAAAGTAATAATATTTATTTTACTGTTATTTATTTATTGTGTATTTATTTAATATACATTATAATGTTATTATTAGAAATAATAAAAATAAATTTTTCATAAACTTGTTATAAATCCTGGGAGGATGTTAAGACGACATCCCACACTCCCGGTAAGGGATACGACAAGTATAAAAGCCTATAAGGTTTTTAAAAAAATAAATTATGACACTCATTATAATATTATGATATGATATACATAATTATTTAAACATGTCTAATATTATATACATCATATTATTACCATAAAATTATACAAATACATACATTTATTTTTTGTACACCAACGGTCATAAACGGTAACAAACGGCTAGTTTTTGCCCTATAAATATCATCTCACAAACACATTCAATCACTCCAACTTTCTATTCTTCTCTAAAAATTATTCATCATCAAATTTTTCGAAGAAAAAAGAAGATGGCTTTCTCAAGGATATTTTTAATTATTTTGGTTATCATACTCACGAGTCTTGTATTTATCGGAGAATATCCTCCTCGTGCGTTTTCTTTATTTTTACAAATACTTGTACTTGTTGTTTATCCGTTACTTTGTATTGCAATATTTATTAACTAATAAAATGCATCGTAATTTTTTTAATACCACCATGTCAAATTTAACAAAGCTCGAATTTATTGCGCTCGACATCACGGGAAAGAATTATATGCCATGGACTCTAGATGTAGAAATGCATCTTGAGTCATTGGGTCTAAGCGAGACCATTAAAAAAAATGGCATATGCACGTCACAAGAAAAGGCAAGAGCCATGATATTTTTGCGTCGACATCTCCACGATGGATTGAAATGTGAATATCTGACTGAAAAAAATCCCATGGCTTTGTGGAAGGGATTAAAAGAAAGATTTGAACATATAAGGGAAGTTATACTTCCGACCGTCCGGGATGAATGGAACACACTGAGATTCCAAGATTTTAAAAAAGTCAGTGATTACAATTCGGCGATGTATAGAATAATCTCGCAATTAAAATTTTGTGGACATGAGGTCACAGAATCTGAGATGCTTGAAAAAACATTTTCCACATTTCATGCATCAAATATTACTCTACAGCAACAATATAGAGTACGTGGATTTGCGAGATATTCTGAACTCATTGCCTGTCTTCTTGTGGCGGAAAAGAACAACGAGCTATTAATGAGAAATCATCAGTCCCGACCCACTGGATCAACAGCATTTACAGAAGTAAATGCTGTAAGTAAAAATGAATTTATACCTGGAAACCAAAATCAATTTCAAAGACAAGGTTTTGGTCGAGGTCGAGGTCGAGGTCACGTGGAATTGGTCGTGGTCATGGACGCGGCCGTGGTTTTGAAAATAATAGAGATAGTTATTTTTATAACTCATCTCAAAAGAGCGTCCCAAACCATCCACAGAAAAGACATCATGAGAATACAAGTGTTAATGAGAATCACTCAAAAAGATATGAAAGTTCTTGTTACAGATGTGGTACTCCAGGACATTGGTCCAAAGTTTGTCGAGCCCCTGAGCACCTTTGTAAACTTTATAAAGAATCATTAAAGGAGAAAGAAAAGGAGACCAACTTCACTGAACGCAGTGACCATTTGAGTGATTCAACTCATCTTGATGCTGGTGATTTTATGAATGATTTCTCTGGAAATGATCAACATGTTGGTGGGATAGAAATGAACAATTTTGATGTTGCAGATTTTCTCAATGATTTTTCTGAAAATAAACAATATAGTGGTAGAATATAAATGTACAATAATTTGTTTTTCATGTATTCATATAATAATGTTTTATTGTACAATTATGATATGTGTTATATTTATATATGTATTGTCAGTAATTTTATTTCATTGCATATTTTTTTTGAAGTACAAATATGGAAAATGCTATGAGCAAAGCTGAAGTTTGCATACCCGATAGTAGTACAACGCACACTATCCTCCGAGATAAAAGATATTTCTTGGAACTAAAACCAACAAAAACAACGGTGAACACAATATTAGGTCCTGTAGACTTGATTAAAGGATGTGGTAAAGCACAATTTTTGTTACCTAATGGTACAAAATTTTTGATCAATGATGCTTTATATTCACCACAATCGAAAAGAAATTTGTTGAGTTTTAATGATATATATTCCCATGGGTATGATACTCAAACAATGAATGAAGGGAATGAGAAATATATGTGTCTTATCACATATAAATCATGAAAGAAATATGTGATTGAAAAACTATCAATGCTCCCTACTGGATTGCATTATACACATATAAGTCCCATTGAATCAAACATGGTAGTTGATAATTCCTCGATATTAACCAACTGGCATGATCGATTGGGACATCCTGGTTCAACAATGATGCGAAGAATTATAGAAAATACACATGGTCATCCACTGAAAGACCAGAAGATCTTTCAGAATAATAAGTTTCAATGTAAAGCATGTTCTCTTGGAAAACTTATTATAAGACCATCACCGGCCAAAATCCAAACTGAATCACCAATGTTTCTTGAACGTATTCATGGTGATATTTGTGGACCAATCCATCCACCATGTGGACCATTCAGATATTTTATGGTATTGATTGATGCCTCCAGCAGATGGTCACATGTATGTTTATTGTCAACTCGAAATGTTGCATTTGCAAGATTACTTGCTCAAATAATAAAATTGAGGAATCAGTTTCCCGATTATACAATCAAGAGAATTAGACTTGATAATGCTGGTGAATTTACTTCCCAGACTTTCAATGATTATTGTATGTCTATGGGAATCATTGTTGAGCATCATGTTGCTCATGTACATACACAGAATGGATTGGCTGAATCATTGATTAAACGTCTGCAAATGATTGCTAGACCAATGATTATGAAAACAAAGCTCCCTATTTCTATATGGGGACATGCAATTTTACACGCTGCTTCATTAATTCGCATCAGACCAAGTGCATATCATAAATACTCCCCATTGCAGCTTGCATTTGGTAAAGAACCAGACATTTCTCATCTGAGAATTTTTGGATGTATGGTGTATGTGCCTATTGCACCACCACAACGAAAGAAAATGGGACCTCAAAGAAAGGTTGGAATTTATATCGGTTATGATAGTCCATCAATCATTCGATATCTTGAACCTCAGACAGGCGACGTGTTTACAACACGTTTTGCTGATTGTCATTTTAATGAGGAAATCTTCCCAACGTTAGGGAGAGAACAGAAACATACCGACAAAGAAATTATATGGTATGTATCATCATTGTTACATCTGGATCCAAGAACAAAACAATGTGAAAAAGATGTACAACAAATTGTACACTTGCAAAGAATAGCAAATCAAATACCAGATGTATTTGCAGACACAAAAGGGGTAACTAAATCATATATACATGCTGCAAATGCCCCTGCTCGAATTGAAATTCCAAAAAAATAAATGGAAGATACTCATGATGTCATTAAACGCTTGAAGCGTGGAAGGCCAGTCGGTTCCAAGGATAAAAATCCTCGAAAAAGAAAATTCATAGAGAAACACGATGATCACAAAATAAAGAATGGTGTTCCTGAAGAAACACATGATGATCACAAAATAGAGAATGGTGTTCCTGAAGAAACACATGATGATGAAAATGTTCTGTCAGAACCACAAACTGACGAGAATCATGAAATCTCTATCAATTACATTAATACTGGAAAAATATGGAGCCGAAAAGATATAGATGAAATTGATGATATATTTTCTTATAATGTGGCAATCGACATCATAAATGATAACGAAGATCATGAACCAAAATCTTTTGGTGAATGTAAAAATCGGCAGGATTGGATAAAATGGAAAGATGCCATCCAGGTTGAATTAGATTCGCTAAATAAACGTAATGTTTTTGGACCTATAGTCCTTACACCTGAAGGTGTAAAACCTGTTGGATACAAATGAGTTTTTATTCGAAAGCGAAATGAGAAAAATGAAATAGTAAGATATAAAGCTCGACTTGCTGCACAAGGTTTTTCTCAAAGGCCTGGAATTGATTATGAAGAAACGTATTCTCCTGTGATGGATGCAATTACGTTTCGGTATTTGATTAGCTTGGTGGTATCTGAAAATTTAGAAATGCGTCTTATGGATGTTGTTACAGCTTACTTATATGGATCACTTGATAGTAATATATATATGAAAATCCCTGAAGGATTTAAGATGCCTGAAGCACAAAGTTCAAAACCCAGGGAATGTTATTCTGTGAAATTACAAAGATCATTATATGAGTTAAAGCAATCAGGTCGAATGTGGTATAATCGACTAAGTGATCACTTGATGAAAAAGGGATATGTAAATAATTCAATATGCCCTTGTGTTTTCATTAAGAAAACAACATCCGGATGCGTAATTATGGCTGTATATGTTGATGATTTAAACATCATTGGAACGAATATGGAAATTCAAGAAGTTGTGTCATACTTGAAGGAAGAATTTGAAATGAAGGATCTTGGAAAAACAAAGTATTGTCTGGGTTTACAAATTGAACAAAAAAAATGTGGAATGTTTGTTCACAAGACAAATTATACAGAAAAGATCCTTAAACGTTTTAATATGGATAAAGCAAATCCTTTAAGTACTCCAATGGTTGTTAGATCATTAAACATAGAAAAGGATCCATTCCGTCCATGTGAAGATGATGAAGATATTCTTGGTCCAGAAGTACCATATCTAAGTGCCATCGGTGCCCTTATGTACCTTACAAATTGTACAAGACCTGATATATCTTTTGCCGTGAATCTGTTGGCAAGATTTAGCTCATATCCAACAAAGAGACACTGGAACGGAATTAAACATATATTCCGTTATCTACGAGGAACGACAAAATTGGGACTTTTGTATTCAAAAGATGCTAATCCAAGTATAATTGGTTATGCTGATGCTGGATACTTATCTGATCCACACAAGGCACGTTCCCAAACTGGATATGTATTTACTCGTGGAGGCACTGCAATATCTTGGCGTTTACAGAAACAAACGCTCGTAACAACTTCATCAATTCATGCCGAGATTATTGCACTACATGAAGCAAGTCGTGAATATGTGTGGTTAAAATCAATGACCCAACATATCCAAATTTCATGTGGATTATCATTCGATGAGAAGCCTGTGATACTATATGAAGATAATAATGCATGTGTTGCTCAAATGAAAGAAGGATACATAAAAAGCGACAGAACTAAACATATTCCTCCTAAGTTCTTCGCATTCACCAAGGAGCTTGAGAAGAATAAATGTATTGATGTTCGTGACATTCAATCAAGTGAAAACTCATCAGATCTCTTCACAAAGGCACTACCTACGTCAATATTCAGAAAGCACATATATAATATTGGGATGCGCAATCTACGAAATTTGTGAAGAGTTGTTCGTTTCAACATGAGGGGGAGTTTACGTGACTGCACTCTTTTTCCTTTACTATGGTTTTTATCCCAATGGGCTTTTCCTAGTAAGGTTTTTAACGAGGCAGTATAAAACACGTAATGAAGACATCATCGTATCATGATCATCATCACAAGGGGGAGTGTTGAAAATAATATATTTGAATATTGAAAAAGTAATAGTTGAATATTTGAATGTTGAAAATAAGAGTTGTAAAGTTAGAAATTTGTGTGTGATGATGTAGGTAATGATGTATTTTATTTTTTGGATTATGTGTAATGAAACTCTATAAATAGATCTCTCATTTGTGAAGAAAATCACAATTGAGTAGAGAGAAAAATATTATAAAGTGTGTTGGTTGGTAAATTTTGAGAGTTTGAGATTTTTATTTTTTACCATAAATTTTTACTTTTTCACAACAGATCGAACTAATTGTTTATTTTAAATATAGACTAAGACTATTAAACTTTTCTTTCCATTTTTTGAACAGAACAAATTTATTTCTATTATTTCCATTATCGAAGCTCGACCATGCAATGACCAAATTATTTTCAGGAAGAATTGGTAATTTTAATTATTTGATTTATATTATATTCTTGACGATGCTCAGATAGATTGTGGGGACCCGGACGCTAATCAAGTTCTTAATCATAATTGGGACTAATAATCAATTAAAACAGGGTCTAAATTTTTTTTTTTTAAAATGCGGAACGTAGTGAAATCAAACCATATATACATATCAGTATATATATAAAATACAAATCCTGTATCACAAACATTTATTCAAACTAGGGTTTAAACTAAAGTCAAGTGTTTAACCCTACTTCTAGTCCAAGTCCGGTGCCACCACTCTAATCACGATCTAGCTCTTCATCTCCTCGACCCTGAACCTGTCCCACCTGTTGTCAAGTACACATACAGACAAGACAACAGCCGGATATACCGGTGAGAATATAATCCCCAGTATAAATCAATGAAACATGCAATCATATAAACAATATAAAGCATGTAATCAGGTAACATGAATATGTATCATACTCCGAAACATAAACAAAAATCTACAATACTCGTAGCTACATCGTTTAAGACTAGACTCAATCCTAGTCTAGGGATCCCGGTTTCCAGATGTGGTATTCCTATATCGAATTCCGTAAAGGAGGGAACCATAATATTTATTACTCGATATAACCAGTGCCCCGGTATTCCTATATCGAATTCCGTAATAGAAGAATTCCAACCCCTTTACTCGATATAACCAAATATGGTGTTCCTATATCGAATTCCGTAATGAATTCCATTACTCGATATAACCATACATCCAGTGTCCTGACCTATCCGTCATGGACTGTAGCTCTATCGCTAGCATCCTATCTTGTGACATCGTGCAATGTGCCGTGGCGATACCACCACTATCCGGCACGGTGTGTCACAAGACAGTTCGACTAATACCTGTTGTCTAAATATCAAGAGAACAAGTATATTAATCAAATAAATGCAAATATCAATGCAATAAATAAAGTATGTGATTTAGGGAAACCCAAGTCCAAGCCGACTCAAGTCCATCTCCCAATACCACATTGACTTATACCTTTCCTTGCAGTCTCGGTTTCCCGCTTAGTTGAAGTCCTGAATTCACAGTCTGTCTGGTAATGACAATATGAATAATCTTATGTCAATATACCACTCGAATCAATAACAATCTGATAATTCTTGATTTAATTCAAAATCAACGGCATAACGGTACCATTCCAATATCCCCGTCTATACCAATTCACCAGATAATAGTTACAATCTATAACCTATATCCAGTACAATCCCTACTCAATCCATACTCCAAATCTGTCCGGTATCAACTGATTATTATCAGAAAATCATAACAATTCCGTAATCAGTCTATTTCTTAATATGACTTCGATTCTACGATGTCTAACATGTCAAGCACATCATATATGAGTTCCATTCAATTCTGACAATATCATAATTTCAAGACATGTCAAAACGTAGCAAAACTTACGTCCAGTTGTAGCCTACGTCGCTAGGAACTCGGTACCGAAGTCGGATTCAAAATCAGACGGACGGATTTTGCACAACCACAATTCTAGTGAATGAAGAACTTGAGAATTGTTAAGGGGAATTTCGGTTTCTGTCTCGGGAAGGTGGAGGAAAGAAATCTGAATTTTATATATATATCACATGCAACCTTCGTACGTGGCAATCTCCCAAATTTTGCCAATTTTCTCAAAATTTACGAAAATGCCATTGTCTCCATAATTACGAAAATGCCATTTTCCTCCAATAATTACGAAAATGCCATTGCCTCCCATAATTACGAAAATGCCATTTTACTCCAATAATTACTAAAATGCCATCCGAAAATTAAAATCAATGATGACATCTTGGGCCTTACAATTCTCCCCCTCTGAGACACGATTTCGTCCTCGAAATCTCAAGCAATCATATCCTATGCAATCATATCAGAACTGAAATAGTAAATTCACATCAGTGGAATAACTCTGGGAATTCCTGTCTCATGTCTGATTCAGTCTCCCAAGTGGCTTCTTCAATACCATGACGAGTCCATTGAACTTTCACAAGAGGAATCATCTTTGTTCTGAGCTGTTTTTTTTTACGATCGATAATCCGAATCGGTTTCTCGACATAACTCAATGTCTCATCCAGCTCAGTCTCGTCTGGTTGAATAACATGGGAATCATCAGGGAGATATTTCCGCAGCATTGATACATGAAAAACATCATGTATCCCAGATAATGAAGGCGGTAATGCTAGTCGATAGGCACGATCTCCTACCTTCTCGAGAATTTCATAAGGACCTACGTATCGTGGAGACAATTTCCCTTTCTTGCCGAATCTGACAACACCTCTGAAAGGAGAAATCTTCAGGAATACTCGGTCTTCTACTTCAAATACCAACGGTCGTCGTCTGAGATTGGCATATTTGGCTTGTCTGTCCTGAGCTGCCTTCATTTTCCTCTGAATCAGCTTTACTTTCTCAGTCATATCTCTGATCATATCCGGTCCAGTCTCAGGAACTTCAGAGATATCATCCCAGTAAAGTGGGGATCTGCATTTCTTTCCGTACAACGCTTCGAATGGAGCCATCTCAATACTAGTCTGATAGCTATTGTTGTACGAAAACTCGCAAAGAGGCAATGCATCTTGCCAATTAGTGCTAAAATCCAGCACTACCGCTCTCAGCATATCTTCCAGGGTCTGGATAGTTCGCTCTGACTGTCCATCGGTCTGTGGATGATATGCGGTGCTCAAATGTAACTTCGTACCAAGAGCTTGCTGCAAACTCTGCCAGAAGTGCGAAGTGAACCGAGGATCACGGTCTGAAACAATCGACTTCGGCACTCCATGCAATCTAATCACTTCTCGGACATAGATATCAGCCATCTGATCATATCGGTACGTCATCTTGTATGGAATAAAACATGCAGATTTGGTCAATCGATCAATCACAACCCAAACTGCATCGTAACCCCGGGAGGATCTCGGCAACTGTGTTACAAAATCCATGGAAATGTGATCCCATTTCCATTCAGGAATGGACAAACTCTGTAACAATCCTCCTGGTTTCTTTCTTTCAGCCTTCACCTGTTGGCAATTCAGACACTTGGCTACAAATTCAGTCACATCAGATTTCATTTGTTTCCACCAATACTGTGTCTTTAAATCATTGTACATTTTCCTACCACCAGGATGAATGCTAAAACGACTGTTGTGCGCTTCTGTCAATATTCGCTGTCTCAATTCTGAAACATTTGGCACAACAATACGATTATTCACATACAAGACATTGTCACGAATCTGATATTCCGATTGATGTCCAGTTCTAACTATCGCAATCGACTTCTGTACATTCTGATCAACTTTCTGAGCTTCTTTAATTTTCAGAAGCAGCTCTGGTTCAGCTCGAACAGCACACAATCTCAGCGGCTGACGATCTGTCTCAAATACTAATCCAGACAGACAGCAATCTTCAATCAAATTCGATACACCCATCGTCGATAAGGATAGTGCACATACCTTTCGACTCAGTGCATCTGCTGCTGCATTGGACTTCCCTGGATAATACTTGATTTCACAATCGAAGTCTTTCAATAAATCCAGCCATCTTCGCTGTCTCATATTCAATTCAGATTGTGAAAACAGATATTTCAAGCTTTTATGATCAGAATATATTTCGAATTTCTCACCGTACAGGTAATGTCGCCATATCTTCAATGCAAAGACTATGGCTGCCAATTCAAGATCATGAATTGGGTAACGAGTCTCATGTGGTTTCAATTGTCTAGAGGCATAGGCAATCACATGCCCTCGCTGCATTAAAACACAACCCAATCCTCGGTGAGATGCATCACAATAAACGACAAAATCACCAGTACCTGAAGGAATCGTCAACACAGGCGCACTGGTTAATCTTTTCTTTAACTCAAGAAAACTGGTCTCACATTCCTCAGACCAATTAAACGGGGCATTCTTCTGAGTTAACTGTGTAATAGGCTTGGCAATACTCGAAAAATCTTGGATAAAACGTCGGTAATACCCTGCCAAACCCATAAAACTGCGAATTTCCGGCACAGATGTAGGTCTCGGCCAAGAAATCACTGCCTCAACCTTACTAGGATCAACTGATATACCGTCTCCCGATATAATGTGACCCAAAAACACAACCTGTTTCAGCCAAAACTCGCATTTTGACAATTTAGCATACAGCTTCTCAGTTCTCAGAATTCTCAATACAGTCCTCAGATGATTAGCATGCTCAATCATATTCTTTGAATAAATCAATATATCATCAATGAATATGATCACAAAATCATCCAAGTATTTCTGAAAGACGCGGTTCATCAATCCCATAAATACCGCTGGTGCATTCGTCAAACCAAAAGGCATGACAATAAACTCATAATGTCCATACCTCGTTCTGAATGCTGTCTTTGAGATATCAGAGTCCCTGACTCTCAGTTGATGGTATCCAGATCTCAAGTCGATCTTGGAATACACAGATGAACCTTGCAACTGATCAAACAAATCATCAATACGAGGCAATGGGTATTTATTCTTTACCGTTGCCTTATTCAGTTGCCTATAGTCGATACAGAGTCTCATCGACCCGTCTTTCTTTCTCACGAACAGTACTGGAGCACCCCAAGGAGATACACTCGGTCTGATATATCCCTTGGCCAGTAAATCCTCCAACTGTTCCTTCAACTCCTTCAACTCGATCGGTGCCATCCTGTAAGGAGCTCTTGAAATCGGAACTGTTCCTGGCATTAATTCTATGCTGAAGTCTATCTCTCGAATCGGAGGCAATCCAGGAATCTCATCTGGAAAGACATCAGCAAACTCACACACCACTGGCAAATCCGCCAATGCTGGGCTCGTTTTCAGTAAGTCAACTGAATATACCAGGAATCCATCCGCTCCCTTCTGCAATAATCGAGTCATATTTATGGCAGATATCAAAGGAATTCTGGCTCGAGAACCCTTACCATAAAATTTCCACTCCTTAGCCATCTCAGGTCTGAATCGAACTATCTTGTGGAAACAATCGACTGTAGCTCGGTACTTGGTCAACATGTCGATGCCGACAATGCAATCAAAATCAGATAAACCAAGAACAATACAGTCTAAATCAATCGTATGCCCATCGTACTGCAGTATACACGATTTCACAGATTTCACCGATATCAAACCTGTTCCTAACGGAGACGTGACAGATACTACAGTAGCTAAGGACTCAACAGGCAATGAATGCATTAAAGCAAATCGCTCAGACATAAAAGTATGTGATGCACCAGTATCAATCAATACGTAAGCAGGATAACCAGAAATAAAACAGTTACCTGCAACTACATCATCAGGTGCATCCTGAGCTTGCTCCTCAGTCAAAGCAAACAATCGGGCCTGCTGTCTAGGAGGCTGGCTCGCGGTCTGGCCCCCTCCTGGCCTCTGCTGTGACAGAGTAAACGGTACTGGCTGAAAAGTATGCACGGCAGATGGTCGCCTACCGGTCTGAGTCGCTGATCCAGATGACTCAGCTGCCTGCGATCCCTGGGCACCCCTCTGGGGACACACTCGAGCAAAGTGTCCTTGCTGTCCACAATTACGACAGCTGCCAGTCACTCCTCGGCACTGATCTGTGGAATGCCTCCCTCCACAAGTACCACAGTAAGGTCCTGTATAGCTCTGGCCCTGACCAGTCTGTCTAGAGCCACTCGAACTGGACGAGCTAGTTCCAGCTTTCTTGAATTTCTTCCCTTTAGCTTTCAAGAAGTCTTTCTTCCCACTTCCACTGCCGATCTCAAGTCGAGGAAATGGTGGAGGCATCTGCGAGCTCGGGGCTGAAGGCACAAACGAAGCCTCTTTCTGCCTCATCAGGCCTGCCTCGGCTCCCTTGGCTCTATTCAGGGCATCGGTGAAATTGTTGGGCCTCCCAGTATTCACCAGCGTAAAAATCTCAGGATTTAGGCCATTTATGAATTGGTCTGCTACGGCCTCATCATGTTCAGCTACGTGGGGAGCAAATCGAAGCAATGTCGAAAACTTAGCCACATAATCTTCAATGTTCAACTGGCCTTGTTTCAGGTTTGCAAACTCGGCTCCCTTGTCCTTCCTATAAGAAACTGGAAAGAACCGCAGATAGAATTCAGTCTTAAATACATTCCAGGTAACGGCCATACCTCGCTGTTCCAATGCCCTTTTTGTCGTGATCCACCAGTGTTTAGCAACGTCATGCAACTGGTGTATTATCAGTTTCGCCCTCTTTTCCTCAGTATACTCCAAAGAGTCAAACAGTGATTCAATGTCGTCCAACCAACTTTCACAATCCACGGAGTTCTCCGTTCCTTTCAAAGTCGGTGGGTGAAATGACTGAAACCGTTTCAGCAATTTCTCCATTGCTGTAGGTGTCACATCCATGGGAGGATTCGAGGTACTCCCCTGTTCTGGCATTCTCCTCGGAGGCATATCTGATAACCAAAAAAGTTAGCAGTTCCAACAATATTCCTGTTTCAAGTCTCCCTGGATCATCTTACAGCTGATCCATTCCAATAATACATAATACCATATCAATAGCAGATAAGTCAGGTAACATGTATTAAAGCAGTAAACATGCTAGCAATCAAAAGCAAGGAAAGAAAATCTCATTCTACCCCGCTCACTAGCTCCTATCTCAATCTCAAGGATCTATCGCTCTGATACCACCTGTTGTGGGGACCCGGACGCTAATCAAGTTCTTAATCATAATTGGGACTAATAATCAATTAAAACAGGGTCTAAATTTTTTTTTTTTAAAATGCGGAACGTAGTGAAATCAAACCATATATACATATCAGTATATATATAAAATACAAATCCTGTATCACAAACATTTATTCAAACTAGGGTTTAAACTAAAGTCAAGTGTTTAACCCTACTTCTAGTCCAAGTCCGGTGCCACCACTCTAATCACGATCTAGCTCTTCATCTCCTCGACCCTGAACCTGTCCCACCTGTTGTCAAGTACACATACAGACAAGACAACAGCCGGATATACCGGTGAGAATATAATCCCCAGTATAAATCAATGAAACATGCAATCATATAAACAATATAAAGCATGTAATCAGGTAACATGAATATGTATCATACTCCGAAACATAAACAAAAATCTACAATACTCGTAGCTACATCGTTTAAGACTAGACTCAATCCTAGTCTAGGGATCCCGGTTTCCAGATGTGGTATTCCTATATCGAATTCCGTAAAGGAGGGAACCATAATATTTATTACTCGATATAACCAGTGCCCCGGTATTCCTATATCGAATTCCGTAATAGAAGAATTCCAACCCCTTTACTCGATATAACCAAATATGGTGTTCCTATATCGAATTCCGTAATGAATTCCATTACTCGATATAACCATACATCCAGTGTCCTGACCTATCCGTCATGGACTGTAGCTCTATCGCTAGCATCCTATCTTGTGACATCGTGCAATGTGCCGTGGCGATACCACCACTATCCGGCACGGTGTGTCACAAGACAGTTCGACTAATACCTGTTGTCTAAATATCAAGAGAACAAGTATATTAATCAAATAAATGCAAATATCAATGCAATAAATAAAGTATGTGATTTAGGGAAACCCAAGTCCAAGCCGACTCAAGTCCATCTCCCAATACCACATTGACTTATACCTTTCCTTGCAGTCTCGGTTTCCCGCTTAGTTGAAGTCCTGAATTCACAGTCTGTCTGGTAATGACAATATGAATAATCTTATGTCAATATACCACTCGAATCAATAACAATCTGATAATTCTTGATTTAATTCAAAATCAACGGCATAACGGTACCATTCCAATATCCCCGTCTATACCAATTCACCAGATAATAGTTACAATCTATAACCTATATCCAGTACAATCCCTACTCAATCCATACTCCAAATCTGTCCGGTATCAACTGATTATTATCAGAAAATCATAACAATTCCGTAATCAGTCTATTTCTTAATCTGACTTCGATTCTACGATGTCTAACATGTCAAGCACATCATATATGAGTTCCATTCAATTCTGACAATATCATAATTTCAAGACATGTCAAAACGTAGCAAAACTTACGTCCAGTTGTAGCCTACGTCGCTAGGAACTCGGTACCGAAGTCGGATTCAAAATCAGACGGACGGATTTTGCACAACCACAATTCTAGTGAATGAAGAACTTGAGAATTGTTAAGGGGAATTTCGGTTTCTGTCTCGGGAAGGTGGAGGAAAGAAATCTGAATTTTATATATATATCACATGCAACCTTCGTACGTGGCAATCTCCCAAATTTTGCCAATTTTCTCAAAATTTACGAAAATGCCATTGTCTCCATAATTACGAAAATGCCATTTTCCTCCAATAATTACGAAAATGCCATTGCCTCCCATAATTACGAAAATGCCATTTTACTCCAATAATTACTAAAATGCCATCCGAAAATTAAAATCAATGATGACATCTTGGGCCTTACATAGATTGTGTGAGTTGGGTGGGTAATCTACTCGGGTAGAGAAATGTACTTTCCCGATAAATATTTTGACATGATAGGATAAGTATAACCTGGTCTGATGGGATGTGCTCAAGTGGTCTGGATTGATGGATGACCCCGGGTAGTCTGCATGCCTTGGTGGAATGACATCGGGTGGTATGGCATGTCCTGGTCTGTTCGGGTGCTCTAACCTAGTCTCCCGAGTGGTATGGCCTTTCCAGGTGGGATGACCCCGGCCGGGTCATTAATTTGTAAATTTCAGCTACGGAGGTAAAAACATATGATTCAACTACTTGATGCTTTTCATATATAATAATAGTACAGGTAAAAAGTAGAGCATGATTATAAGCAATCATAAAATACTGCAAAGAATTGGTTTTTTCTTAAGAAAAACCATAAATTTCTCCTTAAAAAGATTGAAAAACAGCGCTTAAGACACATATTATCTAAAGTAAATATTGTTGCAGGACAGAGCGATTGTCGTTTTATCAAAAACTATAATTGATAATAACAGCACAAACTCAAATATTTTAAACAATACACGCCAAATTTCGATTGTTCTACTTGTCATGAACAATGATTGCACAACAAATATTTATTTCAATAATAACACTCCTTACTGTGAATGAAAATCGAATTCGTGACTTTATCTCTAATATCAATTGTATGACCGAGCACTTGTCATTTTACCAAATGCTATTGATGGTGGAAACCAAATATTTTAAACCATACAACGGCTCAAACTACATGTTTTAATTGTTTTACTCACCAATTAGAACAATTATTGCATACAGTGCATACCATGATGTTAGAGTAGATGCCCTACAAGTCAACTGTTGACTAGGGATTTTATTGACTCAAGTGTAATAAACAATCTTTATTTTAATATAATTCATTATTTCATGGTTTGTTAATTCTTTATCTGTATACCCATGTTATCAAACATAGATAAAGACCTTGATCATACTTTAATACAAATGAATCGTAATTCGATGTTGAAACTCGTTTGTAAATACTGTATGATCTAAATTCGTTCCTAGTCGATTCAGCCGCCTAAAACATGGATAAAGGTCGCTTGAGCTTGAGACTAGCATCTGTGATGTTGTGTACTGCGTTTCTTGGTAAGGGCATGGAGATGTCCAAACATGCAGATGGGTAGTCATATGATGATTATACCGAACAACCCTCCCTCGGACTTTCCAAGTGGTTCTCATACATCGAGAGGATAAGTCCGTGGTTATGATTGTATACCATTAGTCCTTATGACCCGAGACAACTCTGAGGCTCTATATGCTAGGGCTGTGCTTTGACTCGTTTACCGGCTCCAGGAGAGTCATCAGGTGGCGAGGTTGGGTACAGTCGCGACACATATAGGAGCCAGTGCATTGTAGTCGGGGATTCACCGCTCACCTACGGGTGTGGATATCCTATGTGATCTGATGTAATAATAGTGCATGGAATCTCTGGCCAGAGTATGAGATATACGTTGGAGAAGGAGTTCTCCAATAGTACACGCGATGCCACTATTATATGTAACACATAGTTATCGAATTAATATGCAACCCTCGATGAACCAATGGTTGCAGATTCGATCGGGATATATGAGATGAAGGGACCGTACTGTACGTTAATCATAATCGACTGGTTCTTGCAGGCACTATCAGTGATACCTAGGGGATCATGGGGCGATGCTACTAGACGCTCCTACCATGATCCGATGGGTGCAATCAGAAATGAGTTCTGACATTCTTGATCAAGGTGTTGATGAATAGAATGGGGCTAACTAGGGTAAGCCCGAATAAGAATAAATGTTATTCTGAATCACAAGGAGTTGTGAACCCACGGCTAGCTGTATCCCTGAACCATTGAGGGTCACACAAGTACTGGATTGTTTGTTCCCGTAGAGAGAATAAATTCAAGAAGTTGAATTTATATTATATAGTAAATTCAAGGAGTTGAATTTATGATAAATAAATTTTGAGAGAATAAATTCAAGTAGTTGAATTTATAAAATGTGATAATTTAATTTATTAAACTCAAATGTTGGGTTTATTAAATATTAAATTTTGGAGGTGATAAAAATTCAAATAGTTGAATTTATAATTTAAATAATAAATTCAAATGTTGAATTTATACTGTATTTAATTTATTAAGCTCAAAAGTTGAGTTGATTAATTAATAAATTAAATATGGTGGGTATTATGTTTAATGGGCTTGTAGGAGTACAAGTCCAATATAATAAATAATTAAAGTTTTAATGGGCTTTGATTAAATTAATTAAACTAGTTGGACTAGCTCAATTAATTAAATCAAACCCATTAATGTTAATTATGTAATTAGGGTTTAATTAATTATAAATAATACATATAAAGACAAAACCCTAGCCCACCCACCTCACAACCTCACGTGAGCCTCCATTCAAAAGTGAGAAATTCGGCCACCTTGATTTATGGTTAGGGTTTGAGCCGTCTCTCAATTTTTCTCTCCTATGCAAAAGTTCTTCTAAATTTCTAGTGCAATTTAGAAGAGGAAAAAATCTTCTAGTCGTGGACCTAATTAGAAGAATCGAAGAAAGTTCGTAGGGAATCATCAAGAGCTAATCCGTTCATACCGGATCAGTTGGAGCCAAGTGATTTAATTCACAAAGGTATAATTTTCAACTCCCTATGAATGTTTTGATAAATCATACGAGCGCCTAAAGCAATATTATTTTGTTTTTCAAAATAAAATAAAAATTTTAAATCTTCCGCTGCGTTTGGGCGTGTAGAAAACCGAGATCCAACAGTGGTATCAGAGCCAGGTTTTCTGAATCGTATGATTTAAATTATATTGAATAATTTGTTTCTAACCACACAAGAAAATTTTCAGAAATATTGATGCACCATAAAAATTAAATTTTTCGGAAAAACAAAAAAAAAAAAAAATTTCGCGATCTGCCCGGAACTGTTCCGGGCAGACCCCGCGCAGGGCTGCGCGCGCAGCGCGCAGCGCCCTGCGCGCACGAACGCGCAGCGCGCGCGCGCAGCGTGCGCGCGCAGAGCGGCGCAGCGTGCGGAACGTCCGCACGCTGTGCGCCGCCCCGCGCGGCGCACAACGCGGCGCAGCGTGCGGAGCGTCCGCACGCTGCGCGCGGCGTTGCGCGCACCTGTGCGCGCCTGCGCGCACAGGTTGCTGCCACTGCCCGAAACGTTCGGGCAGCGGGCGGGCAGCGGGGGCGACGACCCGGGATCGTCTCGGGAAGCGTGCAAAATTGATGGGCTTGAATTGTTTGAGCCCGGGGTGCAATTTTCTGATTTTTCAAAATTATGGGGAAAATTGATATTTTGAATTGATTCAATTTTTTATTTTGGAAAATTAATTTTTGGAAAATTAATAATTTTCTTGTAAAATAAATAATTAGAATATGATTTTAATTATTTATGGTAAAAATGAGTTTTATAAGAAATCAATTATTATTGATTTAATTGGAAATTAAATAAAAGAGTTTATTTAATTTATTAAATTTTTTAATAATTGTGGTGGTTAGTGATAAAATTATTAGATATATGATTTATCAATTAATTAAATTGTTTAATTAAATTGATGTTAATATTTGATATTAAATGCATGAAGGATGATCGAGAGCCTTGACCAATGTGTTAGGTGTATGTTAGGATATTTTACTGTTTTTATTCAATTTTATAATATTTGATATTATTAAAGTGGGCCTGGTTTATGGCCCGTTCCCACCCCCATGAGATGTATCCCTTATGTGCCATGGCTATTCAAATGTAATAATTAGAAATAGTGGGAGATCAAGACTGGAAGATGGTGGGCCCGATGATCAAGATGAAGACATGTAAAATATTGGAAGCTTTTGTAATAAGTTGCATTTGCATCCCTGCATTCACCTAGGTTTGGACCTGGATCCATGTATGGCTCACATGGATCTATTAGTGTTGGCAATCGATCATCCTTATTTATTGTTGAATGTCATATTATGATATATGTGATATATAGTAGTATGCATGTATGTATATTATTATATAATATAGTTGCATGAATCCGGCAAACATACAAACTCGTGGCACGCGATTTTCAAATAAAATGATGAGACAAATTTTTTTAATTAAAATCCCTCATTTTGAATATGATTCAAAATTTATATCAAACCGAATAAGTAAAAATTAAAAGAGTTTAATTTTTCCTTGCCTTCCATCAACCGTGGTTGCATGATGATCGCTACCCGCGGACAGTGTCCGGCTCATATTATTGGGGAGGCCTGTACGCCGGAAAGCTGTGACTTCCACCGGACATATGATGTGAATTGAGTGGAACTCCCATGACTTCGGCTCATATTATTGGGGGAACTCATGGCGACCGTCCACTACAATTCAATATTGATGGGTTGGTTTGACACGTGAAAATAAACGGCGTCATATTATTGGGTCCTTATTAAACGTGAGGCAAAACACGCGGAGGTTGCATAGGGATGCAATTGGACTCTACCTTTTAGAAATTATAATTGGCTGATATTATTCGGGATTATAATTGGCTAATTGGACTCTACGTGCCTACTAAGGAAATACGATTTCCCTTTTTCATCAGAGGGTGGTGGAAATGTCAAAATAGTGGGAGGGTAATTTATAAAATGAAATCCATATTTTATATCTTAGAATTATTTTAAAATTATCAGTAACATTTATCTGTTTTCATTTTCAGTATATATACGATGTCTACTCGTAACCCGCTTTCAATCATTCTCGATCAAAACAAATTGACTGGCCCTAACTATAATGACTGGTTTCGAAATTTAAAGATTGTTCTGAACTCGGAAAAGATTCTGTATGTGCTTGATAAGAAGCCACCGAAGGAAGCACCTTCAAATGTCACTCCGACTAAATTGGCTGAGCTTGAAAAATGGTGGGACCATGACATTCAAGCTAAGAGCTACATGTTGGCTTCTATGTCGAATGAACTGCAGAAGCGGTTCGAGGAGGCTGTGAATGCTGCTGACATTCACTTACATCTGAAAGAATTGTATGCTGTACAAACTCGTTCAGAGAGATATGCTGTTGTTAAAGAACTCATGACTACACGCTTGCGAGATGGGGCTTCGGTCCATGAGCATGGTGTAAGGATGATTGGGCTCATCGAGAAGTTGGTGGGACTCGACTTGGTTATCCCTAGTGAGCTCTCGACTGATATTCTCTTGCTGTCTCTGCCCTCTTCGTTCGATGGATTTGTGGTTAACTTTAATATGAATAAGCTTGAGGCCACCCTTGAAGAGTTGGTCAATATGCTTACTAGTTATGAGGCCACAATCAAAAAGGATAAGCCTGTTTTTCTAGTGGGTTCTTCGTCCTGCACGAAAAAGGGAGCCCCATACAAAGGCAAGAAGCGTTCTGCCCCTCCAAAGAAGAACAAGCCTAACAAAAAACCATACAAGAAACCTAATCCGGGGCCCACAAAGCCTGACAAGTCAGAACAAATCTGTTTCCACTGCAACAAGCCTGGACACTGGAGGCGTAATTGCGCGGAGTATCTTGCCCAGAAGCGTTCTGGCCATGGTATGTTTTATATTGAAGTTAATGTTTCTATTAATTCCTCTTCTTGGGTATTGGATACCGGATGTGGTTCTCATCTATGCAATGATTTGCAGGTGATGGGAAGAAGCAAGAGGCTTAGAGATGGTGAGACCTTTCTAAGACTAGGAAATGGAGCAAGGGTTGCTGCTACTGCCATTGGAGACATTACTTTAATTTTGGACAATAATTTTAAGTTATTTTTGAGAGATGTTTTATTTGTTCCTGAATTGGTTAAAAACATTATTTCTATTTCTATGCTTGATAGGGATGGTTATTCTTGTGTTTTTGCTAAAGGTGTTTGCAATTTATACAAGAATGAATGTTTGATTGGAACTGGAGAATTAACAAATGATCTCTATAACTTAAAATTGAAAGATATTCCTTTAAACAATGTCCAAGCGCATACGAAAACAACAACAAACAAAAGAAAAATAGAAAATCCAAATCCCGCACAAATGTGGCACGCTAGACTAGGTCATATTTCTCAAAGAAGGATGCACAAGCTAGTGGGAGAAGGCATGTTTGACTTGTCAGACATAAATTCTCTACCTACTTGTGAGTCCTGTCTAAAAGGAAAAATGACTAAGACTCCATTCAATGGAAAAGTAGAACGTGCACATGGTCTATTGGATTTGATCCATACAGACGTTTGTGGCCCGCTAAGTGTTAGCACAAAATTTGGGCATTCCTACTTCATTACCTTTACTGATGACCATTCGAGGTATGGGTATGTTTATTTGATGAAACATAAATCTGAAGCATTTGAAAGGTTCAAAGAGTTCAGATCTGAAGTAGAAAATCAGCTAGAAAGAAGTATTAAGGCATTTCGATCTGATCGAGGTGGAGAATACTTGAGTGCTGAATTTTTGGGTTATCTAAAAGAGAATGGGATTCTCTCACAGTGGACTCCACCAGCAACACCACAATTGAATGGTGTTTCTGAACGTCGTAATCGAACATTGATGGACATGGTTCGATCTATGATGGGATTCACTGAATTGCCTACAATGTTTTGGGGTTTTGCGCTTGAAACTGCGGCAATGTTGTTGAATAATGTCCATACTAAAGCAGTGGATAAAACACCATATGAGATATGGATGGGGAAACCTCCCAAGTATTCTTACTTGAGAATATGGGGATGTCCTGCTTATGTGAAGCAGACAGTGGGAGACAAATTGGATAGTAGATCCACTTTGTGCTACTTTGTAGGATATCCAAAGAATTCTATTGGATATTATTTTTATCATCCTAATGAAGCAAAAGTGTTTGTTTCAAGAAATGCCACCTTTTTGGAAAGGGAGTTTCTATTAGATAGAAAAGGCAAGATGATAGAACTTGAAGAAATTCAAGATACTCCCTCAACTTTAGAAGTTGAACCTAATCCCCTAGAACCAGTAGTTGAAGTACAAGCTCCTAGAAAGTCTGATAGAGTTATTAGACCACCTGCCAGATATACACTTCTTCATGAACAAGGCCATGATGAGCCTTGTGTTGGATGCGATCCAATGAATTTCAAAGAAGCAATATCTGATACTGATTCAACTAAATGGCTTGAAGCCATGCAGTCAGAAATGGACTCTATGTATTCAAACCAAGTCTGGACATTAGTGGATCCACCTGAGGGAATCGTTCCCATAGGATGCAAATGGATCTACAAAAGAAAGCTTGGGGCGGATGGGAAGGTAGTGACCTTCAAAGCAAGACTGGTTGCAAAAGGTTATACTCAAAAGCAAGGAATTGACTATGAGGAAACTTTTTCACCAGTAGCTATGTTTAAGTCCATTAGAATACTACTAGCCATAGCAGCATGGTATGACTATGAGATATGGCAAATGGATGTAAAGACTGCATTCCTCAATGGAGACATCAAAGAAGAAATTTATATGTCTCAACCTGAGGGATACACATCAGTAGGAAGTGAGTATAAGGTATGCAAACTTCAGAGATCAATATATGGTCTCAAGCAGGCATCAAGGAGTTGGAACCTCAGATTTGACAGCACTATCAAAGAGTTTGGTTTTGCTAAGAATCCCGAGGAACCATGTGTGTACAAGAAAGTTAGTGGGAGTGCAGTGACATTCTTGGTACTTTATGTTGATGATATCCTGCTCATTGGGAATGATATAGGATTACTGCAATCAACTAAAGTATGGTTAGCCAGTAAATTCTCCATGAAAGACATGGGTGAAGCATCCTATGTATTAGGAATACAAATCTATAGAGATAGATCAAAAAGGATGTTGGGGCTCACCCAAGCCACATATATCGATACCATTATAAAACGATTCTCTATGGAAGAGTCCAAGAGAGGATACTTACCAATGTGTCATGGTATTACTCTATCTAAAGCTATGTGTCCCAAAACTGATGAAGAGATAGAGATGATGACACGAATTCCATATGCGTCAGCCATTGGTAGTATCATGTATGGTATGATATCGACACGTCCTGACATTGCTTATGCTTTGAGTGTTACAAGCAGATATCAAGCGAACCCTGGTCCAATGCATTGGAAGGCCGTGAAAGATATTCTTAAGTACTTGAGAAGGACTAAGAACTTGTTCATGGTCTATGGGGGTGGAGAATTAAAATTGGAAGGCTATACTGATTCTAGCTTCCAATGTGATGTAGATGATTCGAAATCGACCTCTGGTTTTGTATTCATGCTTAATGGTGCGGCTGTCTCTTGGAAAAGTTCCAAGCAAGACACCGTTGCGGATTCCACCACTGAAGCTGAGTACATTGCTGCATCTGCTGCAGCGAAAGAGGCAGTTTGGATGAGGAATTTTGTCCAAGAGTTGGGCGTTATTCCTAATGGAGTTGATCCAGTCCCGGTGTACTGCGACAACACTGGTGCCGTTGCGCAAGCAAAGGAACCAAGGTCTCATCAGCGATCCAAACATGTACTGAGGAAATTCCACATCATCCGGGAGATTGTGGGAAGGGGAGACATATCAGTCGAAAGAGTCCCCTCTGCAGATAACGTTGCCGATCCACTTACGAAGCCCTTGCCAGGACCATTGTTTGAGAAGCATCGCGAAGCAATGGGATTAAAGTTTATGGGTAGTTGGCTCTAGGGCAAGTGGGAGATTGTTAGAGTAGATGCCCTACAAGTCAACTGTTGACTAGGGATTTTATTGACTCAAGTGTAATAAACAATCTTTATTTTAATATAATTCATTATTTCATGGTTTGTTAATTCTTTATCTGTATACCCATGTTATCAAACATAGATAAAGACCTTGATCATACTTTAATACAAATGAATCGTAATTCGATGTTGAAACTCGTTTGTAAATACTGTATGATCTAAATTCGTTCCTAGTCGATTCAGCCGCCTAAAACATGGATAAAGGTCGCTTGAGCTTGAGACTAGCATCTGTGATGTTGTGTACTGCGTTTCTTGGTAAGGGCATGGAGATGTCCAAACATGCAGATGGGTAGTCATATGATGATTATACCGAACAACCCTCCCTCGGACTTTCCAAGTGGTTCTCATACATCGAGAGGATAAGTCCGTGGTTATGATTGTATACCATTAGTCCTTATGACCCGAGACAACTCTGAGGCTCTATATGCTAGGGCTGTGCTTTGACTCGTTTACCGGCTCCAGGAGAGTCATCAGGTGGCGAGGTTGGGTACAGTCGCGACACATATAGGAGCCAGTGCATTGTAGTCGGGGATTCACCGCTCACCTACGGGTGTGGATATCCTATGTGATCTGATGTAATAATAGTGCATGGAATCTCTGGCCAGAGTATGAGATATACGTTGGAGAAGGAGTTCTCCAATAGTACACGCGATGCCACTATTATATGTAACACATAGTTATCGAATTAATATGCAACCCTCGATGAACCAATGGTTGCAGATTCGATCGGGATATATGAGATGAAGGGACCGTACTGTACGTTAATCATAATCGACTGGTTCTTGCAGGCACTATCAGTGATACCTAGGGGATCATGGGGCGATGCTACTAGACGCTCCTACCATGATCCGATGGGTGCAATCAGAAATGAGTTCTGACATTCTTGATCAAGGTGTTGATGAATAGAATGGGGCTAACTAGGGTAAGCCCGAATAAGAATAAATGTTATTCTGAATCACAAGGAGTTGTGAACCCACGGCTAGCTGTATCCCTGAACCATTGAGGGTCACACAAGTACTGGATTGTTTGTTCCCGTAGAGAGAATAAATTCAAGAAGTTGAATTTATATTATATAGTAAATTCAAGGAGTTGAATTTATGATAAATAAATTTTGAGAGAATAAATTCAAGTAGTTGAATTTATAAAATGTGATAATTTAATTTATTAAACTCAAATGTTGGGTTTATTAAATATTAAATTTTGGAGGTGATAAAAATTCAAATAGTTGAATTTATAATTTAAATAATAAATTCAAATGTTGAATTTATACTGTATTTAATTTATTAAGCTCAAAAGTTGAGTTGATTAATTAATAAATTAAATATGGTGGGTATTATGTTTAATGGGCTTGTAGGAGTACAAGTCCAATATAATAAATAATTAAAGTTTTAATGGGCTTTGATTAAATTAATTAAACTAGTTGGACTAGCTCAATTAATTAAATCAAACCCATTAATGTTAATTATGTAATTAGGGTTTAATTAATTATAAATAATACATATAAAGACAAAACCCTAGCCCACCCACCTCACAACCTCACGTGAGCCTCCATTCAAAAGTGAGAAATTCGGCCACCTTGATTTATGGTTAGGGTTTGAGCCGTCTCTCAATTTTTCTCTCCTATGCAAAAGTTCTTCTAAATTTCTAGTGCAATTTAGAAGAGGAAAAAATCTTCTAGTCGTGGACCTAATTAGAAGAATCGAAGAAAGTTCGTAGGGAATCATCAAGAGCTAATCCGTTCATACCGGATCAGTTGGAGCCAAGTGATTTAATTCACAAAGGTATAATTTTCAACTCCCTATGAATGTTTTGATAAATCATACGAGCGCCTAAAGCAATATTATTTTGTTTTTCAAAATAAAATAAAAATTTTAAATCTTCCGCTGCGTTTGGGCGTGTAGAAAACAGGATCCAACACATGATTGGGTGCTAATATGTGTGTGTGCATGTCTGCTGTCTTTTTTTTTTTTCTTTTTTACAATTTTCTTTTATTAAACAGATGAAGACTCTGACCCTTTCTTTCTCCATATTTCTCTAACTGAGGGGCAAACACAATAATAAATAAAAATTAATTAAAAAAAACAAACCGAATTCAGATTTCTATTTTTTTCCCATAAGGTTTCATATAATCCTCATGGAGATTTTTACATGGAAGCCACAGGTTAGGTTCCTTCTGTGATTCTTATTTCAATAAACATCTTGTGATCTTACATTTTTAGCAAAGAAAACACAAAACCATGTGATTCCACATCTTAAACATATACTTCATTTTGTTTGTAACACATTAAAAAGATAGATTAAAAATGATTATTATTTATGTATATATGTGCAGGATTTTTTGGCTGCAAAGGCACCTAAAAGGTCTCCATTGATACTGAGAATGGTGGTTTTGTTTCTTGCCATGATCTGTGGGATGTACATATTTTCAATCTGTTTAAACCAAACAAATCCATTCAAAGAAAGATCTCGTCCCACCAAAATCCAAGTGATTTCTCGACAAAATCGAGCTTGTAGACACGTTGAAATTAGAGCACATGATACCCCTTATGTACATTTTCCAAATCCTGAAACATTTAGCAGGTAAAAATCCATTTGATACTAGATAGATCGAAGCGATTGTCGACGGATTTAATATTCGTCGCAAATTTAGCTGGAGATGGTACCTCAATTCTATGCCTAGAAAACTAGTGCAGCATCGGTATTACAGTTCCAACTAATAACCATAAGTAAAAATGGATGGAGGGCAAGTTAATAATGCTTAAAAAGCGAGAATATATATACTTATCTGTTTAGTTGTTTGGGTTCATTTATTGACCAGTTCGGTTTTTTTTCCTTAGACAGGAATGTGCGTGCAATCCTGTACGACTTTTCGCTATTGTGTCGATGCAAAGATCTGGGAGTGGATGGTTCGAGACATTGTTGAACAGTCATGTGAATTTGAGCTCGAATGGGGAGATTTTCGGGGCACAAAGCCGGAGGAGCAATGCTTCAGTGATATTGAAGACCTTGGACAAAGTTTATAATCTTGATTGGTTTAGCAGTGCATCCAAGAATGAGTGCTCAGCAGCCGTCGGCTTCAAATGGATGCTTAATCAAGTCAGTATTTCAGATCTTGAAATTTAAGCTTACTTTACTCAGAAAATTACACACACAAGAAATATAATGGAATTGGGTTTTCATTTCAAAATGGTTAGAATGAAATTTATTTCGACAATTTATGAAGGGATTGATGAAGTACCGTGAAGAGATAGTAGATTACATGAAGAGAAGAGGAGTGTCCGTAATATTTCTCTTCAGAAGAAATCTTCTAAGGAGGATGGTTTCATTGCTCGCAAATATATATGACAAGGATGCTAAGCTCTTGAATGGAACACATAAATCACATGTTCATTCCACACATGATGTTAGTACCAAATGCTTGTTCTTGCCTGTGTTCATCGTGTTCGTTTTTCGATACTAATCCGAAATTCGAATCTTATCTCGAAAGGAAAGAAACATGCATGATTATTGAAACAACTTGCTGGTAATGTTGCAGGCTCAAGTGCTAGCGAGGTATAAGCCTGCACTTAATGTAACAGTACTCCTCTCCGACTTGAAGGCGGCATCGCAGACAGTCGCAAAAGCTCTGGAGTACTTCAAAACCACTCGCCACATTCTTCTCTACTACGAAGATATACTTACAAATCACACTGTAAGTACGTACTCGTCTCATTTGCATGTTAATAAATAGGTATTTTAATTTTCTTGTTTTTAGCTCATTTTTTTAAATATAATTCTTTTTCTTTCTATTTAATTTGCAGTTATTTTATGCCTTTTTTTTTTTTCTCGTTTTGGCAGAAACTTGTGGATGTTCAAGAATTCTTGAAGTTGCCACGAAGAAACCTAATAAGCCTTCAGGTTAAAATACACAGAGGCTCGCTATCTAACCAAATAGAAAACTGGAACGATGTCCGGAAAATCCTAAAGGGAACCTCGTATGAAAATTTTCTAAAAAATGATTATTAATTCATTGCAATTAAATTTCATGGCATACATAATTTCCCAAAAATGTTCCCTCAAAAATTACAAACAAATCACGACAATCACTTACGAGTTACGATCATAATTTTCGGATGATGCGGCTCGATGTTGGTACACAATGAATACGTATGATGGATCAATTTCAAAATAGTTCGAAGCACATATGGTTTTTGTATTCCGACAATTTAGTCCTTTTTATTAGATTTAAAACTTTCAAATTTTATATGTAATTTTTTTTAGATTCTACTTCCATTTTCTCTTAATACATAAAAATAATTATTACACCGTATAATTTTCCGGAATATCCACCTCTAGGAGATCTGGATGAACTTCAAAGTTTATACTTACAGATCATGGTACCATAAACTTTATGGGATCAATCTTTGTATTTTTCAGAAATTTTATAAATTTTTTTCCCGTCGAAGTTTAATTTAATTGCGATACATTTGGCTTTCATTCTGTCTGCTAGAGGTAAAAATTAATATTTTTAAAAAGATTTCATATAAAATAGTAACTATTAAAACCATTAATGCACTATATTTTTCAGTAACTATATGATATGAACTTATTTTTAACGAGCTAGATTTTTTTTTATATTTTTATAACAATAAAATACCGTATTTCTTATTTTTTCAATTATTTGAATTAATTCTCTTATATAATTGTGCTGAATGTCTTGGAAGAAAAATATATCATGCATACACATGCAACATGCCAACATCATAATAATATAAAATACTATGCACACAATATATATATATATATATATATATATATATATATATATATATATATATATATATATATATATATATATATGTTTCGGTAGCTAAAATTTATCACAAAAACTCATATGAGATGTTCTCAAGAGTCAATTTTATGAGGTAGATATTCTATTTAGGTCATCCATGAAAAAATATTATTTTTTATGTCAAAAATATTAGTTATTATTGTAAATATGAACAAGAAGAATAAAGATAACGAGACCATCTCATGGGAGAGGTATTCAAAATTGGTTCGAGGTTTTATTAAAACCCGAAATAATCCGGTGTGTAGTTATGGAATAAAGTTCATCGATTTTACTAAATAGCAAATCAAACCAAACCAAATCATTCACAATTAAAAAGAAAACCTAAATTTTTGTTTGCTTGGTTTAACTCGAATTAATTTTATTGTTCGATGAATTTTAAAAGTGATCCAAACGATCAGACCTAACGAACGCTTCTCAGCCCCACGTTTAGTGTTAAAAGAGAGATTCCAATATTTTTAAGAATCTCCCAATTTCAATGGTGTTCTTCAAAATTCAACTGCCTTCATGATTGATTCATGAATGTACAACTCAAATAATCTCTGTATTGTAAAAGTACAACAGTAAAAAGCTACCCACTTATGCCACTCATGTTATTCAACACTCAAAAATCATTTTCAGTGGTAGGATCCAGCTTCCCCGGAAATGGGAGCCAAACAGGAAGATCAGTTTTAAGCCCAATTTTCTCTCGTAGCATGTATCTTTTGAGATGATCTCACGAATCTTTATCTATGAGACGGGTCAATCTTACCAATGGTCACAATAAAAAGTAATACTCTTAGCATAAAAAGTAATACTTTTACATAGATGACCCAAAAAAGATATCTGTCTCATAAAATATCGTCCGTGAGACTATCTCACACAAGTTTTTGCATTTTTCTCTCTATTTTTTTTGTTAAATAAAATATTATTATCACCTTTTTTTTTCAAACCATATATCAATTTTACTTCAAATTTCATCATATTAAAAGAAAAAAGAATTGATTAATTTGTTATAATTATAAGCAATCTGTATTCTAAAAAAATATCAACTTTTGATTTTATTGAAACATAATTTTCATCTATATATTAATTTTGCATGCTTTACTTTTATTTTCAGCATAATTTTCGTTAGGGTTCATCGCTAAACCAATATAATGAAAAGAAAAGAAAATGATGTGCAATGTTCTTTCATTTACGTGTTAAGGTTTTTTTTAATATTGTTGGAAGTAAATTTTTCCACGAATGCATGTACGAAAATTGGACGAATTAATGGAGTGGATGAAAGACGCTAAAGTTGACTTTTCTTATGGATCCTTCATTGAGGACTTTGGAGATCAGTTGATTGTGAAGCCCACGTTCAGCATCAAGCAACTACCTAATTTAATTGTATAAATTTACGTAAATTACACGTGTGTGTGTGTGTGTGTGTTCAGATTTTGAATATTGATTTAAGAATATTGTCTTCGATCTTTTAGCTTATAAACATGTAGGACATATTATAACATAAAATCTGTTAAGATTATCAATCTAAAGTTCTCTTGTCGGGATGTTTTGGGGTGAGTGGGTGACTATTATCTTTATTACAGATTCGATAATTATCATTGATTCAAATAAGAGAGATGTTTTCGTAGACTTTTCTGATAACAATACCCTATGAATAGCATGAACGCAACCCTAAATTTGGAGCTTATTTTGATATATATAAGTGATTTAACGTAAAAATTGATAGTTGATTAAGCCAGCCAACTTGTCTCGCTTAGTTCTATGCACTACTTACAAGTTCTCCTCTATAAATACTAACAAGAGAAACCAACGACAAAGCACCAAACATCAATAATTCAATCAGACAAAGCAAAGTCATCACCAATATAATGGCTATTAATGCCAAGCCCATCTTTGTTGCTGTTTTTATGTTTTCACTAATTTTCAGCTATGGAATTATTTCCACTGAGGAAAGGAACCTGATGAACATCGACAAGAAAGATGTGATGAATCTTGAAGTGAAAAATGATTCGAAAAGTTTCGACATGATCAGAGGCCATGATCGTAAAGATGAACTCGCAACAGAAGAGGACGATTTTCGTCCTACTACACCAGGGCACAGTCCTGGTGTTGGCCATGCTCATGGACCATCAAGCTTAGAGCCATGAAGTTGGAATTAATCATGTAATTGGTGTGTATATATATGTGTGTGTGTGTGTGTGGTTTGGGACACATCATGATATATTCAAGTGTGTTGGATTAATCAGTCTAGCTAACTAGAATGAACATAAATTGTGTAATATGTCTGCAATATTTAATCTTATTGTAATGTTATATTGTTACCATGGACGATTGTAGTCTGTCGAATGTGTTAAAGTTGATGCATGCAATAAACTCAAAAAAAAAAAAAATGGTAGTTGAAAATAACTTTGAAAGGGATCATATTAATGATCAATCGGAGATCTATTATATATACTAGTCGTTCAGACACACATGTTGTGTTTAACATAATACATGAATATCATGTATGACATGAACGTAATATATTGATATTTTTATAATATTTTGATATAAATGATGTTTAATAGAGCTCTGATTGATCATGGACAATATTTAATCACAGAAGACCTCTACTCAAATTATATATGAACATGTCTCTTTTGAGACGGTCTCACGAATCTTTATCTGTGACACGGATCAACCCTATCGATATTCATAATAAAAAGTAATATTTTTTCATAGATGACCTAAATAAGATATCCGTCTCACAAAATATAACACGTGAGACCATCTCACACAAGTTTTTGTCATTATATATATAGCACTCGGGCTTCCTATGATTATGGATTTTATAATAGTTTCTAAAACTTATCTAATTATTTTCATAGTATAAATACTACCATTTGTCTATTTGTAAGGAAAATTTCTTTAAATTAACCGTTCAAAAAATTAATTTGGCATGTATCAGAATTTTGTCAACATATATAATTTATACCAAGAAGGGACAAATGTATACCAAAATAAAGCTTTCAACATAAAACTTCTGAAGATTATTTAGGTAAAAATCTAATGAATTTGTCTTAAAATAAACGTAAACAAGAAAACTAATTATTAATGAAATATCATTGTTATTTATTATGACAAAATTGAATAAATTAGTAGCATATTTATTTTGAGAAGATGCATGAATGAACGGGCTAGATTGCAAAGGAGTTTCGAGATCTAACGGCTGTCAGAGCTCACGCGTCATGTAAGGGCATCCTTTCATTCAGCCTCCACAGTTCCTCCTCTCTCCGAAACTCAGATTCACCTTTGCATACTTCTTCCCCACATCTCTGTATATTACAGTAGGCTGATTTTTATTTTTATTCTTATTATTTTGGTAATAATTGCACAGTCCTTGGATTTATTTCTTGGAGATGGAAGCAAATAACGAATCCGAATCTCTACAGAGTAATTCTCAAGAGAACAATAACGACAATAGTAGGGATAATAACAATAACAAGGTGGCGCCACCTCGTGTGGTGACGCCGGTTCCGGGACAGCAGTGGGTTGCGATGCAATACCCAACGGCGGCTATGGTAATGCAGCATGGGATGATGCCGCCGCCGCATTACCCGTCGCACTACATGCCGTACCACAATCCCCACTACCAACACCACAATCCACCTCCCACGCCGCCGCATCCGAGTCAGAACAGCAATGGGAATGAGGAGAACCGCACGCTCTGGGTCGGCGACCTCGATTATTGGATGGACGAGGAATATCTGCGCCGCTGCTTTGCTTCCACTCGAGAGGTATATGTGTATACGTATCTGTTTTTGTGTAAAAATTTAGTCTTACTTTTATTTTTCCTTAAAAATGGTTGCTTTTGTTAATGGGTTTCTGTGATATTTTGATGTCGTTGGATTCATTATGTTGTATTGGGCATATTGTGATAGTATAAAGGAAGGATAGTTAAAATAAAGGTGGCATCTTTAGTTGCAGAGTTTGTTGGTTTAGCTTTGGTATTGGTCGTTAAGGTAATAGAACTTTAACTTACGATCTCCTTGATATTTTATTTTTTGGGTTTGTTTCTCAAGGCTGAAAACTTAAGTGAAGTTATTTTGAATGCACTGTGGTGTTATAGCGTTTGGTAATTGATTTGTTATCCCATCTGCGGTGTTGTCTTGGATAGATATTTTGGTAAAAGTTAGCTCCTTTTGGGGAAAACGGTTTCTTTCAGTTTAAAATTTTGCACATCCAGATCTTGTTTGTAATATTACAGCATGATGTCAAATAAATAAGTAGGGCTTCGGGTAGCATTTTTTTTAAATCAATCAAAATATATAGCTTTTTTAATTGGGGTTGGTTGGCATTTCTGCTGCTTCGGTATTCCAAATTGTTAAAGTTGGACTTCATTTAATGCGTATCTTAGCATAAGGAGTAATTTGAATTCTCCATTCCATCTCTGATTCGATATTTGGTATGTCTGGTTTAAAGGGCCATGATTACTTTTCTGGAAGGTTTTTCTATCAATTTAGTATTGAATGCATGAATTTCAAAGTGTAGAGGTCAAACAAGGTATTCAGTAAGTATTTACATCAGTTTTTAATTGCTGTTCATTTTTCTTTTAAGAAAGATTATTTCCTTTTCTCTGGTGAATTTTTTTAAGATATAAACTCCTTTCTCTTACTTCTTCTTTTTTTTTTAAAAAATTTGATCAGCTTCACCTGAGATGGAGGAACGTTTATTGAAATAGAGGCGAGGAGGTCAAGACCTTTAGAGCATTCTTTAAAAATAATTTGAAAGGAAATCCTGATAGGAGGATATTAGTAGCTGTTTCTTTCAAACAGGCACATGAGGGCAAAACGAAACTATTGTACAACAATAAAGCAGATATTTATATGTGCGAGCAAATATGAATTACTAGTAAATTGCAATTTATCTGCTACTGAACAGTGGAAGTTCTTATTTGACTTCCATTTGCTATCAATTTGAAGATCTACCTTGTCTTGCTTATTTTAAAGTTGGGTAGGCACTTACAATCCCCTGCACGTATTATTAGCCAAGGCGCATTGCAATAAGGGTGTGCCCTGACTGACGTGGTGTAAGATGTTCATTGTACACTTTTTAACGACTGACTTTGACAGACACAAATTCAAAGATATTCATATAAATGATACCAACCTCTCTAGCATAAGTTCAGATACTTTGATTTCAAGTTCTACATTGATGCATCTTCACTACAAGAAAATGTACCCTGTGCAGGTTGCGTCCATAAAGGTTATCCGCAACAAGCAAACAAGGTTTACTGAGGGATACGGATTTGTGGAATTCTTTACTCATGCGGCTGCCGAGAAAGTACTGGAAACTTATGCCAGCTTTATCATGCCTAAAACTGATCATCTTTTCCGTTTGAATTGGGCTACATTTAGCATGGGTGATAAACGCCCAAATAATTCCTCTGATATTTCTATCTTCGTAGGAGATTTAGCTGCAGATGTTACTGATACTTTACTGCATGAAACTTTTGCTAGTAAATACCCTTCTGTTAAAGGAGCTAAAGTAGTCATCGATGCCAACACTGGCCGTTCAAAGGGCTATGGTTTCGTGAGGTTTGGAGATGACAGTGAAAGATCACAAGCTTTAACTGAAATGAATGGTGTGTATTGTTTGAGTCGTCCCATGCGCATTGGCGCAGCAACACCAAGGAAGCCATCTGGTTATCTACCCCCATACTCACCACAAGGTATCTTGCAACCGGTGAAAACTGTATGTGCTATTTTTATTTACCCTTCTATTTTGATTGATCATGTAGAAGTATTAAAATAGGGATTGTATTTTCATTCCTGCATGGTTTGGATTATTTAAAGACTGTAAGGATAAATCTGAACGGTTGCCAAGAGAGGGGACTAATAGAAAAAGAAAACATGAATTTTTTTTATCATTATTACTATTATTATTTCTTTGATAGAAAAAGAAAACATGAATTTTTTTATCATTATTACTATTATTATTTCTTTGTGATTTGCATTAGATCATGAGAACTTTGTTATGCATCATGAAGCAGCATATTGACATGTTTCTGTGAAATAATATGTTCGGATTCACATTAGATGTTTTGCAGTTCTGCTTCTGCATTGTTCAATTTAAACAATTTTTTTACCTCCTTTCTACCTCAAGACATTCCTTTATGCAATTATTTTACTCTGATATTTGGCGCAGTATTTTAATTATTCTGAATGATTTTAGTAGGTGGGTACTCCAATGGTGTATTAGCTCAGGGCTCGCAGTCTGATGCAGAATCTGTGAACACTACAGTTGGCTATCTAATCCTTCTCGTTCTCCTCTTTGCCATAAAAAATCTTTTATAACATATTATTTTTGTAGATTTTCGTTGGAGGACTTGATCCCAATGTTACCGATGATGAACTCAGACAACCTTTCCTAGAATATGGTGAAATCACGTCCGTTAAAATTCCGGTTGGGAAAGGATGTGGCTTTGTACAATTTGCTAGCAGGTAAATTTAATAGTTACAAGTGTCTTAGTTTTTCATGTACCTTATTGCCATGGTTTATCTACAATTGGAATAATACTATGCATTTTGGCAGAAATGAAGCTGAAACGGCATTGGAGAAGTTGAACGGTACGATAATCGGGAAGCAAACCGTAAGACTTTCATGGGGGCGTAATCCCATGAACAGACAGGTAACTTGACTTTTCACCTCATGTTCTTTCTTCGTGTGATTTTATATTTCTCCATCTACTTCTATTTTAAAACAGTATTTTTGCTCTTGTTTCAAATATTGCTTTGAACAATGAAAGGATTCTTTTTAACCTAAACGATAATAATTGTGTGTATCAGATAAGTGTTGTCACGGATGTTGTAATACCGTATGACAAAATGCAGCGGAATAATATAACACACAAATAATTAAAATAACACAGTCATAGTTACGATGCCTAATGGCAAAATAATCATTAGAAAAGAAATAAAGTTTACAAAAACAATACTAGCGAAAAAATGAAACTATCTTCCTCAACAAATCAAAGAAGTGAATTGCATCCTAAAAACTCGATAATAAAAATAACCAAAACACAAAGACGCAAATATGTGTAGCTGAAATTCAGAGCAACAAAAAAATTCTTCGCACACTCTGTACGGATGTTGTCTTCAAATGTTTCCAACACTTCACAGCAAAACAATACAATTACGATGCTTCGTTTTTGCAAGTTCTTCATAAAATTCTTTCGTGTATTGCTTGTCACGCTTCTCTAGCACCTTTCAGACGCATCTATTGTGCATCAATTATTCTTCAATATATATAGATTTGTGTTGATTTTAATAGAATTCATTGAGTAGGTTCCTACGAGATAAGAAAATTAGTCTTTCATTTGGAAACAAATTTTTTTAAATATTAAAGATAAAATCTAGAGTTTAAGAAACTTAATATTCTAGAAAAATAAATTTTTTATGCAAAATCTTATCAAAAGAAAAAGAATTTAGGAGATAAATTTGTATCTTGCATGTAAATCTTATAGTTCGTTTTTCTACTGTAAAACATCATATCCGTGGATTGAAGTAGGCTGTACTGTTAATTTTTTTTCCCTGTGTAATCTCCGGCGATGAATTGGCCCGAGCTTCATACCTCTCTCGTTTCTTGAGAACCTTGTTTCATTTTTCTCCTTGGTTTTCCGCATCCCATGTTAACTATTTTCCACAACCTGCAGTCGAGAGCTGAATATGGAAATCAATGGACGGGGCAATATTATGGAGTACCTTTCTATGATGGCTATGGCTACGCTCTGCCACCACCCCACGACTCAAGCATGTACCCTGCAGCTGTTTACGGTGCCTATCCCATGTACGGAACCCATCAACAGCAAGTCAGCTGAACGCTCTCGCAAAAATGAACACGTCCTCTCGGAGGGGAGCACCACATCACAGATTTCACATCTCTATTGAGCACCTGGGTATGTAGAATCTTGACAGGCAGCTCCACCAAGCATGGGAGCCGGAACTGAATTTTGGCATGTTTTAGGTGTTAGCTCCATAGGAACTTCATTGAACATTTGTTTAGAAGTGTGAGACTTGACACGAAACTTCTTGGTCAGAATAAACATACTTCCGATGATACCATTATTTCTTATTAACATTAACGGTAACTCAAAATCTCCAATTTTACGGCGCCAAACATTGGTTGGGACTTGGGAGGTGCTTGGTTTGAGTCCGGATTGTATTATTTGACTTCTACCCTTTCCATTCACAAGGCAATCCTGGAGAGATTAAGCGAAACGATGAGGTTATTTACAATCGGTCTCGAAAGAGAATGAAAATAAAAACATCCCTATTGTCTTCCTCTCCCAAGTGAACTCTAGGAGGAATAGACGAAAACGAGAAAAGAATAATAAGCTTAAATTGTCATTTAAAAAAAAAATTATAAATCATGATTTTGAAGGCATCCAAATGACTCTAAATCCTGGTTTGCCAATAAATTCTTGAATCTATTTGAGTGGGAGAGGACCATTGTGGGCTGGCAAAGGGCAAGATCCAAGGTGGTATAAGACAAGGACTGGTCTTTAAACAGAGCTTCTTCTTCATTGATTATTTATTTGTCTGTTTTTGTCTCATTACTAAATTTGCAAATCTCCACTGATTTTGGAGTCTTCCTCTCATCCACATTCAAAGCTTTCCCAATTTTATGTTCACAATATGTGTGTATGTTGATCAACCAGTTTTGTTGGATGTTGGAATTTATTATTTATTACATATTAGTTAAGGATTCCTTCTGTAAGCAGACAAGATGAACCAGTTGTTTTCTTTATTGGCTGGCGACCATCTGGAGGGTACAGTATTTTTTATATTTCGATAATGGAAATTCACATTTTTAGATTTTTATAGAATTTAAGTTCGTTTGTTTATACTAAATGCATAAATAATTATTGGTATTAAATCATCAAACTTATGCATCCAAATACATTGTATGACACAAAGCATTTGGTTGATACGACTTAAGTTGTTATTTAGTAATATACAGAAATACAATAAATTTTATACGTAATTTTTCAATTTATATGGACAAAATCTAAAGTTTTTTAAAAAAAAATTGTGATTTTTTTTTTTTTGTGTGGGGGTGGAATCACTAACTTCTAGACTGCTTTTGGCATGTGGGATGCTTTCACTCTTTTTATCACCTCCATTATTATTATTATTATTATTATTATTATTATTATACACACCAAAAAGTGAATTATTTTTTATTTTGTCCTCTTGCTCGTAAAAAGTGAGACGACCCCAAGTTTCATTCGTATTTGTTGGATAAAAAAAATAGCTTTTATTTACCTAAAAGAAGTAAAGGGTATATTTATAATACTGAGTAAATTAAAATATATCGCATGCCGATTTCCTTTCCCCTGGGTAAGTTGATCCAATCTTGCTGTTGAATTAATTTATATGTAATAATTGTAGGTGGAAGTTTTATTCTTAGTAGCAATCGGAAGTTTATCGTGCGACTGGATTTCTTACTATCTTAATGGATGCTTCTTAATTTACTTGGATGACATTGGATTAATCGATATATTTGGGTGTATCCCCTTATTTACCTAGACATAGAGCCGATTAAGATAATGTTTGCACAAGTTTATTTTAAGTGCATCTCAGTTTCTGTATACAATTTTCAAACATTTCATTGATTAGATTTTTAAAATATTTAAAATAAACTAATACAAATAATGTCTTAGATACATGAAATAAAGTGTTTTTCGAGCCATGGTCTCGGTTAGCCCGAAGTAAGAGGTATATGTGATTCTCATTTTTAGATATATACAAAGGGAAAACATTATATATTAGAGTGAGTCTCATGTGAGACCGTCTCACGGATCATAATCCGTGAGACGGGTCAACCCTGCCCATATTCACAATAAAAAGTAATACTCTTAGCATAAAAAGTAATACTTTTTCATGGGTGACCCAAATAAGAGATCCGTCTCACGAATATGACCCGTGAGACCGTCTCACACAAGTTTTTGCCTACATATTAATGGTAGGATCCATTTTTTGATGTTTTCCTAAAAATTATAGTAACGGTAAAACTTTAGTGCTTTAAACAGTACCACAACTTAAGAGTCATGTGTTGATCACTAACAATTATCGCACTCAATAATCATCATATCAATAATTGCATGCATTACATGCAATCCATAAGAATCGAACATGTGAACAATAATTGTAAAATCAAAAACTTTGTTGTTTTAACATAGTTATAATGTAAATCATATAACCGTACAAGTGTCGTGCGTCGATCATTTTGTAGCTGAACAACTATTCATATGGAGATATAGGAAATTAATGTTGGGGTGTAGCATGAAAATTACTCTGAGGAGACAAGGATTGAAGGTGAAGATATGTGGAAAGTTGGAAGGGAAGAGAGTACAATTATTGAATGAAAATGGAATTATGATATTGATTTCCAAATGAAACATCGAAGTAGTCCCCACACAATAAAAGTCCCCTTTGTGTATGAGCTATCGCGGTCATTTTGAAATGGATAAAATTAACATTAATTACCTTGTCTAATCATATATATATATATATATATATATATAATATTATCAACTTTATTTTATCCTATGAAATTCTAATATATGGAATAAATTTATAGATGCTTGCGGTGGAAATTTAATGGGTATATATATATATATATATATATATATATATATATATATATATATATATATATGAATGTTTGGGGGATTGATTCTTGCCCAAAACCACCAAGTCAACCCCTATATAAGATGCCATTTAAGGTCCACAAAAAGTGGGAAAGGAAACGAGGTACCTAAAATTTCATAAATTTTTGAGTAGATTTCTTATGAGACGGTCTTTATCTATGAGACGGGTCAATCCTACCGATATTCACAATAAAAAGTAATACTCTTAGCATAAAAAGTAATACTTTTTCATGGATGACTCAAACAAGAGATTCGTCTCACAAAATACGACCCGTGAGACTATCTCACTCAAGTTTTTGACTAAATTTGTATACAAGAATATTTTAGCATAATAATTGAAGTCTATCCTATGTTTAAAGTTTATAAAACCGTCTTCTACAGACACCAATACCTGTACCGAAATTTTGACTTGGTAGCAAATATTGAATATGTCGTTGAAATTTTAATTGATTGATGGGGTTAATATGTTTACAAAATATACATTAATTTCAATTAGGGTACTGTTCTTTCATTTGAAGAAGAATCCTTGTAATTTATATCTTTTAAATCATGTCTATGTCAAATATCATATCTATATACTCTTTCAATAGTAATAAGCATTTCTTCAAAACAATCTATTTCACATTAAATGTACTAAACTGTAAGTCATGTAAATGGAAGACGTAATTTTCTGCTCTTATGCAAATTATAAAACTGAATCCTTGTTGTTTCATCGGGGATAACACTAAAACTCTTTATATTTTAAAACTTAGAGACAATCACAATCACTTAGATATAATGTATCATATACGACACCATTTAAAATACTTCTTGTCTCACACACATTGTTCGATTACTTGACGTACATGAGACTAATCTATCGACAAATTGGTCTTGGGCTACAAGAGATAATTTATTTATTGAAACAATCTTTCCCTTGAAGTTAATTTCTTTATTGATAAGATTTTGTGAAATATTGAATTAAGTAATACTCTTAGCATAAAAAGTAATATTTTTTCATGGATGAACCAAATAAAAGATCCGTCTCACAAAATATGACCCATGAGATCGTCTCACGCAAGTTTTTGTCAAATAAGAGAAGCAATATAAGGAAAAGGACTCTTCGATTATTCATCTTTCGACTCTTCATTTGGAAATTTCTGTGGCTTCTTACTAGTGCACTTTTGCACATTGTGAAATTTAGAAGAAAAAAAAAAACTATTCACAAGGACGTTGTTGTGTTGAAGAGTGTTATCTCACGTGTTGCCGTTATTGTTGGATATATCTGTAAACAACACGTGTGGAAGTATTGACTGAAGATCACATGTTTAATTCTTCAGTGTTTGGCATCGTGTTTTTGCTTTTTGAACACGTTTTAGTGTTGGTAGTTATTTTGGAAAACAATTTATTTTATCAAAGCATTGAAAAATTGATTTTCACTAAAATCACTAGTAATTGGTTTTTGTAAACTGAAATGTGTTTTTTAGTGCTTATTTTGCTCTGAAGCATCACACAAGTATTTATACTTATACACAATTAACTCAAAGTTATTTTAGTTTTGGTTATTTATTTGTGATATATTATTCCGATGCGTGTTGTGCCAAGTATTATAACATTTGAAACAACATTTAAATAAGATACACACAAACTCTCATGTACCTTTTATAATTTATGTTAAACAAAATATACCTCATACCTACAAAATAAATGAATAGAAAAATTATATTACCATCTCCAGCTCTACCGAAAGCAATTTTGGAGGTTCGTGGATTTTGACATGAATCTTCACCGTCAATCGGTTAAAAAGTTGAACCCTTTTTTGGCTTATGATCATGTGAAGGGTAGTTGGTGTTTAATTAAAAATAAAGTATGGTAGACGACTGATGATCAATATGATATTAATGTCTTAAGTTTAAGGAGTAGGTCTTGTGAGATGGTTTCACGAATTTTTTTTATCTGTGAGACGGGTCAATTCTACCGATATTCACAATAAAAAGTAATAATCTTAACATAAAAAGTAATAATTTTTCATGGATGACCTAAATAAGATATTTGTCTCACAAAATACGACCAGTGAGACCGTCTCACACAAATTTTTGTCAAGTTTAAGACGAAGTTTGAAAATTAATTGTAATATAACAAACATGTCCCCACCTAAAAAAAAAAAACAACAACTATATATGCCTTCATTTTTTAGTTTTATTATAATATTACCCCCTCCGTTTATCTTGTATTGCACATGCATGTAATTTAAATTTAGATGATATTTTGAGAAAAATAAAAGAATCTGAAGCTTCTTGAAGTGTTGGTTAGAACCGACATGAAAAGAATCAATTCAAGTAAATTATTAAGTTTTGTGGATTTTGATTTTAGTTTTAATAATGGTTAGTTGGGGTGCTTTTTTACCATTTGTTGTGTTGCATGTTGTCTGGAATTCAGTCTTATGGGACAATGATTAAAGTGTGATCAAAGGTGAATAATCATAATTAATAAGTTTACAACTTTCCATGCAAGGAGATAGTGAGGTCTTTCAATTAGTAATAAATTAATGATGATAAGTTGTTTTTTTAATCTATTGTTTCAAGTATTAAATTTCAAATTATACTCAGGTTAATGAGATGTTAGTCTTAAAATCGATATGTCATGCTCGGAGATCGAGACGTATGACACTTACATTGTCTCACAATCACATAATTACAAAATAACAAATCTCATAAATACATAATTTAGAAACAAGTTTTTTCATTCATAAATAGAAAACATTAGCTTTACAACTCTGAAATAATCAAAAAAAATGTTTAACTATAGTATGAAAGCTCACCACTTGAAATAAAATGATAACAAAAATAAAAACAAACGTTAGAAATAGTCTTTCTTTCTTAATTATCATCTCCAAAATTGATATTGTTCTTCATCTTTTAACCGATCATCATTCTTATCTGAGAAGGAATGATTGATATGTTCGTCACTCAGTAAACAGAGAGATTCATCTCTAGGTTTAAAAGCATTTTTTCACAACAAAAAAGTAACAGCAGATATATACAAAAAATATGTTTACTTTGCGGAAATAAACATTTAACATAATTATGCACGGAACAAATTATGAATTTAATGAGTAACTGATATTAGTTTACTATTTTATTTCCTCTAAAAATTGATGGCCATGAATCAGGAATCGGAAATGTTCAAAATATATATTCCTATAATTAATTCACAAAGTTCAGTAGTTCAAAAATATATATTTCAAAAATTATATTTTAAGCACATATAATACATATATGATGATCGGTTTTAAAATATATATCTCGATTCAAAATATAAAATCCACTTACTTGATTATTCTTGAATAAGAAAAACGTGTAAAAAAATTGACTCGAAAATCACTAGAAATCTGCATGAATTCGAACAATGTTTCGATAAAAACTTCGGGTTGGACCGTTTTAAAAATGGAAGCAAAATTTTCTCCTTCTTGTTGGTGCTATGGATCGAAAATTCGGAGTTTTTTTATACTTGATAATGTATGATGTCCTCAAGCTCAAACAACTATTTATAGTCTCCAAAGAAAGGAGCTGAAAGATACTCATTATGACTCTCTTTAAATGTTATAATTCTCTTTTATTTAGATGTTACAATTCTTAGCATTTTAGATTAATGAAACCTCTCACTTTCCCTTTTATTTTTGAGTTTATGGTTTGTAAATGACATATAATATGTGATAATTATTAGTGCAATATCCGTTAATGTCTTTCATGTAGATAATATTTTTTCGTATCTTCATAATATCAATTTAAGATTATATCCAATTATCTTTATTTATTTATTTATATATCTATAGGTCCATGGAATTTTTAAACTGAATGTTCGGATACACAATTTTTTGTATTTATCGGGATAACGTTGAATTTTTTTAAAAATAAATATGTGAATAATATAAAGAGTAGGTCTATTGTGAGACGGTCTCATGAATCTTTATCTGTGAGACGGTTCAACCCTACAGATATTCACAATAAAAGATAATACTTTTAGCATAAAAAATAATATTTTTTTATGGATGATCTAAGTAAGAAATCTGTTTCACAAAATACGAACCATAAAACGTATCACACAAGTTTTTGCTATCTCAAAAAAGCGAAAAGTTTTTCTACGGAATTTGTCGTGGAAAGTGGTTAATTGGTCCACTTCATAATAACTATCATCATATCCACCACTTATCATCATGGTTTCCTTCCTCCTAGCATTTTCTCTTTATAACCAAGTAACCAACTATAATTTTACTAAAACTTAATTCAACTCTTTTTCCCCCAATAATAGATATACGAGTTAATCGAAAATAATACTATATCATAAACATTAGAATTTACTATTTATGAGTTAATCGAGAAATTAATTTCGTTGTATGATGTAATATGTTCGTAGATGTCTCATGGATATGTAATATGTTCACATGAACATCTTGTCAAATTTATTAAATATTTTCATAATGTTCACAACATTATTAAGTATCATTCATATATTAAGTCATGACAAAACTGTCGCTATTATACAACGGAATTAATTTCTCGATTAACTCATAAATAGTAAATTCATAATATATATATATATATGAATGAGTTTCATGTGAGACCGTCTCACGGATCATAATCTGTTAGACGGATCAACCTTATCGATAATTACAATAAAAAATAGGCAAACACTTGTGTAAGACGGTCTCACGGGTCTTATTTGTGAGACGGATCTCTTATTTGGGTCATCCACGAAAAAGTATTACTTTTTATGCTAAGAGTATTATTTTTTATTGTGAATATTAGTAGGGTTAACCCGTCTCACGGATTAAGATTCGTGAGACGGTCTCACATGAGATCACACTCTAAAAAGTAATACTCTTAGCATAAAAAATAATACTTTTTCATGGATGACCCAAATAAGAGATCCGTCTCACAAATACGACCCGTGAGACCGTCTCACACAAGTTTTTGTCTATATATATATATATATACCAAGAATTGAATCTGGTGAATTGCCATCGATTGTTTTTCACGTGCATTGGTTGGACAATAATGTGATACAATTCAGCTTTTGCTATTTGTATCCACAATTGAAGCAAATATAATCTACAATAACTTTATGTTAAATTCGCAATCTGAAATTCTAATTTTGGCCTTGTTTCCCCATCAAGGCAAGGGGAAAACTGAAAACGGCGCCAAAGGAGGTGCAAAGAATTTGGGGGCATTTTCGGGTTAATAATGGTTTAAAAAGAACGCTCACGTTAGCTCATGATGAAACACAAGGTGGCCTGTCTACTTCGTGCGGTACTATCATGCGCCTCGTTGCTCTTTCGCTTTTTCTGTCACACCCCTCCATTTCTTCACCCTTTCCATCCTTCTACTTTTTTAGTAAAAAAATATTAATTAAAAAACACCCTACGTAGAATATTATTATATTATATGAATATCCAATTGTACATAAGAAAACCATGAATAACTTTTATCTTAAAAATAACCTCGGTCATTTAATGCAGTTATTATTGAATTGTATTATATTTGCACTGCAAAAAAAAAAAATTGCAATTATAATCGTTAAGTTTATTGTTCAAGTATAATGCAATTCTTAAGTTTACATCATTTGAAAAAGATATGCTATTATTATGAGTATGTATGTTCAACATTGAGAGATAAAAAATACTTATGTTCGCTAGTCAGGTCGCTCGCAATGTAAAATAAGTGAGTTGAGTTGAAAATTTCACGACCCGTCTCAATCTATCTAATCACACATAATATTGAGTTAGGTCTGTCGAGTCTGCTCGTCCCGCTACCTAATAAGGTGGGGTGAGTTTGGCTGATAATTTCCCAACTTCCACACATCATGATTGGTTGCTGATAGCCTTGCTAGCTCGTTATGATATGTCTAATTCAAGTCAAAAATTTGTGTGAGACGGTCTCACGGGTCATATTCGTGAGATCTCTTATTTGGGTCATCCATGAAAAAGTATTACTTTTTATGCTAAAAGTATTATTTTTTATTGTGAATATGGGTAGGGTTGACCCGTCTCACAGATTAAGATCCGTGAGACGAGCTCACATGAGACCCACTCCTAATTCAATATGCTACATGTTTTTCAATTTTAAATCTGAAAAAAATTTGGTATCCAATTGAATCCAGTTTGTTTCAATGTAATCTAAGGTATTATTTGAATTGACAGATAGGAGTGAATTTGATTTCAAATTCATATCTCGAATATATATGATATATCCTATTTGGCTCGAAATTAGAATGAAAGATTGAAAATATTGTGAAATTATTTTTTTTAACTTCAATTTCACTCTTCAACCTAATTATTTGAAATAATTTTTTGATTCTAAATACTTCAATTCAAACAAAACCTAAAGGTGTGGCATCTATTTATAAAAGTCCAAAATCTTATAGTGTGACTCTTCAATCAATATGAATATAATGCTTCTTTTAATGATAAATTTCAGGCTATTTTTTAGGGGTTTATTTCATCCTGCCTATGCGGGCATTGCCCCCATGATAGGATGGATGGTCAAGATTTGTCCATGCATATGTAGGACCCACTTTTTTTTTTTGAAATTGTATGTTTGGCAAGATCTTGGTCATCCATCCTCTCATGGAGGCAATGCCCACATGAGTAGGATCTCATTAACCTTTTTTAGGGTACTATATCAATTGTGTATTTAAAGGTGAATACTAGATAATAAATATGAGGTAAACTGAAAAATTAATGAATATTAAATTTATTAATAAATTTTCATCCTTAGATACATCATTATGATAGTATTCTAGGCACAACATTAATTGAGTATTCATCTTTATTTTTAAAATATTTGACTTAATTTTGAAAAAAAAAATTAATATTTTTTCTCATTAACTTATCCAAATATATTGATTTATCATCTTTATATTATATTATCACAGCGGCCGGTTTACAATCTAGTGGAACACCTGAGCCAATCGCTTGCCAGCATTAAGACCCCATCCAGTTCTATTTTCACTGGATTGATTATTTAAAATAAGATGGGTCAACCCCAGATTTATCAAATTTATTTTATTTGCTTCCACAGTTATTTAATAAACAAATAAAAAAATTTAAAAAAATTATATTATATTTAAATTTTCCACCAATGAAGTCACATACACAGTTGTACTCCCTCTGTCTTTTCCCACACTCACTCTCGACACATGCACAATATCTAAACAAATCAAGCGTGTCTAAGTTACATAGCGAGTATGTATATAAATATATACATATACAAGGAATTGTCACATATGGAGATAATAAGAATATATTTTCTTGAAAATAAATTATAAATATGGTCTGCTGTGTTTGATATGTGCATTTACTTCAACTGAGCGAGAAAGTTTGTCGAGATTGGAGTGAGTGATGAACGGAAAACCATTAAAGTTGATTTGTTCAACAGTATTTCAGTCTGTGCGCAGTTTCCGCCTCCTGCCGCTGCCACTGTTTCTTCCAGGGACTGCAACAATGAATTCTTTCCTCTGAAGGTTTCTTATTCCTTTTTTTCCATGGCCATAAATAAATAATAGACTTAATTTTGTAGTTTTTTCTTTTTTGGGGGGGTGATCAATGGATTTAATGGTGTGTTAATGGCAGGGATCGTTCTCTTTCTTTGTTTTGGTAGTGGAGAGGATGAATACCAGAACCAGGAGCAGTTTGCAGCCTATGAAGGCTCCTCTGAAGCATGAAAAAGTAATGGGAATCTGATTTTCTTTTTAAATCGGTTTTTGTGGATTAGAGATTGTGAAGTTTTGATGTGGTGGAATTTAATGCAAAATGTTCGAGAAGATGAAAAATGTCGTCTTTATTTTCCATAAATTAAGCTTCTCTGGTGATCATTCTTGATGGGTTTTGGATCAAATCGGGAACTGAGAAGGAAAAAGACTATCTTTTGATTTTTGATTTTTATTTTGGTTTGTCAATCGTTGAATTTATTTTGTGTGATTATCATTCTTAGAGAAAAGTTTTTCATTTTTCTTCTTATCCATGTATTTTTTCCTGTTGATATTTCTTTTTTCTCCTTTTTCTTTTACATATGAGTGCACCTTAGTGCAAGGAACTTTATCTTTTGCTATAATGTGTAATTGCTTTCTTGTGGATGCTGATTCTTGCCTTATCTTTGTGGCGACTTAAAGGAAAAAGTGGAAATGAACAATAGTCGTACCATGGATCTCAAGAAACCGACTACAAGTCGACGTGTCTCGATTCGAGCAAGGAAGATGGCATTGCAACAAGACGTGGGATTTAATCGATCACTTATATTGTTTATACTTTACCACATCTGCATCGATATTTTTATGCATTGTACTTATTATGATGATGCACTATATAGGTGGATAAGCTAAAGAAGAAGTTGAGACACGAGGAAAATGTCCATAGAGCATTGGAGAGAGCGTTTACCAGACCGTTGGGAGCTCTCCCTCGTCTCCCGCCTTATCTTCCGCCCAATGTTAGTCACAAGCTCGTGAATTTGTTTTTCTTCTGTGTTTCCAATGTGTTCTGTAACTGAAAACTCTAGCTATTCGTATCCGCTGATTATGTTATACAGGATTGAGAAGATTGATTCAAATTGATATACATTGTGATGTAAATGAAAGGGAATAAATGAATTCGATCGTGAGCAAAATTACTTCGGTGGTTCTTTGAGTCTGCATATGTAACACAATAGTCAAACCATTTGAGCTTGTATCTGATGTAAAAAATTTGAATCGCATCTTTACTATAAGCTATAATACAGTAACAATGCCTGATTCTACAGGATTTTATTGAACTTGATATCGTTATTCATTTAGTGTAAATGAGAATGTAATACTGAATTCATGTGTTTAGACACTTGAGCTTCTGGCTGAAGTGGCAGTCTTGGAGGAGGAAGTTGTTCGGCTCGAAGAGAAAGTGGTGCATTTCCGTCAAGGGCTATATCAAGAAGCGGTCTACATTTCATCCTCCAGGAAGAACACGAACAATTCCGCTGATTTATGCAACCCTGGTCAGGGTAAAGATTTGAAACCAAAGCAATCAAGGTCATCACTCCAAACTGAAGCAAATTCCACAGCATCTGTTTGGATGAATTTGTATTCACTTTCAGGTAATGCCACTGTCTTCTTCTTTTTGTTTTTAAGAATTACAATGTTATCTTGGTTTTAATAAAAACTTAATTAAGCATGTGATCAGATGAAAAAAGGGAAAAGAAAACTACTCGAGCACCAATTTCTCAAAGATTAAACAACAAACACCGAATATAAAAGAGCAAGGAGCTGGAACTCCGGTAAAACGGCTTCCCACTGAGCGCAGATCAACCGAAAAGTGTTTAGAGCCTCAAAAGGTATGGATGCATGATTTAATAACTTCTTTGAGCAATTTCCATTTTCCCGCTACATAATCCTTTTTGTTAATTCACCAGTTGGAGAGCCAAATAGTTCATCGCCGGAGTTCAGAAGAGGGAAATCATTTAAGTCCAGAGGAGATATCAATGGTAGATGAGTGTCCAAACAAAATTTCCGAAAGCATTCTGAAATGCTTGATGAACATTTTCTTGAGAATGAGCTCAAATAAGGGTAGGAGTACTACCGAAACGCTTCCTTGTCCTGAAAGCTTCGCATATGTCGAGTACAAGGATCCTTATAGTGTCTGTTCAAAATTTGAGAAGAGGGACATTGGTTCATACAAGAATTTATCAGCTATCGACTCTTACTCTATCAATCCAAACCAAACAACAATTTCGGTATTCCTCGTCCAAAGACTAAAGTAAGCCACTTTATGATTAGCTTAAATTTCTCACAGTTATGCTATATAATACTGATGCTTATGCATTTCTCCTTCTTGTATAGGCTTCTACTTCAGAAACTTGCAGCAGTCAACTTGAATGGCCTATCGCATCAAGGAAAGCTCGCTTTCTGGATTAACGTCTACAATTCGTGCATGATGAATGTACGACACAATAATCCCTCCAGTTACCAGCCATTTTAGTCTCCTCCCAAAATCTATAGTTTATTGTGCATTGATGAATAATCCATTGCTGCAGGCATTTATTGAGTATGGCATCCCAGAAAGTCCTGAAATGGTCGTTGCCCTGATGCATAAGGTAACATTAATTTAGTCCTTTTTTCTCTATCCATTTAATGCTATATGTATAACATGGTCTGAAGTACACCTTTGATAATGCATTATCATCAGGCAACGGTGACCGCTGGTGGGCACGTTCTAAACGCAATAACTATTGAACATTTCATATTGAGACTGCCTTATCATTCGAAATTTGTAAGATTTATCGAACTTTTGGCCATCTACCGAGTCCTGGAATTTGGTTTGTTGTAATCCAATTTGTTATTTTTTCACCCCAGACTTTCTCGAAAGGTGCAAAACACGATGAGATGACAACGCGTAGCAAGGTTGGCTTAGAGTTATCCGAACCATTGGTAACATTTGCTCTATCTTGCGGAAGCTGGTCATCCCCTGCAGTAAGTTATTATACTCTCAAGATTTACGAAATTTAACAGTCTTAAATGAAAACTCACTTATCAGTTATCATCGCGAATTGCTCGAAGGAATTGTCGGATATTTGATCTTGTCATTGAAACACGACTTATATCATTCTCCTGGGCCTCATTAGATTCAGCAATGTAATCACTTCTGCTAGATCACCATTTTTTGTATGGAAGGATTGCTTAATTTATAAATGAACTATTTCCCATTTAAGAAAGAGAGAAAAAAAACTCACTTACTGGACTATTTTCGTGTTTGAAGGTTCGAGTGTACACGGCCTCTCAAGTCGAAAACGAGCTCCAAACAGCTAAAAGAGAGTACTTACAAGCAGCAATTGGTATTTCAACTACGAAAAAAGTAATAGGAATACCGAAGCTGCTCGATTGGTATCTCCTAGACTTTGCCAAGGATATCGAGTCCTTGCTCGACTGGATATGCCTCCAACTGCCGAGCGAACTAGGAAAAGAAGCGATGAAATGTATCGAGTTGGATAAAGGCGAGTCGTTATGGCAATCGTTTCGAATAATACCTTATGATTTTAGCTTTAGATACCTTCTGCACATATGATTGAACAAGGTTAGCTTGGTTTTGGTGTTCTCACAATTTCAGCAATTTTGGAGTTGGATTTTCATGTATACAAGTGATAGCTTATAGGTTTATGGTGAAAAGTGTATTAATAATTTGGTTCTTGTAAATAAATTTAATAAATTTTACCTTTGTCACGAATGTTTCGTCTCCAATATATCATGAAAAAAAATAAAAAAAAAATCCATTATATATTTTATAAAATGAATAATTTATGTTCAGAATGATGTAAATATTATATACCGTTTACATGGGTACACTTGGTATGCCATGTGAAATTGTTTCCCCCATAACTATCAAATACAATTTATAATTGAGTAGGTATCTCGTGAGACGATCTTGGAGATCTTTATTCGTGACAGAAGTCAACAAAGTATTCTTGATCATTAGAAAATAAAACGGGTTATTGTTTACGAACTCGTTTGACGTCTACCTATTAAAACAAGTAAAAACAAATACTGAGAGCTTAAAAATTTTGAAGAAAAACAAAAAAGACATATACTTTTAGATATGAAACCTAAAATAGAGACAAAGACAATATAATCCGTAGAAGTAACATGGTCATAATTAAGTTTACATTTAAAACCTTGTTAATAGTTCAAACATATAGTACAAGATAACGTAGTGGTCCTAACGTTTGTCCTCTCCTAAAGGCATGACTTATCATACATCAACTCCATCTAAGCAAAGAACAAATCCTTCTTTTCGCCAAAGTAGGAGAGTCCCCTCCACCACCCCACAAAAGCCTAAGCCGTCGGAGTACCATTCAAGAAAACATCACGTGAACTCAAGCATATGCCCTTGTTTCAACTTGGATCTTGATTCTCAAATCAAGATTCATGATTTAAAGTTATATCAACCAAGTATACCGATTCAGTTTATACGGATTTGCTTTTGTAATTTTCTCGCCTTTTTTTATCACTCAAGACACGGAACGGTGTTTAAAAAGATTATAATTTATAATTAGGTAGAATTCTATCTCGCTTCGATAGCACTTCAAATTTTGATCCACCAAGCTAATGTGATGACAATACTACTTAGGCTATGTTTGGTAGTCATAATAAAGGTCTTGAACCAGGTTTTTTTTATAGCTGAATTGGGTCCAGATTTATCCAGAGAATGATCCTAATTGGGCCTCTGTTTTTCTTTTTTGCAAAATTAAAAAATTGCTCAAGAAATTTGTGGCTTCTTGCTACTCTTACAACCAGAATAAAATAACGATCTTAATTGGGCTTCTTTCCTTAAAGCCCAAAGTAGTAAAATTATCACACCGATCAATGGGCCAAGTGTTCCTATCCGTCCAGCGAGCACATTGGACAGTAATTTGTACATTTTTTAAAAAATAAAATAAAAAATTGATGGAGTAGTATATTTCACAACTCTAATGGAAGGTTCTTGTCACGCCCCGGGACGGGGGTTGGTTGACACCGGCGTTGCTCTCTAATATTACATTCGAAAACAACAAGCCTCAGAAGTACAGAATCTCATAAACCAGTCTTTTATTCATAATACGAAATAAATCAATTGTCTGTTACAACTCGAATACTGGTGTTTTACAGCGGAAATGTAAAACCAAATATTACAGTATCTTAACACATGCAGCGGAATAAAAATAAACATACACTGAGAACAACAGTCTTCTTCACCAGCCCCAGAACTGGATCTGTTCCTCTTCTTCTAACATTTCTTCAGTACTCTTATCTGAGATGTGTTTGGTGGGTGAGTGATATGATTGTCACTCAGTAAGCAGGGGCGGGAATAACTCCCAGTTTTCGAAATCGTTTCAACAGAAACAGTAATATAATAATATACAGAAACTTGTATTTTCATAACAGAAATCAGAATTCAGAATTTACATGTTTCAGAACAGAAATCAGAATTATTAAGTATTGAGCACGTTAGTGAATTTCATGGCTAAACTGATATCAGTCCCCTATATGTTCTCTCCTCTAAGGGGTGAGGCCAGAATCAGAATTCAGAAATGTTCAGAATATATATTCCTACCATTAGTTCACTAGGGAGTTTCAGTGCTTCAAAATCAGAAATCAACATACAGAAACTGAACTTTAAAACAGAATTATCAACGGATTTCAAGATATTTATACATAAGTCCACTTACCGTAATTTGCTTAGAGGTTTCGGTTGAAGTCTGGAAAAATGCTTTCTCTCGCTACTGGTTTCTACTGCTCGAAATTCAGCACCCTCTTAACTCGAAAATTCAAGAGATAACTCAGGATTTGTGTAACACCAATTTCAGAGACTTGAGGTGTTATTTATAGGCCACAATCTGACTGTTAGGCTTCCTATTAATGGCCATAATCTGCCATTAACAATCTTTATTCCGTTTAAATTCTTCAGTTACAAGTCATGGCTGAATTGATAACTGTATGCTGCTTCTTCGCTCTTCTGCTGCTGCTGCTTTCTCACTCTTCTGCTGCTGGATTCTGTCTGCTGGAAAATACAGGTCTGCTGGAAAATATAAACTTCTGAAATATTAGCTTGATGCTGGAATTGCTAGCTTCTGCTGGAATTTTCATTTGCTACTGAAGTTGCTAGTTGCTGAAAATTCGGGTGCTCACATCCCTCCCTCTTATGAAAAGTTTCGTCCTCGAAACTTGGTTATACTTGATATTCAAAGAGATAGGGATCAAAATTTATGGCCGTTTGAAGTTTGCGCGAAAAACACCTCAACTTCTATGCCATTTTGCGAGGTCTACTGCATTTGCTTGCTGGAATACACTGTCTACTGCAATTCTGATGCTACTGCAATCAATCTGCTGCTTTTCCAGCATTGTCTGCTGCATTTCGAGTCTACTGACCCAGTCTTCTACATTCAGATCTACTGGTTTCCTTCTACTGGTTCTGGTTTCAGGCTACTGGTCTTATCCTACTGTTTTTCGTCTGCTGGTTTTGGCCTACTGATTTTTTTTTTAAAAAAAAACTCGTTTCAGTAGTCTATTACAGTAGCTCATTTTCAGTAGTCTATTTCAGTAACCTTCAGAACTTATTCTCAGAAGTCTATAAGAACTTATTATTTCTAGTTCCTCCTCCCCAGATTATGAAACCCGGTTCTGCTCTGATACCACTTCAATGTCACGCCCCGAATTTTCAGCAGCTAGTAACTTCAGTAGCAAATGAAATTCCAGCAGAAGCTAGCAATTCCAGCATCAAGCTAATATTTCAGAAGTTTATATTTTCCAGCAGACCTGTATTTTCCAGCAGACAGAATCCAGCAGCAGAAGAGCGAGAAAGCAGCAGCAACAGAAGAGCGAAGAAGCAGCATACAGTTATCAATTCAGCCATGACTTGTAACTGAAGCATTTAAACGGAATAAAAATTATTAATGGCAGATTATGGCCATTAATAGGGAGCCTAACAGTCAGATTGTGGCCTATAAATAACACCTCAAGTCTCTGAAATTGGTGTTACACAAATCCTGAGTTATCTCTTGAATTTTCGAGTTAAGAGGGTGCTGAATTTCGAGCAGTAGAAACCAGTAGCGAGAGAAAGCATTTTTCCAGACTTCAACCGAAACCTCTAAGCAAATTACGGTAAGTGGACTTATATATAAATATCTTGAAATCCGTTGATAATTCTGTTTTAAAGTTCAGTTTCTGTATGTTGATTTCTGATTTTGAAGCACTGAAACTCCCTAGTGAACTAATGGTAGGAATATATATTATGAACATTTCTGAATTCTGATTCTGGCCTCACCCCTTAGAGGAGAGAACATATAGGGGACTGATATCAGTTTAGCCATGAAATTCACTAACGTGCTCAGTGCTTAATAATTCTGATTTCTGTTCTGAAACATGTAAATTCTGAATTCTGATTTCTGTTATGAAAATACGAGTTTCTGTATATTATTGTATTATTGTTTCTGTTGAAACGATTTCGAAAACTGGGAGTTATTCCCGCCCCTGCTTACTGAGTAACAATCATATCACTCGTCCACCAAACCCATCTCAGATAAGAGTACTGAAGAAATGTTAGAAGAAGAGGAACAGATCCAGTTCTGGGGCTTGTGAAGAAGACTGTTATTCTCAGTTTATGTTTATTTTTATTCCGCTGCATCTGTTAAGATACTGTAATATTTGGTTTTACATTTCCGCTGTAAAACATCAGTATTCGAGTTGTAACAGACAATTGATTTATTTCGTATTATGAATAAAAGATTGGTTTATGAGATTCTGTACTTCTGAGGCTTGTTGTTTTCGAATGTAATATTTGAGAGCAACGTCGGTGTCAACCAACCCCCGTCCCGGGGCGTGACAGGTTCGAGTTAAAAAAATTTAAAGAGTGCGATATGATGGCTAGTTGCACCTAAATTATCGAGCATCGCCTAAATATTTGGTGTAGTTTACCCGAAGATTCCGATAAAACTAACGAATTGAATTTAAGTCTCTAGTGTAACTTAGTATGATTATGTGTCCAAATTCATATTTGATTATGCATTACTATTTAGTAGGCATGAAAATAAAAAATAAAGACCTTCCGTTTTGAATTCATCAATTGATTGTTCAGTTCAAGTTAACCAGAGATGCTTCGATTTGGAAATAGACAAGAAAGATAGATAGAGAGAATGTTCAAAAAAAAAATTTACAACTCTAAACATGTATGTGACTATGCAGTTGAGAAGTATTTAAAAAATTTAATATGTACTACTCATATTAATAAGGTATATCTTTTTTTGCAGGAGTTCATCACATAAAAATTTCAAAGTAAGCTTGCTTAACTCGGGGTAATCTGTGATGGGTGAACCCCCTGAGAAATTTTTGAGGGTATGTGTGAATGAGGATATAAACATGTTAGAAAGACCCATCTTGATACAGTAGAGACAATCGTCGAATATAAAGCGTTACAATAAGAGTGTTGGTGCATGTTTTAGAACAACATGTTTTAACAATTGAGACAGTGATTGTTGAGAAATGTTGGACATACACAATTGAATTAGGTGAATTCGTGAAATTAGTGTTTCGTGTTTGTATAAAACTAAAAGAGTGTGTCTCACGTGAGACCGTCTCACGGATCTTAATCTGTGAGACGGGTCAACCCTACTCATATTCACAATAAAAAGTAATACTTTTAGTATAAAAAGTAATATTTTTTCATAGAAGACTCAAATAAGAGATCCGTCTCACGAATACGACCCGTGAGACCGTCTCACACAAGTTTTTACCAAACTAAAATTCCTCAAACACTATTCCTAATTCCCATACATATTGTCCCCTTGAAATGGGTGTGTCGGGTGGCTGTCCATGTTCTTAACTGTCTTCGAAAGATTCTTTGTTGATTTGAGGACGACACTACGAAGCATCCTAGGAGAGTTTTCATTTTTTTATTGTTTTGATAAAATAGTTGTCGTATATTCCTAATATAGATCTTTTCAAAAATACAAATATTAAAATGTTTTTTTTATAGATTAATTGTTCAAACATCTTAGTTAATTAATTTTTAAAATAGTTGTCCAAAGTCCAAACAAATTTTAAACTCTAAATACGTTTTTATAGAGTAACGGAGCCTGAGATGCTAAATAGGAATATCATATAATGAACTCAACTAAACTTACGAGGCATATAACTATTTTTGTATCGCAAAAATTTCAAGAATTATTTGCAACTTATGGTTCACTTCTTATGACCAAACATATATCAGATACTCGTTCTCGTGTAGAAAAACACTCGGTTTGAGCTCTCTGGATTCAAATGTTTTACAATTTCTGCTTCTTGAATTTTTGGGTCTATGATAGGTACATATCGTCGAAACTATAGACTAAATTTATGAATTTGCGTATAGTGAAGTATAAATAAAATTTAAATAATTTTCTTCTTAAGAATTTGAAATCGTTTACAGTCATTTGCAGATAGGGGTGTTCAAACTTCGGATAAAACCGAATTAACCGAAAATCCAAACCGAAAAAACCGAACACTAAATCGAACCAAAAACCGAATTTATAATTCGGATATAAATGTTAAAACCGAAATTAATTTGGTTCGGTTTCGGATTATAAATGTCAAAACCGAACCGACCGAAAAAACCGAAATTTAATTAAAGTAATAATGTTATTTTTATTTTATATTATTTATTGAGATTATGTTAGTGAATGAAGAATTATTTTGAATAATACTTAGATGATTATTGTTTATGTAATTCATTTGCACTTTATATTTAAATATTTTACTAAGAAATCATTTAAAAAGATAACATATTATATTTTATAATATATTTATATTGTTAATTTAAATAAGTGTATCAAAACCGAAATAACCGACCGAAATAACCGAACCATTTCGGTAGAAAACCGAACCGAACCGAAGAAAAATGGTTCGGATATCGGATTATATATTTGTAAAACCGAAAATCGAAAAAACCGAAATAAAAAACCGAAAACCGAACCGAACCGACCGATGAACACTGCAGAGAAACTTAAATAGGAAGTTTAGGGACTTTAAACTTGTATGATATGACCCGACTCATTAAAAAAATGTATTTTTAAATATAAATATGGATATGATTGTTGAAATATTATTTAAAATGTGAAAAATATTTGTGTTGAAAATGTGAATGTTGAATGTTGAAAAATAGGTGTTGAATATTGAAAATTAGTGTGTGATGATGTAGGTAATGATGTATTTTATTTTTGGATTATGTGTAAAGATTTCCTATAAATAGATCTCTCATTTGTGAAGAAAATCACAATTGAGTAGAGAGAAAAATATTATAAAGTGTGTAGTTTGGTAAATTTTGAGAGTTTGAGATTTTTACTTTTTACCATAAATTTTTACTTTTTCACAACACGTCATCAGCACGAAGCTCTAAAAGTCCTACATATTTTTCCAAGCTCCAAACAGAAGAAAAAGGTAACAAAAGTAATTATATTTATTTTACTGTTATTTGTTTATTGTGTATTTATTTAATATACAATATAATGTTATTATTAGAAATAATAAAAATAAATTTTTCATAAACTTGTTATAAATCCTGGGAGGATGTTAAGACGACATCCCACACTCCCGGCAAGGGATACGACAAGTATAAAAGCCTATAAGGTTTTTAAACAAAATAAATTATGACAGTCGTTATAATATTATGATATGATATATATAATTATTTAAACATGTCTAATATTATATATACCATATTATTACCATAAAATTATACAAATACATACATTTATTCTTTTATTCACCAACGGTCATAAACGGTATCAAAACGGCTAGTTTTTGCCCTATAAATATGATCTCTTAAACTCATTCAATCACCCCAACTTTCTCTTCTTTTCTAAAAATTATTCTTCATCAAATTTTCGGAGAAAAAGAAGATGGCTTTCGCAAGGTTATTTTTAATTATTTTAGTTATCATACTCACGAGTCTTGTATTTATCGGAGAATATCCTCCTCGTGTGTTTTCTTTATTTTTACGAATACTTGTACTTGTTGTTTATCCATTACTTTGTATTGCAATATTCATTAACTAATAAAATGCATCGTGATTTTTAGTACCACCATGGCAAACTTGACAAAGCTCGAATTCATACTGGGAAAAATTATATGCCATGGACTCTCGATGTAGAAATGCATCTTGAGTCATTAGGTCTAAATGAGACCATAAAAGAAAATGGCATATGCACATCACAAGAAAAGGCAAGAGCCATGATATTTTTGCGTCGACATCTCGACGATGGATTAAAATGTGAATATATGACTGAAAAAGATCCCATGGCTTTATGGAAGGGATTAAAAGAAAGATTCGAACATATAAGGGAAGTTATACTTCCGATCGCTAGGGATGAATGGAATACGTTAAGATTCCAAGACTTTAAAAAAGTCAGCGATTACAACTCGGCGATGTATAGAATAATCTCGCAGTTGAAATTTTGTGGGCACGAGATTACAGAATTGGAAAAGCTTGAGAAAACATTTTCCACTTTTCACGCATCGAATATAACTCTACAACAACAATATAGAGTGCGTGGATTTTTGAGATATTCTGAACTTATCGCCTGTCTCCTTGTGGCGGAAAAGAATAACGAGCTATTAATGAGAAATCATCAGGCACGACCTACTGGTTCAACGGCATTTCCTGAAGCAAATGTCGTAAGCAAAAATGAATTTAAATCTGGCAACCAAAATCAAAGTTATAGACAAGATTTTGGTCGAGGACGAAATCGAGGTCGTGGTCGTGGTCGTGGACGTGGTCGGGGACGTGGAAATAGTCGTGGTCGTGGACGCGGCCGTGGTTTTGAAAATAATCGAGATAGTTACTTCAATAACTCATCTCAAAGGAACGTCCCAAATCATCCACCGAAAAGGCATCAAGAGAACATGAGTGTAAATGAAAATCACTCAAAAAGATTTGAAAGTTCTTGTTTCAGATATGGTACTCCAGGACATTGGTCCCGTATTTGTCGAGCCCCTGAGCACCTTTGCAAACTTTATAAAGAATCAATAAAGGGGAAAGAAAAGGAGACCAACTTCGCTGAAAACAGTGAACCTTTGAGTAATTCAACTCATTTTGATGCTGGAGATTTTCTGATTGATTTCTCAGACAATGATCAATTTGCGGGTGGAATAAATATGTAAAACATTTTATTTTTCATGTAATTGTATGATAATATTTTATCGTGTGTTATATTTTGGCATATGTATTGTATTGTATTTTTATAAATGTATTGTCAGTAATTTTATTTCATTGCATATTTTTTGAAGTTCAAATATGGAAAATACTATGAACAAAGATGAAGTTTGCATACCTGATAGTGGTACAACGCACACTATCCTCCGAGATAAAAGATATTTCTTGGAACTAAAATCAACAAAAACAATGGTGAATACAATATCAGGTCCTGTAGACTTGATTAAAGGTTGTGGTAAAGCACAATTTTTGTTACCTAATGGTACAAAATTTTTTATCAATGATGCTTTATATTCACCACAATCGAAAAGAATTTGTTGAGTTTTAATGATATATATTCCCATGGGTATGATACTCAAACAATGAATGAAGGGAATGAGAAATATATGTGTCTTACCACATATAAATCAGGAAAGAAATATGTAATTGAAAAACTACCAATGCTACCTACTGGATTGCATTATACATATATAAGTCCAATTGAATCAAACATGGTAGTTGATAATTCTTCAATACTGATCAATTGGCATGATCGATTAGGACATCCTGGTTCAACAATGATGCGAAGAATTATAGAAAATACACATGGTCATCCATTGAAAGACCAGAAGATCTTTCAGAATAATAAGTTTCAATGTAAAGCATGTTCTCTCGGAAAACTTATCAACCAAAATCCAAACTGAATCACCAATGTTTCTTGAACGTATTTAGCGTGATATTTGTGGACCAATCCATCCACCATGTGGACCATTCAGATACTTTATGGTATTGATTGATGCCTCCAGCAGATGGTCACATGTATGTTTATTGTCAACTCGAAATGTTGCATTTGCAAGATTACTTGCTCAAATAATAAAATTGAGGAATCAATTTCCCGATTATACAATCAAGAAAATTAGACTTGATAATGCTGGTGAATTTACTTCCCAGACTTTCAATGATTATTGTATGTCTATGGGAATCATTGTTGAGCATCATGTTGCTCATGTACATACACAGAATGGATTGGTTGAATCATTGATTAAACGTCTGCAAATGATTGCTAGACCAATGATTATGAAAACAAAGCTCCCTATTTCTATATGGGGACATGCAATTTTACATGCTGCTGCATTAATTCGTATCAGACCAAGTGCATATCATAAATACTCCCCATTGCAGCTTGCATTGGGTAAAGAACCAGACATTTCTCATCTGAGAATTTTTGGATGTATGGTGTATGTGCCTATTGCACCACCACAACGAAAGAAAATGGGACCTCAGAGAAAGGTTGGAATTTATATCGGTTATGATAGTCCATCAATCATTCGATATCTTGAACCTCAGACAGGCGACGTGTTCACAGCACGTTTTGCTGATTGTCATTTTAATGAGGAAATCTTCCCAATGTTAGGGGGAGAACAGAAACATACCGAAAAGGAAATTACGTGGTATGTATCATCATTGTTACATATGGATCCAAGAACAAAACAATGTGAAAATGATGTACAACAAATTGTACACTTGCAAAGAATAGCAAATCAAATACCAGATGCATTTGCAGACACAAAAGGGGTAACTAAATCATATATACATGCTGCAAATGCCCCTGTTCGAATTGAAATTCCAAAGAAACAAATTGAAAATACTCATGATGTCATTAAACGCCTGAAGCGTGGAAGGCCAGTCGGTTCCAAGGATAAAAATCCTCGAAAAAGAAAATTCATAGAAAAACACGATGATCACAAAATAGAGAATGATGTTCCTGAAGAAACACATGATGATCACAAAATAGATAATGATGTTCCTGAAGAAACACATGATGATGAAAATGTTCTGTCAGAACCACAAACTGACGAGAATCGTGAAATATCTATCAATTACATTAATACTGGAAAAATATGGAACCGAAAAGATATAGAAGAAATTGATGATATATTTTCTTATAATGTGGCAATCGACATCATAAATGATAATGAAGATCATGAACCAAAATCTTTTGGTGAATGTAAAAATCGACAGGATTGGGTAAAATGGAAAGATGCTATCCAGGTTGAATTGGATTCGCTAAATAAACGTAATGTTTTTGGACATATAGTCCTTACACCTGAAGGTGTAAAACCTGTTGGATACAAATGGGTTTTTATTCGAAAGCGAAATGAGAAAAATGAAATAGTAAGATATAAAGCTCGACTTGTTGCACAAGGTTTTTCTCAAAGACCTGGAATTGATTATGAAGAAACGTATTCTCCCGTGATGGATGCAATTACGTTTCAGTATTTGATTAGCTTGGCGGTATCTGAAAATTTAGAAATGCGTCTTATGGATGTTGTTACAGCTTACTTATATGGATCACTTGATAGTAATATATATATATGAAAATCCCTGAAGGATTTAAGATGCCTGAAGCACAAAGTTCAAAACCCAGGGAATGTTATTCTGTGAAATTACAAAGATCATTATATGGATTAAAGCAATCAGGTCGAATGTGGTATAATCGACTAAGTGATCACTTGATGAAAAAGGGATATGTAAATAATTCAATATGCCCTTGTGTTTTCATTAAGAAAACAACATCCGGATGCGTAATTATTGCTGTATATGTTGATGATTTAAACATCATTGGAACGAATAAGGAAATTCAAGAAGTTGTGTCATAATTGAAGGAAGAATTTGAAATGAAGGATCTTGGAAAAACCAAGTATTGTCTGGGTTTACAAATTGAACAAAAAGAATGTGGAATGTTTGTTCACCAGACAAATTATACAGAAAAGATCCTTAAACGTTTTAATATGGATAAAGCAAATCCTTTAAGTACTCCAATGGTTGTTAGATCATTAAACATAAAAAAGGATCCATTCCGTCCATGTGAAGATGATGAAGATATTCTTGGTCCAGAAGTACCATATCTAAGTGCCATCGGTGCCCTTATGTACCTTACAAATTGTACAAGGCCTGATATATCTTTTGCCGTAAATCTGTTGGCAAGATTTAGCACATATCCAACAAAGAGACACTGGAACAGAATTAAACATATATTCCGTTATCTACGAGGAACGACAGACTTGGGACTTTTGTATTCAAAAGATGCTAATTCAAGTATGATTGGTTATGCTGATGCTGGATACTTATCTGATCCACACAAGGCACGTTCCCAAACTGGATATGTATTTACTCGTGGAGGCACTGCAATTTCTTGGCGTTCACAGAAACAAACGCTCGTAACTACTTCATCAAATCATGCTGAGATTATTGCACTACATGAAGCAAGTCGTGAATGTGTGTGGTTAAAATCAATGACCCAACATATCCAAATCTCATGCGGATTATCATTCGATGAGAAACCTGTGATACTATATGAAGATAATGCTGCATGTGTTGCTCAAATGAAAGAAGGATACATAAAAAGCGACAGAACTAAACATATTCCTCCTAAGTTCTTCGCATTCACCAAGGAGCTTGAGAAGAATAAATGTATTGATGTTCGTCACATTCAATCAAGTGAAAACTCATCAGATCTCTTCACAAAGGCACTTCCTACGTCAATATTCAGAAAGCACATATATAATATTGGGATGCGCAATCTACGAAATTTGTGAAGAATTGTTCATGTCAACATCAGGGGGAGTTTACGTGACTGCACTCTTTTTCCCTTACTATGGTTTTATCCCAATGGGTTTTTCCAAGTAAGGTTTTTAACGAGGCAGTACAAAACACGTAATGAAGACATCATCGTATCATGATCATCATCACAAGGGGGAGTGTTGAAATATTATTTAAAATGTGAAAAATATTTGTGTTGAAAATGTGAATGTTGAATGTTGAAAAATAGGTGTTGAATATTGAAAATTAGTGTGTGATGATGTAGGTAATGATGTATTTTATTTTTGGATTATGTGTAAAGATTTCCTATAAATAGATCTCTCATTTGTGAAAAAAATCACAATTGAGTAGAGAGAAAAATATTATAAAGTGTGTAGTTTGGTAAATTTTGAGAGTTTGAGATTTTTACTTTTTACCATAAATTTTTACTTTTCACAACAATGATTACTCCGGTTATTAATTAATATTTTATGATATAAAGCGGAAAGAATTGAGCAAAAGGGCAAAAGTGGGATTTCAAACACGAGGTCATCCCTCGTGGAAGTAACATATGAAATCATTTAAAACATGAAAGTTACGAGTCTAGACGAATGTATTCAAAAGAAGGCATGATTTCAGTACAAACTAGACAACCATACTAGAATGTATTTTGGAACACCAACTATTGAAATAAAAAAGTGTATTTAGCTGAAATTAAAGAATAATAATTGGACTTTAAAACAATTGATTAGGAGTGAGTATCATGTGAGACCATCTCATGGATCTTAATATGTGAGATTGGTCAACCCTACCGATATTCACAATAAAAAGTAATACTCTTAGCATAAAAAATAATACTTTTTCATTGATGACACAAATAATATATATGTCTCATAAACACGACCCGTGAGACCGTCTCATACAAGTTTTTGTCATTGATTATATATCAAATTGACTTTTTAATTGAATCATATATATCGATTAAGTCATTTACAATAGTTCGTATATTTATTATCAATTTGTCCATGATTCATCAAGAAAAATAATTGCGACTTGAGATACACTTAGTAGGACCAAACATATATCATATGTTCGGTAAATAAGTGCTTTAATTTGAATGTTTTATACACACAATTGTGATGTGAGTGCAACAAAATATATATTTTTTGTTTTGGTATTCAAATTGTTATAATTCTGCTCTAAAAAATAATAATTGCATACTCAATTTAAGTCAGGTGGTGTTTGAAATGCATACATTTGTACAATAATTTAAATAAAATATAAAATTAAATGCAAATTTGGTACTTTCTGTTATACAAAATGTATACGCACAAACAGAAAGGAACAAAGAAAATAACGAGAAACAAAACAGTATCGCAAAGCTTAAAATAAGCAAACCGAGGCCTGTATGAAATACAGTGTCCTTAAAACAGATTTGTCCTCTCCGGTGCGTGCTGCGAGGATGAATGTGGACGTCTGTTTCCCAGGATACAACGAAAACCAGTAGTACCGTAGCACAAGGCACCACCACGACGAACTGAAAAAGTACCTGAACTTTATCACGGGACGGAGCAACGACAGAGGAGCGGCAGCCGGTGGAAACAGCGGGAGCCGAGACAGGAAAGCTAGAGCAGGGCCGAAAATATAAGAGTGCAGAGGAGTGTTGTTGGATCTACCTGAAAGACTTGAGGCTGCCTCTATTCATAGGCACTCATCAGGACAGTTACGGCTGGCCATACGAAAGGCCAAAGGTCTGGCTAGCTGAAACACCAAAGGTGAAAACTGTCCCAGCTGAAGCACCAAAGGTCACAGACCATTTCGAAAATAAAAAATAGCAAAAGCTAGGTAAGCCTTGGTGGGAAATTTTGCCTTGATCGGTCCGACATTCGACGCGCCCGTACGCCTGCACACAAGTCAAGCCTTTTTCCACTGCAAATCGGGCCCATGATTTGCACCCCCCTGCACCTGTGCGCGCGAGAGAGAGCCTCTTGACCAATCATTGTTACACCTCCATAAAGTATAACACAATAAAAACTCACCAATGCTATATTCATTTTTCAATGTGGGACATTTCCCACTTGCCATCTACTAAGCCTTGTCCAATTTCTCATTCAAAGAACAAGTCCAATAGCCCAATAAGCCTAAGTCCAACACTTTCGAGACACAACCAAATTTTATTTGAAATCCAGAAAAATTTATGTAAGATTATTTTACTGATCAAATTTATGAGACATATTTTCGACCTGATCCATGAAAATATTATTTTTTTTATATTTGCGATGTTTTTTTTTTTTGCAAATATATCATTTTATGTTATTTATTTCATGAAAAAATATTTTTGTAATGATATATGTTGATTTGAGTATATATTATAAATTTTTATGTCAAAAATATTATTATTTGAAAATTGACTTAAAAAAAATGAAACCGGAGGATTTATTGTATTGGTCCTCAGTTATAGCAAAACCATTGCTCGTTGTCGTACGGACAGAGGACAGTATCTGATATCGGAAGGCGACACATGATTATCGTAATTCAATGAATCTGATTAAATTGATTTAATCACACAATTAGATTCCAAATAAGTCTGTCTGTCTGTCCTAATGTGTCATTCTACCTATAGTCAAGACAAAATCACCTGTTTGTTTGTTTCTGCAAAAGGTTGCGCATTTTTAGCAAATGTTTCTCAAATTTAGGTTGAATTTAATATAAAATTCTAAAATTTGAGAGAGTGAATTCTTCAATTTTTTTATTTTTAAAAAAGGTTAACGGAAGTTTTTTATTTACATAGATAAAATCATGAATTATTTAATTGCATTGAATTGATATTTATTTGAATTTTTTCCAAAAAACTGTTATCAGACCATTTCGAATAAATTTTATGAAGTGGATGTCAGACTTGACATAATCCGTGAAAAATATTTTTATTTTAAAAATATTACTTTAAAATTTAAGAGGCCGAAAACAAAAAAAAACTCATAAACTCCGTCAATTCTACTTTATATATATATATATATATATATATAGTATATATATATATATATATATATATATATTTATATATATATAATTTGATATCATAAATTATATCACATAAAATTATATAAAATTCAGCTAGAAAAAATAATAAATTAAATTGAATTTATTTATAATCCATAATGAGCACATGCGGAGAATAGTTTGAAATACTCCGATATCCCACCAACCTTACACAAGGCACTTTCCAAGAACCAAACCAACAAAAAAAAAAAAAACCCCACCCACCGAGAATTTCATGTATATATATACTTGTGTTCACTCTGTATTACCCACTAGTTCGCCGCCCTCTGCAACAATTTCTTCAAATCCCTGGTGATTTACACGATGGACATATTTAACAGGTGTTCGCCAACCAGTTCTTCTTCCTCCGATTCGTGCTCCGATTTGACGAACGAGAGGATCAAAGGACCGTGGAGTGCCGAGGAAGACAGGATCCTGACTGGATTGGTGGAGAGCTACGGAGCTCGAAATTGGTCTCTGATAAGTAAATACATAAAGGGTCGGTCCGGAAAGTCTTGCCGCCTACGATGGTGCAACCAGCTCAGCCCAAATGTGGAGCACAGTCCTTTCTCCCCGGCGGAGGACGAACTCATCTTAACGGCTCACGAGAAGTACGGGAACAGGTGGGCTACGATCGCGAGGCTGCTACCTGGACGCACGGATAATGCTGTTAAAAACCACTGGAATTCCACTCTGAGAAGGAGACATCAGCAACAGCAGATACAGAAACAGTGTGTGGGGGAACGGAGAAATACTGAGAAAAATGTGAGCTGCGGGAGCGGTGACCATTTTGATGAGTACGATCCGATGACGGCGTTGACGTTGGCGCCGCCGGGGATGAGCGGCTGCGGTGGAATGCCGGAGAGCATGCATCCGGAGTTCTGGGATGGGATGAGGAACGTGATAGCGAGGGAGGTGAGGCAGTACGTAACTTCGTCGTTTCCAGAGAGCTCTGGCGTGGGTTTTCATTTCTAATAATTGTTAAATCATGATTAGTTAGTTAATTAATTTGTTCGTTTAGTGGTTAATCACGATTGTACTTCTGATTAATTTCCTCAATCTGGTAAAATATAATAAATTATTTCATCTGTATGTTATATATATTGATGATTGAACAAATTTATTACTTTATATAACTGTGAATCTATTTTATTTTTTAAAAATGAAGTTTCAGATAAAAAGGAGGAGATCAATATTTATAATATTCAAAGTGAGAAAAATTCCAAGATTTGGTCAAAATAAATATAACTATTTTTTGTTTTTTGAAAGGAAACTTGACAATCATTTAATATAAGAGTGAGTCTTATGTGAGACCGTCTTACGAATCATAATTTATGAGACGGATCAACCATATCCATATTCACAATAAAAAGTAATACTCTTAGTATAAAAAATAATATTTTTTCATGGGTGACCCAAATAAAATATCTGTCTCACAAATACGACCCGTGAAACCGTCTCACACAAATTTTTTCCTTAATATAATCTCATCTTTCCAAATGGTTTGAGAGAAAATATTTAATGTAATTCTTTTGAGTTTTGGTTTTTTTCATCTATCTAGTCAAATTTGAATTTTAATCTTATGACTTTGTGTTTTTTAGTCCTATTTTGACACACATATAAAAAAAATCTAATGTTGCCTCAACATTTTTAGGTGAAATGTCGACATTCGGGTGAAATATGACTAAAAAGCAATAAAACACAAAATACATAATGAAAACTCAACCTAAAAAGAATTAAACTTTAAACAAAGAGTAGGCAAGAGAACTTGCATAAATTTATATGATCTTGATAATGACTATAGTTTGCAGAACCGACCAGCCCGCAATCAAATGGGGTAGGTTGGCAAAACATCGACTCAATCCAAACTGTCTCAAATTGCAGGTCAGACGGGCGAACCATCCAAAAAATAAAATAGCATCAACTATATAAATATTTAATAATTAATTTATTACATTTAACCAAATAACCAATTGTTCCAACAATTTATATAATCACCATTAAGAAATTTAAATTTAAAATTGAATCATAAACCATTATACCGAAATTTTCATTTTTCACTCATATTTTTCCTTTTTTTTAATAAGTTTCAAAACGATCGCCATATAAAATTATTTTAATATATATTATCTCCGTTATCTATACATAAAATACATAAACATACTAGCAGATTTTTTGTGAGACGATATCATAAAACATGTCAACCTTAATCATATTTATAATAATAAGTAATATTTTTGGCACTACTAGTAATTTTTTTAAAGGATACCCAAATAAGAGAGGTGTCTCACAAAATTAATTCGTTATACTCTCTCAAAAATGTGTGTAAACATAAAAGTTAGTTAAAATTTAAACATTAATAAACCAATATATCAACTCAATAAATAGATAAGTAGGGGTGTTCAACGGTCGGTTTGGTTCGGTTTTAATAAACTTCGGTTCGGTTTTTCGGTTTACGGTTTTTCGAATGCCTAATCCTAAACCAAACCATTTTAATTCGGTCCGGTTTGGTTTTTTTGTATTACGGTTTGGTTATTACGGTCGGTTATTACGGTTTGTGTAATAAATTTAATTATAAATAAAGTTGTACGTTATAAATTTTAAAAAAAATATAATAAAAAACCACAATCAAATTTGTTTGATTATCTTACAAAAACCAAAATAAAGTAATCAAAAATAGGCATAGCTATCATTCGTGTTACCAATTTGTCAAGTATCTCACAAACATCAAAATAATAAAAATTACAGCAATGACAATTATAAGCAATTTGGAATTTGGATATATTGATAGTGAATAATTCCAGCAATGGATTTATCAACTCTTGCAATAAAAATTCTCATGTGTATGGAAATTAAAATATCAACACATTATAAAAAGAATAAGTTCATATAAATTAGATCAACTTAACAAACCTGATTGCAAGTCACAACTATATAGCAATAATGCAAGAATATCTTCCATCATTGATAAAATCTAGAAAAATTTAAAAACAAGTATCATCAACCGATAAAGAATAAAATAACTATAACATTAAAGATATGAGATATATAAATTAGAGAGCAGAGAACTACCAAAGCAACACATGTTTCTTCTTCTCCAATCTAGACTTGTGTTGTTGGTTTATTGAAAAGGAAATGTGTGAAGCAAGGCACAAGCACAACAATTCAACAAAGGTGTGCGACTGCGGCTGAAATTTTGAATGTCAAAACTAAGTTGGGACATGTTGGTTTATTTTTAAGTTCTATTTTTAATTTTTAAGTTGGGACATGTTTGGAGTACAATACAATAAAAAAAACAAATAATTCTCATATATTCGGTTTTTCGGTTTTTTCGGTTTTTTTTAAAAAAAACCGAAAACCGAACCGGAAAACCGAAAATGCGTAATATAGAAACCGAAACCGGTCAAATAACCGAAAAAACCGAACCGTAAAAACCGAATTTTACGGTTCGGTCGGTTTTTTCGGTTTTAACCGAAATTTGAACACCCCTATAGATAAGTTGATAATTTATAAATAAATTTTTTTTAATAATAACTAAAAATTGGTGATAAAATGGGAAAATGAATTTTTTAATAATTAATAAAAATTTAATTTTAATAAATATGGCTGCTTTTTTTTTTTTTTAATGAATGGAAACCAAAGCTAACTGAAGTTTACTCTTTGGTCAATATGCATGATTCGTGGTATATGTCAAGGGGGGATGAATGTTCCTACTCCGTTTCCTCGTGAATTTACAAACTTTACAAATTCATTATTCTTCATCTTCATATCCTAAACGTGACGAGTCTTTTCACTGTACTTTTCGTACAAACTTATGACATTCCTGTGGGTAAACTAAAAAGACGTAAATACTAGATTTTCCGATATATAATGTGATCACTAATTTTATTTTTTTTAATTTAATTTGAGGGTGCAAAGTCTTAAAAAAAACATGAAACAAATTTCAACCAAATAAAGTAATAAAAAGAGTAACATAGTAATATAGTATAAGAGTAGTTTAGTACTTTATACTTATACATATGTGTATCTATTACCATAATTTTGTATTGTATTCCAAACAAAAACACGTATGACATTTATGAGAGCGAACGTGATATCAACAAATCGACTGAACTAAGAATAATAATAATATTTTTGACAATTTATGCAAAACACATACACGGCCATTAGTACAAAAAGAGAGATTCAAATTTTAATATGTTTCATAAGTATATTAAGAAGAACGATCGAGAAAACGAATATAAAAAATTAGATCCAGAAATACATAAATTACAAATTGATTTTTAACTAAATTATACTCGGCTCAAACAAGTAAAGCTCCGATCATGCGTCTTGAAGTTATAATAAGTTCTTTTGTAAAAAAAAAAAAAAAAATCAATATAATTTGATTCCAGGCTCAAATATGAGGAGACAAAATGACTAATTTACCCTGCACTTTGTTTCGTGTTTTTGTGGTAATTGGTAGCATATGTAAATTATAGCCTACTTCATTCGGCTGCACGTAGTCTGCGGTGGCGCATCTTCTTCTCCACCGCGGGTATGGGTTTTACGGACTTCTTCGTCGGAGAAGTCGTTACCGAACTCCACAAACAACTCATCGCCATATCCCGAAAATGCATCAGGTGCTGCTCGAGTGCTCTGCTACTCATCGACTACATCCAAGCTAAGAATTCCTTCCCATCATCCAGGAAATCAATTTCTCCGTAGGAGAGCTCTCTCAACACCAGGGACGGAGGCACCCTTGGGCTAGGATGGACTTCAGCCTCACCTAAATTGTACCAAAATTTTTTTTTTGGTGTTTCTTTATTTTATTTTTTTTTCTTATTTTTGTGTTTCGATAGTTTTACTTTAGTGATGCAAATTTGAAGAATTTTTGTTACATATGAGTAATTTTTAAAATGATCTTATGTAAATATCTATAATTAAATTTGACTTTCGCTCGTATTTTGCTCAAAAAGTTGAAGAACTTAATGGAAGTTGATTTTTAAAATTAGCTTTAAGTTCCAAATATATTTTTAGATTATTTTTACAATAACATACAAATATATTAAATTTAGCTAATAGGATAATACGATTATGCAGTTACTACATATTTTATTATATCTTTATTTAATTTATATTAATACTAAAAGTTTTATAGAATTTTAATTTTTTTAATATGAACTAGTGTATGTTTATAAGAATTGATTTTGAGAAAAATAAAATAGTGATTTTGAGAAATTGCGCAAATTTTCATGTGAATCATAGTATGTGATATTATATGATTTATCAATGATTTGAATTTTGTGTATTACGACTTAATTAAATGATGTATAAAGTTTTTGTTTTCTATTAACATCCATATTATTCTTTGATGTTTGTCAATATCAATTTTTTTTACCGTTGGTTTTAAAAAATGATGTGAACTGATTTTGGCTTTTGACCACAATGATTCGTAAGAGTAAAAAATTTGAAAAAATCTTTTTTTGGAATTAAGATAAGGCCATACATCAATTCAGTCTCGATTTCAAACCCAAATAACTTATCGAGCTAAATTAATTTAAAAAATCAATTTGTTTAATTTGAATTTTGGTTTTAGTTTTTAAAATCCGGTACATGTCGTTCTTGCCAAAAAAAATGATTCAATCATAGCTGAGCAACTCAATCGATTTAATGTATTTACAGCTACAATAGATTTTCAAGTTGAAGAGCTTAATAATTGATTTAAGGATGAGACAGTTGAACTTCTTAAACTTAGTTGTGCTTTGAAATCTAAAGAAAATTTTAAGCATGTTGATAATATCTATCAACTTGTTGAGAAAATCTATTATCTTGATTTCGATTCACAAGATTTGCATCACTTGAGAATGAAATTGAATCACTATAAACTTGATGTTGCTGGCCAAGAAAGATTTCAGAATTTATCAATTATTTCGACCAGATTTCAGAATTTATCAATTATTTCTGAACTGGTCGAAGATTAATTTTCAGGAATCTACGATTTGATTGATAAGTGATTTATATATTTTTATCTACGTCTTTTACTTATTTAACAAGTCTGATATATTTATTTAATTGACAACTTGATTTGTCTTGTTTTAACTCGTCTCGTTTCTACAGCAACAACGGAACGAGCATTTTCATCAATAAAACTAGTTAAAACAACTCTTCGTAAGAAGATAGAAGCATAATTTTTCGGAGATTTTATGATGATTTATATCGAACGAGATTTGGTTGAAAAAATTAATAACGATTTAATAATTAATGAGTTTTATTTTAAGAAAAATCGAAGAGCACAACTTCAGTAGTGTTTAATTAGCTCCATGTTTTTGAAAGTATTAAATATTTTTGTTCTATGTTTTCATGAAGTAAATGTCTATATATTTTTTATTTTAATTTTTTTTATTAATTATTTATTTTATTAAATATAATATGAGACAGCCCGCCAAAATAATTTTGAATCCTGGCTCTACCTGAGCACCGTCAACGCGAGCTTTACAACTTCTCCCAGATTCTATCAAACGGCCAGCAGTTAGCCACAAAGGTTCTAAAAGCTTCCCGCTGGAACATGTACCAGCACTGCTGGTGAGCAGTGAGTGTTTCGGTGTAATTGGGATTCATGGAATCGGTGGCAGCGGCAAAACTACCCTCGCCAGAGAAATTTGCAGAGATAATCAAATCAGGAGCAAGGCCTCTATCTTAATATATCTTATTTCACGTGGGATCATGGAAAATATTTAGATTTGATAGAGAGAAGAAACATGAATGTTGATTCTGATTCTGTATCTCCCAGGTTATTTCAATAACAGGGTCTTTTTCCTAACCGTATCTCAATTCCAAATGTGGAGGAATTGAGAAGAAATATATGCTGTCTGATATCAGGATTCAACATTATGGGCTACGGTGAAATGTTTTCCCAAGCAAAAGCACAGCTTGATGTTGAAAATCCTGTTCAATCTCTCGTAGTTCTTGATGATGTTTGGTCCCAACTCCCAAGCAGTTCTCGAACAACTGATCATCAAGAGTCCTTGTTGCAAATTCCTTGTAGTTTCGCGTTCTAGATTCCCTCCATCTATTGTCCAGTGTTCCTACGAATTACAGTTGTTGCGTGAAAATGAGGCCATTTCCTTGTTTTGTCACTCCGCTTTTGGACAAACTTCCATACTCTCAGTACTGACAAACAATTAGTTAAGCAGGTAACGGAAGAACACTTGAATTGACATGTGTTTTGTTTCTTTGTTAGACATTCTTTGACAACCACTCGATTTTCTTTAAATTGTGGATGAATGTAAAGGGCTTCCACTGGCACTTGAGGTGATTGGAGCTTCATTAAATGGTCAATCCGAGATGTTTTGGATTAGTGCTAGGAACCGGTTATCATGAAGCCTACCTTTTTGTGATCCCATGAAGTCCACAACTACTCGAGCGGATGAAAATAAGTACTTGATTATCTTCCAGAGAAGGAGAGGGAGTGTTTCCTCGATTTGGGTGCTTTTCCGGAAGACAAGAAAATTCCACTCGACATTCTTGTTACACCACCGTACCCCTCAAAAACTTGAAAAAGATTTCACTAATTCTGTGCGATGTATGCAACTCTCTGTATCAACTTGCTCCAGTTACCCTCGAGCATATGTAGAATGCACACACTCAAGAGCCTAAGTATCACCAATTGTGACAGTCTTCAAGAACTTCCATTTGATTTGGGTGGACTAAAGTTCCTACAAATTTTGAGACTTCATGCTTGCCCGAATTTGAGGAGGCTTCCTTGAGGAGCCGGAAACTTGGTTTCTCTTACTTATCTCGATGTTTCCCAATGTGTAAACATAGAAGGGCTCCCAGAGGGAATGGGTGGTTGTACAAATATGGAGAAGATTGATACGAGCGGGTGTCCAAAGATGAAGAATTTACCAGAGTCCTTGGCAGGATTGCAATTTGCAATCTCTATGTTTCTTGGCTGTGGAAAGAAATGAAGAAGATTGTACTGGACCTAAGTGTTCATGTCCCTGAAGAGTGTTTTACTCTGGACTGGCTCATAGAGTAACCATTTAGTTTGGCATACTGGCAGACATTTCATTCTGTGAAAAAATAAATTTTGGTGAATATCTCTCCAGCAGTATTAACGGTCATAGGTGTCACAAGGGTGTTTGACCATCAACAATTTGGTAAAAAGTTAGCTGTGTTTTAGAGAAAAAATAAGAACGAGAAATGGGAAACAAAATATAAATTAAGATGAAAAAAAATTAATAGTTAGTTTTTAGAGTAAATCTACCGTCTCACTGGCGTATATTTATGAAATGAGACGATTTGATCCATATCTACTATGAAATAAAATAATATTTTTGACATAAAAATAATATTTTTTTATTAGTTGGGTCGAATTGAATATCTGTCTCATGTATGAAATTTTAAACTTTCCTCGTAAAGGGTAAAATTAAGAATTCTGCGAGGGGAAATGATTTGAGTAATTAATCGTGTAAAAAAACATTAATCATATACCAAATTTTTTAAGTCAAAAACTTGTGTGAGACGATCTCACGAGTCGTATTTTGTGAGACATATATCTTATTTGGGTCATCTATGAAAAGTATTACTTTTTATGCTAAGAGTATTATTTTTTATTGTTAATAATTTGTGAGACCGTCTCACAAGAAACCTAGTCATTTTGTAGGGACATGAGATATAACGAATTTTGAAAATGGACAAAAAAGATAATATAAATCAGAGTGGGTCTCATGTGAGACCGTCTCACGGATCATAATCTGTGAGATAGACCAACCCTATCCAGATTCACAATAAAAAGTAATATTCTTAGCATAGGTGACCCAGATAAGATATCCGTCTCACAAATACGACCTGTGAGACCGTCTCACACAAGTTTTTGTCTATAAATCAAACCCAAAAGGCAAAATAGAATCATTTTGTGAGTAAATTAAAGATGCCTATCTGACGGATATCATTGGTCTTGGATCGGAGGAGTGTTCCAACATACAAGAAAGTAACAATTATTCTTTATTTTTCAAGACCGAAATTTAACAGGAAAAAAAATAAAGAAAGAAAAAAGAATTTATTATTTTCATCTGCCGGTTGGATCCTTTCTCAGTCGGAGGATCCAAATAATTTTTTTTTTTTTTGGCTTAAATAAAGAAATACACCTATCATGCTTGCCCTCCCCAACAATATAATTAAATATTTCTTAATAAATTGTAAATATCGGATAGTCCAGCAATGTTATAGATTAATGAAGATTATCGATCGGAATGTGTCTTCTGAACATAATAAATTGTATGTATATACAGGATCAATCGTGGTATTTGAGCTTAATAAGAAAACAATTAATTCAGTCATTTAAGTTGTCTTGTTTTAAGTTTTCGTCATTCTACTTTTCAAATTTGGGTTTTAAGACTAAAAATTTCTCGATAGATTTCCAATTAACAACTTGATGTTTTCAGTAATTAAGTTATATAATAAACGATCAGACAAGATATTGAAGTTGATTATTGTGTTAGAGTAGGTGTCTGACGAGCCAACTTATGTCATGGACTTCATCGACTCTTATGTAAAAATAACATTTATTTTAATAATATTTTATAATTTCATCAAATTATGACATTTACGTTATTTGTATATACACGTAACCTGCATAGATAAAATCCTTAAATATACAATAGGTATCATGAGGTATGTCTTTTTACGTAAGATTATGAAACTAATTAAGAAGTGTCTTGTATATTCTAAATTGATTCTTAATCGATTCAACAACCTAAATGAGGATAAAGGTTGCTCGAGCTTGATACTAGCATATGTGATGTAAATGTCATGTTTTATTGGTAAGGACACGGAAATGTTCATTCATACAGATGAGTGAGAATTTGATGATGCATTAAACAACACTCCATTGAAGGTCATCAGGTGGCGATGTTGAGTGTAGTTTCGAAATACGTAGGAGTCAATGCATTGTAGTCATGGATTCACCTAATATTATATATGAGTGAAAATATCATATGTGATCTAATTAGTTAATAGTGCAAGTAATCTCTAGTCAGCGTAAGACGGTTGCATCTTGGAAAAGCATTTCCTCAGTTGCACATATCATTCTACTATGATTACACAAATATACATAACATCGTTGTCGAATTTAGTTGCAGCTCTCGATATATCAATGGTTACAGATTCGATCATGATACATAACTTGGAGGGCTCGTACTGTACATTAACCATAACTTAAGGTTATTGCATGCACTATCAGTGATAACTACAGAATCATTGTACGATGTTAGTAGACGCTCTTACCATGATCCGAATGGTGTAATCAGACTTGAGTTCTAACATTCTTAATCAAAGGGTTGATGAAAAGAATGAGGCTATTAGGATAAGCTCGGATAAGAACAAATGTTGTTCTGAATTAAACAAATTGTTTATAAAAGAAATTATAAATTGATTTCATGTAATGGAAGTTGTGTAAGTTGGATTGACTACTAATTAAGTTAAAAGAATATAACTTTCTCTTTTAGTTAAAGAGTTCAAAAACTGGCAGCTGCCAAAATAAATTAACTTTGATTATATGAACTAGATTTGTACCCTTGATATATCGGCGTTATTTGATAGTTGATCGGGAATAAAATGAGTTTACAATAATTTATTTAGTAAATTTAGAATATACTGATTAAATAATAAACACTACAAGAAAAAACCCAAACAACAACACACATTTAACAACGGTTTTTGTTAAAACCGTTGTTAAAAAACTTTTAACAACGGTTTTTGCGAAAACCGTTGTTAAAAGTGTGTTTTTTAAGAAAAAGACAACGGTTTTTATAAAACTGTTGTCTTTTGGGGGCAAACAACAACGGTTTTATAAAAACCGTTGTCTTTTGAGTGCAAAAGACAACGGTTTTTTTGATCAAAGACAACGGTTTTATAAAACGTTGTCTTTGAGCGTTTTTTAGGGTCAAAGACAACAGATTACAGAACAGTTGTCTATGAGCGCTTTTTTTGGTACATTCGACAACGGTTTTGTATATAATAGTTTTTTGTGGTATATTTAGCGACGGTTTTAACAAACACCGTCGCTACTTTTAGCGACAGTATTAAATTACTGTCGCAACATTTCAAATCGGCGACGGTTGACTCCTAACCGTCGCTAATGTTAGCGACCGTTAAAAAAAAACCGTCGCATCTTTAACATCAGCGACGGTTGTGTTCATATCGTCGCTACATTTGGCGACAGTGTTATCAAAACCGTCGCTATATTTAGCGACAAATAAGATTAAACCGTCGCCGATTTTAAATATTGCGATGGTTTTAGATAAAACCGTCGCTATTTTCAAAAAGTCCTTTTTCCATCACTCTCTATAAATACATACAACTTTCATTCAATTTCTTCCACTTCACTTCACAACAATTAAAATTTTCTCACTTACACAATTTTACAACTTCACAACACTTAAATTTTTTATCTCTTACATGATTTTACCACTTCACAACACTTAAAATTTTTATATTTTACACGATTTTTTTACAATATCAAAACAATTAAAATTTTTATCTCTTATACAATTTTATTATTTCACGACACTTAAATATTTTATCTTTTATATGATTGTACCAATTTACGTATTTATTAAATTCTAATTTTTTTTTTATTTTACCTAAAATATTAGCGACGGACTTATAAACCGTCGCTATTAGCGACTGTTTTTCCACATGAATACTGTCGCTACATTTAGCGACGGTTTATATCAATTTTCGTCGGCACTAAATTGTGCGACGGTTTTCAAACCGTCGCAATTATCATTTGCGACGGTTTTAAAACTGTCGCAAATTGCCGATACGACGACGGTTTTTAATTGGCAACGGTTTTGAAAACCGTCGCAAAATATAACTACAACAACAGTTTTTAACCCTTGTCTTTGAGCGAACATTTAACAACACTGGCTTCAACAACAGTTTTAAAATGGCTACGACAACGGATTTTATCCGTTGTCGTATAGCATTTTTCTTGTAGTGAAACTAGTGGTAGTGACTACTAAGTACAAATTCTCGTGAAACATTCTAGAAGAGTCTAGAATAGATTAACTATTTAATAATTAATTGAGTAATTAAATACAAACTATTTATATAATTAATTAAACATTCTAGAATATATATGTATATACATGCGTGTATATGTATATATATCATAATATCAAAAGTTGATAATAATTTATGCATTGTATTTTCAAAGTGAAAAATATGTAAATAAGAATTTTTGAATAATGAAAAAACAATATCATGATAAAAGGATATTCCTGATTAGATCAGGAAGAGATTTTATATATGTATAATCAAAACTTAATTATACACATAAGTTTTTCCACCAAAATTTGACAATAAATTATCTCTCTACTTAAGAAAAAAACCAGCCACCCTCCCTCATCAAGGAAGCACACGGCCGTGACTCCAATTTTCTTTCGCACCGCCGTAGAAATTCTGAAATTCCAACGATCGACTCTCGACGTAAATTTCGTTTAGATCTCTAATGCGATCTATACGAGAAATCCAGTTTCTGGTCGTGGACCTGATTAGACTATTGAAGAAGCAGAAATATCCCTTCGTAGATATTTACAATAAGAGTTATCTCATCTTAAAATCTGAAATAGATGGACCGACGTTATATACGCAAATGTAAACTATTCTAAACCACACTATGAATGGTTTAAATCGTATTATGTCAGATGAACATTTTGAACGTAAAAAAAAATAATTAAATTTCTGCTACTCGTTAATTTAGGTACCAGAAAATGATATTCCAACATATTGCTCTCAAAAAATGATTAATTTTATAATCATCCAAGAATATGCATACATACATGGTGTTTTACTGATTAAACAACCACGCGTGATTTGCACGAGTTGCCATTCTAATGGCATCTTTAAGCATCGGGAACCATTTCACAATCAAACAATATCAAGCCTCCTAAGAAAACTTTTGTCTGAATTCGTACCTCATCATATATATATATATATATATATATATATATATATATATATATATATATATATATATATATATATATATATATGTATTTATACGGCCTAAGTAAGCATGCACATCGATCTTGAATTTTATAATAATTACTTTATCCAACTCAACTAATTAAAAAGAACCATTCACCGTCTCGTTGACTATATATGATTATTCTCTCATGGTCGACTAGATTCGTTTTTGTTCATTGGTTGTCAGTTTCTCTGAGGCTGTAATATCGACATGAACTCTATATAAGCACTTCAAGTTATGTCACAATCTTCATTAATCTGCCAATTATTGAAGATTGCAGAAATAGAAAACCCTGAAAATGGTAAGCACGGCGCGGTTATATGGAAAAGCCATCACGTTTCTAGTTAATTCACTATCACTGTTTATTTCCCTTGAAATTTAATCTGTCGATTTTTCCAGGGAATTTTCGATAAAAATGTCAAAATTCAGCCTAAGCAGCAGCCAAGCAAGGGTGGCAGTAGAGCTACCGTATTTGTTTTCGGTATAGTCAAACAGTACTATACCGTTTCTAAATACCTGTCATTTTTTGTACTCATTTTCTGTTATAATGTAGCATTGACTCGACAAGAAAGCGTATACTAATTCTGAACTTTGGAGCTTTAGCTAGATCACTACAAATGTGTTTATTGACTGATATGTCCAAAAGACCATGCCACGAGCCACCGTCGGCTTACTTGACTGAATTTCTAAGTCTAACAGTCCTAGATTTGTATGTTATTAGTTATTTTGATTTTGACAAATGTGGTTTGGGTGTGTTGATTTTACGCAGCAATGGCAGCATTGGAAACAATGGCATTCATTTCAAATGGTGTTAGTATATTCACATACTTTTATGGGTACATGAACTTCAGCTTGACAAAATCAGCAACTTCACTCACTAATTTCATGGGGGCTGCATTTTTGCTTCCATTGTTTGGAGGATTTATCTCAGATACTTACTTGTCAAGGTTCAAGACGTGTCTCATCTTTGGTTGCTTAGAAATCATGGTATGTAAAAATCGAGCTCTTAGTCATGCATATCCTGCATATTACTCTAAGATTTTCAGAAAGTTAGATCTAAGGAAATAAAAGTAAAGGAGGTGAAAGTCACTTTTTTTCAAATAAATATAACACCCGGAAAATATATTGTGGCAATTTTTCAGGGTTTTGTTCTTCTAGCAGTACAAGCACATTTCAAGCAGCTGAGACCTTTTCCCTGCAAAGATGTAGCCCCAAGTGCAACAAGTCATTGTGAATCCCCGACGAGAAGTCAAGAGGCTATTCTATTCACCGGTGTTTATCTTGTAGCACTCGGGACTGGTGGGATCAAAGCAGCTTTGCCTTCCCTTGGAGCAGATCAATTCGATGAACAAGACTCGAGGGAGGCTAATTCCCTTTCGAGTTTCTTCAACTGGTACATGTTTTCCCTCACTTTCGGAGCGATGCTTGGTGTCACGTTTGTGGTGTGGATCAGTTCAAATCTAGGATGGGATTGGGCTTTTGGTGTTTGTGCTGTAGCTGTGGGCATGGGACTTCTGTTTCTTAGCATGGGGCTATCTACTTATCGAAATTACTTGCCGAAAGGAAGCCCTTTAGTTCGAACTATACAGGTATACGCCGGCAACTTGATATATTTTGGATGTGAAATTTACATTTTTAACGGCATTATACGTGAAATTTGCTGGTTTCTTAATCTTCAGATACGATGGCTGAATATTTTCATTAATGTGCTGTGCAGGTATTTGTGGCAGCCATTAGAAAATGGAGACTTCCTTTGCCGGATATGGCTGGAGAATTGCATGAAGTTCATGATAAAGAAGCTGCACAGAATCAGATTCTTCAAAGAACTGATCAATTCAAGTCAGTCGTGTTTCTGCTAACACACATTCAAAATCTTGAAATTGAATCTACCTTTGATCTAATCTCTAACAAAATAAACCAAATGTTTACAGATGTTTAGATCATGCAGCAATCATAACAGCAGAAGATGAACCAGTACTATCAGCTGTTTCAGGGTCTTGGAAACTCTGTACCGTCACACAAATTGAAGAAACAAAAATCCTTGTCCGTATGCTACCGATAATCCTCAGCACGGTCTTCATGAACACCTGTTTGGCTCAACTACAGACATTCTCCATTCAACAAAGCACCACAATGAATCGAAAAATAGGAAATTTCGAAGTTCCAGGACCCTCAGTCCCAGTAATCCCGCTCCTTTTCATGTTCATTCTTCTCCCCATTTACGACAAGGTATTCATCCCCATAGCACAAAAGCTCACCGGTATCCCTACGGGAATCACGCAGCTCCAAAGGGTCGGTGTTGGGCTCGTGCTTTCAGCCATATCAATGGCAGTGAGTGGAGTAATAGAAACACGCAGGAAGAACGTAGCCATCGAGCATGGCATGGTGGACTCCCCCGGCCCTTTACCGATAAGCGTATTCTGGCTAGGGATACAGTATGCTATATTCGGCATGGCGGATATGTTCACGTTGGCAGGAATGCTGGACTTCTTCTATGCCGAAAGCTCGTCGGGGATGAAGTCCTTGGGCACGGCTATCTCATGGTGTTCGCTGGCATTCGGGTATTTTACGAGCACGGTGGTGGTGAGTGTGGTGAATAAGGTGAGCAAAGGGTGGCTGGGGAGCAACAACTTGAATAGGGATAGGTTGGAGTATTTCTACTGGCTGCTTGCTGGGGTGAGTGTGCTGAATTTTGGGATGTACTTGGTGTGTGCTCGTTGGTACAAGTACAAGATGGTGCAAGAGGAAAAGAGTCGTTGGGATCATATTGAGGAGAGTATCAATGTTAGCGTTGGGAAAGATGCTACACCATGAAACGGTTTTTCAATTGATCAAACATATATATTAATAAAATGTTCAAATGTCGGTTTAGTGATTTTCTATTTTGTTTAATATTTTCTCTTTTGGTTCTTATTCAACCCAACACTTGGTAGTGGTTTTTACATTGAGCAGACGAAATCGTGAAACGGTGTGGCTAAAAGTCAATATTTTTAACATAAAAAATAAAAATTTTCATAAACTAGGTCAAGCTGAGAATATATCTGACAAAATTTTGCATCCTTTGAATAAGTTTCAGTATAATTTTCACTAAACTAATAGTCAATTACAAATTTTAATCGTTCTTGTCAACATTATAATAATTCAGAAATTTTGAGGGAATATTATAATGCATAGGTAAAATGAAAAGATCAAATTTGATGCTTGGACAAAAATTACAAGACCATGAGCGGACTCTGGGTGTCAGTGTGCAATCAGGTGAGAGGCTGTGGCTTGTTTGATAACATTCGAATCACATATAAAGATTGGAACCCTGGTTATTTTTAGCATATTCATATTCAGCATCTTAAAACGTACTAACTACTACATGAGCCCTCTACTTAATGCATAAACTCGCACATTGTTTAATCAATTTATAAAACGATATTTGACATTTATAATTTGATATGAATAATATAATTAATATGTTTGTACATATTATTATGTGTGATAAAAAATCTATTTTTTTATTAAACTTAATTTCAATAAAAAATATAATAATATTATCATAAAAGAAAAATATTTTGCTTTAAAAATTCTAAACGCGAGGTTTTAAATTGAGAAATTTTCAAACGTGTTGGTATGATCAGTACTTCCATTTCTGGGGATGATTTCAGACGAAAGATTGACGTGGTTGAAATTATTATAATTTATATGTGATGTTGAAAAGGAGATAAAAAGAGAGGAGATTTTAGTATCCTCTTCAAGCAATTTTTCTAACTTTCTCACACTTAATAATATAGAAGTATAGATATAATATAGACAGTACAAATAAAGATATGGCGGTGTGGACCCATTGAAGATCTCCAAGAAAAAAAGTGTAATAAGTGACACTCAGAAAAGAGTCATAGCAAGAGCAAGAGACGAAGTTCTCCTGAATCCTTAAAATTCAAATTCTCTCACTGAAAATGGAACATAGTTGTACACAATTCAGAACCAGCCAGCGACAATAAGGCTACCCGTTGGTCATGAGATGGTGATAGATGAGATGTCCATCACCAATAAGCAATTTAGTACATTCGAGTAGAAGGTTAAACAAATACGAACACGGCACACCAACCCCACAAGTCCATATGGCTGCAAGTAGATGCACAACCAAATAAGCTTGGAGGGGTTCCAAAGTAAAATTATTCAATAAAAGAATTTATCTGAAACAACCTCAGCGGAGGCAAGGAGGGCTTAGCATCACGAAAACGCAACTGCACTTCTCTGCTGGGACACATCATACAATGTGGCCGATACTTTTGAAGGAGGCCAGTACCGGAATACGGATCTACCAACTATGTTTTCGATTGGCAGAGGACCCCTGGAAAGAGAGAAAATGAGACTCAATCTTTACTCCCTTGGAGAGGTTATAAAAATTGAGCCAGTAGTTGAAAATACATATATTTAATTTAATTTATATCGTTCTCCATGAATTTTTATGAAACTAATCGTAATAGAGAAGGAACACGATCTGACACTGCACACTGGACACAACCATAAAATAGAGGGACACTTTGAGAAGGATGTGGGAAAAAATAGAGTAATGGGATGTAGATAATACATTTCATAATCTACAGAACATTGACTCAAATGTCGCAACAATTAATTTCACAAAAGTTTAGTGATTACCAGTTATGAGAGTCGAAGCTAATATTACGGTTGTCCCCCAACACGAACACACAGCCTTCAGGTACAATCTACATAGAATAGAAGAAAAACAATAAGCTTTCTCCCAACAACAGTAGATAAATGACCATAATCAAAAGAACCAAGAAACCAACAAGTGCAGGCCATTACAACTGGATCCATTTCATAATCAATTGGCTCTGAGATGAAATCCTCGTCTTGGGTCATATCATTGATCAACAATTTTCCACCACGAATCTATGGGAGGTATAAATTAGACTAGTTGATAGCAAAGAGAAGGCGAAAATAACTTTGATTAAACAACTAATAGACAACACTTACTTCTACGGAGTCACCAGCTTTCGCTACGACTCTTTTAATGAACACATCTGATGAAGTAAAACCAAATTCCTGCAAAGTTAACACACATACTATGTCACATATGACAAGGTTACATTGAGCCAATGAGGCTATTTACAGCACCAAAAGACACCTGAAGTATTGATGGAGCCTTGAAAATAACAATATCTGACACTTCGGGATCCTTGAAAATATAAGAAACCTGCAAGGGAGACCAAAAGAACAAGAACCGAAACAGTTAGTTCATACACAACATGATATTAATGTCATGAAGCTCAAAAAAACAACATAAAATGGTCTGCAAATTATAATATATAGAACATCCACATATACTTTATGACAAGCAAATAACCATCAGTAGAAATGATTATGTACCAATCAATCCGAACTCCTAGCATGATTTTGAGTTAAAATGAGGTAACTGCTTAACTATCTTGCATATCGAGTTCAGAAACATATTAGACACATATAAAATCATAATGGATCGTTTTAGTAGCATCTCGAAACATCAAGAAAAGGTTTTTTCAAAGACAATACGTCAAAACCATATAAAGATAGTCCATCAGTGATCAGCCTAAGCAACTTGTTGGTAATCCAATATCATAAAAAAGAGCACCAACCATACAAATTAATTCTGTATTCTGAGTGAATCAAGAGTACCACATTCCAGTCCTCTGCAAATACTAAAGATACCATATCCCTCAGTTTAGTGGAACAAAGAAGTTTTCTGATTCCTTGCTAATAACCAATTAATTTATACATTAAACGTTAGCAATACACATCTCAAGCACGGATGACCACGACCCCACGCACAAACAAAAGATAAAACATATGCTTGAACAGTGAACATATAACATATCCGTCGAACCCAACCAATAAACCGACTCACAAAAATGATATATTAATTCATGATAAGATGCGCCTAGCTTAAGATATACCTTTTCAGCTAAAATCCGGTCACCCACATCAAGGGTTGGGTACATAGACGCTGAGGGAATCGACCTAGGCTCCGCCAAACACGATTTAAACAAAATGCTAACGCTGAAAGCCGTAAACGCCGCCTTAGCATCTTCAGAGCTGAAGCAAAGATTCATCAATTTCAACAGCCAACTATTGCTACAACTTCCCGATCTTTGAGAAGAAACCTTCACGTTACAAGAACTACGATCCTTGGCCATGAACAAGGGCTCCGAACATCTACTTGATTTGCCGTTGTCGTTGTTGTCGTCGCCGCTACAGAGGGTTCCTCCTTTATCAACCTCTGTGCTCGAGGGCTCATTACAGGACAGCCATTTCGAACCCTGAAAGAACGGAATGACCGACGAAGCTTTAAGAGGCGAAATCCCCAACTCACTCACGTTGGAGGAAGCCCCCGTTGACTGCTTCATCAAAGAAATGATCCCAGAAATCAAGGGAGATTGAGATTTTCCACCAAGAATTTCCCCAGTCAGCGTCGAGAACATCGAATTCATCGGATTGATAGGGCTAGAATTCGAACTGGAGCTGCGGAAATCAGAGTCGGGTTTCTGCCACGGCGGCTGGTGCACGATCCTGGATCGACTCGCACATTCGTGAAGGAATCGAGAACCAGCACATTTGGAGGAGGCGGAGGTGACCACACTCGAGGCGATGTAGCCTGAGTAGGTCACGGTAAACCGTAGAGCCATAAATACAAATTGTAATACGCTAAGTAAGAAGTAAAGGAAAATTTCGGGGTCTGCGACCGGCTGTGTGATGAGCAAGAGCTCTACAAGGCAAACAAAGACATCGTGATTAAGGAGATCAGTGATGAATCGAAGGAAGAAGGGGAGAATTGAAAGGTGGGTTTAGATCAGCAGGTAAATCCGAAGTTGCAGCCGCGAAGAAAGGGCGAATTACGGAAAGCAAACCCTGATCGCGGCGGCGCTCCTTCGGAGAAGGGGGAATCGATGGAAATGAAATTTTGGGTGTGAACTTTCGACCAGGTCAACACGTAAATGGAATTATATACCAACACTCAATCTGATCGTTTAAAGGGAAAATCTATTTGGATAAAACGAAAAAAAATAAGATGATTGGTAGTATTTTGTAAAATAAATATTTTATTTAAGTTATTTATGTTAAAAATATTATTTTTTATTGTAAATATCGATATGAAAATAAATTATTTATGTTAAAAATATTATTTTTTATTGTAAATATCGATATGATCAATTTGTTTTATAGACGAATATTCGTGAAAATGAGAAAAATAATCAAAAAGTAAATATAAATCTTTCGGAACCGTCAGATTAAATGTTTGGCCATAGAATAATTTTACACGTAGAGGGATAGCAGGTAGTGTGACGCATGCGCATGCATCATCAGTAAATTCAACGAAGCTTGGCCGATAAGCTGTCCAGCACAAGTGGATTCATAATTTACAAGTCCCCGTTCAATGTTTTTAAGTTATTGCTAAAAATACTCTAGCTTTCCAATTTTTTTTAAAGTTGTATTTGATAGATGGATTTCGGATTTTTTGATTTATTTGGATCGATAAATTTGAAGTTAATTTTAAAACCGTTACACTTCGAGTCAGAATTTCAACAAAAATTATGATATATATTTAATTTGAAATTCATGCATCGAAATTTTCTTCAAATAAGATACATCGATCTATTCTTCCAAATGTAACTACACTTGCAACAACACCTAACTAGCCAACTCTGGTTACAACCATTTTATTTATTATAGACAAAAACTTGTGTGAGACGGTCTCACAGTTGTATTTGTGAGACGGATCTCTTATTTGGGCCATCCATGAAAAAGTATTACTTTTTATGCTAAAAGTATTAGTTTTTATTGTGAATATGGATAGGGTTGACCCGTCTCACAGATTAAAATCCATGAGACGGTCTCACATAAGACACCCTCTTTATTCTATTATGCTTGCTTCGATGGGGAACTTTGACTCTCTCTTTATTTTATTTATTTATATATAATTAATTATTATTTTCAATAATTTAATTGAAACAATCATGTGCCACTGACCCACGTTCTATGAAACTATAGAATTTCCATGATTTTTTTTTACAAAAACTATTCATTTAAATCAAATTGTATTGCATTGTCATTTGTTTTTACAAAATTTATATTCCTTTTGGAACTAACATGGTATCTTACATACTCTTCGAAAATAAATACTTGAAATGTTTAAAATATATTTCTTTGATATATAATTATATTACATTGATAAAATATTTAAGCTTCGAAGCAACTCTCCCCCGGTCGAACAAAATAATTAGTTATCGAGTTCGATTTTTTTAAAAAAAATCGAACACGTTCAAATTGAGATTTGATTCAATGATTCCGAGCATAAGTGGATTTTTTCGTACTCGTGCCGCTATTTTGTATCTTCCAAAATTAAGAAATAATGTTTTTAGGATTTCCAAGGAAAAACTGTTGGAATCGAAACCTAAACACATCCCCGAACTGGGCCAATATTCTTTATTGACGGCCCAACATAATCAAATAAAAATTTCGTGTGGAGTTATTAATCAAATTCTTACTTTTTTCTTTTATTGATAGATCTGATCAAACTAGAGAAATCATATTTTTTATAGGTAAAAAAATTTGTGTGAGATGGTCTCACAGGTCGTATTTGTGATGCGGATCTCTTATTTGGGTCATCCATGAAAAAGTATTACTTTTTATGCTAAGAGTGTTACTTTTTATTGTGAATATCGATATGATTAATTCGTCTAACAGATAAATATTCGTGAAATCGTCTCACAGAATACCTATTTTTTTAAAAAAAATATACCAAAAAGTTTACTGGAAAAACACTCGATATAATATAAAAATTAATGATATCACTCATTAACGATGGTTTCGTCATGATAAAAATAGTATGCTTATGCGTTTGTCAAACACATAACCAATATTTATACATCAACAATATATTAAAAAAAAATAACTGATCTATTAAATATCTCCGGAATTATTCAACACTAAATCAAATTACATTGCTGTTATGATTTTTAAAAAAATAAATAAATAAAAAGGTAAAAACATATGGAAAACAAAATTCAATTTTTCCAGACCACATGACATTGTGGCGTGCAACTTTTAATAAAGAAAATTGAATGTCTGTGTCCCAATGGCGTGAAGAGAAATGGGTGCAATGTCTTGCTTTTGTTCCAAGTAAGAACGCATACATAATGGATATGACAAATCACATGTACTTGATTGAAGTGACCGCCAGTATTTTATATTCTTTCATGATCTAATTAACGCATTAGTAAATATATTTTGTTCAAGAAAAAGTAACAGTAAATCGGTGATCTTTGGGCTAAGTATAGCTAAGGTATCGTTTGATTCACTGTATTATTTATTTATATTTTTATTCATATTTTTATGTAATCTAATCTTATGTTTGATGTACTATATTATTTATTTATTTATTTTACATCAATCAAAATTGAAATTATAATCTTACACTTAATAAATAACACTATAAATATTTTTGAAAACACAAAACGGTGATATCACATTATCTCAAATTAAATCAATCAAATCAAAATTTATATTAACTATCATTTTTATATATTTTATTATTAAAAAAATTTCTTATCTCTATATTATTTGTCTCATACCATGAATCAAACGATACGTAAGTTTCATAAGTGGAATTGGACAAAATCTAAAAATTTTCCTTGAGTCTACTACACACTTGATAGTCAGCTTAGGGTGTCGGATCGCAAACTTGTTAAAGTATGTCAATGATCATATTCGTCATTGAGTTGATATCTCGCAAAACGGTCTTTCGTAAGTCTATATTCGTGAAATAAATCAATCCAATTTATACCCATTATGTGATATAATATTTTTAACGTAATTTTTTTTTTCATGAATTAAGTATGATCATAAACTCATCTCACAATATTAACTGTATTTGTATGTTATTTCTTAAATCAATTCATTTCATCGTATATAGAAGAACTAATTTTTACTGAGAAATTAAATTTTACCAAAGGTAAAATAGATTAAATCACCGGAACTATTCAACCAAAAAATTCAACGCAGTGGTCAACAAAAGCAAGACCATGGAGATTCGTGCCATAGCAGAGCCACCAATGGTCAAGATCACATTTTTGCGAACTCTCACACACTTATTTCACCTCCACGATTTCACGCATTAATTTTGCATGTCACCACACAGCACAGGCAAGCAAGTCTTCCTCGCTATAAATTATTATTCTTCTGGCTTGCCACTCGCTTCTGTCCCACACACGCACACTCACTCTGCTCTGCAACTCCTGGCTCCGAAAACAACAGACGCTTAAAAGCAAAAGAAACGGAACCCACTTCACTAATCATGGAGGAGAGGCCGGAGACTGAGCTATTGTCGATCCCGGCGACTCCACGAACCTCCACTCCGGAGATACTCACACCCTCTGGGCAGAGATCGCCGAGGGGGTCTGCGGCGGCTGGCGCCACGACCAAGTCATGGACGCCGACTTCGTTTATATCTCCGAGGTTTTTGAGCCCCATCGGCACTCCGATGAAAAGGGTCTTGGTTAATATGAAGTGCTATTTGGAGGAAGTTGGGCATTTGACGAAGCTTAATCCTCAAGATGCATGGCTTCCCATTACCGAGTCTCGGAATGGGAACGCACATTATGCTGCTTTTCACAATCTCAATGCTGGTGTTGGGTTCCAGGCCTTGGTTTTGCCTGTTGCTTTCTCTTTTCTTGGATGGTGAGTTCTTTTTTCTTTTTCTTTTTTTTATTTAATTGTCAAGTATGTTTATTGAAAATGACCTAAAAAACACCTTAATTTATTTCTTAATTTTAACGGTTCTGAAGATTTTTCATTGTGTTGTTGCATTAAAGAGGGTTGGCAAGGACTATCTTTAGCTGCATTTCTTTCCACCTCTCTCCCCTTTTTGGGTGATTCAATACATTCAAGATAGCATTTTGTGGTCACTTTCCCATTGATTGTGGTTGGTCTCTTTCAGACAGTACTTAATTTAATTCAATTCTATCGATTTTTTGGTTCATCTGGAGTCCATAGCATTATAATTATACCGAAAAACGTCCTCTCTTTAACTCGATTGGCATGCTCGACCCCATTTTTTGGGTGCAATTTCTGATTAATTAACTCTGTTACAAATAAACGCTGAAAACAATTTATTTGATAAAAGTTTGCGTTGTCTGTTCAATCCTCATTAATTCTAATCTTGTATTCTTGTTGGCATTCCAGCACACTTGTGGCTCCACCTGGCGATTTACTTTAAGCCAGGATTATATTTTTTCTTACCTTTTTCCAAATGCTATCATGAACAAGATTTGAATCGAAACCACAGATATTCCTTTGCAAATGCTTTCACTTTATGCTTTTTTAAATATGAATGCCGCTTCAACTGAGGGTCCAAGAATTATGATATTTTATGGAAATACAGAGAGTGCAATTGCTTTATACTTGATTATCTGGGATTATTATTTCTGTTTTTAAAATTTCAGCGTGTCCGTTTCTTTTTCCAAATGCTCAGGTTTATGATATTTTTTTTCCCTTTTTACATATAAAATTATTGATTCAAGCTCCTCAAATAAGCTTTGTGTACCAAATCCGAAACCCCTTTTGTGCAGAACTGTTTCGACACCCCTTGTGTATTATTAGTGCAGAGATTCTTGACTAAAAATCCATAGCAATATTCCAAGTGGGACCTTCATTCTCGACAAAAAATAAAATAAAATTTTATGTATAATTTGTTTTGAACATACAACTTAACTCTTCTACTGGCCCATCTTTGTTTATGTTATAATCCTTAGTCACCCTGAATTGCAATTTTTCATTTGACAATGAACCACTCCAAGTTGTTTCGTATTGTTGAGACTCGTCTGTGGTGTTTTTCACTATATTTTAGTGATGTGGTGGTGTTATCATATCATCCAAAATTTTATGTTTCGGTAAACATGAGTTTCATGGTCATAGTCCTCACTTGTCGCCAAAGATTTGAGGTTGACAACGTGAATGACTGCACCCCATCTTCCGAATATTTGGTTTAAAAACCATTAAATATATTTCCATGCAGGAGTTGGGGAATAATCTCCTTAATAGTAGCCTATATTTGGCAATTGTACACATTGTGGATTCTGGTTCAGCTGCATGAAGCCGTCCCTGGAAAACGATACAATAGATATGTAGAACTTGCACAGGCAGCATTTGGTAAGTTCAGATGCGTATTTCAGGGAAAAAAAGAGTCAGAAAAGTTCTAATCACACAAGTCACAAAAAACATGTTTACCCTAAACATTTTTAAGATGTTATTACGTGCGAAAGCTCTTACATTTTGTACGAGCTTTATTTTTAGGTGAACGATTGGGTGTCTGGCTTGCTCTCTTTCCCACCGTTTACCTATCAGCTGGCACTGCAACGGCTCTAATTCTGGTTGGAGGGGAGACCATGAAATTATTCTTTCAGATTGTTTGTGGTCCACTTTGTTCATCGAATCCTTTAACAACTGTAGAGTGGTACCTGGTTTTCACCACCCTTTGTATCGTATTATCCCAACTCCCAAATCTCAACTCCATAGCAGGACTTTCGCTTGTAGGAGCTGTCACAGCCATCACGTACTCGACTATGGTGTGGGTGCTCTCTGTCAGCCAACCGAGACCACCAACCATTTCATATCAACCACTCGCATTGCCTACAGCAACAGCTTCTTTGTTTTCCGTCATGAATGCCCTTGGAATCATAGCATTTGCATTCAGAGGCCACAATTTGGCCCTGGAGATTCAGGTCTGTCCAATCTCCTTACACAAATACTGACCTTGATTACTTGAATGCACAATAGATAAGTCCATATTTTGAAAAAAAGTTTATATGATGTTTTTTTAGGCAACAATGCCATCAACTTTCAAGAAGCCATCTCATATGCCAATGTGGAGGGGAGCAAAGGTCGCCTATGTCTTTGTTGCCATGTGTGTCTTCCCTGTTGCCATTGGAGGTTATTGGTCTTATGGAAACCTTGTAAGTATGGTGCTTCGCAAGTTTTGGAAATGGGTCCTTGAAATATCAAATCGGACTCAAGATTCAATTCTAGGTGAAAGTATCTAGTATTGTACAAATGTTATGGATGACGGGGACATTGCAATTGAAATCTTTTAAACCATATAATGATGATAGTGACACGACGATACTGCACATATTACATATATAGTGAATGCAATTGCTGCAGCTTAACATCTATAATGATGCTTTGTACCTATACTCGATGCTTTTCTGATCGTTGCAGATGCCTTCCGGAGGGATTCTCAATGCGATATTTGCATTCCATGTTCACGACATTTCAAGGGGACTTCTTGCCATGACATTTCTTCTTGTTGTGTTTAGCTGCCTGAGTAGCTTCCAGATATACTCAATGCCAGTATTCGACAGCTTTGAAGCAGGCTACACGAGCCGGACTAATCGGCCTTGCTCAGTTTGGGTCCGATCAGGTTTCCGAGTGTTTTATGGGTTCATCTCTTTATTCATCGGGGTCGCACTTCCATTCTTGTCTAGTCTTGCAGGCTTATTAGGAGGGCTGACTCTTCCAGTCACGTTCGCATACCCATGCTTCATGTGGGTTCTTATTAAAAAACCAATGAAATACAGCTTCGGCTGGTATTTTAACTGGACACTGGGTTGGCTGGGTATTGCTTTTAGCTTGGCTTTCTCCATTGGAGGCATTTGGAGCATGGTGAACAGTGGAATGAAACTTAAATTTTTTAAACCTCCTAACTAAGAATGAAATGACTCTGTCTGGTTTGATCTGGCGCAGTTATTTCAGGTTCAGGGCGTTCTACAATTATTTTGAGTTGTATGGTTTTGATCATGGTGGATGTTATATAACCATCATCTTGTATTTGGTTCTAGGGAAAAAAATTGTAAAAACTTATTATTGGAAGTATGGTATTGATTTTCGTTATTATTATTGTTTATTTATTGTGGCTAATTATATGTTAATTGCTTTGAAGTAAAATCTACAAACAAAAAGAGTATAAATGTTGATGAAATTATCGATTTAAAGCTCATGAATTTCAAGATTTTATGTGATTATGTTAGTGCAAATACAATTATGCTTTCGAATATCATGCTTGAAAATTCTTATCAGATGTGGTCAATATGTCTGAATTTTTATGAATGGAATGTGTCTTATTTTTATAAAATGAAAGATGTATTGACTTATTAATATTTTTAGGAAATTTTATGTATTTTATAATTTTTAAAAAGGGGTTTGTCCAATTAACCCACAATTATTATTATAAAATGACTTGAGAAAATTATGTATCCATTTTCCTTTTTCCAGCTCTTAAATATTGAAATCTGCGACAAACTGGTCACTTATGGCTCATCTGGCCACAATAGCACAAACTTAGAACTGAGGTCTCGGATTTGAGATACAATTATAACAAACTCGTCCCAAACTAAAATAAACATCTCTAGCCAGAAACACTTCGTTTTAATGTAGATATGTTGATTGTCCCACATCGGTTGGATAAATAACCTTTGAGTGGCATATATTGGCTTGGACAATCCTCCTCCCTTGAGCTAGCTTTTGGGGTTGAGTTAGGTCCAAGTTTCAATCTTAACATGGTATCAGAGCCCGGGTTTCACCGTTATGTGTTGGACTGCCTATAATTAGGTCACATGTTCTGCCCACAATTGGTTCATTTGTAAACTCCACGTTCCAGATGTTCATTCCTGGGCGTGAGAGGGGTGTGTTGATTGTCCCACATCGGTTGGATAAATAACCTTTGAGTGACATATATTGGCTTGGACAATACTCCCCCCTTGAGCTAGCTTTTGGGGTTGAGTTAGGTCCAAGTTCCAATCTTAACAAGATATGAGTGGCTGGAGAAGCTCTTTCAGAAGGGAGCGGAGGAAAAGACGCCTCTTTTCCATTTAAAACCTCCTTTTGGACCTAGAAACTAGGGGTGAACAAAATTTTTTATTAACCGCCCGAACCGAATTGCACCGTACCGTTTTTCATAATATTTTATAAAAATCGCGATTAAAAATATTAATCATAAATCGCACCGCATACGCGGTTCGGTTATTTTTTTTGCCAAGAACCGCACTAAACCGCACCGCCTAAACCGCTTGCCATAATATTTGGCCTAGAATTATAATAATTTGTAAACAATATATTCAAATAAAGAAGTCATTATTCATTATATCCTAACTCTCTTTAAAATTATTATTCTTACAAATAAAACTTATCTTTTTCTTAATTATTCTTCATATTAGTCTTTTATTAAAGCATTTATTTTTTTTGCTACAATATTTTGTTTGTAGTCTGAGAGTAAAAAAATGATAAAATAGTGTAAATGTCATTTTTGTTGTGAATGTGTTGTGTTGTTAAATTATTAGCTTAGTTTTGAATCTTAATTATTGTTTAATCTATTTTGATCTTGATATGCTTTGAACTATATTTTATATTTGAAAACAATATGTTGTTGTTGTTTTCAAATAAATTAGAATATATGTTCTAATATTTTTCATTAAAAAAATCGTAAAACCGACCGCAACCGATCAAAACCGCAAGGCTGATTTTTTTAGGTAAAACCGCGATTAATTTTTCAAAATACTAACCGACCGCATATGGAAATTCGGTTTGAATTTTTTTAAAAAAAACCGCAAAACCGCACCGTGATTACCTCTAGTAGAAACTAGAATGGACATCTTTTTTTACTTGCATAATTTTTAAAACGTTTTAAAAAAATCCGAGTTTTTGTTAGCATAAGAAAGTTGTTCCATTAACTTGAAAGTAAGTCAAATTTTACAGCTTTATTAAAAAAGGAATGACATCCATGCTATCGATATTACAGTTTTCTTTGAAACAATGTCGAGCGAGTTCTTGCGCCACATTATTTGCATTTCTTAGGCAGTGGTGAATGAAAGCCTCTGGTGTTTTGAGTGCACTAAAGATTAATTTCTTCAAAAAAATTCCAAAATCCATGGATAGAGAAGATGGTTGTTGTATGGCAGCAAGTGCATCTGATTCCATGGTACACTTGGTCCAACCAAGTTGTATTGCCTTCAAAATTCCTTCCCTCCCTGCTATCAGTTCGGCAATATGAGGAGTGAATCGACCTGGAAAACAACGTCCTATTTCAAAAATAACATGTCCATTGCTATTACATCCCACCAAACCAACAAGAAAATATCCAAGGAATCATTCACAGCAGCATCCTATTTGTTCTCGTTTGAAAAAACTAATTTGCATCTCTCAAAATAGAAGTTAATTCGAATACACGATCACTTGTTCTCTCTTTTTTCCCTTAATTTTTTTTTCGTTTCCATATTTCCAAACATCGTTATTAAATTGTTTATTATCACATTATATTTTAATCATTCTGATGATGGCCGCAGGATGTTTCTATTTTTCCAAAACAAGACGTTCATTTTACTTCTCCCAAATATTTTCTCCAAAACTCCTAATAAAATCAAACAAAAAACTAGTTATAATAAAATTAAAATAGAAAAATAATATTTTTAACCATTTTTAATCCACTGGCGTTATATCTCCCGTTTTACTCCCCGCTTTAGTATTCATTCTAGCACATAGCCAGGGAAAAAAAATAATGTTCTGGCTTAGTTTTCTGCCAGATAAAATGTGTGTGGATATATTGTCGTGGTGAGAAACACAAGCTTCAGATCAATGCACAATACTATTTTCTAACCACTCAAAATTTATAATGATCGACACTATAAAGATAAGGTTTTGAATAAAGAGAACTACTCAAGAAGACGCAGAGTATTGCCTCGAAATTCTACAACAGCCACCTAAAATTGGTGAACTAGAACGTTGCTTCAATGCAGAAAGACGCCGCTAAACCATTTGCTCTTCATGTCATCGCGACCTTGTAGCTAGATCTCTGGCAGGCAACAAACAGCTGCCAGCTGATGAAAGCCATTATCAAAGAAATGAACAGCTCGAATCCCACTACCTTGGGGAAGTGCCATCCCAGGGATCGTCTCAGATAGCTGCAAACACATGGATAAACACATAAAACACAGTAATGTAGAGATGTGTGTGGTATTTGATAAGAGATATTTTGAAGGAGGGATTCTTAAACTGAATAGATAAAAGTTTAATTTCATGCGTTGCAGACAAATGAACCTCGTGATTGATGGCATTGTGGCAACAATCCCTGCACATGTGTATATAATAGGAATCAAAGGCTTGGGCTTGTTTTTCCGAAGCCATATTAAAGAGCATAATGCTGCAAGTGATATACTCAATACCTAGAATATCATGGAATTATATGAAAAAATATCAGAACATACGAAACAAAGCTGAATTCATTATATTTATGAGGAAAAGTGATAATTTGGTATAATACGAGAGGAACCATTAAGTACCAGATTGGCATTAGCTTCAAGACCCTGCAAAACGTAGTCCCAGGTAAATTCTAAGCCTCTGGCACCAACCCAAAGAGGTGCCAACCTATGCAGGACAGAGTCGGCAAAGGCCCAACCTGCCAAAATCGAAATGGATTATAATTCCAATTGCCAACAAAAAGAAACATATAGTAAACCAATGATGCAAGATGAAACATTTTAAACCTGTAACCTTAAAGCCGAGGTATTGAAAAGGAAATATGTTTTCTACCCAATATTAGAAAAATAGTGATGAGCATATACGTACTTACCAAGTCCAACAGCTTGGAATTTGTGATTTTGAGATATATTTCTGTGAGTCAACTGTGTTAAAGCAAAATAAAGTCCGGCAACATCTATGAACCCGATCATAGCTTTCATCAATTCCTGAGATAGAGAACGAGTGAGATGAAAAAGAAATTAAAGACTTAGCATAAGAAAGGCTTTTTAATGAAGTGCGACCAATTATCATTATTCATAGTCTCCTACCAAGTACCAGGAACAATACCTTTCAAATAATTTTAAATCTCCTCCCATCATCGCAGAAAATTGAGGGGAGAAAACACATAATATATATATATATATATATATATATATATATATATATATATATATATATATATATATATATCAATTCAGCCATTTCCCATGTTAAAAACACACAAAATTACAAATCAAAAGAATGATAAATGTGTCATCTTTAAAATTTACTCACTGTGGCAAGGCAACACTTGCGTAACATTTTTAGGAATTAATGGGATTGTAAAAATTAACATTTTACAACAAATTGATGTGTCTTCATGGACATGGAGACCATTAGGGAGTGTTAGATTTTTTTAGAATAAGAATACAAATATTTGACAGTGTTTTGACTTGCAGATATATGATACCAAGAAGTTCGCAACACGCATGCAAAGAATAGAGATAGATAGGGGAAGAGAAAAATGTCAACATATGGAAAAAGTATACCTGATATGGATCAAAATTGTCACTTTCAGATACCTTGAGAAATGTGGCAAGACAAACAAGCTGCAAAATAAAATAAACGAATAAGAATGCCTGAAAACGAAGAGGAAAATCATATGGGATTGCATTAAAACAGCTCAACCAAAACGACCAACCTTAACCAATGTAGTTATGAGATAAACAACAGCTGCTTTAATTGAAGTGCCAATTGTATCATACTCAGATCTGAGAAGAAAATTATTCAATACAATAATCCGGACTGACCAGCCCTCACCGCCAAAAACTATGGCCAATGGTATCATTGCAACTCAATGTTCAAAGTCGTAGAGCAACTAAAACATTACATTTTGATAATGTGCTACATGGGCAATTATTTTCCCCTCACAACCCCCTTTCCGTCGACATATTCAATTCAACAATCATTAACACATGTTTAACATATGCAAATCTTAATAACCCTGAAAATTCCTGTAGGTTACGCTTGGATTAATGACTTAAAATAATTTCAAATTCTGTGACTTGTTTAGCTGGACTAAATCCAAGTGATCAATATCAAGTTAAGCCCTTTTTATAGCAATTGTAACGTAATTCAATACACCTAAAACAAGTGACATTTAAAATACATTCTTCAAATCCTTCTCCAAATCAAATACTGTCTTCCAATACAACCTCAATGAATGTGATAACAAATGGAATAGAATCAACTCAGTAAGAATGAACTTGCGTTGAAATGGCAAGGCAAATCAACCCAGTAAGAAAAAAATAAAATATAGTAATATACACAAATTCAGAAACCTGTATTTCGAACTCAAAAACCAAACTAAAAGCAGTGATTTTCGCAGCTAAATCGAAGTCTGAACATAACTCTGATTACGAAAAAAGATCACATTCTTAACTATTATGCTGAACATAACAATCACTCATATAGATCGAAACCCACCTATAAGTGTTGATCACATTGAATATAAAACGATAAAAAGCAAAATTGCATAAAGGGAACTCAAAGCCATTGAGATAACAAAAAAAATCCCGTTTTCATAACAAAGAGATATGACTAAGGTTACTGTAAAAAGATTAGCTTACAAGGGGGTGGCGGAGTAGTAAACGGCGTGAGGGCCGAACGTCAGAATTGCACAGTTGAAGAAGTGAAAAATCGTCATATTTTCTGCCACCGTTAACGTGGGAGAGAAGGAGATCCAACGCAGATTCTTGACAAAAGGAGTTCGTTGCAGGATGGTCGGGCTTCAGGTCTATTGAGGGCTGGAAAATTCTTAGGCACGAAATAAATAACCAAGCCCAGTGTAGTATTTGGTCCATATGAGTAAACAAAATCGGGCTACTTCGGCATAACCCCATCCACAACCCCATTTTGCTGGGCTGCTTATATATTTCTTGATTTTAAATTTTAATCGTTTATTGATTGATCAACAAAATCAAAATTAATTTGACTTTTTTTATCTGTGAGACAAGTCAATTCTACCGATATTTACAATAAATAGTAATATTTTTAGCATAAAAAATAATATTTTTTCATGGATGACCCAAATAATAGATCCGTACCACAAAATACGACTCGTGAGACCGTCTCACACAAGTTTTTGCTCATGTAAATTATGTTATCTTTTGACTTTTAATAATTTTTGATAGAGTACTGAAATAGTATTGGGCATGTCAACGTTTCACATATCGTATCAGTATTTTCATGTATTCTGACAACATTCCGGCTAAAACATAAAATATTTTACATGATTGGAACTCAAATTTGAATACTTACATGACCAAAATACAAAATAGACAAACGTAAGTGAATATTTTCCCATACATAAAAAGTCACTATAATTAAAAGATATATTTATAATACAAATTGTCATATAGCACATCATATGTCAACGACCACAGTTTATGTATGAGTCGAGACTTTTTCTCCTATTATCTATAATACGATTTATCAAAAAAACTTCCTCTCTTTCTTTTTCTTTTTTTTTAATAAAAAATTAAATTATTTATATGGAGATAGAATTTAAATTTAAATTTACAAGTCACCTTCAAATCAATGAGTTGAAGGGTAAGTATTATTTTAAAATAATAATTTGAATTATGTCATTATTATCAATCATATAATTTAAATTTTAATGCTACGTATAACTCCAAACAGAGCGAGTCTTATGTGAGACAGTCTCACGAATCCTAATATGTGAGACAGGCCAACCCTACCCACTCATATTCACAATAAAAAGTAATACTCTTAGCATAAAAAATAATACATTTTCATGGATGATCTAAATAAGATATCCGTCTCACAAATACGTACCCGTGAAACCGTCTCACACAAGTTTTTACCCTCCAAATATATCCCACATTTTTTCTCGTGAATTACCTTAGTCAACCAACGTCCAAGGATTAGCATAAACTAATCTTATATATTACTTTCGTCTTAATTATATAAACTTTTTTTTCCCAGTTACTCCAAATATATAGTCCAGTTTTTATATTTATGATTACTTTTCTTGTTTTTGTTACTGATATACTCATATAAACCAAGTGTTGGAAAACGTGTAACTATTTTTTAGATAAATTAAATAAAAATAAAATATGAATATGTTTGTAAACTTTATTTATCTAATTATTTTCTTAACTACTTGTGTTAAAAATCAAATAAACATATCTATTTAGGCCGGATTGAGCAATATAAATTGTTTGGTTCATAATTATTAGTACACTGGGGGTACATCTGCTTAAGATTTGACAAAACGAGACGACGAATTAATAGATCATTCTTTTTTCCACACGAGATTTTTCAACTATTAATTAATCTCCTGATTTAATGAGGTAATATATGTACTTAGCCCTAAATATTATAATAAAATAGTTAAAACATATTGAACACAACAGCTGTATGATCAATCCAATTAATATCATATATCACTACACACAAAATTTTATAAAACAGTCTCACGAGTCGATTTTGTGAGACATATATCTCATTGGGATCATCCTATTAAAAAATAATATTTTTTATACAAAAAAACTATTACTTATCATTGTAAATATGGACACGATTCATCAGGTCTTACTGATAGACCGACTATTTTATTATATTTAAGATGTAAATCATCCGATCTGAAACTTAATTATTTTACAAGTATAGTACTCAATTAATGGCCACTTGCTGGTGTATGTGGGAGTGAAATATGCTTGGAGAAGAACGAGGGAGGAATTAATGACAAGAATACATATAGATAATAATTTAGTCGGTCATATGTATGTGGTTTCTCGTGGGCTCACGTCCGTCGAAATGCCGTTCATTCCGGTGCTGATTCCCTTGCCTTTATTTCTTCTTTGTCTTCTCTTTCAGAAATATCATATTCTTTGTTCGGATTTCAAAGCTAACACCACATATATGTCTCTATCTCTCGAATATATATATACCTGTGAAGAAACTAATATTCTTCTCTTTTTTATATATGTTTTATACATTCTCCAGCATTAATGCTGTATCGGAACACGATTTAATATTTTCAATTTATTATTTTTCCGTCTCTTTCGTCGTAACCGATACGCGTATCACATGACTTATGTAGCGTTCACAAGAGTATATTTCGAGTGCTTCCGAGTTTCTAACCGATGAAATGTTTGAAAATGCTACGAAAAACATTCAAAATAAGCTCTTACAAACATTACTTTAATGACGATTACTATTGATTATGATGGGATTCATATTTAAAACATTTTATTTATGTCATGTAGTTTTAGTCTGCTATATTTGTTTTATTTATAGTTTTAGTATTTTTCTCGATGTAACGTTGTGACGCGCTGAATAATAAAGCATTCCTGTCATAGTACATATAGAACTATCTTAAAACTTCAAGAAGTACTAAAGGCTTAGAGATGCACGAGATTGAACCACAAATTTTGTTGGTGGACGAATTAAATATGGTCCCTCTTATTTATTTTCTTATGAATCGAGAATGAAATGTGTTGCTATCATTGAAGTACCTCGAAGTTTAGTTTCAACCATTTTACTTAGGAAATTAAATATATCTATTTATTTTATATATTCTTTTAGTTTGTTGTCTTGACTTAGGACATCAATTGAAAATATAGTCATATCGAAAGATCTTGCTGTTGTCTAATCTGCGTGGCACCACACATGAGATGCTAATTAATCTGCCAATATTCGTGATTTTATTTTATTTTTAAGTAGGTCTCTTGTGAGACGGTCTCACGAATCTTTATTTGTGAAACGGGTCAACCTACCGATATCCACAATAAAAAGTAATACTCTTAGCATAAAAATAATACATTTTTCATGGATGACCCAAATAAGAGTTCTGTCTCATAAATACGACTCGTGAGACCGTGTCACACAGGTTTTTGTCTTTATTTTTTTGTTGTTGCAAAACTAATCAAGCTATTTTTGTAAATGTTTCGATTTTGTTAATATTTTGTAAAATATATATAGAATCGCAGTCCATATAAATTCGAAAGATAAATCTTTACAGGATCGTTAAAATTGTACGAGTATAAAAATAATTATATGGTACCAATTCCAACCCCATTAAAAAAAATCGTTTTCCAATATTAAAATTGAAGGGATAGAAAAAGAAAAGAATAAAGAGTTAAGACAAGAAGAGTGAGACAATAGATTAATAACACCAACAAAGAGTAGAGAGGATAAGAGACAAACATATGGAATATGTTACATAAGATTTAAAACTATATGAAATGTATAATTAATGAAATCGATTTTGAATGTGTTGACCCGATACCATATATTTCACTTTAAGGGTGGATTTGGGAGATGTATTTGAAATATATGAATTTCGATTATAGTTATATTGTTAATAATAAAACAATATATCAAATCTTAAATTCATATCTTGTTTATACATTAGTTATATACAATATAATAATTTTCAAATAACATCGTATGGGGTGAATTTGAAATTCATCATATTTAACATGAAACATTATATAAACAGTATACGAGAAATAAGTTTGAATTTTATGGTCATATTTATCTAAAATAACAAAAATTATATTTGATTATAATATATCCATCCTTGTACAGCCTCATATTCTCAAAAACCAACATATAATCCTATAATCGAGTTCGTGGGATTTTAAACCTTGTGCTATATTTTTATTTTGGCATATATTTCGTGATTCTTGAATAAGATATGATCGATAACTACTAAAAAAATGTGAGCCAACTATTACAAACAATCGTCATGTAACTTAACTTGTTTTGATTTTCGGTTTTACAAGTATTCAAAATTTGATGTTCGTGTAATAAGTTTTTTTCTCAACTGCTAGTCGTTTCCGCCATAGAGCTGATATAACACAAAATACTTTTCCACGATATTAGATATTGCTGACATATCATCGAATAGAGTATGTCTCTTGTGAAACGGTCTCACGAATCTTTATCTATGAGACGAGTCAACCCTACCGATATTTACAATAAAAAGTAATACTCTTAGCATAAAAAGTAATAATTTTTCATGGATGACCCAAATAAGATATCTGTCTCAAAATACGACCTGTGAGACCCTGTCACACAAGTTATTAAATTATGGTCAAATTTTGATTACTTATGATACTAAAAGCGAAAACATACCGATTTATAAAACTGTTTAATCTTGCAATTATTCCAATTTTTTTATGGGGTCTTTGAATAGACAAATTGGAATATTGTAATTCGTGGAGAATCTAGAGCGGATCAGGCGCTGACCATGGCTTTGGAAAATATTAACAAATGATTAAATGTTTGCTTCTTGTGTTGTTCGTTCTATGCGATGGAATCGTATATTCAACTCCATGAGAATATAAAATAATGTTAGATTATTTAGGTTGAGAAAATAGACAAGACTAGGGACAAATAATATACAATATTAGTACTGAGGATTTATCCAATATACTACATTCAGACAAGGAATTATTTAGTTATATACGATAACATATATAACGTAAAATTGAAATATACATTCAGACAAGGAGTTATTTAGTTATATACGATAACATATATAACGTAAAATTGAAATATACAAATTTTTATGTTCAAAAGAAACAAACCCTAGCCATTTTTACCTTTTATTTTTTTTAAAAAATAAGCCCACTCCATAATTGCTCATTCCAATAAGGAAAATCCAAAATTTCAATTATATGTCAAAAGATTATGACAAAAACTTGTGTGAGACGGTCTCACGGATTGTATTTTGTGAGACGAATATCTTATTTGGGTCATTCATGAAATGAAAAAGTATTACTTTTTATGCTAAGAATATTTCTATTTATTGTGAATATCGGTAGGGTTGACCCGTCTGACAGATAAAGATTCGTGAGACCGTCTCACAAAGGACACCCTCAAAGGTTACTGGTCATATCTATTTCTATATAGATTAATTCTCTTGAGAGATGATATCACATATCTTTTTCGTGAGATAGATCAACCCAACTCATATTTAAAAAGAAAAGTAATATTTCTAACATAAAAATAATAATTTTTCAAAATTTGATAGTTCTAGATTTATGATATGTTAACGTTGAAGGTAGTCGACGGGGTGGTTTATTAATACTAACAGTGTTAAAGTGTTATTTTTAAATATAAAAAGATGAATGATATATAATTTGTATGGACGACGAGTCACGTGAGGGGTAGCATGTTGACGCCGAGGAATGTGGTTGGGATTATCTGGCTTTCCCAAATTCCTATGGAATATTTGGACACGGGGAGGGAATATTGGTGTTTCCTTTTCTCCTTATTACATCACCTCTCCACAACCACTCCCACTATATACTATATACCATTCCACCAACTTGTCTGCTTTGGAAATAAAATTTATTTTGCAAGGGCTTCTCTTTTCCTTTTTCCTTTTTCCTTTTTTTCCCCTTAGATAAACATTTTAAATTTCGAAAATTTATACGCAAAATAATAAATTATTTATTGAAAATAAATTTATCTGTATTTCTACTCCGTACTTAGTTGATACTCTATCAAGATATTACACTGAGGATAACATCTTATCAACCAGATGAAATCAGACATGTATTATTTGACGCTTAGAAATAAACCCAATAAATTCCGGCAAGGGGTAAAACCATGACAATGTAATATACTAAGGAGAGACGAGCAAATATGAATTTCGGATTTGGATCATTTGTTGTGGTTGAAAACACAACACATGGTGATTTTTTACACGAAATGATCAACTGATAATATGATGGATCTCATTCCAATTAACATTCTAGGCTACGAATAAACTAATATCATTGTGAATATATACTTTATAATAGTTAAGAATACTTGATGTTTACAATGTGCAAATCGAGGTTTAATATGCAAATTGCTGGAAAAATGAGTATCTTTTAGACTAAATAAAGTTTTAGGTAGAATAATAGAGAAAACGTGTGGGTCTCAAAGTCAAAATGGCGGGGGCAAATTTTTTTATTATTATAGAAATCTAAATAATGGATAAAGTTTTTTGACTCGAAATGATCTGATCAATAAGCAATCCTAAAGTGATAATTCAACAATGAGTGTGTCTCATGGGAGACAGGATCAATCCTACACATATTTACAATAAAAATAATATTTTTAGCATAAAAAGTAATACTTTTTATGGGTGATCCAAATAAGATATCCGTCTCACAAATACGATCCGTCAGACCATCTCATACAAGTTTTTGCCTTCAACAATAACAAGAACGCATATTTCATGAAATAGATAGGATACACCGTGAAACCACCATTAATAGGTCTCTTGTGAGACTGTGTCACGAATCTTTATCTGTGAGACGTATCAACCCTACCGATATTCACAATAAAAAATAATACTCTTAACATAAAAAAATATTTTTTTTCATGGACGACCTAAATAAAAGATCCGTCTCACAAAATACGATTCATGAGATCGTCTCACAAAATAATATAATTGTATATATTATTATTAATTTAACTCTTACTTACCATTATTTTTATTAATCAATAATTTAATTCCTATAATTTCTTTCTATTTTATAAATAAAAAATAAAGGGAGGAAAATATAATTTGTTGAGTTTTGATATGATATTCCACTTGATTTGTTAGATTATTAATCAAATAGTTATTCACAAAATTGGGTTTTAAATCGAGTTAAAATGATTATTAAAATATCTTAAAATTATAACCAAACATTTGATAAATGTTTGACCGTTCATCTATTATTGTTTAATCCACCCAACCAAACACACCCTTACGATGGATCCAATGATTCATATTGATCACATAGAATTTTCAGGTGAGACCACGTATTCGACGAGGCGAAAAATTAAGTAGTCAAATTAATATTTATATATTTTTTAATTTTGATTTTTTCCTATTAAAATTATATGTCACAAGATTTCTATTTAATGACTTCTTTTTTTATACTTCGGATATCTTCTCACGTAGGGATGGAGCCAAAGGGAAGCTGTGGGTGCTAGGGTGAGCAAGATTTCGGTTAAACCGATTAACCGACCGAACCGAGTCAATTCGGAAATTCGGTTCGGTTATTTCGGAAATTCGGTTTTCAAATTAAAAAAAATCGGTTATATCGGTTAATTCGATTCGGTTACGGGTTTTCAAAATTTTGAAATCGGTTAACCGAATTAACCGATATAATAAATATTATTATTTAATAATTTTTTTATTTATCAATTTTTATAAATATTTTAATTTTTAATTTTAAAATCGATATAATATGTATTAATTGTGTTTCAAATAAAACTTGTACATTTGTGATGCGTGTGATTTTATATTTTTATGCATTTGTGTAAACTATAGTGTTAAAAAAATTACATATGTAATTAAAATTTAATTAAATCACAAATTTTTTTTAGACTATTCGGTTAATTCGGTCACCAACCGAATTAACCGATTTTAATTCGGTTCGGTTTTCATCGGTTATGAAAATTAATTCGGTCGGTTCGGTTATGGCTAAATATTTCGGTTCGGTTCGGTTATGGCTAATTCGGTTCGGTCGGTAATCGAATTAACCGAATACTCACCCCTAGTGGGTGCGGTCGCCTCTTTTGATTTTTTTTTTTAAATAAAATAAGATATATGATATAACTATTGTACTTCATTTTTCTTATCTTAAAATTTACACTTGTCTTCCTTAAAATTTGTAATATATTTTTTCGCCCTCTAATTTTTTTATTTATTTTTTATGTTAGGTTCTGTCTCAGTTCTCATGGCTTGGATTTTTCATTCAAAACCCTGTAAATCTTGTGTAGTTTAATTAATTTGCTGTCTCCCCAACATTATTTTTATCTGACATTCTGACTATGAAAAGCATTCTGCAAGTCCTTTATCTCTCTGTTCATCTTCTTCCATTTCTTTATGATCAAACCCTATGCTACACCTAGAAAGTAAAAAGCCTAACCCCCCCCCCCCCACCCCGACCAGTACCACACCCTCTCACACACACTAGCACACACTTCACATCCATGCAAATCATAAGGCACTCATGATATAATAATCACCTTATGCCTACCCATTTCAATATCTACTACTCTCTTCCCAAAGCCTGAGACTTTCATTCGATCTTCTTACAATTTAGTTACTCCTATTTAGCGACTTCTCCTGCGTTTCTTCGATCTGTTCAGAATGTTTTTTAGCTCAAAACAAATGAATATGGGAAATACGAAAGGTTCTCCTCCCTTGGCGGCTGATCTTTCTCTGCAGATCAGTACACCTTCGGTATCCAACCGTACTGATCAGTTCAAAGAATCCTCCACCAGCAGTAATGGAAGCGATCTGAGCCATGAGAATGGATTTTTCACTGCAAAGAAGGGTTTTAGCCATCTGCAGATTGAGCCCACTTTGGGTTTAGGGTTTGAAAATATGGCAGGATTGTTAAATCCTATTCCTGTTCAGATTCCAAGAAATTTTCAGCATTATTATCAGCCACAGGTATATGGGAGCCGGGAGTTCAAAAGAAGTTCAAGGATGGTGAATGGGATTAGTAAGAGAAGCGTTAGAGCTCCCAGAATGAGATGGACTTCCACTCTTCATGCCCATTTTGTTCACGCAGTTGAGCTACTGGGCGGCCATGAAAGTACGCTAAAACACTTGAATGAAACATTTTCAAGAAAATTTTACAAAATCATATATATTATTACAAATAGTATAGACTGCGCTATTATCTGATTCAACTGATTAAAGGGTAAATTTTTCAGTTAATTTTAATTTGGTTCTCCATAAATATTTACAGGAGCAACACCGAAATCTGTACTTGAGTTGATGAATGTGAAAGATCTGACGCTAGCTCATGTTAAGAGTCACTTACAGGTAATTAGCCTTTTTAACTTCAAACTATTTATTCATTTGAAGCAAACAAAAATCATGAAATGGTGTTCTCCCTTTGAAAAACTTTTTTTTTCTAATTACAACATTATTTTCTTGGGTTGGTTCGCATTGTTGCAGATGTATAGAACAGTGAAGAGCACTGAAAGAGGAACAGGTAACTAAATTCAGATCATAATTTCCCTTCACAAAAGAGGCCCCATTTTGATCAATCCCACTCCCATTATATAATATTCTCTTTGTTTGTGCTCGTAATTATGATCCAATGACGACAAAATTTTCCATCAACTCTGTTCCCACTAACCCTCAAAGCCTTGAGTGAATCATTTCTTCTGATAAAGTGTATGTTTCCATTGTCTCTATAGTTGAAAACGTTGAAGCCGATCAAGGGCAGACAGATTTTGGGCTGAGATTACAAGTTGGAGGGATTGCTCAAGATGATCAAAAGGCTCATGATATTGATATTCACAAAACGTTGATCAGTCCATTAGCTGCTCCACCACCATTAGTACTATCATCATTGCAACCAAATACAAAGACATTTATTCTTGATGCTCAGAGGTGAGTGCACTCCGCAACCTTCACTAGCTAGTACTACATTTTGTCATAATCCATCTAGCTACCCCATGCATTAATCAATAATAATAGGGGTGAATCCATATATTTATGATTGGATATATGATGGGACGAGATATGGTATGAATTTTTTTTATTTTTTATTTAAAAAAAAACTCTAGATCCAGTACCATTTATACCATGCTTTGGTGGAGTGAAAAATAGACAAAATGAGAGCAAAATTTTAAAATATAAGGTTTTGAAGATTTTGGAGAATTAAAGTTGTTCTTTTTCTTGGTCTCAAAAAAAAAATTAATCAAGTTTCATCCATTAAATTGTTCTTTTTCTCGGTCTCATCCTTTTTTTAAGATCTTATAATGAATCGTGATCCTTTAAATTATATTATTTCTTAGGGTATTTATTCATCATTCTTAAATATTAGATGTAAACAATTTTATGACATCCGTGAAAGTAAAAAATAGAGGAAACCGCATGCTTAGTTTGTTGGTCAAATGTGACATTTTTCATGATAGATTACATATATATGTTAATTATATTTTATTTGATTTAATTTTTTGGAAGCAGCTAGCTAGCTAGCTGTCAACTTAGCCATGCTAACTTTTGGGCAAAAGAAATCTTCAAATCCATTTTAAATGTCTCGAAGGAACAAATATCGAGGTATTTGGCAATAAATTAAGTCAAAGGAACGGTTGAAATCTCCATAATTGGGTAATAAATAATGTTTTAGGGTGCCATTTGGTGTCACGGTATAAGGGATCCTATGTTTGAATATAGCCGAAATCTTGGCTGGATTTGTTGACTTAGTTTCTTGATGGCTTCGTACAAAGATGATCAGTCCAAACAAAACAATTACAAAGACTGAATTATTTTGAAACAAAGTTTAATTAAAGGTTCAGATATGGTACTAAAAAATTTCAAAATAATTTCTTAATTAGTTTCATTTAAGAAGGTAATCAAAGAATTTCTTGATTATTTTCATAAGACGATAATACTCTAATAAAATATTAAACTTGGCATGTAAGGGATGATCTAGAACAAGTTTACTTGTATCAAACATTGAGTATCAAATTTGATCCGATTATTATTATTAAGTATTCTGATACATTGTCCTAATCTTGATCACTCTCACCAGAATTTCTCGGCCATCAGCTCGAGATAATGTTCGTGTAATGCGTCCGTCGAGTCAACTAAATGGTTCGAGTAATTTACAAGCGGAAGTTGATGTAATTAAGGTATGTATATATACAGCTTTACAAAATATTTTGTTCAAAATAATTTACAAATACAATAATCTAGAATATGACTATAAATTTTGACTAAGATATCCATATTTCATGTTATGAACATATATATTGTTTTTCGTTCATGAATGTAGGTTGATGGAGTAGAGGCAACCCACAATTTATCAGCAGAAAAAGGAACGTCGAATGATTTCAATCGACCATTTTCTTCTCAAGATTTGTCGATTGAGTTAGAGTTAACACTAGGAAGGCCAAGCCTGAGAATGGACACCTCTTCTGCACTGTTAACTCTTTGATAAATATACATACATTTGCCATATGTTTAGGATAGAGTTTGATCAAACATAGGCAAAATCTTAATTTTTCCCACGTGTTCTTCATATGTTTTCGATGCAAAAAAGAATTGCGAGATTAATTAATTATTGGAAGAGATCAACGATTTTCTAGCTAGATTTATCATAGTTTTGAGGAATGTTAAGTTGGCCTGCCCAAGTCAGGACCCGATGGGGTCAAAAACTGTAACTAAATGTCATTTCATAAGTTGCATGGCTAAAAAAGAGTATAATTTCAAGTTAAATTAGATGGCATTTTTAAAAAATATAAGATGGATTTTTGGGAGGATAATTGTGATACACCTATTCCACGTGGGTAAGAAAAAAAAATTGAAATGTTTTATAATGACTACAATGATTCCTATAGCAAAATATGTTAACCATTTTTATACAGCGATTGAAGGATACAAAATAGTTGTTGTAGGGGTCTATTGTAGTAAGCCACGCCTATATATGCTCGAGTGTGACATCGATTATATATCTAAAAATGGACGTGGCTCAACTGTAGTTTCGGGTCTATCGGTTTATAGCATATGCTTCTTGTTCTGATCCACTATTGCCCTCGACCACGCCCATTGAATCGGACTAGATACCGGGTTTGGAAGCTTGGGAGCTGATGTTCCTTGCTCGTGTAACATATGGATGAATGTAGGTAATATACGAAGTAGTTTCATTAATTATCTCGTTTCGTGTTTGAGTAACAAACGAACCGAAAAGCAGTATGGGCTGTTCTGAGATTTGTGGATAACATCTTAAATAAAAGTCGTAGATCAACGAAAGTTTTTGCAACAAAAATTTAGGCTTGTCAAATGTTAATAATATTGAAAATGAAAATTAGGCCAATTCATTAAATGTTTTCAAAACTGAAGCAGTAATCCATGCTCCCCTTCTTATTCTCTCTGCGATTTTGGTTTATATATTGTCAAATTTTAATCTTAGTCATGTTGATCAGAATATTGACGACGTCACGTCGATGCGGCATCAATACCACGTCAATACACAACTAAAATTACAAAAAAAAAAAAAAAACAAGATGGCACACTAAAATTTCATAAGCCAGTAATAACTTTTTAGTTTAACTAAAAAATAATCATCCACGAATATATATATATAAATAAAGTGGTGTTGAATGAAATAGTTGCACAATAATTCCAATCACATGATAATTATTTCCAATCTGATCTGTCTTGAATACAACCCCTCCATTACAGCTTAACGATCCTCTGCTACAAGAAAGTAATTGCCACCATTGTGTCCCAATCACAACATCCAGCCGTCCATTATCGTGAACCATCACTGTCGCGGAATCACGTCCGTCCACCTACTCTTTCCAAACGAGAATATATTGTGTTTTTCATGCAAATTTGCTGTCACGGAAAATAAACAATATTTGGCACACACTCCTCCAATATTCTTCGTCGGTATTAAAGTGGAGCAAATTATTCATTTCTAATGTGGATTAAATATTTAAAAATAAATAAATTAGTTTTAGTTTCATTTCGAATTATATATAAAACATTAAACTTCAAAATATATATTTGATATATTAGTAATTTAGATTTATTGAGTTTGACTTTGCTATAGGTTTGTCTGACAATTATTTTTGATAGGTTACCATCTTTTGTTGAATAAATACATGGTTGAGTTTTTAATTCATTATATTATATTTTATCTTTCATGATAAATGAAGGTGTCGTTGGCTATATTTTAGGTCACATCTAATAATAAAACAAAATTTCAAGTGAGACGGGTCACGAGTCAATTTTATTATGACAAAAATTTGTGTGAGACGATTTTACTGGGTCATATATTGTGAGACAGATCTTTTATTTGAGTAATTAATGAAAAAATATTACTTTTTGTGATAAGAGTATTACTTTTTATTGTGAATATCGGTATGGTTGACATGTCTCACGTATAAAGATTTGTGAGACCGTATCACGAAAGACATAATCTTTTGTTATATAAATTTTTAATCAGATCAGATTTATAAAAATATATTATTTTTATGTTAAAATTATCATTTTTCAATTTAAAATATGGATCAAATTGAGGCAAAAATTAAATCCTGTCAAAGTTAAATCCCTGATAAACCCTCAATAATGCATAAATAAAAAAATTTATCCACATTTATTTCTGATTATTCATAATTATAATATATAAATAAATCAAACTTCTCATTCTTCCCAATCTCACGTCACCAAGTAGTACAGTTAACCGGACGTCGTCCAACATGTTCCCGCCAAAAAGAGAAGTAGCCCATCGACGTGGTGGAGCCACGGCGGAGAGAGTGATCGTGGCGGTCAAAGTAGAGAAGGTCATCTCCAAGGTTGCGTTGGCTTGGGCTCTCACCCATGCGGTCCGCCCCGGTGACTGTGTTACTCTCCTCGCCATCGTTTCCCCCAAAAAAACCGGTAATTTCCTAAATTCTGAGCTCATTTAGGTCCTTGAAGTGTTCCTTTCTTCTTCTTTTTCCTTTCACAGAGATGCATCGCTGAATTTGTGTATTCACTGTGAGTAATCTCGAACACGTTTTGTGTTTTTTGTGTGTGTACGTAACAGATGGGAGCAGATTTTGGGGGTTTTCCAGGTTGAAAGGGGATTGTCGAAGTAATGTCCCGGCTTTGTTACCGGATCGGATTGGTCGAATCTCTGAGTCTTGTTCTCAGATGGTTCTCAAAGTTCAGGATCAAATCCAGGTACTTTGTTACTTCCGACTCCGTGCCCTCTTGTTTCCTTTTTTTTAATTAATTTTTTTAATATTTATTGATGTTCTATGAAATTATTGCTTTGGTTGAGATCCAGTGGTGGGAAATTTAGTGCTTTCGGGCTAAAGCTAAAATTTGAGTAATTTTGCCGGAATTGACAACTAACCGCCACTCCTGGCACTTCGGGAAGATGAACGTCATTTTCATGAAATTTGGAAAATATTTTTTCAGCTAAAAACTTGGTTGAGTTGTCTGTAAGAAGGTTCTTACCTTGTAAACATGTTCAGGTGAATCAGGTCTTGTGAAAACAGTAAAATTATTGAGGGGTTGCTTGTGCGTTAGAAAATCTAATGAGAAATCAAGAAATTCTTTTGGTATGCTCTTGCATTTTTCTTAGGTGATTGGTTTAAATGATTACATTCTGGTAATGCTCATCCTTCTAAGCTGCTATATGCCACAATGAAAATAAAATCTTGAACCATGGACAGTATAGTTTTTCCTTTTTCACTACAGTGAAAAACTATAACACAAGCTTTTCCTGGATATGATCCAATGTAGAGCAGCCATTCTGTAGCATGCAAGCTTAATTGTAAATGATTGTATTTTTGCCCTCTTTAGTCCCGCTGCCAAAAGAGGAGGAAAAGAGCTCATCATTGATGAAATTAAATTGCTAGATACATGCAATATTATGCATCTGATATTTAGTTGTTGGTTGCAGGTCAGAGTGCAGATTAAGGTTATATCAGCTACGTCTGCCGGTGCTGTCGTAGCTGAAGCAAAAAGCAATGCAGCCAACTGGGTCATTTTGGACAAGTAAATAAACGTAAATAGATTTTGTACTTTTCCTGATATGACAAGTTCCTAAAATAAGACGTATTAGTAGCTTCATTGTCAGCCTAGAATTGCGAACTGGGAATACTTTGTATCCACATTCTTTGTGTCCAAATTCAGCTAAATCATTCAAATTTTACTGTCTCTCCCCTATCAACTATACATGCTTGAGAATTGATGGTTTGATATGTTCAAAAACAACCTGTGCATGCAGTGGTGAAAATCATTGAACTTTGGTGCTATGATGTATAGTCAGTAATTAAGCTATGTATTTGGCATATTTCCTCTCATTCGAATATCCAGTACTCAAGGTGTGACCTCTATTTTGTGACCAAGTATTACGAGAGTTCCATACATAATTAAAGCAAATGAATTAATCGAGGTTAGAAAGAATTGGCTTGATGCATTTTGATTCTGGTCGTTAAAAATTTTGGGGCGTTTCAATTGGATTTTCAGATCAAAAATATCATTTTGGCTCTTGCTAATAAGGTCTGGCATGAATCTACTTCTCATCTTCCTCTTCCGCAATAATATCAACATTACAGTTCAAGCCTTGAATGCAAAAAAAAATCGAGTTTTTTCTCTGTTGGTATGTTAAATCTGTTAAGTGGCTTCGGTACTGCTAAGACTACAATATTTGACTTATGAACCGCATCAGGAATGGTTATTTATGTCAAATTAATTCAAAGAAACTTTTTGGATGGGAAAATATAATTGTAAATTCAACCCAGCATCGGCATATCTATTATGCTAGTTGACTCAATCAACTGCATGATATTGCTGCTCTAAATTGTCTGCTGTTTCTTCAAATAGGTACTAACACATCCATGTTATTCGGATCTGAAAGGCAATCTTATTGGTGTTTTCCTCCTAATACAGGAAACTGAAGGAAGAGCTAAAGCTTTGCATCGATGAACTACACTGTAACATAGTGGTCATGAAGGGTTCTCAGCCAAAAGTCCTTCGTCTCAATCTAGCAAGCTCAAATGATCCTGAAACACCCTTTTATTCAACTACTTCTTCACCTATTAGAGATTTTGAAAACTTGCACAGCCAAAATATGAAGCATACCACACCTGTTAGCAGTCCTGAGGATCCAAATACCTCATGCACTAGGACCTCAGATGAAAATTCATTATCAAGTTCTGACACTGGGGCTTCCGTATTTGTTGTTTATGAACAAAATCCCCTTTATGACGGGGTGAATAAAAATAAAAATCCACTCACCAGACGGTACGTGTTCAACAATTTAAGCAAAAGAACAATCAATGTGTCAGATAACATGGAATTGGCTGCTTGTAGGAATCAAAGAATCTTCTGGATTGCACAAAATGACACGGTTGATGAGAAAATTCCAGCAAGCGTAAAATTTAATAATATCTCTAAAACCGCATATAGTTCTTCCGGGAAGGAATTAGACAACATTTCTCAATATAAGGAAGATAACGTAAGAGGACCTGTTCTTAATGAAATTGGTGATGGAGATTATGTATTTGACTATAGCATTCGGGATGCTGTCTCTCTTGGTAAAACTTGTCCAACACCACCTCCTCTGTGTTCTCTGTGTCAATCTAAGGCTCCAGCATTCGGAAAACCCACAAAGAAATTTCAGTACAAAGAGCTAGAGGAAGCTACAAATGGTTTCTCAGCAACAAATTTTGTGGCAGAAGGTGTCTTAAGTTTGGTACACAGAGGGGTTCTGAATAACGGGTTGGTCATAGCAGTGAAGCGACTAAAGTTTTCTGGGTCTCAAAGAGAAGATGATTTTTGCAGGGAAGTGCGAGTTTTGAGTTGTGCCCAGCACAGAAATGTTGTGTTGCTCATTGGTTTTTGCATTGAGGGGAATAAAAGATTACTGGTGTATGAATATATATGCAATAGCTCCTTAGATTTCCATTTGCATGGTATCTCTTTTCTCTGTGGTTATCTCTTTTCTCTGTGATTGTATTCTGCCATGTATACTATCCACCTGTTCAATTACTGATTGTGGCACCTCATGGAGATATGAAATGCACCTGCCTTCATTTACAGGGAATAAAAGGCTTGTTCTTGATTGGCAAGCACGCTTGAAAATAGCCATAGGAACTGCTAGGGGGTTGCGGTACCTTCATGAAGATTGCAGAGTGGGATGTATAATTCACGGGAAATTGCGGCCTACCAACATCCTCTTAACGCATGATTTCGAACCTCTGGTACGTTCTATTAATGTTTTAGAAGCATAGCAATTTCTAGTACAGTTAGTACAAATTGTATTTGCCCTAGAAGTCCATAGCGAACTGATTCTGTAAATATAAAGTATTCAATATTATTTTCTGTCATTCAGTGATAGAGGGTGTCCCTTCTGAGACTAAAAGAGATTGATGGAGCTGTATACATATTATTCTGATGGATAATATTGACCACCCAGCCTCATGCTATGCGATAGTCAGTGTATAGCGAAACTTTATCTACATCAAATGACATGGTCTTTTTATTCAGGTTGCTGATTTTGGAGTGGCAAGATTGAACAGTGAATGGGAGTTTTGTTATAGGAACCAAGTTGTTGGAACTTCAGGGTAAATTGCAGACTTTCTTATTGGCTATCCTGCAACTATTTGCTTTTTGCTATTGGTTATTGTTAAACCGACACATTAGTTATAAAACTAACCTGATACCCAATAAGTGAAAATTTTCGGTTGATTTCAAGCACAGATTTTTGGAGATTAGCAGAACAATGTTTATTATTCATTTGATTGGTGTTCGTTTTATTTCTTTAGGTATCTTGCCTCCGAATGTTTCTCTGATGGGAAACTGACGGAGAAAGTTGATATTTATGCCTTTGGCCTTGTACTATTAGAGCTCATAACCGGCCAGCGAGCTAATGATATGCAATATTTTTTGGAACATCAATTTTTGTTGGATAATATTCATGCTTTATCTGCAATCGAACCAATTCATATATTGGCGTACAAGCATCAATTGCTGGATCCACACTTGGGTTCATACCAAATTCAGGGTCTACCCTATGAGCTTCATGCAATTGGATGGGCTGCCTCATTGTGCCTACAGCAAGATCCTGACTTGAGGCCGCCAATGTCAAAGGTTCTACTCTCCTTGACCTTCACAATCTGTAGTGCATTGATGTCTAGTTTAGACGGTAGACGAGGTTACAAGTGAATTTTACCTGTACATTTTATGTGACCAAGATAGGTAGTTAAAATGCTAGAAGGAGGAAATCAGGTTGCTTCCCAGTCTCTGGACATGGCCTCAGTTGGTTGTAGAAGTGGGCACATGCAGGGACCCACAAATTCACAACCCAAATCGAAAAGAATGCACTCGCGCAGGTTTTCTTACTGAGAAGTTGCCGAATCCCTTTGTCTAGTGGGATGCCCGAAGGTAACTAAGCTAGATGAACCTGAAATTGACATGACCCTTGTGTTCGAACATTTCATCCCTCAAGTACAATGTCATTGTGAATGCAAAATTCTTTTGCTTTATTATGAGAAATTCGATTCTTCCATCACACTTTAATCTGTTGAAATGAACAGTTCAATGCTGTGCAGGTTGGAAGTTGATGGTAACCACTCAGTTGGCACGAGCTGAATAACGGCAAGCGCTCAATTCTTGAAAAGTTCGGACCTATCTTATCAGTCGTATACAAGTAACTATTCATTCTAAGAATGGGAAACTCGTATTCACAAATCAAATTTTACGAAATGTAGATGCAGAAAGCTGCCTTTGTGTAAATTATACGGTCAATCTTCATAGTAGTTCCCAAATAGCCAAAATGTCCCACTGATTGATTTCTTTTTTCACTTGAATCGCCTAGAATCGCCTATCTCTTACATGAAACTAAAGGTGCACTCCTTGTAATTGATTCACTAAAAGAGTCTAAATGTTTTGGCGATATAAAACAATCGTGAGGTCGTTGTAGTTTGGTAACACATAGTATCATATTCAAGGTCCAGTTTTAGGGATGCCCATGTAACATACCCTAGGATTTGGTTTGGTGCTACCCCTGGGATGGTATCTGGGGAAAGCATCAAGGGCTAGGATTTTTATGGCCATATGATATGGGGCCGGGGTTCGGTTTTGGCAAAACATTTCTTGACCCTTGATGCTATCCCCAGGCTGCTCTGGGCAATCATCGAACGAGTATATTACCATATGATACCATAAAAATGTTACTGTTGTCTAAAATATTATCATTTTTAATGAAAGGTTATATGTTTCAAGAAATTTTCGTTGTATTAAAAATAGCTTCGAGTCACTTATATTGATGTCGGACCGTAATGACCATGAAATGTCCTACTTTCGAATATTAGAAAACTAAGAAATTGAAAGTAGATCAAATAACAGTGGTAGTATAACATAATCATTTGTCCTATTTCTTACAACTTAAAATCATATTAGAAAAAAACTCATAATCATGGAAGTAATACATTCATTAACCATAATAGCCCATCACACTAACATTCCAGGTAATTAACTCATACTTTACAAGTAGTTCCCTCCTCCACGTTCCCATCGATTAAAAAAGAAAATCCAAAACCTTATAATCAAACTCTCACCAAGATCACACGAAGTCAGTACTTGGCAGATGGTATTGATTCCCAGTTAAAATTCCCCTCACTCTGCTGCATCAAAGCCATCTGCTGCAAATCAGGCGCAGTCTCCGACACGCTCCACACCTTCACTGATTTATCAAGACTCCCGCTATACACCACCCACTTCTTATCTCCGGAGCTGGCAGATTCCTTGTCCTCGTCCACCGCCAGGCACTTCACCGGCCCAGTGTGTCCTGTCAGCACCGAGAGGCAAGTGTGCACGGCCCCTTCCCTCCTCCATATGCATATAGTCTTATCAGCAGACCCGCTGAAAACCAAATTCCCAGCGGATGTCAAGCAAAGAACAGCCAGTTTGTGCCCCTTCAGCACACCGCCGTGTGACAGCTGCTTCTCCAGTTCCCAGAAATTCACTAGTCCGTCTGACGACCCGCCGTACACGATAGAACCCGACCCGTTGACAGCCAGTGCTGTGACTGCGGACTCTTGGCTGAGAAGTGTCTGTGTTAATACATGCCTCACCACCTTGCCATTTTGTTCCCTTTTCCAGACTTTAACGGTTCCGTCGGCCGAGCCAGTGTAGACGATCCCATTGATGCTCGACACGACGGAGTTAACAGCATCGTCATGTGCCTTGACTGATTCGATGCATTTCGAGTTCTGCACTCTCCACACCTTAAAAGTTCTGTCCCACGAAGCAGAATAGAGTAACCCCGTTTCTTGATTCATGCTTAAGCAAGAAATGGCATCTGCATGCTTGATCCAAATCGCTGTCCTCTTGCGCTTTACCTCCACATAGTTTTTTGGCCTGATTGAGGCTTTGAATATGTCAAAGAATGTAGGGAAGGTACCGCAGCGCTTGTGCAGACTAGGATCTTTAGGATTGATCTTCCAAACGCGAACCTTCCCATCTTGATGGCCCGTGAAAATCTTTTCACCGCATATGATAATGGCCTTAACAAGGCCGCTGTTGGATTTGAAAGCTGAGAATTCTTTCATATTTTTCCAAACTCGGATGTTCTTGCTGTCCGAGCCGGTGTAGAGGATGTCATTCTTGGCTGCCAGGGAATAGATATGGCCCTCTTCTCGAACAAGTGAGCAGATTAGCCCGTTTTGAGGGACGTTTTGGGACGAGTTCTCGGAGAAGTTAGACCAGGGGGACTTGGCGAAGGGCGATGTCTGGTTCCATGGAGACATCATCATGGGGGATCCCTCACAACTGAGGCGGTTGGCATCATAGGTCGAGAAGTTACTGTTTCGCATGGCGAAATCATCTACATCATTCGACGCGGCTGATGAGGATGAGATGTGGGAATGTTGGTTGTTGTTTTCTTCCAACATTGTTGAGTTAGTTTGATCATCTATCATATTCTTGATCATAACGTGAAAATTATATGGACCATGCAGCAAGAAAAGAATATGCGAATCAAGAACGAGGTGGCCTATGGTTTGGGAAGTTGATGAAGAATGTGATGATCGTGGTATGGAGATTGGGAGTGGAGGAGAAGATTTGTAGGGAGGGATTAAAGGCGGGAGACGTAGAAGGAGAATTTATAGAATGGGAAATAAACTTAAGGGTATGGCAACATGTGGTTTTCACATATAATTGTTGGTGCTGAATATTTTAAATTTATTATTTTATATATATGTTTCATATGTTAGCTTTAACCATATATTATAATAATAAAAATTTATCCGAATTTATCATCTTACACCACTACTTCAATCAGCCAAAATTAAAACGTCTTTTAAAAATTCTCATGAACGATTGGCTCAAATTTTTTGAATAGAAAGAAGAGTTTATTACAATTGAACATTATTTTAAATAATATGTGTTGAGATATTTATTTTTAATATAAATAATTTGTAAATGAACTTCAAAGCACGTTTGTAACGCTTTCTTTTAAGAAATATTTTCTCCATCTTTTTAGTCACACACACACACACACACACACACACACATATATATATATATATATATATATATATATATATATATATATATATATATATATATATATATATATATAACGAAAATTCATTAAGAACAGACGCGACTCTTCATCAAATATTGCACTATTTCATGAAAATCAATGATGAAAACGTGTTATTTCCAAAGAGTTGTCTTAACCTTTGCGAATGATTGTGTGGTTTCTGAAGAGCTTACTCTTGCTGAAGGTCGATCCTCGTAATTTTCGCAGCGATAAACATTGTTTTTTATCGATAAACTAATTAATTATGAAAATCGTTTTAACAACCCATTGGTAAATATACGCGCTTAATATTGCATTAAATATGACCATATAAAGAGAAGCATAGAGGGTGGTAAAAGATATGATAGGGATAGTGCATTGAGAGCATATTGTTCTTTCTTTTAGGTCAAATACATTAACGTTTTGGGAAATCGGACGTTTTATACGACACCTTGTCACTTTTTATTAATTTTGGAAAATTCATAATGGGAATTGGGATTCGTGGAAACCAACATCATAACATTTCACATGGATGTCGCCATAACATTTTTTGCGAATATAAAAAAAATTGTTTGCTAAGCAAAATTTTGGTGGTTGAATTCATTTAGGACACATAATTAGATTCATTGCTCCATGTCTCAAACTCTAACGGCACGTTTTTATGTTTTGGCTTTTGACATGGTTAAGTAAGATTAAATTATAATTTTGATAATGTAATTTATCAAATATTTTCAAGTTGTAATTTTAGTGTACGTAGTAAAATCGTCCTTATTTTCAATTTTAATCATTTTTTATTATAATATTGATATGATATTGAAAAATTGTGACATGAAACCGAAAAACAATAAACATTGATGACGTGTCCAGCATCAAGTCAACAATACTTTGATAAAAAAAAATGATTGTAGAACCAATTTACCGGACTAAAAGTGCAGGACAGATCTAGAGTTTTTAGAACTAAAAAAGAAAATTGCGAGAAGTTAAACAAAATCAAAATCATAAATTTATCGACTTTTTGAAGTGATAAATACAGAAATTAACAAGATGTGAAGAAGAACTTGCGTATACATAACAACTAAAAGGTTTTCGAGTATTTTTCCTTGAAAAGAATTAAGATAAAGAAATGAGTAAATATTTATCAATCACACACAGCTAAACATATGTTTACCTTTTTTGGCTTGCCTTTTTACACACAATTATCAACGAGGTTTGAACAAAAACTTGTACTAAATTAATTTCTTACTTTACTTTCTACAATTGTGAGTGGGAGAAAAACAGCTAGCATTCAATTTTGTCTTAAGTTTTTATCATGAAAATGGCTGCCCTACCAACCACAATAACCACAATGGAAACAAATCCAAAGCTAATTTCGACATCTGTCCCCAACAGAATAATAGGTCTCAAAACTATTGCCATTTATTTCTGATACTTAAATTTAACCAGTTGACCAAGTAAACACGTGTATATATACACTTCATCCATCTTGTCTATTTTCGTATCCATGAATAAATTGATACTTATTTATTAGATATGATTAAACATATATAAGTTGTATTTTCAATAGTTGAGTGTTATCTAATAATATTTGTGTTTATTAATTAGATAACACTCAACTATTGAATTTTTTAGCGAGCCATGACCATCATATTCCAAAACATGATGCACAAAGAGATCGAGAACTACGTCGACGATACAGTGGTGAAATCAGGCAAAGGTGTGAATCACATTGCAGTACTGGATCGAGTCTTCGAGAGGTGTCGAGCAAATTAGATGATATGTCTCTGTGTGTGTGTGTATAGTTCATTTGAAATTGACATATCAAGATGTTGGGCTTCTTGATATGTCAATTCCAGATGAATTATTCTAAAAAAAATTCCAAATGAATGGAAAATGGTTGAAATTGAATTTAAAAAAGTAATCATCGGCGTGAGGGCTTAATTATTTTGCTGGTTTTTTACTGTAAAAACTTTCAAAATTTTAGTCTTTTGAAGGTGGATGAAGAAGGGACATGCATGCATGTTAATTAAGGAGTTGGTCATTCCTTTGTCGTTCCTTTATTTCCTTCGGGTACATATTGCATAAATTAAGGTTATTATAAGGATTGAAATATTAGATATATACGACATATTCTCCTTAATATTATTGGATTATCCATGTTAGTCTCAATCATATTTCCATTTGTACTAAGGCTGTCGATGTTTAATTTCGATCATCGGGGAGGAATCTCCATGGTTTTCCAAACTTAATACAGATGGATGTTCGCGCAAGCAAGTCGTCTTTAGGGTTTAATAATTCATGACCATGCATATATATTAATAGGTGTGCATGGTAGGTTTGCACGATAGGTCATGTGCACGGCAGGTATGCAGCATATCAAAACTGTATATATATATTGAATAGTCATTCGTAAAAAATACATAGTTTACCGGGAATATTAATAAAAAAAGAAGAAGAAATGTTACTAAATATAGAAATTGAAACTATATATTTTGGACAGTCGAAAAAATACAATTGAGATTGATGTATTAATAAAAATTTTAATATTTTCCACACAACCCTAGCTAGCTAAAAGATTCAATCACAGACCAAACTTTAAGTCACAGTTCATCCCATTATCTAATCTTATTCGTTACGCTATGGTCTCTATCTAGTTACAATATATAATGGACAAGAAACCCTTCGAATTTCCCAGTTAATCGAAGCCTAATTTCTAGCTAATTTTAATATTCCAACACAAAGTTATGAGTTCTCAAATCTCCAAAAAACACTTCTCTGATCTCATCTGTCCTAACATTCGTCCAGACGCAGAGAAAAACGAAGCAGTAGAAGAAGAAGAAGAAGATGGCGATAACCCTATCTCCGTTACCACCCACTTGTACTTGAAGCCTGCGCAGAGCATGGACAAACTCGACAAAGAGGTGGTCCTCCGCCGCATCCGCCACCGCAAGCGTGTCAGCAAGGTCAAATCCTCCGCCCCGCAAGCCCTTCTTAACTCCAAGCCCCTTGCTTCCAAGAGAACTGCGCCTGATCATAATAATAATAATAAGAGTCCTTCGATCCCTCTGATGATTAAATGGGCTGATGATGCTTTTGCTGCGCCGTAGAAATCATTTACAGATGCTTACAATTAGCTATCTATATATCTATATACGTGTGTGTATGTATTTACGTTGCATAGAAATTATATGTTGGACGGTCCCAGATGATTGTTCATAAATTTTATATAAATATCGTGTGCAAATATTGATTTTTCCTTGCTACGATAATTGTACATGATTATGGGTAATTAAAAAAATTATTTAATGTCGCAAAAAAAAAATTTATTTAATAGTGTTAAGATCGTGAAACATCTAATTGTACGTACGTAATTTCTTGAAAATAATATAAATACTCACGATTAAATCATTCAGATGAAATTTCAGGCATCAATCAAATCAATGAATTAAAATTACAATATTATCATTTATATTTTTCTTTTATTTATATTATTTAGCTATTGATAATAGGCAACATAGGAATTAATTTATTATCTTATGCCAAATTTTAATCTATAAAATCAAATATATTATTATTTATTCGATACTATTTCATATCTTAATCAAATATTTTAATAATTACTACATTATTTATCTATAAAATCTAATAACCCAACTAAACAGATCTTTATTAAGTGAATAATACTCCTAATCTATCATTAGCAGTTGTTGACAGAAAGTCCAAAGATTCTTATTTAGTGATATTAACTTTTGGTGAGCGTATCCTTCAAGATTAGCACAAAATTTACTTTATTTTCTATTAGATGATTCAATCTTAAAATTATAACACTTGGAATATTTTCACTTTATAGCACTTTAAATAAGGGGTAAAATTTTAATGGAACGCAACTACGAATTTTTTTTAAGTGCTTGTAGTTTAGATTTATGAGTGGGTCTCATGTGAGACCGTCTCACGGATCATAATCCGTGAGACGGGTCACCCTACTCATATTCACAATAAAAAGTAATACTCTTAACATAAAAAATAATATTTTTTTATGGATGACCCAAATAAGAGATCCGTCTCACAAATACGACTCGTGAGACCGTCTCACACAAGTTTTTACCTAGATTTTAATGGCATCTCGTGCAAACTAATTTGTTGAATATATAAATCACATTATAGTTATAATGCACTGAAATATATGTATCAAAATATATATGCATGGACGTGTACATCTAGTAAAAATTGGTAAACTTTGATATAAAAATAAGAAAATTAGAGCTGATATAACACCATAAAATACTGATGTGACACGGGAAAATACTGACGTATCTGATGTCAGATCAATACTTTATAAAAAAGAATCAACCAAAATCCAAAACATAACCTAACTTAAATGACCAAAACCCAAACTTGATGCTTACACTATCAAAATACAAAATAGGTAAACTTATATGCGCATTTTGACTATTATCCTATCAGAATATAATCATATGTAATATGCCAAGAAATGAACCTCCTGACATAGAAAAATCTTCTCATTAAATTGTATCAAAGTTAGCATGAACTATAATATTTGTGAGAAAAATATGGAGTCCCTACATGGCTTAATTGTATTATTATCTTGATCTTAACAAGGTAGAATATTAATGTTACTCCCTTCCCAATCAATATATTATTATCCTCTTTAGATTATCATTTTCATTGCTTTTTCTTGAGATTCTATTTTATCTTCCATTAGTGTACACTAGCTAGTATATACATACACATAGATACATATCGTGGTTTTTTTTTTTTAAATAAAAAAACTTTGAGATGACCCAAACAGTAAAAGTCAGGAACAATCCAAATGGGCCTCTAATCAATTTTTTCCTACTCTTTTTTTTTTGTTTTTTCAAAAACACAATAAGAATGTAATAAGAAATTAAGGGCATATGTTTAGTTGAAATTTCGAAAATACGATTGTAAATATTTCCATAATTTTGTTTTGATATTCTTATAAATTTAAAATTTTGTTTTAAGGATTTTTTTTTACTTAACTATACCAATTTGGAAACTTATAAAATATATATATATATATATATATATATATATATATATATATATATATATATAAATGGTTTTATAAGTTAATATGTTTCGGCTTTTGATTTTGTAACCAGTCAAAATTTAGTATTTGCAATAAGGTGAAATTTTATTGATATTTTTAAAACTTTCGATATTTTTTTCTTGATAAAATTTTGGTATCATGTGGTCAGACACATTAGAAGACTCAGTACCACATCAATAACATCGAATTTTACGTCAGTAATATCCAGTACCACGTTGATAATATCTTACACAACGTTAATACTTCAACAAAAAAATATATTTCAGTAAGCCAATGGTTCCCTTGTGAAAACTATATTATTTAATATATTAACATAGTTACTCTCAAACATTATGAATTCCTATATCCCGAAAATGTTTGAATCCTTTAATTATATATAGATATTGTAGGTCAGAAATATGTGCCTGTGAGATTATTTTTAATCCCATTTGAAGCATAAACATTATTTATCGAAGAAAATACCAGATTACTAATTATATATATATATATATATATATATATATATATATATATAGATATTTTAGTATTCTACTTTTATACGTCAATATATTTTTTTCCCAGTGTCTTCGTATTTAATAAATAATAAAACATTGACTACAATGAAATGTTTTGTTCCATATTGTGCTTGGCCAAAAACTCGCACGTACGTACATGTTATCTTTTAAAGACAATTTTATATTAACACACTTTAGATGTTCTCCCTCAATCTTTCTAGTTTGATTAACCAATAACCATATAGTTTCCAACCTTATAATCTATCTAACATACATATAATATAATATAATTATATAAATATACCACTTTCATTTGTGAATTTCTTTATATGACCTTGTTCATTTATTTAATTTAAGTTAGCAAGTAAATTAATAGGTTATCTTAAAGGTGTTTTTTTTTTTTGTAATTCATTGTCATCTTAAATGAACTTGGACATTAATACACATTCATCTTTATTTCCTAACTTTTATGCCAACAAAATTATTTATTTAAATTTTCTTATTAATTTAATTTAAGTTAGCAAATTAAATTAATAGGTTTTTTAAGAGTTTTTTGTAAGTCATTGTCCATCTTAAATGGATTTGGACATTAATAAACATTTATATTTTTTTAAAATTTTAGGCCAGAAAAATTATTTATTTTAATTTCTTAGTAAATTTTTTAACAAACTAATAAAATCATATATTATATAGATATTGAAATATAACAAAGATTAGAAATTTTTAGTTTAACATCTAACATACATATATGCCATTTTCAATTGTGTTTTCCCATATGTACCATTATATTTCTAGATTTTATAATTTGGATTCATGGAGGATTAATTTTTTCGCTGCTCACTACCATTTAATAGATATATTGACCCATTTATTTTCTTCTTATTTATTTTCTTCCTACGTTTCTTCCTTTCCTTCACCATGGTCATTACTGTTGATGGGTTATTTCATCCACCTTCCAGTGAACTCACCGATTTCTAACGCCTGCAATTTGTTTATGTCGCTGTGATCCTCAATTTCTCTCTGTTATTTTGGTTTTACTTCTTCTACTTTTCATGGCGTATGGTATACGGTCGGCTGCCATCTCGGGATTTGTATTAGGGTATGTGTTTCGCTCTCTTTATTTCTCTCTTGCTTGCTTTGTTGCGGCCCCTTTGCATCTTCCGAGTTCCTGTTTTTTCTATGTGTTCTCCTAACGTTATTTTCCCTCTTAGCTATGTGTGTTATCTTAAAGAGTTTCATGTAATCATTTTAATTTGGCAGTGGCGCTGCTCAATCTCGACGTGTTGGTGGTGCCGGTTTATCTACTTCCAACGATTAGCTGCTCTGTTATTTTCACCATGTTTATTTGCATCGATTGGATTGTTTTCCCCTCTTTGATATGTTTATACTTTTTTATCTCATATGTTGTTGTCGTTCAATGATATAATTCCATCATACAACACATATTGTGTATGTTCCTCTGGCGTGTTCTCCTATTTGTAAGTAATATGTTGTTGTTTTCATCGTGCCTTTATTTTACTTGGATTTTTTTGCTCGACTTTCCTATATTCATTTTTTCGCACCTAAAATACGTTGGTTTTTTCCCCAATTGCATTTCTTTTTAAATTCAGACAATGAAGGAGATATTGCTGGTATCAGTGTCTTGCCAATGGTTTCTTCATGTCAATTTTGTGGCGCAAGATTCCTTTGTGAAGCTCCATTTTTTTGTTGCGCATCTGGTAAGATTAGATTGGCATATTCTATTATTCAGATTTGCCTTGCTGGAATTATTCAAGGACCCATCATCTCCCGTGGCTATTTTATTCTGTTGTCAAGTACGATTGTGCAACAATGTTTTCTCTTTCACTTCATTTGCGGTTAGGCTTGACAAGAAATTGGCTTCTCTTCAACGTGGGGTATACACATTGTAAAATCCAAGATTCCCGATTCTTGATCGTGATAGTATTTGTAATTTTAGATTGGACAATATTATGTCAAACTCAAGAATTTGAATAATATCGTGTATTTTTCTGAATTTGAGATGTACAGAAATACCTGGATAAAGATTTAAGCAAGAAGATAATCCAATCTTGGAACTAAAAATCTTGAGGATTTTATCATGTAATTTTCGAAAATAATATTGGAAGATTTGTTAAGGATTTTCGAAAATAGTAGGGAAAGTCTACGCGATAAATGCAGTCTTGGAAAATATTTAAAAGTTCAACTATCAGGATTTTAGGAAAAATAATCCATATATTATTTGTGGAAAAATACCACTAAATTTCGGATTTAAGTAAGCAAATTTGTGGGATTTAAGAAATATAATTTTTATTATTTTAGGAAGTCAAAAATCTACCGAATATTGGGAATTAGACAAGGGAAAGGCATAATTTCGAAAATTACCTTGGGATATATACATAAATTTCGAAATTTAGGATAAAGAATAAATGTAGATTTGATCACGATTTAGATGGAGATTTGATTCAATTCAAACGTGATTTGATACACGATCAGGATAGCAGCCAACCCTTATAAATAAGAGGGCTCAGTGTCTCGAAAATCACACCATTTTTACTCTCAAATTTTCGAGAATTCCCCCTAGTTCCTTAGGATTTTCGAGCACAGCGAAGCGCTGCCGCAGTCCAGCCACCGGAGTTTTTCACGTTTTTCTCATCAAGATTTAAGGTAAGTGGGCTTGTTTTAAATTGTTGCATTTTTCGGTGCATGTAATTTTCGGTTTTATTAAATTTCGGTCGAGTACAATTCTTCTTCTACACCTTTCTGGTTACGATGTTTTTGGCATGATGTAAATGTTTTGACACTGTGAGAATTCAACTTGATATGGGTGGGAATCCCAACCATACGTACCCTTACGCGGTGGGGGAGATAACCGCTATACGGCCTCGCCCCCTTAGAGGAGTAAAAATTAGAGACTGATATCAGTAAACCATTGAAAGTAGAGGAATCTCAGTGTCAGGTCAATGATACGAATGTGGTATGAGTCAAAGTATGCATGGTGTGCGTGGGTATGTATTTCGAAAATGTTATGCATGTTGTTGTGTACTCGAACGGCCCCCACTTGCTGAGTATTTCTCCAAATACTCACCCCTTACAACCTTCCCAGATAAATCCGAAGATAAATCTGAGGAACTTGTTGAAGAAGAAGAGTCGGATCAATTTTGGGGCTGTTGAAATTATTCAAATTTCGAGAATTTTGCTGCAAGGATTTGAGAATTTTAGTAGGTTATTTTAATTGTAAACGCTTCCGCAATTTATTCAATTTATTCAGTTGTAACGACAATGATTATTTTTGCGAATTTATGAAATAAACTGGTTTCGGTTTATACTGTGCTACGAGGCTGGTCGTTTTTCGATTTTGTGATTGATAAGCGACGCCGGTTTCAATCCCGAGTTTCGGAGCGTGACACACATTTCGTGCGCTTGGCCAGATTTTCCATTCATTGCCACCACTTATACCTAATTCGGATGGTCCAAGGTATTTCCAACTTTATTTTTGGGACAACGATAATGAGTTGGAAAATAGGATGTCCGTTTTCTTGGACGCTTATGTTGACAGAGAACTCATGGTTTTGCTGATAGACATAATGAAAGTAAACCCTTATGCACAACTTCTAAAGAGGATAAATCAGTATTCTTCAATCAGAAACTTAAGATTGCATATTTCCAAAAATGTTCCTGTTGACCAGAGATGTTATAACAGCCCATCCGCTGATCAAGTTGCGGCTATTTGGGTCGAAGGCAATGATGATGCTAATATTCCACAAAGCAGGGACATAGTTGCTTGTCGTCGTGATGGTCAAACCCATCAAATACAATATTATTATGGTTATTATGATTCCTTGCAATATCCGTTTTTTTTCTGTATGGGGACAATGGGTGGCAGCAGAATATTCTGAAGGTAAAAAATGAGTATGCCCATGTTGGCGTGCATGAGAGTGTGCTACCACTTGCAGATGTTAATTCCTTCGATCGTATTATTGCTGGTGAAAGCCGTGGTGCATTTTTAATCTTTTACCCCATACTCAATTTTAGTAATTATTTTTTGCATTTTCACCCAAATAAACAAGATAATGGTCGGCTGCATATATTTATATATATGTCCTGCAACTAATTTGTGTGTATTTTATTTGTTTCATGCAGTTGTTCGTGGAAAAAATGATAGGATTGTTTCTTGTGGGAGTACTATTGTTACATGTTGCAAATTCATGGCAGCAACACTTCGTTAATATTGTAAGGTGGTCGATTATTGCAGCAATTTGTTGTCGATATGTACATTAAACTAGAAACAACGAGATTAGATTACTACAGAAGGCACAAAAGTGAGATAAGATCGGAATTGTACCAAGGTGTGGTTGACAGTGTAGCCAATGGTGAATCACGTGGGAGTGAGGTCGGGCAACATATTGTTTTACCAGCATCTTTCTTAGGAGGTCCAAGAGATATGCGACGTCGATATCTTGATGCAATTGCATTGGTTCAGAAATTTGGAAAACCAAACTTGTTTATTATGATGACTTGCAATCCGGATTGGAAAGAGATTCGAGAAAATTTATTCGAAGGTCAGCTTGCTCATGATCGTCCAGATTTGGTCTCTCGAGTGTTTCGTGAAAAATCACTTGATCTTAAGGACCGGATTCTTAAAAATCTATATTTGGCCCTGTTTTTGCTTATGTTTATGTTATCGAGTTCCAGAAACGAGGTCTACCTTATTGTCATATGATTATTATCCTGCAATCTAATTATAAGATTAACTCGCCTCAAAGGTTCGATTCTTACGTTGTTGCTGAGCTTCCAGATAAAGATGTTTTTCCTCGATTGTTTGGTTTGGTCTCACGACATATGATGCATGGACTTTGTGGCACGTTAAATTTATAATGCCCATGTATGGTTAATGAAAAATGAAAAAACCATTATTCTCGCCCTTTTTTAGAACATTCTGTTCACGATCTGATGGTTACCCTATATATGTACAGGAGGAGAAACGATGGTCGCTCTGTTGAGGTTCGGAACTGTACATTGAATTCTCAATGGATTGTTCCTTATAATCTTTATCTACTATATCACTATGATTGTCATATCAATGTTGAAATTTGTTTGGCATAACGGCTGTAAAATATTTATACAAATATATTTACAAGGGCCATGACAAAATAAGTGTTCATTTATCACCTCATAGTTCTAACTCATTTGTAGATGAAATACGAGCATTTCAGGATGCTCGCTGGGTGTTTGCTCCATAATCAGTGTGACGCATTTTGAATTTGATATGAATGAAATCTCTCACGCAGTTATCAATTTGCCTCTGCATTTACCGGACAAGCACACGACCTCCTTCTCAAATTACCAAAACTTGGGCAATGTGTTGGCATCCGAATGTGTCTCCAAAACTATGTTGACTTAATTTTTTAAGACTTGTTCGCACATTGTGGAAGCAACAAAGTTCTTATATTCTGAATTACCAGAGCATTTTGTTTGGGATCGACCAACTAGAACTTGGAAACCAAGGAAACAAAGACATGTTATCGGACGTGTTAACTCGGCAAATCCGGCAGAAGGTGAGAGGTATTATCATCGTTTATTACTTCTTCATGTTCGAGGCCCTAAGTTCTACTCTGATTTGCTCACTGTTCGTGGAATATTTTGTTTCGCTTTCAAGGAAGCAGCACAACGTAGGGGCTATTAAAAAGTGATAAGAGTAATTTTGAGTGTTTAAATGAGACAGCAAGTTTTCACATACCTATTGCTTTGTGTAGGTTGTTTGCTACGATCTTAGTACATTGTGTAATACTTTGTTTTGTTGTTTACAACCTTAACTGAAAATTATTATAGTACTATGTCTTATATAGACACGAAGTCTTATTATTATATAGATTTATCTCTCTATTGCTTAGTTTGAAAACTTTTGTCAATGAATTGCTTACTCTATAATATTTATTGCACAATTATTGAAACATATATCTCCATGTGCATCGCACGTACACCTACCTAGTATATATATATATTATAAGGTTGGAAACTATATGGTTATTGGTTAATCAAACTAGAAAGATTGAAGGACAACATCTAAAGTGTGTTAATATAAAATTGTCTTTAAAAGATAACATGTACGTACGTGCGAGTTTTTGGCCAAGCACAATATGGAACAAAACATTTCATTGTAGTCAATGTTTTATTATTTATTAAATACGAAGACACTGGGAAAAAAATATATTGACGTATAAAAGTAGAATACTAAAATATCTTTTTCCTAAACAATGATAAGGGTACGGCTACCGACACTTTCTCAAATAAATATGTCGTACATATTTTTCTTGGTATAATTTATTCGATGAACGTGAGCTGTAGATTATTGTGTTAGTTTATAGATTTATCTATTACACATCGAAAATTAACAGTTGTGTGTTCTATCATTATTAAGTAAAGTATGTATTTTTTTATTTTTATTTTTTGATATTATTGCGTCAGTAAGTTCTATCACCAAGTATATTATGGTAAATAGCATTTTCTTCATCTTAAATCTTTTGAGCAGGTCTTTTGTGAGACGATCTTACGAATCTTTATCTATGAGACGGGTCAACCCTATCGCTATTCACAATAAAAAGTAATAGTCTTAGCATAAAAAATAATACTTTTTCATGGATGTCCCTAATAAGAGATCCGTCTCACAAAATAGATCCGTGAGACCGTCTCACACAAATTGTTGTCAACTTTTTTTCTTCCGTGATAATTGTACATTTGTCAACAATCAAAATTACAAGGGATATTTTTCCTTATCGTTATATTCATTATTCATTAACATAACATAATCATAAAGTATAACATAAAAAATTCATCGTACCTTTACAACATAAGCCACGTGGGCACCAACCAATCAAATCAAAACATATGTGTTTTGCTAGCTTTTTTTTGGTATTGGCACGTTTTGACCTTCTTTTATTGTTGGGTTGTTTAGTAAATATAGTTGTAGCTTTTTATTTGATATTGTATTTTGAATAGTAAGTTATGATTGAGAAATAATATTTAGATCATATCGATAGATATAGCTTATCAAATCTCTTACGCTTACATATTCCTTATGAATATGTATTGAATAATTGTCCAAGTTCGTATTGCAAGTTTCAAAAGAAAATTATAAATTGGATAATGATAAAACTAGCCAAGATCTATTCAATGTGTTGTGGAGTGTGTTGTGGAGATTTCGTCGAGGGATAGATATTTTCGTAACTATATTATTCTGAGAAAGTATCAATTTTCATGAGTAACTTTTGTGAAGACAAATGTCTCTTGTTCATTTTGTGTCGCGGCCATTACTATGACAAAGTTCGATCAGCTCCACCTTATTATTATCTTTTGAGAGCTTTTTTATTGTTGGTGGTCCATAAACATTCATTGATTGATTATTAATTCATCAGGAGATGAATGTGACATTCTCGAAAGAAAATTTTTCGTGGTATCGAAATAGTAGTGTTCGTCAAGTGAAGTCTGCTGAAAGTGTTTATCATAGAGGCGTCATAAAAAGAGGGAGTCTTTTGATTTGTCTAAGTCTTTGTGTGATTATAACATTATTTAAATTTTAGTGGATTCAGTTGATATTTGGCCTGACTCTGTATACATAGGTCTGTCAACCGAATTACATTAAATTCATGGTGAATATGTGTTCTTTATTTTATTATCCACACGCGTAATAAACGACGATAAATAACGAGCCAATAATACTGCAAGATAACATAATTTTCAATTGATATCAGAGAAAGTTCATTATTTATTATAGTGTGACATCGGTCGCTGTTTGTTTGATTTTGCACAAAGATATTTTATGTGTAAAGGATGATTTATTTCCAAGCCACCACTACTAAATGGTGCAAACTACTCCCATTGAAAATCAAGGACGAGGGTGTTCATAAAGTTCATTGAGGAAAAGCTTTAAACACTATGTGAAAAAAGGCTTTTTACTTCGGATATTATCTGAAGTAATATGGTAGTTAAGTGCCGAAGTATATGGACGTGAAGTAATAGATGTACCTTTTACTTCGCATAATACCCGAAGTTGTAGTATTGAAAATACCGAAGTCATTTGGCCGGTTTTGGGAGGAAAACCGGTCCGGAATTGGACAAGTACCGAAGTAATAAATGTGTTTTACTTCGTCGATTATAGTGAATAATGAAGTAGTATATTATATATAACTTCATCTTAATTATTATTTAGCGACGTAATTTATAATATTTTACTTCATTATTTTCAATAATAGAAGAAGTAATTCAGCTGAAATACTTCGTAATTATGTATTTTAATGAAGTAATACATTCAAACAACCTCACAATTTATCCTATTTGTTGAAGTAAATTTATTCTATAACTCCAGCATTTATCCTATTTGTTGAAGTATTTTATATTATGTTACTTCACAAGTAACATTTAGTGACGAAGTAATAATTGTATTTTACTTCATTGATTATAGTGAATAATAAAGTAATATATTATATATAACTTCATCTTATATGATAGTATTTCACAATTATCATTTAGTGACGAAGTAATTAGTTCTAAATACTTCAGTAATTAATATTTTGGTGAAGTAATTGCGCAAAACAACTTCGCTTGTACAGAATACATAATTGCAATATATGACTTAATACACTATTATAATTAAATTCATAAATTATCCATCTAAAAATAATTAATAACCACGAATCCGTAATTACATATTCATCAATCCACAATTGTAACCCAAAAAATGCATCCAGAAAACCAAAAGTATATCCAAAAATCCACAATGACAAACAAAATATTTATCCCAACATGCACCTTCCATCTAAGCACCTACATGGGAGTAAACAAATTCACTCCATTCACTTCTGACCTCGTCATATTGACATTGGGTGTAATATTGATTCTTGATGCATCCTGCAAACTGAAATTTGAAAAAGAAAATACATTAGATTCTTCTATTTCAAATAAAAACCACCCAAATAGAAACATGATGTAGCATATCGAACACCAAGCAAATTTATTTATCCATGGACCATTAACGCACAACAGGGAAACAAATTCAATCAACTCGATTTCAGTTTTGAGGAATATAAAACAAGGTGGCAAATGGAAGCATTGATCTATGAAAGAACAGAGTGATTGAATTCAAGCAATCAATCACAAATCATACGCTGAATTCAAACTTTTATCATATGTTTGATCCCTTCAACTGCACCCCAATCACCATGCATTCAGAGAAGAAAAATAAGGAAAAACAGAAGGAAAAAAAAACAGAAACGTGGATGTCAATGACAGGTTTGTTTCATTGGAACTTGGAAGAAAAATGAATGTAAGCACTTGAGTAGATTTAAGATGAACATTTTATCATTTCCTCGAAGAAAATGCTAGAATTAGGCCACTACCTTATCGCCCACATGCACAGTGGACAAATCATGCAAGTAAAACCAGTTCTTATAAAGCATTGACTATAGTTATGTAGCAGCAATGGAAACGATTCGCATCACATAAAGGATACAATGAATATTATAATATTCTATCAACTACAATGATAGCATTTTCCCAATGTCCCAGAGACGTGATCCCAAACCAACCCCCAATGTATCAAATATATTAACATATATTAACTTTTTTAACACTAATATAAAATATATCACAATGACAACAATTCATCTCAAGCAATTATCTCAACAATAAAATATATCCCAATGGCAACACATTTTCTCAACAATAAAGCATATTCCAATGACAACACATTATCTCAACAATAAAATATATCTTAATGACAACAATTCATCTCAATCAATCAACAAATTTATCCGAAGAAGAAACTCACCATCTTCTCCAAGTGTGGATCATCACAATCGACAATCTCTTTCATGTACCTCATGACACAATATCCACACTCAACCGAACCACTTTGTTTCATATTACCCTATAATGGAATTGAAAAGTTAATGCAACAATCACAATCTAATTAATAACCACTACCAATTCATGTATTCACAAATAAGTACGATACATACCGTCAATATTTTATAACATGGCCCTTTAGAAATATCCTGAGAGGCATTGTACATCTTCACCCCACTACATTTTAAAAAGTAAGAAGTTATTTTTTTTCATATTTTTAAGTTAATGTATTCGAAATCAACATAATCTACTACCTACTTTTAAGTTAATGTATTCGAAATCAACCAGAATATTAAAACTTGCAATCAATTTTTTCACCAAAAGCTGAAGTTCCAAAAAACTGGTAAGAGTAAAAATGAAAGAAGATGGAATCAAAGGGAAGCAGGTACAGGAAGGGTTCTTTAAAGCAAATAATCTAATTAGGTAGCATTTGCTAATCCCCTTCAAAAATGAATATTCAACAAAAACTTATTGTCATAGTAGAAAAACATTGCAATGGGATGTCACGGAAGCAGATAAGTAGCATATTATTATATCAAGTAATATGTGACTGCAAATCAACAAAACAATTATAATCATGGTGATAACAGGTAACTGCATTAAAAACCTTAAATATTACAGGACAAATTCAAAGCACATGACTATGATTCAGCTCAGAAATGTATAACCATTTCAGTTGAGGGGCAATAGCCAATAAGATAAAGAAAAGATTTCAAAGCAAGACCGTACCCAAAATAAAATTGATAAAAACAAACAAAAAAAAGGCCAAATACCAACGCATGTAAAATCAACTCAGCTGGTTAAAAATTATCGCACCGCAGGTAACATAAAATTATAAATCTTCAAGCAAGTAGATACTGTTACAGAAAACGTATGTGAAAACATGAATGCCAAATCAAAACCAGTACAGACTTCAAATCACAGATTAATTGGAAAAAAGATAATCAGGGACGGAATAACTAGACTTACGGTGGTGGTGGTGGTGGTGGTGTTTTGCTTCTCTCTCGGTGAGCTGAACGCCGGTGGTGTTGGCGGTTCGAAGCGAGAATGGCGGTATCAGCTCGTCTATGAAAATAATCGATATAACGCAGCGACGGTTTTTCAAAATCCGTCGCTAATAGCGACGGCTTTTGATATACCGTCGCTAATAGCGACAGAGTTTTTAAAACCGTCGCCGACGAGATCGGCGACGGTTCAAAAACCGTCGCAAAGTGTCAACACTCACCAAATGTTCAGCGCGGTTCATCTTATTACTTCGACATTAACTTATTTTTCTTCTTTTTTACTTCATCAACATTGAAATACTGAAGTAAAATATAATAATAAAAAATAGTGAAGTCCGTGTTTTTAAACATCCGAAGTAAAATATATTATTCGCTTGTGTTATTACTGAAGTTATTGGTAATGTATTACTTCGTAAATTATTATTGTCGAATTAAGGTCTGGCGAAGTAAAATGTCATTTTTCACATAGTGAAAATCAAATTTTTCAGGATATGAGCAGCCAACAAAGACGAAGAAACCTGAAGTGCTAATGAGGATTGATTGGTTAACAACAATCCGAAAGCATTGAATGCAATTTTCAATACCATTAATTCTAATTAGTTTAAATAGATATCCACTTTTGAATATGCCATGGAAGCATGAAGCATCCTTTTAACTGCATATGAAGATGTGACTGCTGTAAAAATTTCTAAGCTTCAGATTCTTGCTTCTAGGCTTGAAGTGTCAAGGATGCATGAAGACAAATGATTGCTGGTTCCAATGCCAAATTGTGCAACATAGCAAATGAGAAATTTTTTTATGGGAGAAAAATATTCTGATTCAAAGGTTTTTTAAAAAAAAAAACTTTAAGATCTCTTCCTAAAATATTTGACATAAAAGTGGCTGTAATCGAAGATGCAAATGACGTTGACTCCATTAAACTTGTTGAATCGATGTGTTCTCTTCAAACCTTTGAATTGAAGTTCAAGAACAAGGAAAAAGTGAGGGGAATTGCTTTACAAGCGTGAGGATATCGATGTATTTGACAATGATGATAAACTGGTTAAATTAGTGGGCACATTTCATAAAAACTTGATGGAATTAGTGGAAAACGAAGGTAAGTATTTAAAATTTAAAAATTCTAATAAATTTTCAAGTTTTGATAATTAAAAAAAAAAACAAATTTACTGCAAATAAATTTGAAAAAAATAGAGAAACAAGAAAATTCAATGTCACAAATATGGTCAATTTGGCCTTGTTCAAACCAAATGTACCTACTGGTTAAATTACAACAATACTATGAAGACTAGAAAAGCTAGACCGAATACCGGTCTAAAAACTAGCCGGCTTCAACGACGTTATTGTGACAGAGGAGCCCAGCGGCGACACCGCCGCCTCAATACCAAAGGAATCGTAACGGCGGAACAGCTCAACTAGCAGCAACCTGGAGGCCAGAACCACAAAATTCTTCCCAGCGCACTGTTTGTTGTTAACTGTGGGGTTCTCTGTCTCCGGTCCATTAGACCACAGCACGTGTTTCAACAGTTTCTCCCCTTCTTCGCCGAGGAACCGTGTGGGAACAAACTCCTCCGCCCGGTCGAATATCATGGGGTCCATGGTGGCGAATGGCTGGTACCCGAACAGCATTTCTCCTTCTTTCACCTTAAACGCTGCATAGTGTGACTCGATCACCAAGTCGCGCTTGGCCTTGCCGTACTGAAGCGAAACCGGCGGCTCGATACGCAGAGCCTCGTACACCACTGATTTCATCAGCGGCATCTTTTCCATCACCGCCATCGTGACGTTTCCGCCGCTGGATTTGATTGCGGATCGGATTTCTTGAGCTAGTTCAGCATGCAGCTTGGCTCCAGCTCGGCCCACCCGTTTGAGAATGTTTGGGAAGAGGATTCTCATGCCACCGAATGAATTGAAGCACGTGGAGTATAAGAGATTATGGCAAGCTTCGTCTTTGGTGAGGCCGAGCTTTTCTGCTTGATCGAGAAGTGGGGCTGAGTTCTGGTAGAAGAATTCGTACAATCTTTGATAATCCCTCTTGATTAAAAATGGCGGCAAGCGAAACGTGTGGAGAATGCCGTCTTCTAAACCTTTGGGCAAGCCTAGGGTCAGCAGTGGGTGTAGCTGGAAGAGAACCCATTTTCCGATAAGGGTTGGCCCGTCGGATCCGAGCTTGGTGTCATTCGGGTTGACGCCTAAGAACGATCTAGCCAAGAAATTGAACGCCGCCTGTTCATTGGCGGCACCGAAGTTTGCTCTCCCTTTGGTGGCCAATTCCTTCTCCAATCTCTCAAAGGCTTCTGTGTAGCTGTTCTGGAATTCAGGGATTACTTTCTCCCGCCGATGAGAGAGTAAGAAAAACATCAAAGTTTTCAGCTTTGCGTGGTTGGGTTCGGAGGGGTCGAGGTAAGAGAGTGTCCTGTAGCCGCCGGAGAGATCAGTGGAAGGCATATATGTGCCGGTGAAAAGATCCTTCTTCTCAACTTTGTCAGTGTCAAAAAGGATAGGAAAACTCTTGCCATCGAGCAAGACGACGACGTTTGATGCGAAGGAAATGAAGGGACCCGGCGGCATGTTGACTCTGAACACCGTGGAATCATACTTCCGGATTCTTGATTTGAAGAACTCGTCCCGGCCTTGATTGTAGAAATAGTCTTGCCTGTCTCTCCACGGGCCGATCAAGGGCAGCCCGTAGTTGCCGGGGATTTTCCGAACCGGAAGTTTAGAGGGGGCCACCGCCTCCGTGTGCCGCGGCGGTGGAGAAAGGGATGGTTTTTCCGACAAGGCTGATTCTATGTTGATCGGCTGAGCAGAAAACGATCGCTGGATTGAGAGCTGTGAAGGGACCCTAAGTAATTTTGCTGACGAATATTGGGAGGAGAATGAAATCTGTGAAGAAGAGACAAACGATACATGAGAGGAAGCCATTGCCGAGTGAATCAACCTTTTGACTGTGAATTATTTGTGGTGGAATCCGATGTATAAATACACACGGAGTTTGTACTGAATGCAAATGGATACCTTGTCAACTACAGAAAAGGAATGAACTTTGCCTCGAGTGGGAAAAAAATGGCCCACTTTTCTTATTATTACAAATAATTTTTTATACTATAAAAATAAATAAATAAATAATTATGGTGGTTGTTTCCAGTCCAATTTAAAGTCAGTCATAAAATAATCTAAAAATAATTTTATGGAATTTTTTTTCTTTCAAAAAGTTGAACTAAAAGTAGATGATTAATAATAATTGTTTGATTATAATAAACATAAAATCAGAGGACACATTATTATATTTTATCAATTTTCCGTACATCTTATTTTTTAAATTAAATTTAATATAAGTTGGCACATGATATAAATAAAATATTAAAACAAATGAATAAAATTCAATACATCATTTATGTTTTCACGGAAAATTGATGAAAAATCTCCAATCAAAACATTTCTTTGAGTTTATTTCCTACTCACAAAATTGTGGTACTATATCATATAAAATGTGTGGAAATGTGGTACTAAAAAAATATCCAGTGATTGAACAAAAAAAATTCGACGACTAGAGACTGAAGACCAATTTTCCGATGTTTTTACATGTCGCATAAAGCTATTGCAACTACCGGTGATTGATTCGGAAGTGTGCGATACCTTTTTATTAGTCTTCAGGCGATTGGCTTGGGAGTCCCCGTCAAACAAGCATCAGAGTCAAGACACTATCAATCATATTATTACGTAGAAAAAAGCTGTTTTGTAAACAAATTAGAGTCTAAACAAATCACTATTTTTTTTAAAAAAAAAAAGCTGTTTTGTAAATTTTCATATCAAAAATTATTGTATTGTGATATAAATTACATAGAAAACTTATTTTTTATATTTAAAAATAAATTTGAATTTATTTTTTTCTTAATTTTATGGTTCCGTCCACTAAAGGTGTTGCACAGTTTCCGATGTTGAATCTATTTGACCAAACATATTTGGACCCATTCGGGGTTTTGTATGTGAACTTGAATCTATAATTTCGTAGAAACTCTCGTTTGATAAAATAAATATGGTCGGAAATATAAAGGTCATAGCAAAATCCAGAGGTCAAACAAAAGAATGTGTTCAAATTTATTGTTCATATGAATCAAATAAACATCTGTTATTCCTAATGGATTTCCGACCAAATTCACACCACCGGCCATCTGACAACTCCCAATCAGGGGCGGAGGCACTAAGGGGGCTGGGTTGGGCTCCAGCCCCACCTAAATTTTTTTAAAAAAAAAATAAATATGTTTTATTTTAAAAAATTTGTTGATTAGTCCCTAATCTGTATTTTTTTCTTCTTTAGCTTCTCTATTCTTCTCTCTCAAATCATCACAATTTTAAATACTTCAAATTGTCGTAACTTCATAATCGGTCGCCAGTTTTAAAAATCGATTGTAGATTCGGAAATCTCACGGAAAAAGTTTTTTTTAATACCAAATTTTCAAAGTTTCTTTGTCGTCTTGAAATCAGCCGTCGCCCATTGGTCACCGTTTTCACCGAAAATATGAGAAAATCTTAACGTTAGACTTTCTACCGCTCGTTCTTGTTGTTCTTCGTTAGATTTCGAATTTTAAAGGTAATTTCAGATTTTAGTATTTCAAAATTTGGGTATTTTGGTTTTTTTTTTAATTCCGATAATTGATATATGTTAAATTTTTTATTGTAGTTACTATTTTGAGCCGATTGATGATATTGATAATTTTTGAGAATTTATTTGAGCATTATTTTGAATTTCCAGATTTTATATTGAGTATTGCGATTTTTAGTGTTGATTATTTATTATTTGGATGTTTAGATGCTATAGAAAATATAAATGCGAATTTATGGAATTTTGTAAGAATTTTGGAAAAATTCAGAATTATGTAAATGGGATTTTCGAATTTATATTCAGTAGTGTTTTAGCTCTATGTTTTTGAAGGTATTAAATATTAAATACTCTTGTTCTATGTTTTCATGAAGTCAATTGTTAAATATTTTTATTTTAATTTTTTTAATTAATTATTTATTTTATTAAATACAGCATGGGACGGAGCCAGTCCCAGGTAATTTTAAATCCTGGCTCCGCCCCTGCTCCCAATGCACGGCTATTCTATTGGGTTCTTACAACAATGTGACGGTCACACGCACGTGTGCGTGTGTGTGTATATATGTGCGTGGCCAAATTGAGTAACATCTACTAATAACAGATACTCTTCCAATGTTCGACTCACATTATATAAAATATTAAGTTATAAATTATTATTTTATTTGTATATATGATTTGTAGGATCGATTGTTTGTTGTTTTACTAAAAGTTATAGTTAGTGTTAACGGTCAAACTCAAATATTTTAAATCGTACAATAACTCAAACACCACGTTTCAGTTGTTCTACTCGATCAACATGAACACTTATTGCACCAAACAATCTCGCTTCTCAGTAATTGTCTTCTTTGCAATCAATGAGAATCGAACACATGAACTGAGCTCTGATATTATAAATTATAGGGCTGAGTGATTTTCGCTTTACCGAAAATTATAGCTAGTGGTAATGATACAACTCAAATCTTTAAATCATATAGTAGCTCCAACACCATGTTTTGATTGTTCTACCCAACATAAACAATTATACACACAACATATTTTATAATTTATACGTCATACAAATTTAGTCATCTCATCTTTCAAATCAAATGTGACATACTAAAACTTTACTAACATTAAGATTCATTGGCACGTTATATTTATTGAACTTTGATCTAAATTATACATAATTTTAATATATCAATTTTTTCACAAACTGCAATTCCGTTCAGATGATTTTTCTCCACAAAACGTTATTGTCGAGTTTTTTACTTCAGTATTATTTATTTATTTATCATAAAAATAAAACTTCTAGAGAGACGTCTTATTTGGATCTCATATTGTACATAACACGACTTTTAGAACACGCAAACTCGATGTTGATTCCACATGACACAACGACTCTACGGCGGAGAAAACATGGTGATCCAAATCCCCACAATGTCACTGCCGAAAACATCAATTGATCATGGACCATTGTGCCACTTGTTTTAGTACTGCGGCTGGACCAAACAAGTTCGATTCATATGAACAAAAAATAAAATTTTATTTTTGTTTTCAAAAAATTTGGATCCAAATTTTCAATCATAAAGGTCTCAAAATACTTCGTTGCCAATTTAATTAAATATAAATCAAAGAGTATGTCTTATATGAAATGGTCTCACGAATCTTTATCTGTGAGACAGGTCAACCTTATCGATATTCACAATAAAAAGTAATACTATTAGCATAAAAGGTAATATTTTTTCATGAATGATCCAAATAAGATATTTGTCTCACAAAATACGACATTTGAGACTGTCTCTGTTAAGATTGGAACTTGGACCTAACTCAACCCCAAAAGCTAGCTCAAGGGGGGAGGATTGCCCAAGACCATATATACCACTCAAAGGTTATATATCCAACCGATGTGGGACAATTAACACACCCTTTCACGTCCAGGAATGAACATTTGGAGCGTAGAGTTTACAAAAGACCCAATTATGAGCAGAACGGGTGGCCTAATTATAGGCAGTCCAACACATATCGGTTAGATAAATAACCTTTGAGTGGTATATATCGGATTGGAAAATCCTCCCCACTTGAGCTAGCTTTTGGGTTTGAGTTAGGTCCAAGTTCCAATCTTAACATGGTATCAGAGCCCGGGTTTCACCGTTATGTGTTGGACTGCCTATAATTAGGCCACCCGTTCTGCCCATAATTGGGTCATTTGTAAACTCCACGCTCCAGATATTCATTTCTGGGCGTGAGAGGGGTGTGTTAATTGTCTCACATCGGTTAGATAAATAACTTTTGAGTGGTATATATGGGAGTGGACAATCCTCCCCTCTTGAGCTAGCTTTTGGAGTTGAGTTAGGTCCAAGTTCCAATCTTAACAGTCTCACATAAGTTTTTTGTTTAAATCAAACATATTATTTAGTTTCCTTATGAATTATGATTCCAACTTGTACTAAAATTGGAATTGCCCATATACATATATTCTTTTATGCAATTTGGAATTGTCTATTTTCAAAACTTGATCCAACTTACTTGTGACCTTACAACTAATTGTTGTTACAATAATATAACCTTATTGGAAAATTTGTAGCTTATTGGGAAGAAGTTGGGTGCATTTATTGGGAAACTTGAGTTGATTTTTGGCCCGCAACTCAGCTATCAGAGTTTAAAATATATTTTATGACGTGAGACCTACAGTCTCAAATTATATAGATATGCTTCTTTTTTCACATAAATAAAAATACTTATTGAAAATATCAATTATATTTTTCGATTTTATGCTTATTTAAGGAGAGTTTATATTAATTGTTTGTTGTATTTCTAATAGTTAATTAGTTACAAGACTCCAAATTAAGTAGGGATGTATTAAGAAAAGAATAGAAGAAATATGGCTAACTATGCATACATACTTTTATATTTGAGATATAAAAATAATGATTATTTTTAACTTTAAAATTTTATGCTAGCTGCTAGCATATCCTAACATGGTTGGTACTGACACCAATTATAAGAACAATAGATTGAATTTTTGCCAAAAACTATAATCTATAATAATATTATAACTTAAATATTTTAAATCATATAATAACCTAAATATCATAATTAGATCACTCTACCACCACGTGTATTAAAATAAACTTATACTCCAACAATAAACTTAAAAAAAAATTAAAATAAAAAGTGAGAAAATGGAGAAATGATATCATTTTTGCTGAAGAGTGAGCGAGACGCGAATGAGGGGTTTAAGGATAGCACAGGACGGTGTAAAACTAAACCCCACTGAAATCTTGCTCAAACGCGAAATGGAGTTGCAATCTGCGTCTGTTTTCCTTCAAAATTGTCCTCCACGCACCCGTGTTTCGCTCCTTCAGCTTCACCCTGTAAGCTCTCTCTGTAAAATTTTCAATCTTGTTCCCTGTTGAAAATTTTAATTATTCCATGAAAGAAATGTTGGTTAGGTCAAAGGACAGTTTAGGGGCCACGCTTACTTTCAAAAATGGATCCCCAGATGCCAAATTGAGCTCAAATGTACGTTTTCTCGCTTTAATCTTCCTATTTGGTTTATCACTGGGAGTTCTCAGTTATTTACTTTCCTTTTTACCCCGTCTTTCGCAGCTCTCTCGGTATCTTTAAGGAGCAGAGTGGTTGTGTCTGCTGCAGATAATAATTCGTCTAGTAATTCGAGTTTTCGAGTGAGTGCAATTAAGGGTTCGGAACCATTTCGTGGAAAATCAGGCTCTGTTTCTTTCGGTGGATTGAGCTACCAATCGGGGGAGGAAAGAAAATTGGTGTCAGCGCCTTTTGTTGAGAATACTGGATCATTTCTGTGGATTTTGGCTCCTGTAGCATTAATATCGTCCTTGATTGTTCCGCAGTTATTTATCATTGGCGTTATCGAGGATCTCTTAAAAAATGAGGTTCTTGCAGGTATTCTGGAACTTCCTTCATGAGTTATAACGTTGTTTGATTGAATTTGGTGTTTTGCCATCTGTTTCTGATTTTTTCTTATATATTATATACTGGTTGTTTTTGCTGATGAACTGGCTGGATTTGAAAGTTATATGCTATGATCTCTTTGTGCATACTGATGTCTATAATCTATTTGTTGTTCACATATAGGAACTCAATATGATAAGTTATATATTATTAAAAAAAAATTACATTATATCGTTCAACGAAGTTGTGCTCTACGAGATTTTAAAACATAAAATTGATCAATAATAGAATTTACATCAATATGTTTAGGTAAATCTCGTTCAATATAGAGTGTCAAACAATCGGCAAGAAAGTCATCCTTCATTTAATTGCGAAGTGCCGTCTTCACATGCTTCATTGCTGAAAAAGCCCGCTCAGTAGTGGCAGTAAACACAGGTAATGTCAAAACAAGATTAATGTTCCATTTTGAAAAAATTCAAGTTATAATCCTAAACAAGAATAAAATAATTATTAAACAAATAAACAAGTAATAGTCAATCATCAACTCAACAACAAACAATCAAGAAACCACAAATCACGCACAAAGAAGCTATAAAAAACAAAATAAAAAATGTATAGCCGATTCTTACCTGGATTGTTGCCTTGCCGATGAGCAATTCGATTTCTTCGGGAGTCCGCAATTCTATTTTGTCGCTAAAGGGCTTGGGACTAGGGAGAGAAATTTTGTAGAATTAAGGTGGGAGGATCAGAGGATATGGAATGAATTTGGTCTCATCCTTGTAAATGGACGGGACTTGATTGGACTAAGACATTGATGTATGACGGTTTTTTGAAACAACCGTCGCTATTAGCAACGGTTTTTCAAAAAACAGTCGCTAATAGCGACTGTTTGGATTAAAACCGTCGCCGATTCCTTCGGCGACGGTTTTACTAAACCGTCGCAAATATTAGCGACGGTTTCTGAAACCGTCGCTAAAAAAAAAGTGGGCTGGGCTACAGCCCAGTACAGCCCATACATAAATCCGTCTCTGCATATAGATCTTAACCTCCGGCCTTGATCTTATCAGCTTTAAAAACTCTTTATTACTTTATTTTTTTTATTTTTGGTTGATTGGAATCTCTCTAATTTCTGATGCCTTCTTGAATTTGATAAACTTATGCAACTATTGGCATAGACTTCCAGCATAAGGGTAAACATCGTGTCACATGTGTAATTTGTTGATTTATTTTTTTAACAGTAACATTTGAACAAGTATTTCTAACCTTATCTAGGTACGAGCATTTGTCATTTTACCAAAAGTTATCGTTAGCGTTAGCAGTACAACTTAACTACTTTAAGCCATACGACAACCCAAATATCATGTTGTGATTGCACTTCTACTAGAAACAGTGATCTCTCAATAATTTCATCAACTTGTAACTTATGATAAAATAGCATGTAACATTGGTTTTTGATAATAATTGTAGGATCAAGGGCTTGGTCTCTTAGCAAAAGCTATAATTGGCTAAGTTGCAGCTCGAATATTTTGAATCTTATGACATCTCTAATCCCACGTTTTGATCGCTCTCATAGGAGATAGGAGAGACTATTATTGCTCCCTGACATCTCATACTTCATATGATGTGAAACTAATGAAGAATGATGAATAGAATTAGGAAGTTTTAAGAGTGGAGAAAAAATTAACATTGCTGGGGTTGAAGTTCATTCTTTGAGGTTAAGGTCTGTACTTCCTTTATGCTCGTGCATTTATAAATTATTTAATGTAACATAAGGGAAGAACGGAATAATGGGTTGATGATGCTAAAATGTAGAGTTGTTGGTTGAATTACATGACATACAGTTGGGCTTTAGCATAGTGATACTTCCATGATTTGCAAAAGGGTTGCCTGCTTCCATTAGTTTTTATATTTGGAATTTCAACCTTTCTTGTGATCTTGTGTTGGTTCTTATACACATTTTTTCCGATAATTTTCTTCATTGTGTACTGGACAAACGTTTAGTTTTTCTTGATCTTGATGCAGAAATTGTTACCTCATTTTCTACCGAGGTCATATTTTATGCCGGACTTGCCATATTTCTACTTGTTACTGAGCACGTTCAAAGGCCATATCTGCAGTTTACCTCAAAGAGATGGAGCCTCATCACTGGCCTACGAGGATATTTGTCCTCTGCTTTTTTCACCATGGGATTTAAAGTTTTCGCTCCACTCTTTGCCGTTTATGTCACCTGGCCGATTCTTGGTTTACCTGCATTGATTTCTGTTGCTCCTTTCTTATATGGCTGTTTGGCTCAATTTGCATTTGAGAGACTTCTTGACCGGGATGGATCTTCTTGCTGGCCTCTTTTGCCAATTATCTTTGAGGTTAGAAATCATGAAATTAACTGTTGCCTCCAAATTAAAAGGGGGACGTATTTTAATAAGATTGGTACTTTCTCCGCAGATATATAGGATATATCAGTTGGCCAGGGCTGTGGGATATATTGAGAAGTTAATGTTTGCAATGAGTGGTGTATCCATAACCCCTGCAACAGCAGATCGGGTGGGGGCATTTGTTTCCTTGGTACTGACATTTCGTATCCTAGGTGTTACTTGTCTATGGTCGTTACTAACGTTTCTTCTGAGGCTCTTTCCATCCAGACCAGTAGCGGAGAACTATTAATGTAAATAGAGTATTCCAGTACAATTGCTTACCTTATATTATGCATTCTTGCTTTTCTTTTGCTCGTCTTAAAATGTTCTTTTTATCCATTCCTTCACATACTGGTCCATTTTCTGACTCAACTGGTGCATTGAGAATTAGTGGGAAAAGAAAGAATAGTGATGTTCACTCTTAATTTATCGCATATAATCATTATACTTTGGCTTCACAGAAGCTATTCTATCATATACTCAATCCGGAACATTATTCTACCAGAAATCTCTACAGGAGCATTCTCCATCTCTGAGATGATGAAAATCTGTTACTATCTCTCAGTATAAAATCTTGTTTCTCCGAAAGTGGACAAGATTCGGATAAAATTGTGGCAGTCTCTACAGATTCTCAGGTTCTTGATGATTCTCAAATCTTGGTGCCTGGAGACGTGCTAACAAGCCTATATGCCATGGGGTGGTCTTTCACTGTGATGAGGCCTTCTCTCTTGCTTCCTGATTCCAACCAACCTTTTGACAAAAAGTGAGAATATTTTGATTCGTGTAGTTTCGGAGATTGCTTGGTTTGTTTGGTGTTATCTCGAATTGGTTGCATGGTTCACTCGTACTCTGAATGGTTTAGATCTAGAAAATACACTAAAGATAATTTTTTACCAAAAACCTACTTGGTACAATCTATTGCATTATAATAACTATCCTGAACATAGATTAGTAGAGAAGAACATTACCCAGTCTGATAAAATCCTTAATTTTTTGGTGCAATGTGGGCATACTATTTTGCATCGTCGTACTTGACCAAATTGTTGATCCAAGTTGAAGAAGTATTATATTGACCATTACATACTTGCATGTACCAAAATATGTATCTCAACGACTACTGTGATATATATTGTTGCAACATTAATGAACACCAATTGGAGTTTATGACTTACAATCAGTGAAAATCGAAAGTCAGAAGATTGATATCTTTGACTGAAATTATTATGCAAGAGATATTATTCTTATAAATCTCGTCAAAAGATGTAGAAGTAGGGGGAAAGAGTTGAGAAAAAACGGGGAACTTTTGCGCTATAATTTTTGCCTTGTCCAAGATTGCTTAGGAGCCATTAGAAAATTTCAAGTGCAATTTTATATGATAAATTGCCTCATCCGTTTTAGCAAAAACAGCTAGGCCACGCACGAAAGCAAAGGACCCTGTGCCACCCACAATACTCAATACTTCTCTTTCTTTGTGGGTTAAGCTTTTGGCCTGGATGCTGATGCTGCCCGAATATTCATTTGTATATATGGTAAGATAAATGATATTGAACGCCGAATGCGCAAAGCTTTCCACAGGGATTATAAAACCTTGTGCTTTCCCGACTACTCGAGACGTGTTTTCGGGTCCCTCTGTTAGTGTGTGGTGGAATATCAGAGCTCCGGCAGGTGGTGGTGGTGGTGGTGGTTCCACCGGACGGGCTTCGGGGCCAGTGACTCGTGGTTGTCGAATGTAGAATGACAGGGCTACAAAGGGTGTCAGGTTCTTTCTATAAGGCTGTGGTGAGAATAAAGCAAGTAGTACGACTGCGATTGTGGCTAAAAGGACAGCGGTGCAATATATGATTCTTGACAGCATTATTGTGATTATGAATTGGATTCACAAATCTATAAAGGGTTCTTTTAATACGACATCTTTTAGTGTGTTTGTTCGCATCTATTTTCTGGCAACTTAATCCACCTTTAGATCTTTACCTAATCCTCAACTCATTGATTGCATATTTTAGTTCTTTTATCTTTCAAGAATGGTCCCAAACATCGTTTGGAACTTCAGAGACTTAAAAGATCGCATGTGCTAAGCTAAACAACGGACTTGTAACTTTTGGTAGCACAATACGCATCCCCTCCTATAATAGATAATATCTTTTGTGTCATTATTGTCCAACTGTTTGTATATTAAATTAATTCATCCGTCTCTATAGTTATAACTTTAAATACAAGGACACATGAGTTTCAAATCTTTGGCTCAGGTATCCAAAGTCGACTTAAATGAAGATGATCGTGTGAAATTCTTCAATAAAAACATCATGATAGCAAATTTGATTCATTTGAACAGATCAAAATGGGGACTCCGAGGAGAAAGAACCCCTGAAGTCTATAATAAAAAAAAATTTACATTTAAACATTTAGTTTGGTTCCCAAGGGGTCTAATGAACAATTTACAACAAAATTTCACCTCCAATATCCCTATCCTGAACCACCCCACATAGAATAAAAAACTTGCCTCCATGAGTAACACGAGGAAGAACGAAGAAGTATTCGTCCTGACAAAATCAGACATAAAAAATTGAACTCAGTAGCCGTCAATCATGAACATGTGGAAGCCAGATTAGGTTGGTGAGCATTTGCAGCGAAACAAATGCATAGAAATCAATTTGTCAGAGGCTTTGCCTTGCGTATATGACCCATGCTATTCACGAGATCCTTTCTAGTGCAGACGGGGAACAAATTGACCTTCAATAACCCTTTAAGCCGCCAAAGAACATATGGAAAACTTAGTTGATCACGTGAAGTGAAGCGAACAACCTCATCAAACCAAAGGCACATGAACAAATTAGTAGCTGGAGTGTGCTTCCTCACGATTATGGACGCCTCAGCTAGAGCTGCTTGAGAATTACAAGCATCGTAAACGTTAATATCTCATTCTCATTGTATCCCATATTTGTGCAAATTTAATAATTCATTAATGCGACGAGGAGATAGTATCCATCACATTGTTCAACAGTATGATTTCAGAACATGGTAGCACAGGAAATGCAAGCATACCTTTCTTTCCGTCAAACCTCTTATCCTCCGGAAGCCTATCCTGGCGATACTGTGCCAATTGTACCTCTACTTCCTCTGGAGTAGCTTTATTTTTCTTGACGACAGCCTTTGCCTCATCATACACACTACTGCGTGCCCCATGTTCAGATATTGCAAGCTCATAATTTGAACGCCAAAGCAAGGTTTCCAACACACCAAGAGGATCCCTCCTTAATTGAGACTTGGAATCCACCCAAATAGAATATCTAGCATTTGGAAAAAGACGATGGGGAAGCAACTGGCAGAGAGGTAAAAAACGTAAGTACGAAAAGTGGCATATGTAGAAGAAAATAGAACATGTATGTGCCCGATTAGCAACTTTCCCAATTCCCATTATAGTTAAATTAAATAATCGACATTTCTGGATTAAGATATTGGCCTGGCTTTGTCATTTTTCCAACTCTATACCCGGGGGAAAAGAAAATCACACGTACAAGTTGAAAAAATAATCATGCATGCCAAAATATAGGGGCGGGTGCGATCTGTGACAAAATCAAGCTAACCAGAAATACTGCTATAAACCAATTTACGCAGTTGGAAAAAAGAACTGCAATGTATCTAAGAGCATGGGAAATAGGTATGTAACTTGGTCAGTAATGCTGAATACTCAATTCTTAAGTATATTTATTAAAGACGGCGATACTTGCATCTGCATTCTACTTTGTACAATGCACTAGCTGCGTGAGTTATTCTTGTTCCAAAATAATTTGCACAGAAAACGAATGAGTGAAATCTGAGAGTTCTTTACCTTAGGAATTTTACCATTTAATCTCTGATCTCGGAAAGGTAAATCCCTGACTACTATAACACGCCATTTTCCAATAAAATGGTTTTCGTTTACTTTTTTCCCCTCTGCTTCCTGTGTTGCAAGTGTAATTTCATCCCAGAATGCCACATAGCAAACCTGCAGGAACTTTAATAACATAAACACAAGGCAAAAAATTACAATCTCCACAAGATTTACACGTTGATAACAATGGACGACCTTCTGAAGTGATGTCTCTGACATTCCTATTGGTTGATAAAGATCATCTCCACCACCAAATGCACAGGTGGAAACCACAGCTTTGCAAGTATCCATATAACTTTTATCTTCATCAGAAATTCTAAACCCTCCATTTTCAGTGTAGAAACCACAGTGGACCTCAGGCGTTTCAGTCACCTATAACATTATAAAACTTGTGCCTCATTATTTCCATCAAAATGAGACATAAACAATAATAAAGCTTCAGCATGCCAACTAACGGCATGCAATAGTTCGATGTTAGTAAAAAAATTGAAATTTAAGGACAAGAAGGACGTAATTACCTTAAAACTTTGCTCTCTTTGTTCAAGAGTCTGGTTCCCAGTGAATAAATTAAATCTTGTACCCTCCAAATATCCTACAGATAAGTTTGATTTCTCTTCTTTATTGGTTCTATCAATCTCTGTAATGTATATCAACTTTTTTATTCGATTACTATGATCTGAATCTTTCGGAAGATCTAAAAGCTCGAGTTCTTCAGGAGGTAGGATACTCAAACAACCTAAAATAATTCAAAAGAGAGAATCACAAACTCGAAACATGATAAATTATAAGCTTGCCCCACGATCGAGAAAATATCAGTCACAATAACTTACCCAACAAGTCTAATCACGTTTTGATACAAAGTAACCAAAATGGTATAATATCAATTCTTTCCCACTAAAAAATAACTCAAGAAATATGGAAACATGAGATTTTGCAGACAAAAGCTTGAGTAAATAACTAAGGAAAAGCTGGTGGAAGAAAAAGGGACAGTTCCCACTTCCCACTAACCAACCTACCAACAATCAGGATTCAGTAACAGTTCTACACCCGTGCCCACACCAAAATGAATGCATACAGCAACCAACCAATCAAGATTCAAATTCTCCAAAAGAAAAATGCTTCAAAAGGAAAAGAAGAAGCGACTCACGCTGTCGAGCGCCCCCAACAATCCGGGTTGTTGGATCGAGCCTGTTCAAATTCCCCGGAGTGTTATTACTACTCCGAGAAGCTACATTTACCAGATTCTTGAGCCGATGAGGACCCGAATTCGGGACTCTGCCGATTTTAACAGCCTCGTATATGAGGAGCACGACGGCGAATAGGAGGACAACGGCGGGCCACCACTTGAGGAGTTTAGAGATGAATTTTCGAGTGAAATCGGGTCTCGCCCTCGGGCCCTGTATCTTGCGCTTACGGTGGACCCGGACCCGCGAACGACCCGAGGGCTCGTCGTGTTCCTCATCGGAGACGGAAATTGAGATGCTGCTGTTCAGCATGCCGAGATTGCACCGAAATCCTGACGAAGTTGTTCCATTCTCCTTGCATAAATCGGTAAAGAGATATCATGTCTACTCAACTCATGCGACTTTTCTAAAGGCGCACTTCACTCAATTCCTACTAACAAAGCCTACAGTACGTTTGGACAAGTAAAAAAAGAGATTTGGATTTGGATTTGGATTTTGGATCTATGGATTTTGAATTCTGTTTGGGTGTTTGGCAAAATTTTATATGTAATTTGGAATTTGTTTTAACCATTAAAACTAATTTATTTTAAATTAAAAAAATCTTGTATTATTATTTTGTAGAGATATCAATGAGATGAATATAACTAGACACAATACTCGTCCCATGAAGAAAATTTTGACGCATTATTCGCCTCACACCGTTTAAATTTTTTTCGGATTCCTCCCACTGCGAATGCAAAACGGGGATAGTTAGATCCATGAGGCCCGTTTTTTTAAAATGAAAACAGTAATTTTCTTCTTACATGACTGAATTATAAAACAAACAAGTCCTCTAAACACAACATAATCGAAAATAATTCATGTCTTCGACCACACTTAATAATGACAAACAAAATATTTTCACGATATAATGAATTACATAAAAAAGAGTTATTAGCTCATAAAAAAAATATTGACATCTCAAATGGACATTAATAAAACTAAAATCATAGAGTATTTATATGTATATATATGAGCCGAGCATTATAGGACGCATGACTCATCCCATGTCGGGACGAGCCTGAAAAATTGGACTCATACCTGCCCCATGACCTATTTAGTATGCATAAACCCTGCCTCAGACACGGCGAGTTCATTGCGAGTCTATGTAAAAACTGGACTCGTTAACATCCCTACTATTTTATAATATGATTTGTTTGTCAACAATATTTACTAAATATTCTATTTTTTATATCCAAAAAAAAAATTGGAACATGTAAAAAATATTTTTAAATTAATACTTTATTAATAAATAAAAATTATAAAGTTTATCATTAAAAATAAATGTTCAAATTTTGATAAATAAAGTGTTTACTATTAAAACAACAATTTTTTAATAATAGTGTCTTATTTATAGAATTTGTAGAAAAAAAATATTTAAAATTGATTTTGAAATAATTTTTTCAAAAATATATGTGATATAAATATTTATGAATTGATAATATGAATTTTTGGATTAATAGTAATTTATAAAATTTTAGAAAAACATTTAAAATTTATAAGCTAAGTTATAAAACTTTATTAGTAAAAATACTTCTATTTCTTTTCATGACCCAAATCTCATGAAATCCCATGAAATTTTACCTATTTCGCAAAGATTTCAACTAATTAAATCAAGAGTGGGCCTCATGTGAGACCGTCTCACGGATCTTAATATGTGAGACGGGTCAACCCTACCCATATTCACAATAAAAAGTAATAGTCTTAGCATAAAAATTAATACTTTTTCATGGACGACCCAAATAAGAGATCTGTCTCACAAATACGACCCGTGAGACCGTTTCACACAATTTTTTGCCTTAAATCAAATCTCATCAATTCCACTAAATATCAATCTCATTTTAAAATTCCATATTTTAAAACATTAAAATAATATTTTTCAAATCCTATCAAATTCCCCCCTTGAATTCTATGATTTCAAACACACTCTAAGGGTTTTTTTTAAAAATATTATATTTTTAAAACTTATTTATTAAAATATAGCAGAGTTTAAAACTTTACAAAAATATGGCAATCCGGAGTTTGAACTCGCGGATTCAGAATCCGTCGGCGACGGTTTAACAAAAACCGTCGCTACTAGCGACGGTAAACCAAAACCCGTTATTTCATACAGGTTATTTGTAATAAAGCTTAACTTTGACAGATTATTTTATACAAGTAAATCCTAATAGGTAACATTATTTTTTTAAAATTTAATATATTATTGTTATGGAATTAAATTTATATATGAAATAACGTTATTTTATTTTTTGAGAAATTAAAATATATTTTGAGCTGAAGGATGAGATAAATTGATATGCGACAGAAAGAGAATCACTGAATTTTTATTAAAAAAAAAAAAAGACACGGACCGAAGAAAAAAAAACTGCTCAAGAAGAGTGCCGAAACTGAAAATTTGAGCTGAAGGATGGGATGAATTCGCCAAATACTCGGTGTGATTTGTAGGAAAATCCTTGCCATAGCGACGGTTATTGTTAAAACCGTCGCAATTTGTGACGGTGTTTGGTATACCGTCGCTATTAGCGACGGTTTTGGTTAAACCCTCATCTGAATCCGCGAGTTCATACTCCGGATTGCCATATTTTTGTAAAGTTTTAAAATCTGCTATATTTTAATAAATAAGTTTTAAAAATATAATATTTTTTAAAAAAAAACCCCACACTCTAAAGGCCAAAGGCAAATTGACGAAGACTTGTTTGTTTCTCGTACATTTATAAAATAAAGTATTTCATGTTAGCCTAATTAGGCGCCAGATTAGCATTTACCAGTCCATCCCAATAAAAAAATTGCACATGATCGATTATTTTTATGGTCGTGGTTTTTAAAATCAGACATAAAATTTTGTGTAAATAATTAAAATTGTATTTGACTCTTAAAACGTGAAAGATATGTTGTTTTACATAGCGAGTTTTATGTTTATAGATTCATCTATTTATTTAACTATCAATTTAAAATGACAATGAGCTAATTTAAGATAATGGAGACCGTTAATCCCGAGCAACAATGTGATGGATCGGACAAAGTTTTGAATATAACAGTATGTCTCTTGTGAGACGATCTCACCAATCTTTATCTGTGAGACGAGTCAACCATATCGATATTAACAATAAAAAGTAATAATCTTAGCATAAAAATTAATACTTTTTCATGGATGACTCAAATAAGAGATATGTCTCACAAAATACGAAATGTGATATCGTCTCACACAAGTTCTTGTCTCAAACTGAATGAAAATTAAGTCAAAAGTTGAATATATTATCTATTTTGTACATGGAGTTTATTATTAAAACTCAAATCCAAAATTTAATATTTAAAAATAAAATTTAAAATATCCTCCAATTTTCAAAATATCTTCCCCAAAGGAGGGAAGAAAAATGAAATACTTGTACCGTCGACCATTGACCCTTTCTTGATTCTTCTCCTCCTCCAACTTCTAATCTTCTTCTTCCTCCTCGGCCAAAGTATGCAGGCAGCCTGCGGCACTCCTCTCTTTGCACACACCTTCATTAATCATCACAAAATCAACAGCGTTAATAGCTAACTACCCGGCGAACTCCAAGCTATCATCTCACAAGAAAGCAAGTAGAACTAATGTTCCGGCTTGCAGAGCGTCTGGGTCTTCACAGTGTGGTTCCGCGATTACGGACTTCAATCTTTACGAGCTTCTTGGGGTCGACGATTTTTCCGATCGGTCTCAGATCAAGGAAGCGTACCGGGCGCTGCAGAAGCGGTGTCACCCGGATATAGCGGGGCCGGCGGGGCATGACATGGCTATTGTTCTTAATGAAGCTTATGCTCTTCTTTCTGACCCTCTTTCACGCATGGCTTACGACAAGGTTGATGATGAGTTCCTCGTGTTCCTTTAATCCTTTGTAGTTTCTTGCTTTAATATTGTCGTATTGAGGTTTTTTACCCGCAGAATCGACGGGTGCATTTATCTGTTTGATAAATAATCTGTGATTTGGGATTGAGATGATTATATATGCTGAAAGTTTTACCTTCATTAATTTGTTGTTGCTTAGCTCCCTCAGTAAATATTCAGAACGGATTATCCATTTTCTGGTTCTTGAAGTAACTAACGATGGAAGAAAAAGTCCTAAAAGTCATCAAAGATTGTTATTAGCTAATTTTTAATGTTGATGTTATGAAATTAATGCGCTTGTCAAACTGTCGTGCAGTAGTAGTTTCCCCATAAAACAACAATTTGAGCATCGTGATGAACTAACGCAGTTGAATTTCAGGCATCGATTAGTTCAAAGAGGTCTATATATCATTTGTGTATTCTTCTCATTCTGTGCTTTTAATACATGATTTTTTCAGGAGCTATCAAAAGTTGCAGATTTGCGAGGGTACACAGGCAAACCTATATATTCAGTGTGGCTTGGATCAGAGAGTGAACAAAGGGCTGTTTTTGTTGATGAAGTCAAGTGCGTGGGTTGCTTGAAATGTGCCTTATCTGCTTCGAAAACATTTGCTGTTGAATCAGTATATGGGAGAGCTCGAGTCGTGGCTCAATGGGCTGATCAAGAAGACAAGATTCAAGAAGCTATTGGTGCATGCCCAGTCGACTGCATCTCGTGAGGATACAATACACACCAATTGATCATATTTACTCTCGTTTAATAGCAGATTTTCTTGATTTGATACATTTTTTTTATCTATAAGAACTAATATCACCTTTTTTATTCCTTGTAAATACTCATTTTTGCAACTAAACAAAAGGTTTGTGGAGAGGTCCGACCTGCCAGCCTTCGAATTTATCATGTCCAAGCAGCCGCGGGGCAGGGTCAGAATAGGTGTAGGCAATACAGTGGGAGTTCGTACTTCCGATATTTTTAACGAGGTGGAGAAATTCCAGGCCAGATATACCAAGCATAAAGCTTACTCCAAGGTGAACTTTCTGTGTCCTAGTAACGAGTCACTGCATTTCAATGCTGCAGTAAGTAAACAGGTCCAATGAGCAAAACTTTTGATTGAAGGAATCAGAGAGCCCCAGAGCATCAAGGGCCTCAGCTATTCAGGCTATTCAAATGATATCAAATTGGTTGTACTGGCAATCTCCCCTTACAGAAGCTATGCCACCAGCGACACTGTATTTAACAACCGGGACAACAAAACGTGCTAGACCTAGCATTAAGAAGTTGAAAGCCGCTGTTGCAGCTAGAAAAGAAGCAGGGACAACCACTACTCGACCTGAAGGGTCGTCGTCTGAGTATTGGGTGCCATCTACGCTTGGGCTCCCCGAGGCAACCACCCCATATTGTGTCTCAAAACCTGCCTTCAATCCTTCTCCAACCCAAAAAACAAGTCGACCACGACCCAGTGAATCCTTGATCCTCAAAGACAAGTTGAGCTACACTTTACGTCTGGGCGTACCGATAGCAACCGCCACAGTTGCTGCAATCGTGGCTGGGTTACAGATTGGAGAACCGGTGGGAGGCTTAAAAGACCACATCGGTGGTCCTTTAGCTCTAGCAATTGTCAACAGTTCTTGGTTCCAAGTTTCTTTAGCAGGTGTTACTTGGTATATCATTGCTATGTACTTGGTCGAATTGGTTGAATCCATTCGAAGAAAATAAGGAAATTATAATCAGTCATCTCTATATTTTTAGATCCCGGATGGCATGTGTATAATTAATTTACTCTATTGCGCACTAGTCCATTTGTAAAACATAGGATTGAATAAATTTTTTACACTGTTCTTCTTTATTTTATCTCTAACGTTGAACAGTAAAAATGCATAATAAGATCGCAACAGATGCGAATCATCACTTTTTCATACTCGAATGAAAATGTTACTCCTTTTTTCTTAAGATGGCACATTTTTTCTTTTATTAAAAAAAACATTGCATTAAATTTTTTTTTAAAAAAAATACCGACGAAGCATTCTTAAGTTCTTACCTCGACTATTATCTGAATATGATTGAATTTATTTTATACTCAACTATAAAAATTTATTTGGTGACGATTATACGTCTGTCTTAAATTAACATAGAGTAGGTCTCACATGAGACCGTCTCACGGATCTCAATATGTGAGACGGGTCAAACCTGTCCATATTCACAATTAAAAGTAATACTCTTAGCATAAAAAACAATACTTTTTTATGGATTATCCAAATAAAGATCCGTCTCACAAAATACGACACGTGAGACCGTCTCACACAAGTTTTTGCCATTAACATAACTTATCGTGTAAATATTTGCAATGATTTTTTAAACTTTAAAAGTAAATCAAATATCATCAAGATAATAGGGTTTTTTTTTTCGTACATTTGATTACCAATTTAAGGGTAAATTAGTGAAAAATCCATCTGCACATCTTTAAATTCAAATTCAGTACCTCATCACATTTTTTTAATATTTAGTACCTGACAATGATATAAGTTTAGTTTCAACTACCTACAAACCAAAAGTTACAATTTTACTCTTTTATTATTTTAAAAAATATTTAATTTTATCCACAAAAATTACACATTTTTTTTCATCTAAAATATAATTTTTTTAAAAAATTGTTTTTCAATTATCATAGAATTAGAGTAAATACTTATTTTGACATACAAAGTACCTATTACGGGGTTTCGAATACTTGATTATCTTTTTGAATACTCAAAATATATAAGAAAATACAATATTTTCGAGTAATCACCACAAATTCGGTCATTGTTGGTCTTTTCATGAAAAATCAATTATGATAACTTATTCATGTCATTTTATTTATATAAAAAAAACGTAATTCACCACTCATATTAAAATAAAATTAGATATTTATTTTGACTTACAAAAGACCTATTTTGGAGTTACAAATGCTTAATTTGGCCTTTTGAATATTTCAAATGTGTAAGAAAATATTGAATTTTTGAGCAATCACCATAAATTCTGTAATTGTTACTATTTTCATTGAAATTGCGTTAGAATGACTTATTCATGTCATCTAATTTTTGAAAAAACACAGGTTCTCACTAATCATTGAATTGGGAAAAATACCTATTTTGACCAATAAAGTACCTATTTTGGGGTTCCAAATATTTGATTTGGCTATTTGAATACTTCAAATGTGTAAGAAAATACTTAATTTTAAATAATATTAAGTGACTTTTGATGTTGTCATTTGTGAAGTTAAAATGTGATACTTATATTGGTACAAAGAGTATCTAATTAAAGTTTACAAATACATGCTTTTACTCACTAAATACTCATATCCAATTATTGGAAGATATCAAAATACAGTTAAAAGTTAATATTGAGTGTCATTGATGATCACATTCATGGAAAAAAAATTTGATACCTAAATTTATACAAAATAAGACATAATATGAGTCCACAAATACTTGATTTTATCATTTAAATACTCAAATTCGATTATTTGAGGATGTCAAATTATATAGTTTGAAGTTAATATTGAGTGATATTTGATTATGATATTAGTGAATTATAGATGTGGTACCTAAATTGGTACAAATAGTACATAATTCGCTAATACATATACTTGATTTTACCATTTGAAGATCAATTTTGATTATTTTGGCATATAAAAATATTCCAAGTAATATTGAGTACTTTAAATGTGTCATTTGTGAAGTTATATAATACCTAAATTGATACATATAGTATCTAATTCGAGTGTAGAATTCTTGATTTTACTTCCTAAATACTAAAATTCAATTATTTTTTATGTCAAAATATATAGTTTGAAGATAATATTGAGTGATATTTGATTATGATATTCGTGAAGTAAAAACGTGATATCTAAATTAATACAAATAATGCCTAATTCAAGTCACGAAATACTCGATTTTACCATTTAGAAACTCAAATTGATTATTTGATGATGTCAAAAAATGTAGTCTGAAGTTAATATTTTTTATGGTCTTGAAGTAAAAATGCGATACATAAATTGATATAATGAAAACCTAATTCGAGTTACAAATAGTTGATTTTTACCTCATAAATACTCATATTCTATTATTTGAGATGTCAAATTAAACATTTTTAATTTCACATTTTTAGATTTCACATTTATAATTCACGGATGTCATTATCAAATAATAATATGTCACATTTTTAGGCATCACATTTTTACTTGAGGAATGTAAAAGAATATAGTTTGAAGTTAATAACTTTTGTTGGTGTCATTACCAAAGGCCACTCGATAATATCCATGGAGTCGAATTAGGTACTATTACTATTAAATTAAGCATCACATTTTTACTTCACGAATATCATTATCAAATGTCACTCAATATTAACTTCAAATTATTAATTTTGAACTCCCCAAATAATCGGATATGCGTATTTAAGGGTAAAATCAACTATTTGTAACTCGAATTAGGTATTTTTTATACCAATTCAGGTATCACATTTTTATTTCATGAATGACACCATAGAAAATATTAATTGCAAACTATATTTTTTGAACAATAATCAAATATGAGTCTTTAAATGGTACAATCAAGTATTTCGTGACTCGAATTAGGTATTATTTGTAATAATTTAGGTATCACATTTTACTTCACGAATATCATCATCAAAGACAACTCAATATTACCTTCAAACTATATATTTTGACATAAAAAATTAATTGAATTTTAGTATTTAGAGGGTAAAATCAAGTATTGGTACATTCGAATTAATAATATAAGTACCAATTTAAATATCACATTTTAACTTCACAAATAACACATCAAAAGTCACTTAATATTACTTGAAACTATATTTTTTTATATGCTAAAACAATCAAAATTGAGTCTTAAAATGATAAAGTATATGTATGATCAAATTAGGTACTATTTGTATAAATTTTTTAGTATTACATCTTTAATATATGCATTTCATCCTCAAAAGTCAATCAATATTAACTTCAAATTATATATTTTGACATCATCAAATAATAAAATTTGAGTATTTAAAAGATAAAATCAAGTTTGTGGACTCAAATCATGTCTTATTTGTATTTATTTAGTTATCAAATTTTATTTAATGAATATCGTTATCAAACTATATTTTGATATCTTCAAATAATTGGATATGAGTATTTAGGGAGTAAAATCACGTATTTGTATACTCTAATTAGATACTCTTTGTATCAATATAGGTATCACATTTTAAATTCACAAATGACGTCATCAAAAGTCACTTAATATTATTTAAACTCAAGTATTTTCTTACACATTTGAAGTATTCAAATAGCCAAATCAAATATCTGGAACCCCAAAATAGGTACTTTATCGGTCAAAATAGGTATTTTTCCTAATTCAATTATTAGTGAAAAACTGTGTTTTTTCAAAAATTTGATGACATAAATAAGTCATCCCAACGCAATTTCAATGAAAATACTAACAATTACAGAATTTATGGTGTTTGCTCAAAGATCCAGTATTTTCTTACACATTTGGAGTATTCAAAGAACCAAATTAAGCATTTGTAACTCCAAAATAAGTATTTTGTAAGTCAAAATAAATATCTAATCTTATTTTAAGATGAGTGGTGAATTATGTTTTTTTATATAGATAAAATGACATGAATAAGTTATCATAATGCATTTTTTACGAAAAGACCAACAATGACCAAATTTATGGTGATTCTTCGAAAATATAGTATTTTATTATATATTTTGAGTATTCAAAAGGCGAAATAAAGTATCTGAAACCACGTAATAGGTACTTTGTATGTTAAAATAAGTATTTACTCTAATTCCATGATAATTAAAAAACAATTTTTTTTTTGAAATTATATTTTAGATAAAAAAATGTGTAATTTTTGTTGATAAAATTATATATATTTTAAATAATAAAAGGGCAAAATTGTAACTTTGGGTTTGTAGGTAGTTGAAACTAAAATCATATGATTGTCAGATACTATATATTAAAAAAATATGATGAGGTACTGAAGTTTAATTTAAAGATGTGCAGATGGATTTTTCACAAATTTACCCTTAATTGGGTTTAACGTATTTATATTCAATATTTGATTAAAGAATAATGTTTTAGTAACATTATAAAAATATATCTATCTGGACATCAATAGTAGTAGGAACTCATTCAGAGATTTTTTGTCCACATCATTGTCACTAAGGTGGAATCGGGTAGAGACCCTTCTTGTATCACTTCTACACAATTCGCATTGATCCGATAAACATCGGAAGTCTTTTTTCTATCGTTCTTGTGTTTATATTGAGAAAAAAATACTTTCATACTAACGAACTACATACGATGCGTGTGTGAAATAATGACTATTACATATATGAATCATGAATATGATAATTGATAGATCGAGTTGATTCATAAAATTTTGTTATCGTTCTAAATCATTATTTGGATAATTATAATATAGTTATATTAAATATGTAATTTATAGAGATAATTTTGAATTTTTAAAGTAGATTAATTATTATAATTATGATTAAATTATATGAAAAACATTATTAATCTAAATAGATATGATACGTTTGTAAAAACTAATTTGCGTCGCAAAGTCAAACGAGTAAAGAACTCATTCTTCAAATGCATTTAGTGGCAGTACTTGTAACTTTTTAAAAAATAGAAGTTTAATGTTAAATTATTTAATATAAATATTTTATTTATTTTAAAATAAATTTGTTCTACACTTTATATTTTTAGTTTTATCACATAGTCCAACTTCTTCCAATTTAGTTTTATCATATGATACGTTTGTAAAAATAAATATTAAGCATTTAAATATGTCGAGTAGCTCGCGTATATACAAACTAAAACTCGATTCAAGGTCAGTCAAATCAACCTCGAATTGAGTTTTTCACCGGACCACATAAAAAAATTAACATCTCCATTCTTTACTTCGATTTGCACAATTGCTGCTCTTGTTTTCAATCGATAGGTATACATCCAAAGAAGTACTGGTTCGGAATTCTTGATAAATCTTGTGTTCAAGTTGAGTTAAATTAACACCACCGTGATAAGTTGGATGAACATTGACGAATGTCATACTTAGACATATATTGATCATTTAGTACGTTAAGTGAAAGTACTAAGATTTAGCTTTACTTTTTTAAAAACAAAAACTCAATAATTTATGTGTACCTCACATTTGCCAAAGGTGACAAAAAATTTCAAATTCTTCGATCCAAACACGAGCTTTATACTTTTTCGTCAAGCTGAATCCTCAGCCCCGACAAATTACAGATGAACCAAATCAGAAGATTAATAACATTGGATTCACGAGTATATTTAGCCTCACCTCTTTCTTGATTCTAATCGCGATCAATGATTTGCAGTTGATCCACCCCATCTCTTAACACGACTTTCTGCTTCATTCGCCTGCAAGAAGTAATATTTGAACTGAATTGATCGAGGTTTTACTCATAAAAATACGAACTTTTGATGGATCCGTATGTAGCATAGTGTGTGCGTGTGTTGTATATGGAAAGGCAAGAAGCAAGCTGAAATTAATACTTCTTTCTCCCAGTTTCTACTTGCAACTATCCATATTAAGATAACCGTCTGCAAACAAACTCCTCCAATCAATCCACCCCAAATTCCCTGCAAAATATATAAGAAAATAACGGCCATGAAGCTCACGAGTTACATTTTTTCATATAGTTGCATGTCTTATGCGCGACTCAAAACCAGAATCTAAGTTCACAACCTATGTAAATAAACAACTTTATTTCATTTCTAGGTTAGAATGGATAACGTTAGTATTCAGAACATAAATCATTAAAAATTACTAAGGAAAGTTTGTTGCGATTTACCATTGCGCCTAAGTGAAGTGGGAAGCCCAAGCCTATGCCAATGGGAAGTCCTACGATGTAATAGCAACCAATGTTGATGTATGCAACAATAGCCTGCCATCCAGCTCCAACCGCAACCCCTAGACAAAATACATTTGAACATGGGAATCTGTGAGCAACTCAAACAATACTGCAATAGTCGCCCCAATAGCGGAGCCAGAATTTATATTTAGGTGGCGACACAATCTTCAATTAGTGTGATGGATTAAAGAATTTACGAGGGGAGGGCTGGGGTGGGGTGGGGTGGGGCGACCACCCCCTCTGGCCTCCTTCTGCCTGTCGCCCCCATGAGCCTAATTCGACGTGAGTCTGATAAAACCTATGGCTAAAGAGCTCATGGTGACCATGGGACATTTATATGTCAGTTATAGTTGAATTTCAGACTGCGTTCGATAGAATCAAATACGGTTCACAAACCTATTGAGCTTTGAACTCAAAAATATAAATGGCATGTATAGGACAATGCATTTGGACATCATATTTAAACTGTTGTTTTGCATCAGAAACTTACTAAGAATAATTTCAAAAACGTTATGCAAACATGAAACTTCTGCTTTAAGAAACATGGTAAAATAAATCCAACTCAATTATGTTCTGCAATGAGCCAAATGCATATGTATAAAAAATTTCCCAGTAAGCAAGTTAGTGCACTTGAACATTAAGTCATTAACACACGGATTTAACATCTCAAATGTGATGTTGCATCATTACCAGATAAAACAGGTTGAAGGCCGCTTAGTAGAACTGTAACCGCAAGCAAACTCGACAATCTAGTAGTCTCCTTAGCTACAGGATCACTACTGGTGAAAAGGTATGGGTAAATGTCTCGAGTTCCTATTACGATTGCAGTACAAACAATAGCAATCAACATAGTCATGGCTGAAACCACAACCACGGAAAATTTTGCAGCTCTAGCATTCCCGGCTCCAAGCTCATTTGATACTCTTACACTGGATAAAAAATGGTGGCGGTTCTTTAGCAAATACAAATAGATATGCATTTATATGCCAAAATCATACATGATGTACACATAGATGACGGCTAAATATTACCTTATTGCAGCGTTAAATCCGATTGCTATCATTGCATTCCATCCTTGAATGTTCATACTACAAAAAATGTTTAAATTTGAGTGATCCTAAGCAATATAGGTGATCATATCACAAGGATTTTTTGTCCTTCGATGAAACATGAAAAGAAAATAATAAAATGAAAAAAATTAGGAGCATACCAGATAGAAACCGCGTCAACGGGTATCACAGGGTTATCCAGCCGGCCTACTATGACCACTAATATCATCAGATACCAAAACTCTAAGCTGCGATATCAAATCAAATTAAGGAATGAGAATCAAGAATTCAACAAACAGTTTTCCCAACTTTCCAGGGAAAAAATCAGCTTATCATTAATAATCTCTCACCATAACATTACAGCAGAGGCCAAGGAAAGCTTAATAAAACCGAACAAATCATGGAATGCCAGCCATGAAAATCCTGTCCATGCACCATCGGATTTGGTTATGAAAATGTAAATCAACTGCAAAATACAAATAAGCCACCATGATGCATTTAGAGTGATTGCTGCTCCAATTAAACCCCATCCGAGTTTCAAGATCAGAAGCCAGCTGAAGAAAATATGCAGAACCAAAACGAGAGCGGAAATCCAAGCCATTGCCATTAGCTTCCCTTGCGATTGCAAGAATTTCTGTATAGGGAAATTCACGGCATACGCAAATATTTGTGGTATCATCCAGATGGCAAATTTACCTGCAACACAAATATCAGGTTTAAGCATACAAAATTAATACGTGAGAAGAATCGTTTTGATTTGGACATGAAAGGAGAAAAATGGCACCTGCAGCTCGAGAAATTTCAGGAGATTCCCCGAAGAGAGTGAGGATTGGGGGAGCAAAGAGATAAATGGGAAGTAATAAAACAGCTGTAGTTAACAAAATCACCCATGATCTTTGCATGTATACACCCAACATTCTGATCTGCCCCGCACCATATGCTTGCCCACATAATGTCTCCAATGCACTTCCCATTCCCAACTGCAAATTTATTCAATAATTGAAAACAATTTGTCAAGAGTATTTCCGTTAAACTAGAATCTTGGTGCAAGATATAAAAACAAGAGAAATGATACATGTCCAACACTTCAAGTTCAGACTAAAGTGGGCAAGCAGGCAACCCCTTAAATGAAAGATTTTCAATTTTCATTGGGTTTTTTTTAATAAAAGATTATATGTTAACCCCCCAAAATATAGTAAGCCACACTTAATCTAAGTGTATATGTCTGCCACCTCCTTTAACTAAGATTCAAATAGTAAACTCCAGGGAACTAACTTGTTTGTGTTAGCTATATCAAAAATGAAAAAAAAAAGTATAAATAAGCCACAAGCGTACAAGCCATGTGCCTATTAGAACTGTGTGTTGTATCATCTTCAAGAGGAACAGAAACAACCTCTCAACTAAATGTTAAAGTTTTGATGTGGTATTCTCTAAAACTTCAAATTTTGTCAGCCCCAATCTCCAACCAAATCTTTTCAGATACCAGCTACCACAATCACCACATGTACGCACAGCATAGCCCACAAATCATATCATCTTTTAAGCATACAAGAAGCATTATGCAGGCTCCCCTGAGTTAATATTCTTGTAATTATATTTATTGAAAACAATTGAGTCTCTGTGAATCATACCAATTACGAGCAGATTTTTCTAAATTTCAAACAAATAAGGATATCGCAGCTATGATGCATCAAATCACCCCTAGATTAACATATAACTGATTTGAAGCAAATCCCCACAAAAAGACTAGGAAATGAAGCTAGAAAATAGATCATACCATGAACCCATAAGCAAGACCAGCAATCACGGAATTCTCCACAGAAACCGCAGCCAAATCCAGCTCGTTCAACTGACCAGAAAAAGTTTGAGTCAATGCACCCAATGAATACTGAAATATATAAGTGATAATAGCAGGCCCCGCGAGTCTCCATAGTCTCTTCGATTCCCCACCGAACTCCTTCGCCAAGCTCACAACTTTTCCTCCGCCCGGCCGCTTTTCAAGAAGCGATTCCTCCACGCCGCCGCCGTTCATGGATATTGACGCAAAAAACCACACCCGTATGTAATGTGAATAAAAAAGGGCCAATAAAAACAAATAAACTTCACATAAAGTTCGGAAAAAGGGACATTTATATATCGACTCCGCTTAAAGAACGAAACCAGTATTCAAGTAGATCCGAATCAATTATTGAAGTTGAATACCGAAAAGCCGTGCGCGGAAAGAAGAAAACAAAATGGCCAAAAAAAAAAAAGGAGTTGTAAGAATTTAATTACAGACCACATGATAATAATAACAATAATAAGACTAGGTATATTGTGAGACGGTTTCACGATTCTTTATCTGTGAGACGGGTCAACCGTACCGATATTCACAATAAAAAGTAATACTCTTAGCATAAAAGGTAATATTTTTTCATGGATGACTAAAATAAGATATCAGTCTCACAAAAATTTTTGTCCAATAATAATATAGTGGTTCTCTTGTGAGACGGTCTCACAAATCTTTATTGGCAAAAACTTGTGTGAGACGGTTTCACGGGTCGTATTTTGTGAGACGGATCTTTATTTGGATAATCCATGAAAAAGTATTACTTTTTATGCTAATAGTATTACTTTTTATTGTGAATATGAGTAGGGTTGACCCGTCTCACAGATTGAGATCCGTGAGACGGTCTCACATGAGACCTACTCATCTTTATTTATGAGACGAGTCAACCCTACTGATATTAGGGGTGTTCAAACTTCGGATAAAACCGAAAAACCGAAAATCCAAACCGAAAAAACCGAACACAAAACCGAACCGAAAACCGAATTTTATAATTCGGATATAAATGTTAAAACCGAAATTAATTTGGTTCGGTTTCGAATTATAAATGTCAAATCCGAACCACCCGAAAAAACCGAAATTTAATTAAATTAATAATGTTATTTTTATTTTATATATTTATTGAGATGATATTAGTGAATGAAGAATTATTTTGAATAATACTTTTTTTTTTTTTTTACAAGACAAAATACTTTCATTCATTTGAAGAATTAGCAAAGTACAGGTTCATGAGCTCACCAAGACAAGTTGGTGTCTCTACCCACACAAAAGGACTATCATAAAAGCGAGATTGCTTTGCTAACACATGCGCAACCTCGTTTGATTGTCTACGGACAAAATGAACCGTGAAACCTGGTCTAGAAGCTACTATATCTCTACAACTTTCCATTATGCTTCCAAACTCCGTGTTGTCATTCGCATTTCCCTTCATGGCCAGATGGACAGTCTGTGCATCCACTTCGAACATAACCTTAGAATAATCCATATTGCGGATCCAAGACAAGGCTTCCAACAGGCCGATTGCTTCTCCTTCTTTGACGCATCGAAGTCCTTTAATCATGGTTGTTCTTGCAGTAACAAATCTACCCTCAGCATCTCGTATCACCATACTTACTCCAGCCGATTGAATATCATCAAAGAAGGCTGCGTCAATATTGCATTTAACAACGCCCCTAGGAGGTGGTGTCCAAGAGCTCGCTTGTGGTCTTGTTCCTACTTTCTGTAAGTCTTTATCATTCCTCTCTAGGGATATCCAGTCATAAAGGAAGCTCATGGCTGTATCTACCACTCTAGCTGGGGTATCGATATGGTTGTTCCATAATAGAGAGTTCCTTTGTTTCCAGATTGCCCAAAGTATGGTAACAAACTTGCTCAGCTCTGCTCCGCTTATTTCTTTGATGATCCTGAATACCCAATGCGTGAAACCCTCTGCATCCTCTGCTTGTGCTTCTACCATCTGAAGGACCTTGGCATGTTCCCAACAATCTCGTGCGAACGGACATGATATAAATGTATGCCAGGAATTTTCCAGGTTCTTGTTGCACACTACACACAGGGATGGCACTTGGATTCCCCGTTTTTGTAGATTTATACGGTGAGGGAGACACTCTCTGCAAGCTCGCCAGAGGAAGACTTTGATTCTTGGTGGGACTTCCAACTTCCAGATTGCCTTCCAATTACCATGGATCTTTCTTGACTCTCTGTGTACATCCAAGCTCATAGCCACGTGGTAGCCCGACTTCACTGTGTAAACACCCGTCTTGCTAAAATGCCAAATTCGCTGGTCTATGGTGTGGAGCGGTCCTAGTGGAATTTCAGTAATGGCTTTGATATCCCTGTCCTCAAAGATCGATGCTATGATGTCGTGGTCCCATTCCCTTGTTTCTGGTAGCATCAGCTCTTTCACTGTCCAGTGTTGTAGCTCCGGCATCACAGGTTTTTCGACAAAGAGATTGGTGGGATCACGAAGCCATGGATCTTTCCAAATGTTGATATGACTCCCATCACCAATCCTCCATCTATATCCTCTCTTTAACACTACTTGGGAAGCCAAAATGCTACGCCAAGCAAAGCTTGGATTATGCCCCAGATTGGCATTTAAGAAGTCCCCTCTCGGGTAGTATTTAGCTTTGTAGATGCGACAGATTGTAGCATTAGGATCACTAATAAGTTTCCATCCTTGTTTTCCCAGCATTGCCAAATTAAATCCATAGAAGTCTCGAAACCCCATTCCGCCATATTCTTTCGGGACACATAACTTTTCCCAGCGAAGCCAATTTAGCCCTTTAGCTGCGTTTTGTTTTCTACCCCACCAGAATGAATTGATCATCCGCTGTATTTCCTCTGCCAAGGATTGGGGGAGGAGAAAGTAGAGATACAATATGTTGGGATTGCTTGAGCCACTGATTTGATGAGGATTTCACAGCCCGCCTTAGACAACGGCTTTTGTTTCCAAGCTTGTAAGCGTGTCCAAACTCTATCCTTTAGGTAAGAAAATATCTGTTTTTTGTTTCTACCAATCAGCGAAGGGAGACCAAGGTATCGGCTCGTGTCAATAGCTGTCGAGACTCCCAAGATATCTGATATTACTGCCCTTTCGGCGTTGGGGGCATTACCACTGTACATGATGCTGGATTTTGAAAGATTTATGGCCTGGCCCGACTCTTTCTCATACTTTTCTAGTATACTCTTCACATTTTTCCCTTCGTCTGCTTTTGCTCGGAAGAAGAGCATACTATCATCGGCAAAGAAGAGATGACTGATGGAAGGAGCCCCTCGACACACTTTAATCCCATGAATCTGTCCCAGTCTCTCAGCTTTCTTGATGAGTGCCGAGAGTCCTTCGGTACATAAGATAAAAAGATAGGGTGATAAAGGGTCCCCTTGGCGAAGCCCCCGATGTGGAATTGTTGGATCAGTAGCCTGCCCGTTGACCAGAAAGGAGTATCTGACAGTAGTGACACACAACTTCATATATTGGATCCATTTCGACGCAAAACCCAGTTTTTCCATGATCCGAAGAAGATAAACCCAGTCAATGCGATCATAGGCTTTGGAGATATCGATTTTTAAAGCTGTGTTACTAGTTTTTCCTCGGGTTTGCCTCTTCATCTGATGGGTGATTTCAAAAGCAATTTGGATATTATCTGTTATGGATCGGCCTGCAACAAATGCGGACTGAAACGGTGATATAACATGGGGCAGAACCTTTTTCATTCGGTTGGCGAGGACCTTGGAGATTATTTTATAAAGCACATTGCAAAGAGAGATGGGGCGAAGGTCTTTCATGGCCTGTGGATTCTTACATTTCGGGATCAGCACCACATTTGTGTCATTCAGTGTAGGGGGAAAGTCATGGCTTGCAACCATCCTACACAGCTGGAGAATACCTCTGTCCCAATGAGAGACCAGAACCGTTGATAGAAAGCCGGGTTAAAACCATCAGGCCCCGGGGACTTGTCCGGTTTCATGTCAAAGACGGCATCTTTAAATTCATCGAGAGTGAAAGGCCGCAAGAGATCTTCATTTTGTCTCTCTGTCACGCACGGTTGGACCTCATCTGTCACTTCATTTGACATGTGGTTATTTTCTGCGAATAGATTTTGGAAGTAGCTTTGTACCACTTCGCAAATGTTTTTTTGTTCATCTTGCCAGTGTCCATTTACATCTTTCAATCCACTTATCTTGTTTGTTTGTTTCCTTGCCGAGGCAGAGGTGTGGAAGAAGCGAGTGTTCCTGTCCCCTTCTTTTAGCCAGTATTGCTTTGCTCTTTGACGTCAATAGTCTTCCTCTTCCACGAGTAGAGAAGCGAGTTGTGCATTCGTTTCCTTGAATTTGGTGGTGGACTCTTCATCATACTTGTCTCGCAGAGACTCCAGTTTTTCCTTACATTTTCTGATTTTGGTTCGGAAGTTTCCATCCACTGTCTTGCCCCATGGGTCCAGCACCTTCGAACATAGAGTAAGTCTTCTTAGCACGTCACTTTCTCTGTTTCTGGTCCAACATTCCTCCACTATCGGTTGAAGTTCAGGTTCTCTAAGCCATCGGTTTTCAAACCTGAATTGGTGCTTTTGGAACACTTTTTCCTTGACCTCTGTTTCTAGCAAGATCGGGGAATGATCTGACACTGGTGCACTTAGGTTGCGAAGTCGTGCCAATGGAAATTTACCCACCCATGACGGTGTACCCATTGCTCTGTCAATTCATTCTTCCACAAAATTTTCAGATCCTCTACTTCTTTCCCATGTGAATTGATGGCCGAGTAATGGGATATCTGTTAAGTTGCTGTCCTCGATTGCTTCTCTAAAACCGCTGAGTAGCCATGGAGGGTGTTCAACTCTTCCTCTTTTGTCTTCGGTAGATAGCATGTCATTGTAATCACCAATACACAGCCACGGCAAGTTGGATTGTGCAGCCAAAGATCGAATAAGGTTCCAAGAGTCTCGTCTACGAGTCCTTTCCGGATAGCCATAGTATCCTGTACATCGCCACTCGCCATTCATGTCATCAGAAACTCTGAGATCCACATGGTTGCTGGAGTAATTTGTTACTGTGACTTGTTCAGATTTCCTCCATAAAACACCAATACCACCACTACGTCCTATTCTATCAACAGCAAAAACATTTTCGAAACCAAGAAGAACACGGATGTCTTCTAGTTTTTGAGAGTGGGCTAACGTTTCAAATAAAAAAATAACATCGGGCTTATATACACGGGCCAAGTCTCGAAGAGAAGGAATTGCACGAGAGTGGCCCAGTCCCCTGCAATTCCAGCTTAAAATAATCATTGCTCTGGGCAGGCCTGGAGTCCAGGTCCTGCCCCTAAATCAAGTTCGATATTGTTGTCTTTGGGCCCATTAGTATATTGGCCTTCAGTAACTTCCCGAACACTGTCTACTTCCATCCTTTTTTTATGGGCCTGTTTTGGATTTTGCCCACGTCTTCTTTTCCTTTCTTCCAAAATTTCCATCTCCTGATCTTCCCGCCCTCCTGTTAGATTTGAATTGATTGGTGGGTTAGAACCTCCAGTTTGCTGGTTGTATCCCGTGATTTGTGGAGTTATCTTCATACTCTGCATGGAATGCGGATTGGTAATTTTCACGATTGAGGCCTGATTCTCAGCTTCTGCTAGTATATTCGGAATGTGCATATTCTCCGGGATTCCTTTGTTCACGGGTCCTCCTTTGTTTCCTAAAATACCCCCTTGATCATTGCGGAGCCATTTTTCACCTTCTTCTTCGCCGGTGCCCCGTGTGGCAGCCCTTAGCCAGGGGCCCCATTCGCGGTTTAGCTTGTCCTCAGGGATAGAGAAGCGCATATCACAGAACTTGTCAGTGTGTCCCAACATACCACATACAAAACAAAAGGAGTTTAATTTTTCGTACTTGAAGTTAACTGTGAACGAAGCACCTTGCGTGTTCCTTATCTTCTTGTATCGTTTTAAAGGCCCGCGAACATCGAACATAACTCTAATTCTCATGAACTTCCTCCAGGCTGTAGAATTGTTGTTTACATCATATTCGAGGAAAGTGCCTATGAAATTTCCAAGTTGTTTTCCAATACTTTCAGACATGTACCCCACTGGAAAATCATGAACCTGGACCCAAAAAGCTAACGTAAAAAGCGGAATCTCTTTCGGAATATCCTCTGGTGCCAACTGCCGTAGGAGGAGAAACTGATTGTCAAAGGACCAAGGGCCGCTCTCCATTATCCGTTTGACGTCCATTTCGTGAAAGAACTGAAACAGATAGGTCCGAGACCCCAGATCGGTGATATTTACCCCACGCCCTGGTCGCCAAATGCTTGCGATTCGGTTTCTCATAGCGATGAAATTTATGGGACGTTCTGTAAGAAATCGCCCCACCAAGTATAGATCAAGATGTAGCAACCCTTCTTGGTTCTGGATGGCTTCCAGAAATAATTCCTCATCTTCCTCGTTTGTGATTGAAAGGCTTTCAAATCTATCTACCATTTTGCCTTACACAGGTGGATCGAGAAATTATGGTGAAAAAAGAAGAAAAACTCTCAACCGGGAGAGAAAGACATGACCTCTCAACAGGGAGAGAAAAAACGTCAATTTTATTTTGAATAATACTTAGTTGATTATTATTTATGTAATTCATTTGTACTTTATATTTAAATATTTTACTAAGAAATCATTTAAAAAGATAACATATTATATTTTATAATATATTTATATTGTTAATTTAAATAATTGTATCAAAACCGAAATAACCGACCGAAATAACCGAACCATTTCGGTAGAAAACCGAACCGAACCGAAGAAAAATGGTTCGGATATCGGATTATATATTTGTAAAATCGAAAACCGAAAAAACCGAAATAAAAAACCGAAAATCGAACCGAACCGACCGATGAACACCCCTAACTGATATTCACAATAAAAAATAATATTCTTAGCATAAAAAGTATACTCTTTTATGGATGACACAATAAGAGGTCCGTCTCACAAAATACGACCTGTGAAACTGTCTCACACAAGTTTTTCCCTTAATAATATACCAATATTTGAGTTTGAAAGTTGTATTTTTATATATTCAAATTTATGTGCTTAGTATGTTGAAAATAGTTACTATTAACTATATAAAACAAATATCACGTAAAAAAGAAAAAAAACGCCTATAAATGAAAATACATAAAAATAAAAATAAAAAAAATTGTATTTTGGTGTTGATTATTGTGGAGATAAACCTCCATTATTATATTTAATATTCAAATATACGCATTTGAGATTTATTATTTTGATTACTAGTATTTTAGTGTTTAAATAATAAAACCTGCCATAATAAACTGAAAGGAAGTAGTGCAATTTTTCGAATTGAATCAATGTTTATTTATATAAAAAAAATTGAATGAAGAAGTGCGTATTCACAAAGTTGTACGTCATATTTTTTGTGAAAGTCAGGTCTTTTGGGAGAAGTGCTATAAATATAATTTTATTTATGAACAATGTCGTACGAATTTCTCTAATATGTTATGAGAAACTTTATATTTGTTGTTGTCTATAAATTCTGTTTTTTGTTTTGAAGTTCCTCGAAAGAAATTGTCATCACCACAACACCAAAATAGTGATCACAATGTTTCTTTGAAGAGAGCAATATCTGAGTATATCTCTCGTGAGACGGTCTCGTGAATCTTTATCTGTGAGACGAGTCAACCCCTATTCACAATAAAATATAATACTATTAGCATAAAAAACAATATTTTTTCATGGATGACCCAAATAAGAGATCTGTCTCACAAAATACGACTCGTGAGACTGTCTCACACAAGTTTCACTACAACAATAAATGGCTATTGTGACACTTTTTTGTAGACATTTTTAATTAAATGTTGTTACAAATACTTAATAATGACACTTGTAAAAAATTAATAATGTGTAAAATAAAAAAACATATTAGATTAGTTATCATGACATTTTTAATTGATGTCATCTTTTATATGGAGGGAAACAATAACTTTTCCCACATCGTAAAAAATCGTTAAAAACTAAGAAATTACACTAGAAATAAGTGTGAGAATATTTGGGTTAGATAAATATTGGAGGAGGGAAAATAATTGTCTCCCTCCATATAAAAAATGACATCAATTAAAAATGTCAGGATAACTAATCTAATATGTTTTTTTATTCTAACATTTATTTTATCTAATTTATCTCCTCCTATATTTATCCAACCCAAATATTCCCACATTTGTTATTGTATAAATAATATACATGACACTTTTAGTCGTCATTATAAATGATTTTAACTAACATATAAATTTGTCATTATTACTATAATAACAAGGCATCTATAAATGTATTTAAATATGAGTTTTCTTGACATTTAAAATTGTCATTATATGAATTATTAGTAACACGTATGAAGTTGTCATTAACATCTTATAATGACATTAAAAAATGTCAGCAGGTTTAAGACGACATTGGAATAGATGACATTTGTTGGAGGTGTCACTAAAACTTAAATATCACTAAATATTGAATATGATGACATTTATGAATGTCACAATAAACATTTTTTCTTGTAGTGTTTTTTCCGCAATTATCATATTCTAGAAAATTATTTTCAAACAATGTTAATTTCTTGGACTTTTATTTTAAACAAAAAATCACATGAGACCATTTTATAATTAATTTTATGAGACAAAAATCTTATCTCATCTTATTCATGTAATAATTTCTAAAATTAGATATCAAGCGAAATATATTTACGTGTCTTACAAAATGCCGTCTCACGTGAGACGGGTGGATACAATAAATTCTTGCCCCAATCAGTCAAATAAATATATTTTGTTTAAATTTACGGAATAATAAACAAATAAAATTATTTAATTAGCGTCTCTCGTCTTGATGTGGACCAAAAGACAGGTGGACAATATTTAATTCCAATTAATGAATAAAAACCATAATTATTAATAATAAAATATGTGTGTACGTGTTTGGACCGAATGATGGACAGATAACCAAAATACAGATCCAATAAAGTTTTGGAAGTGAAAATCTACCACTCTCTCGATTGTGGATTGGGATGAGTCGAGTGAAGGATCATTTTGGTCGTTCCAAAAATGTAAAAAAAAAAAAAATTAAAACTGCAAGACGAGTTTTCTAATGTTTGAATTAAATATTCAAATTTATTGATTTAGTATTATCAGATTATTAAATAATTAATGATTTTAAAAAAATAAAATATGACATATTTTGGTCATATGAAGTCCAAATAATTTGAAATTTTGATATAACGTAGAAGACTCAAATATATAGAAGTTTCATGTTTTGAGTTTTGGAAAGTTTGATTATAAGAAGAGAAGATTATGGTGGTGTTATTTTGAATTATTCTCAATTTATTATAATTAGAGATTTTAATAGTTGAGTTAAGATTGAAGAGTTGTTTGTCAGTTGTAATTAATTCTGATTACATATTCGAAGTCTACGAAGAATAGACTGCATGTTGATATAAAGTTTTTGTAGTTTAACAGATGTTATAAAATAGACTATTATTTGAAGTTAATTTATTAGGGTATATTTGATGTTAGTATTGATAACTAAATACACCGAAATATAAATTTTTGAACAATGAAGATTCATAATCGAGTTTTATATTTTTACTGAATTGATTGTTGTTAGGCTATGTGATGTTATATATCGAGGCTGTTATGATTGTGTTGATACGGTAACAATGATCTGATAATTGTTACTAAATTATTTAGATACATCACAAGCATCAGGATCAAAGAAGTAGCCATATTTTATATATTTACTCGATTATCATGTACGTGTTAACGTACGAGCATATGTTGTTTTTGTTTAGCATTAATAAATACTATTGTGTTGAACAATGGTAAATCACCGTAATTGGGTGATTTGATATTATATTTGTTGTTGTTTATTATTGTGGATGTTGTTGGCTGTCGTTGTTGGGAGACGTTTCGGTGATGTTGTTCGATCGACGATATTGCTGTCGCCGGAGTAGGGGTACGACATATCGTCAATGTTGTTGTTGCAATAGTATGGGAGTGATGTCGTTGATATCGTTGATAGTCAAGAAACATCAAATGGAGTATTTCTGTTATGATTTCAGCTATATTTTATGTTGTTGATTAATATAACTGTTATGTATTAAGATGATCATTGTTGTATTTGCAAACCCTTCGGGGATTGTTTCTGTTGGACAGTTTATAGTACTCTGTCGTGAGACATGATAGAGGTGAAGAGCTAGGTATGTCTAGTTAAACAGTCATGTAGTTGAGAGTGTATAGAGAAAATATAGCTTATTATCTTATTTGAGTTATGTGTGTATTTATTATATTGTTTCTGCTATATTGATGTTGATAGTGTGACGATTGCACTATTTTGTCGTATATGCATTATATTAGTACGTCATTGAAAAGAAAATTTTAATGCATATGATGTCACATGTTGTATGATTACGTGACGAGGTTTGGGGCGCTACAAGTGTATAATAATCCGATCTCGAATCTGAATAGATGTTTGATTCCGTGTGGATAACTCTCTATCAAGCTTGTTTATACAAGTTAATTTTATTTGATTTTTAAGCATTATATATTTTAAATTTTTAATTATATAATCGATCAATTCACAATTTTTATGCACTAATTTGCATGTTTTAAATTTAACTTTTTTCCCAGAACCTTAGCTAACCACCAGGGTTCACTTAGTTGGCATTCCTAAATGCTGACGTGGACTTGTAATTTGGGGTTTTTGGTTTTGATGGGAAAATAGTACACGTGGCTTAAATTCCACCTAGCACAAACTAAAAAAAATTACGAAAACCAAAATCCCCACATGACAAGTCCATGTCAGCATTTAGGGATGCCAACTAAGCAAACTCCAGTGGTTAGCTAGGGCTAAGAGAAAAAAGATGGAAATTGAAAAAAAAATAAAAAATTAAGTTGGTATGTTAAAATTGTGAATTGACTCGTAACAAATGAAAAAATAAATAATGTATAAACTACAAAAACAAAAATATAATCTCATTTTATAAATTTTGGATGTTAACCCAAAAAGTGCATATATTGCTCCAAGGTGAAATCGCTCACCTTAGGCACCTCTCACCTCCAGCTCGACAAGATTGTGAGAGGAGGTAAATCATGGTGACTCAGCCAACCAGCAGCAGCTAGATCTTATGCTACGCCGCGCACAAGGAGCTCTCCCTCATTTGAGGGAATTTAACTCCCACACTGCCGCTTGCGAGACTCGATCCCTGGTCATTGATCCAAAATTCACTGCTGCTACCAACTGAGTTAAGCCCATGCGGAAAAAAAAAATTAATAAAAAAATAAAAAAATAATGAATTTTTGTCTTTGTGAATAGAGGACGGAGGATGCTCTTATCTAATTCTTCTTTTTAATAAAAAAAAGAAAAAAAAAGGAAAACCACATGATTTCCACGTGTCTCTTGTCAATTATGCCGACAATAATATAATAATTCATTTAATAAAAAAGAATTATATATGTACATAACTACATAAGCGATCATATTATTTAAATAGTCAGGGCCGTGTTTTTTAGAGACAAATCAGTCTAATGACTGAGACTCTCTCTTTTTTTTGCCCAAAAATTTAAAAAAAATATTATTATATATAATACTAGTTATTAGATAGTTCAAAACCAAGTATTTATATATGCTTGTATTCGATTTCTTGTCTTGCATAATTACTACCCAATCAAATTCAATTTAATTTAACTGATCATATAGGCAACCACTATAGCACCAGACTGAGTCTACTATATATATATATATATATATATATATATATATATATATATATATATATATATATATATATATATATAAATGCTCGAAGGATAGGTGCTGCATGTTATATATGTATTAGGTGCTGGATGTTCCCCAGCCATTATCATTTCTTCCTAATTTGATAATGGTTGGGGGACATCCAGCACCTACCCTTCAAGCATTCCCAATTTATTGAATAGACGACGCTCGGCCCCATCACGTCTATTAAAGTGTGTGATTGATTAGGTTCACTCGACCCCATCTCCGCGGGCACTATCCGCAAGGGTCGATCCAACGGTTCGGATTTTTCGGGCCCAGATCACTCATGTGGAGTAATCTAGGCCGTTCATTACCCGTGCAGACAGTGTCTGCACGGACAGGTTGAAACAAACCGATTGATTACAAGAGACGAGAGAGCGACCACATTTAATTTTTTTTTCCAATAATACCAATCTACATTAATTAATAGCATTTAAACAAGCTAAATTTCTAATTATTGTAAATTAACATAACGGCCAAAAGGATCCGGTAAATTTGCTCATTTTATATTTTGATTGATCTTGTAAGTATTAAATTTTTGGATTTAGTTTTGTAAATTAGGTTATGTTTTGGTTTTTAGTCTTTTTTTTTTTATATTAAGTATCGACGTGACGTCAGACACATTAATATCAGGTTTTGGTATGGTAAATTAGTTTATGTTTTGGTTTTGTTTATGTTTTATGAAGTTGAATCTCCAAACTCCATAGTTTACTGCTACCTAACCGGAATCCAAGTTAGTACGTCTACACGACTTTCATTTGAAAGCAACAAAGTCTGAAGATTGTAGAAGACGAGGACTTGGACAAAAGTCGTGTTGAAGATATTTCGAACTTTAATGCCAAATTGATTAGAGTACATCTTCCTATCAGACAAAAGGTGATGCCGCATTAATTGCATTAATGATATTTGGACAGAAACAATCACTAATTAGTTGTAAAAATACAAAATGCCAAAATCACAACCACTGAACGAAGTGGCATATGATAATACACTCGTAAAAGGCAATTCAGTAACATTAACTGTGTTCTTGCTTAATTTTCGGATATGAAACATGCTGATAAAATGTATTTCCTTTAACCGAAACACGGAAATACAAACAAGATTCCCAGCTAAAATCCCCAAAAACATAAGTAGATATGATTTACATAAACCGATTTATGGATCTAGATAGATGATTTCTGCATGGGCAGAAGCTCGTCGGAACCGGAGCAACTCCTTTAGTAAATTCCACCCGACATCGATTGAGGCAGGCTTGACAGTCATCCTTTCAAGAACAGGCGAATTTGCCAGTAAAAAGTTGATGAAATTCAGTTCTTGTTTGATCCCAGATATCCCAACAATCTTAATAAACTTCAGTTGATTAAACGTAAAGCTTTCAAAGTTCTCCGGAATATTAGATATGGTTCTTACATTCGCCTGCAGCTCCTCTGCACGAGCCTGTATAAGGGAGATAATTGAGGTTCAGCAGAAAGTATACTAAGGAAAGGGACATCGTAAAATACGAATTTCAAGAAAACAAGATATGTTTAATACATGGTTGAATGAGATACAGTAAAATTAACAAGATTAAAAAAACTAACCAACATCTCAAGCTCCAGAAGATGAGGAGAACTTCTTAGAAGGCAAAGTGCTGCCAGATTCTCTTCCATGTCGTTGAAATTGATTCGTATTGAAAGAAAACTAAGATCAACACAAGGTTTCGGTAGCTTTGCTGGTATGGTTCCGGCAGCCAAATACTGGAGTGAAAAGTCAGAAAGAAGGAGATAGTTGACTAGAAAGTTGAGACAAAAACAAAAGTAATTGATTGATAACCGAACGCCTGGTTAACTATAACAAGGAGTAATGTAATAAAACATTATAAATTAAGCTGGATAGCAAGGTACATGACAATTCCAATATAAGACCAAATAACGCTGCTATCTAATCAATATAATTTTTCAATTAAAGCACTGTCGGCGCCTGACATTTTTAAATCTTGGAATTTAAGTTATGACGATAACTGATGGCACCTTCAAGAAATAGCTCTGAACTTCAAGCCTTTGAATATTTGGTAGACAAGCAAAAAACTTGATCAAATTCCCGGTGCTGCCAAAAGCTAGGTTTCGGTCACTTTCAGCGTTAACATACAGTCCAATAGAGACAATAGCCAAATGGAATGTGTCTTGGAAACTAACATCTTCAAAAATGCCTCCGATGTCAAAGAAAAGAAGATTTGGAGCATGTATATTAAGAAGGGCAAAACCATCAAAGTTCATCAAAGTCAGCCGCTCAAGTAAAGGGCAGCTGGATATCATGTACTCAAATGCACTTTGCTCCATGGTAATGTGCTGAAGATCAAGGCTTTTCAAGCTTTTAAAACCAACAAATGAAGATGGAGGCATTAAAAGGCAGTTAAAAAGCTCCAAATGGACCAACTTTTGGCAAGAGTATAAGGAAGAAGGGAGCTTTTAACGATTGCCTTTCCATATCTCAAGTATAAATTCCTCGACAGAGCCTCGAGACAGGAAAAGAATCCACTTATCAATATCACTTACACCTTGAAGATCTCGATGAGAAAGTTTAAATTTATGAATAGGGCCATTGTGAAGCAATAGGACGTGGTCAACAATACTCACAAGCTTGTTTTTAATGAGGGTTTGATCTTGGGTAGAGACTAAAACTGATTGATTATCAAATACAAGATATGGAAGTGTAACCCATTTGTATCTCCATTTCCTTGACAAAACACTTGTTCTCACAGCATCCCTTAGGGATAAATATGACAAAATTTTGTCTATAATATGCCCTGGTAAGTGGCCCATTTTGTCCACATCTGTTTTCACATTGCTGGGTACGTCCGGTGGTTCTCTTTGCTTCTGTAAATCAGAACGTTTGCAAACCAAATCAGAGGGTTACAGAAAGATAAAATTATAAACGTAATAAATGCGGAAAAACAATAATCAAAATATACATGTCTAATAAATCCTCAAAATATCCAGCTTAATATCTAAAGCTAACTTTTCCAGAAATTTGCGATGGGGTAATTTGTAGACTAAAGCCTACAGAGTACAGATATAGAGAGTATATAAACACAACATATTTTCTCACAATAGTTCCCTTTGCACAAACTTTTGGTTAGTTAACGGTTTATCTTCTTTTGAAAACTAGAAGATTAATTGCAACATGGACGGGAATAAAATTATCCTCACACTTTACAGATGATAAAAACTAAGAATGGAAACCCTTTTCCAATTCAAGTATTGCCTGGTTTGGATAATGCTTTTGAAGATAACTAAGCAGCTCATGCCATTTAGTCACTCTGGCATTGCATTGAAAAGTTTAGAAACAAAACAACACTTCAGCACAAAGAAACAAATATATACCTGCACAGAGATTCAAGCATCTAGGCATAAGCGCAGCACACACAAGTCAATTATTTTTAAACAAAAAAATCTAACAAATAGAACAGTGAGATCTGGAAAATTAAATTACCATATTGCTCATGGTGGGCAACAAAAATGTTCAGCAAAGTAGACTTCAGAGTTCAAAGTATGTTGTAGTTCCATCGAGACTTATTCCCATAGGAAAGCATGAAGAAAACAACAGACTGCCAGACTGCCAGGCTGCCACCTTACAGCAAGACACAAATCTCTACCTGCTCAAACATAAATAAAGTGAATATAAAGATCATTCCACGTTTTTCTAAGTTAAGTATTCATAAAAAGTTGCAAAATCAGTTCCGTTTACTAAGATAATGTGTCTTTGCAGGTTCTGTACCCTTCACAACCACTACTAAATAAACCGGCACACATACAAAATTTCATTTCTTGCTTTGAGATAAAAGGTACTTATTCAGATTCGAAATAAACAAAATATTTTCTAATTTGAAGTTTAATGTGATCTCACATATCACAAAATATCTGTAAAATTTGAGATAAAAATGGAGGACATAGCACCTCAAATTATTTCTTGGGCACCATAATAAAACCATGACCACACATGAATAGCACCAATCAAAAGATTAACCAGGTCACGAGCGGACTAGAACTCAACAACAAATTCTTCTTCTAAACTCTAGAGCTGTTAATTAGAAGAAATTTAGTGCGGGTCAACTCATACTGCTTGCTGCCACTTTCTCTGGTTTTCTTTTCGACAAAGATTAAGCAACACAAATTTTCCCATTTACAAAACATCCAAGATCATCTAAGTTTTAGGCACAATTATTCCTCAGTAAACTGATCCATAAAAAAGAACTACCAAAACAAATGCAACTGATACAACACAAAATTAAAACGTAAAAAAATTAAAACCTACATTATCTACTATGACCTAAAAGGCTGAGACAGCATCCAGACAAAATTCGAAACTCAAACAAAATTGACTAACCCTTGACGAATCCAGAACTTGCATTGGAAGCAAAAGAACCCTTTAATTCTTACAATATTGTGAAGCCTGTCAATAGTGTCAAATGCGCAATCTTTAAAATCCAAAGTTTATGGGGGATGAAGTGATGAACGAAGCAAATTTCCAGCGTGTTGGACGGCGAGATGAAGTGGGAGAGACTCGTGTTGACGTCAGCGTGGGCCATTCACAAATGTCCTAATATCAGATCTCCAGTTTCTATATTAGATTTGAATGTTTTATTTTAAATAATTTGAGGATTAGATTTTTTGTGAGACAATTTTATGGGTATTCAATTTTTTTTAAAACAAATTATTTAAAAAGTATAATAATTCTACTGTACATCTCTATTTAAACTCCAATTATGTTCAATATAATCTTTTTTATATGTCTTTTGATTTATTATTATTATTTTGGATTTCTTTATAATTTTTTATTTTTATTTTAAAAAAAATTAATAACGTCCATATTTTTCTAGAGTTTGTCTCGTGTGAGACGGTGTCACGAAACTTTATCTGTGAGACGGGTCAATTTTACTGATATTCACAATAAAAAGTAATATTCTTAGCATAAAAAGTGATATTTGTTCATGCATGACCGTCTCACACAAATTTTTGTTATTTCTCTACGTATGCGTCTACATCTTTTAAAAAATATCATGGACATTTCACAGCTTAGAGGACAATGTGACCCACAATCTTTATCGCCTACATATACATCCGCTTGAGACATCCTCAACCATTTGAGGTCGAAGATTACAACGGGCGATGACTCGTTGTACATGCTCTTAGCTGTTTTATTCTTTAATATTCTAAAATTCCGGTCACTCTTTCCTTCTTTATGCCTAAGCACATATAAATTTAAGCAATAAATAAATAAAAAATGAATTGTTTCATATTTTTATTATTTTCTAATTTTTTTAACGATATTCCTATTCAATTAAAGATATTTACATTAATTAAATATATTAAAACACCCGTTAAATAAGAGTCAAATTTGTATTCTCGCTCTTTATGGATCCCCTCTATTAGTTAAGGTTGGACAGAAACCCATTCAATTGGGCCGAATCAACTGTGGCCCGAGTTTGTTTCTATCGTCTGGGTTCGATTTGGGAGGTTTATCCCGAATTCGTTGGTTTAAATAAATGAAAAAAAACTTATTCTTTTTTTCGTTGAATAAAAAAATATTTTGGTATATAAGAACGGTTGTAAATGACCTATGGGTGCACTCGGAAGATGGATTTGAAATTCATAGATTTCGATTTATTTTATTGTTATCTTAAATCTACACCTTACGTTTTTATACATTAGTAATACAAAAATAAAATGAATTTCAAACGAAACAATAATTGGATAAACTAGAAATCCCTCGTTTTGAACATAAAATACTAGATTCAATATTTCTACAATTGCCAATATTCACCGACCTCACAAACCATAAATTTACACTTTGAAAAAAGCCAAAATCCATATTTCATCACCACAATTAACTCAAAATATATTCTCTCTTGATCTATTTACAAATTGCACTCAAAGTATAAAGAAAACCAGCAATCTCACACTTTGCTTAAACTAAGCAATGACTCGATATTCTAGTAGGCTTCGAAGTCTCTGATCGAAAGTTGGTTCATTCTTGGAACACTTTCGACATGCCTAAGCCCCAATGTAAGCGACACATCCCGCGCCGAATTCCCAACCCGAACAACATCCCCGCGGCGGTCACCGAACTCGCCCATTGCCGCCACGTCGTCGCCTGGCGTCAACACGTGTTTTCCCAACGAATTTGAGCCATGCCCATGATTAATGGTGTTTCTTGAAAGGTCCTTTTCTGCTGCATTGATTTCCAATCCATTTCCACGCGATGAAGATATCGGAGTCTGTGCTGTCTGTAGTACCTCTTCTTGAAACTCTTTATTGTACATTTCTTCAACCATGGGCTTCCATAGACGAACCCTCGCATTTATGAACCAGTTGGAAACCTGGAGAATGCATGAGGTCTGTGATTTGCAATAAATTCGTTTGTTTCTGTATTGGATTCAGTGGTCAATGCACCATAATGATAATAATTACAGGCCCTTTGTCTCTCTATGCAAGAATGTTCTTTTCTAGGTTAGGCAGGCGGTCCTAAATCATTATGAATCTTAATTTACAGTCAAGTAATTTGTCTGCCTCCCGACATTTAATTCGTCCAAATTTAATACTCTAACAATAAAAATGTTTCCATATTGTGATTAAATAAGTTGATCCAGGGTCATATGTATAGTACTTGAAAAATGAATATAGAAATGAATTATGACAAAATTAAACTTTATTAAACCATATATATGCATAGAAAATTTAAAATAATGCAGTCCATGTTCATAACTGTGAGGTCCGGGACCAAAGAGGGCGGAGATGATCGTCGGTGCCATGAGATTGCACGGACAATGAGCGGCTCTTGGCATGCTTCTAGACGAAGGGAATATGAATGAACCGATCTTACACCGGAACGAGAGGGATTCCAAAACTATTCAGGTATGAGACTGTGCAGTTGAGGAGAGTTTAAAAGATTTTATAAATACTATCAAGAATGTGCATTCTTCTTTTCGGTAGCTCATCACATAAGAACTCCAAGATTAAACGTGCTTGATTTGGGAAAATTTTGGGATGGATGACCTCTATGAAGTTTCCTAGGGTATGTGGGGCATTACAATAACTGTGGAATTTGAAAAGGGAAAATTATATTTTTGCCATGTAATTTGCATGTAATAAATTTTTGTTCGATCATTTCATAGTTTTTTAGTCCACTAGTTTGTACTATTTTCGATTTTAGTTTTTTTCTATAGGATTGCTAACATCGTGCCGAAAAATAATGACATGTCACCAAAATTGATGTCGTCATGGACATTGCTGACATGTTTTATGTCATGTCAACACTTCAGTGAAAATGACTAAAATTTTGAAAAAATTAAAGTGAAATATAATGGATTAAAATCGTGAATTGATCGATTATATGACCAAAAATGGAAAACGTACAAGTTACGCGAATAAAAATGTGATTTTCCCAACTTGAAAGCATACTTGCTTGCATAAAGAGTACTAAAGAGATTACTACTAGATAATGTGTGTATAAGTTAGTAGCCAATCAAAAATTAAATAAATTAACTATTTTCACATAAACTTTCAAATAATAATTTATTAATCCCTTGTCTAATGCTATCATTCAAATATTAATTACTATAATCAAACAGCTTCAAAAGATTTCTCAGTTCCTCCCTCATACACAGTCTTTGTTCTCTTCTCACAAGAAATTCCGACATCAGCGACGGTCGAAACCCTCGCTAATACATATATTGGTTCAATATTTTGTTCAATAATTATATATTTTGACAACTTTTTTCTCAGTTAATTAGCGCTAGCCTACAACTCTGTGGATGTAAAAGTTCAACAATAAAGCACCACAAGATTAAGTTTTAAGGATTGAATCAATTTTAATTATATAGATTTATACGTTAATAATTATGTGTGGCGAGTTGTCTATTAAGTCAAACCCAAAAGAGTGAGTCTCATGAATTTTAATCTGTGAGACATGTCAAATATATCATATTCACAACAAAAAGTAATACTCATAGCATAAAAAGTAATGCTTTTTCATAAATTACCCAAATAAGAGATCCGTCTCACATAAGTAATTGCCAACCCAAAATTAAAGTGATCCATTAATGTTTTGGATATTAGTTTTAATATATCTAATAAGTTGTAAGTTTTTAATGTATAAAGAAATAATTGAATATTTTTTTTATGATAGGCTAAACAAACATATCATAAGATAATAATGATATATATTATTTATATATGAGTTATGGTCGCAAATATACGGCGCATTGATTTTTATACCAAAAGACGTAATGAGTACCTGATTTTTAGATAAACCAGTCTTTCGGGACAACAAATGTTTGTCTGCTTCACTTGGGTACCTGGCCCACAAAAAAATTTAATGTTATATTATTATGGATATCATGCAAGCATGTTATATATATTATAATCTCAGCACTATTATTATACGAAATCAAATATAGTATTATTTAAATGGTAAAATTGCAATTAATCTATGAATCATAATCATAATCCTAATTCTTAATATTATATTTATCACAGTTTCACATCCTATCTAATCTAATCAGTTTAAAATCCTTACATAATCAATCACTCGAAGGAAATGCGTCCTTGTTGTATATAAAACTAAAGTTTTGCTATTGCCGACAGTAGCATCTTTATACCAAACTGACATATCATTCAAGATCCTAGAATCAAGTCATCTGACCACAAAAGAACCCTTTCCTACTAAAATTTCGACCAAGGACCAATATTGTCTGAACAACATATAAATATATGATCTGGGTGCTTAATTAATTCCGAAATATTAATGTCGATAGTGATAACGTGGGAAAATATGAGTCATTAGATAAATTGTTGAGGTAGTACCGTATATTTATGATTACTTGAACTCAACCTGGAAAATTAATGTTGGAAGCAGTCTATATGTAGCTTTCATAATTCAAAAAACATGATAAAAATTGAAAAGTATGTGTTTAAAATTAATTTGTACACTTTTCACCTAAATTTTCTGTTTGGATATGTCCTAAATAGGCACGGCTCCAGTCGTGTATATGGATCGATTTTTCGAAGTGCGTCCGTGCATCATAGCTAAAATCAAGGTTCCTAACACACGGATCTTTGTGAAAAACATCCTATCAGACACAGTTCCCAACTCATACAAAATGTCGGGTGGCATTTGTTTGTATGTGTGATCAAAATCAAATAGAAATGGAGAGAGAGAGAGAGAGAGAGAGAGAGAGAGAGAGAGAGTATACGGATGCAGGAAATGCTCAAAAAGCCATGATCTCAGAATGTTGACAGATCTCTCAGGCAATCCTCTTTGGGGTCTCCAAGATTCAGGATCCCGCACTCCCATATGCTCAATTGCCTTTTGTTGCCTATGTTTTTGTTCAAGAATTTTCAGTCTTGGGGTTTCCCCTTTAGTTAACCCACTCCCTCCTGTGCCATATTTCTCCCCTAAAGCTTCACAACTTAGCTTCAGTTCCCCTATTATGGCATCCTTTATGCATCGGAAATGTCGCGACATCGCCTTATGGGCGAGCCCCGTGTATGCATCAGCCGTCCCTTGCCCGATTATAGTGTCCAAAGAGTTGACTATTGCTTGCATTTGTTCAAAGTATTCGGTGTATCTTGCATCCACCTGATACATAGATTATAACGCGATATCGAGTTACAAAATCAACTGTGTACTATTTCATCAGCCCTTGCTTTTGCACCAAAAACTTTAGTTGGTAAAAATAATGCAATTATATTTTTTTTTCAAAACTGTGAAGCTCAACGTCAAAGTTCAGTCCATGAATCATATTAGCAGCCACACAACCAAAAAGCAATTGTTAATGTTAAACTTTCCCTTTGTCACCAATTATTCCAACTTGCAATTTATTTATGGCCATCAAATATATAACTCTTGCTCTATTAATCATTATGAAGCTATTGCAATTGCATCAAAAGTTATAATTTTTCAATAGTCGCGTCGTATAGACAATCCCGCGCAACCTAGCTGGTGTGTGTGATTGTTGTATTTAAGCTTTTAAATCATTTGTGTAAGATGAATATATCACAAGGAATCGTGCGTGGATCTTCTCCAGCGGACGGAATCTAGAAAGAAACAAAGTAGAAGCGTTGGTTTTTATCCCGCAATTCTTGAGTATTGTTCAATTTGTTTATGATCTTAAAGAAAACTGACGAAGTTAAATGATGAAGTTCTAATTGTTAATGAGGACCTTTTCTCTTTTAAATCAAAGCCTGACAACAATTCACCACCATGCATTTTTTAAAACCTCTAATTCAATCATTATACAGAAAGAATCAAGTGAAAATATGGTCCCCAATGGAGCATAGACAAATTATATAAATATGTAAACAATTCTATCTTGATTGGATTCCCAGCTACTATGATGGAGGCATGCCGACCATTTGCTCAACATGTACCCCAAACTGTAGTCTGGCATGCCAAAAATACTAGAACTGATACCTCATCAAAATAATTTATCAGCATAAATTAAAAGGATTTATACTGATCGAGTATCCCTAAATATTTATTTAAGTTTTATGGTATTGTGACTTTTGGTGAGAAAATTCGCCTGTACTATGCGTGTGTGTGTGTGTGTATAGTTATGTATGTATAGATAGATAGATAGATAGTGATACCTCATCAAGCATTGAAAGTAGCATAATTTTCCTTCTATGGTGTTCAGTCCTCTCAGAGTGAGTTAAATGATGACGATGATCCTTGGACGAGGATGGTTGATCCGAAGTTGAATTAGGGTTTCTCCCTACTTTCTTGAAGTGCCTTCTTCCAACAGAGCATAATTCTTCCAGCAACTCTTGTGCAGCCCACAAGTATCTCGAATTCCTTAGGCCGGTAATAATCCTAACGGATTCTGCGAATCCGAAGTAAATTTGATTCTGATCATCATGATGATCTGATAATAACGTTATCGGAGAATGGAAGATATTTTGGTTAGCCCCAAGATTGTGGAATCCACATGTATGTCTTGAAGGTCCTAAAATTCCATGGCTGTGGCAGGAGAGCTCCCCATGTGCTATTCTTAATTTCTTGAATTTGGTGGCGTCTATGTTTGTTAAAGATGAAGACAAAGACAAAGAAAGGCCTTGCCCTTCTAAGATTCTACCCGAGCTAGCAGTTCCGTTTTCTGCACTATTGCTGCTCGGGATCCAAGTAAATTGTGAAGGAGGGGTTTCAGATGCTGTAACAGAACTAGTGAAGTGAAACCCATGAAGATGTGTGTTTTCTGATGAACTGGGAATGAACTTTTGAAAAGACAGCTGCATACAAAAATGATTTGACTCTAGTGGTTTGAATTTTGATGAATATAGCATTGATAAATTTACAACAATTGCAATCTTTCTTTTATGAAACTTAATTACCTCATCTGCAGCCACATTTACTGCCGCAAGTTCATGTTTTTGAGGCCAATAGAAACTTGCCTGGATCTGATCATCCAACAAGTCGGAGGCAGTTCTTTGCCACTGCATCAACCCTCCGTCGCTGTAAATGGCCGATGGCTGCTGCTCTCTTAAATTATCCATTTGGTGCGCTTGTATAATCCAACTGATCTCCTTGCTGTTTGGCTGCTAAAGATCTTTCAATACATTGGAAAATTCACTCATGAAGTACTTGAAAAAACAAAATTTGAGGCTAAAAAAACCTAATTTTCTTGCAACTTTTGGGAGGTTTCTTTTCTTTTTTCAGAATTGAAGGCAAGTGTTGTTGTAGGTAATTTGTACGCAAGCTTCTTGAATGGAGATTCGATAGCATGACCTGCTTATTTGACCGAGGCCGGTAAACCTAGCTAGTCTTCAACCTGATCAGTTACACCAAAAAGATCAAAAATAATCAAAGATCAATATTTTCACAAGGTAAAAGAAACTAATTTTCTTGAAAACTACATCAAGAGGGTCGATCCTTTTCGCTCCCTCTGTCAAACATTTCTGCTTAATTAATCGAAAACTACTTACAAATCGATAGGCGAGGAACGTATGGCTATAAACGAATCGAATCAAGGAAGCATCATTTTCTTTGATAAATGTGATAGAGAACTTAACTGATCTCCTTGTTCATGCATGATCCTTGATGCATCTTGGTTTACAAATCTACTTCATGGAATCTTGAGGAAACATCGAATCGGACAGTAGAAAAGCCAGAGAGAAGGGATAACGAAAGGGAAGAGGAAAAGAAGGTCTCACTCCCTCACTTCACTTTCACCAAACTTTCCATGTATTACAAATACAAAGTTTACCATTTCCGTGACAGCTTTTAATAAATTTTTATTCAAGTTCATGAGCAGAAAAGATGATGTTGTATTTGGATGGATATATATATATATATATATATATATATATATATATATATATATATATATATATATATATATATCTTTTTATCCCACTCGGATTCATGAATTTTGAGGGATTCAAATATTTTTTTCTACATGATGTACACATTCTTGATTCTTTTGCCAATCAAGTACTCAAGCTTATCATGAAGAATTTAAGGGTATAAATACTATAAATTATCGAATGTACTCATATATTTAATATGCAACGGTACATATATACATTTATTTCATGAGACGTAAAAATATAGGGTTTGTAATAAGGGGGAAGTTATTGAAAAATCCTCAACCAAAAAATTTCTTTGGCTTCACTCCCTACCCACAAAATTGTGGTACTATATCATACAAAATGTGGTACACTTCATGTGGAAATGTGGTACACTTCATGTGGAAATGTGGTACTAAAAAAGTACCTAGGGACTGAACACAAAAAAAAATGACGGCTGGGGACTGAACCCAAATTTCCCGTTGTAATAAATAAGCAATTCTTTTCACTTTTTTTTTCAAAAAATTCTTTTCACATTTACTAGCTCATTAAATTATATAATTTTTTTAATAAAATGAAACAAATGGTCTGAGAATTCGATGCTTAATTACCACACGAAATATGATCACCCCCTATAATAATACCCAAGTGTAGAATTGCTCACAGATTATCTTTTTGTCCTTTTAAGACAGAATACATAGATTCACTACACACTGACACAGTTTCATGATGACAACGACTTTGTCTCAAGGAATTAATACAGGTCATAATGCTTTCTTCTTGTTTGTTTTTTTCCCTGAGAAATCTTAGTGCTGCGGTGAAAGTAAAATTCGAGCCCAGAGGATCTTACAAATCTTGAAATTGATTTGCATAAAATTTTGGTTTTCTAATTAGTTAAAATTTGATATTAATAAATAAATCATGGGTTTTTTATCGTCAGCGTATTTAGTGGTGAATGCATAAAGAAATTAATTGCATTAAAACCTAAGTTTTGACTACTTGAACTTATCGAATAATGTATAGAATAATTTCCATATTTTATTTTCCCATAATGATTAGGAAAACTATAATTTATGTTCTTTGATAAATTTTAATCTAATTTTCGTATTTAAAAGACTCGCAAAATGGTGTACCGGTAGGGGACTACCAAAAGAAAACAGTAGCTGTGATGAGGTAGATTGATTATGACAACCACTGTATTGATATATACGAATTAAATATTTTAAAATTGAAAATTACAAATCAATCATTGATAAGTTATAAGTTCAAGCTGATGAAAATATAATGTCGAGCAACTGAGTTGATTGATAAGATTGTATTGTTTGTTATCAATTTTTTTTTTTTTATTTTCATTTTTGATATGTTAAATTGATATATTTTCATGTTATTTTGTTGAAAAATGAAATTTTATGATTTTCGAATAAATTTGAGTTAAAAAAATGATTTATAGCACATTTGAATTTGCTAAAATGGATTTTTGAAAGAATAATCAAAACTCACCGGCCAATTATTTCGATAGTTACCTATAAACAATTCATCCAAGTGAAAGGATAAGCATGTTGGCTTGGGTGAACCACCTTATCTTACCAGACATTGATGTCTGTCCGAACAGATCAACTATGGCTTGGCCTTTAATTTCATTAAATTAATGACCTTTTGAGTAATATATTTGATGCTAAATTCAGTAGTTAGCTAGCGGGCAAACCGAACGATTGTCACTGATTTGATTGGACTTCTTATCTAAGGCACTTGTTCCGCTCCAAAAACCGGTGCCTTACTACTTGGACTCTATGCACAGTGAGATATAAAACCACCTGACCACCTCTATGAGTCGCTTACTTTATTAGAAACCCTATTTTTCTTAAGATAAAATTTCAACTAAACAAAATGGCCGCGGGGCTAACAAAAGCTAAACCCAAGAGATTCTTTGAATGGCACCGACATAAGAAGTCATGTACGCCTTGTGACAACTTTGATGATGTCTTATGACTGCATACAGAGCTCAAAAATTATGATAAAAAATATCATATTTTAAGAGTCTTAATTGTAGTATTTAATTCATTGAAAACTTTTGGAAACAGAGAATTATTATTGAATTAAGTAAAGATTTGATAGAATTTTATTATATAAAAACTATAGTTTATTTATTAATAGATTTGATCTCTTCCTAGTTCCTAGAATTATTAATTTTTATTCTAGTTTTTTTTTTTACTTTTATATTTTTCGTCTTATCTCTTTAACGTGAAACATACAAGAAGTTGCAAGAAGTTTTTCATTCTTTCTACAAACAACTCTAGGTTAAGTTTTATTTTTGGTTCAATGAATATTTATACTATTTCAATTTTATCATTGTGAAGTTTTTGCTCTTTAGTTTAATTGTTTAATTCAAATATTTGTTGATTTATATTTAATTATATGAAAGTTATATATTGATTAACCTGACAATTTAATTTGGTTTATTATTTTCTACTCATATTCATTAACTCAGTGATCTTTAATTTTCATGAGCGATTGGTGTATGAGTATCGTTAGATTAAGTATGTTGCGTTATCATAACATATTTAGTCTAAATAAATCGATGAAACTAGATTTATCAATTGTGGCTATCTCGGTTGTTAGATTTCATGATTAAATTAATATGGAATTCTATCATGCACATTTGATTACTGATAAGTTTTGACTGGAAGTTGTGTTTGATGAATTAAATTAAAAAAATACAATGATTTTAGTTGTTATCCCTATAATTCTAAAGTTAATTGCTTGAAACTACATGAATAAATAATCTATCAAGCAATAATTAGTGCTACAATTGAATATTAGAACCCTCTTAAATCAGAACTCTTTAAAATTGAATTTTTTTTATTGTTATTTAATTTTGGTTTAAATTTATTATTTTTTTTATTGATTTCTAATTTTAATTTTAATAATATATTTTGTTCATATCCAACACAACCTCCAATTATTTAAATCATCACTAATTCCCTATAAATTCGATTCTACTCACCTATTACCATCATTTTATTTAGAGAATTAGAATTTAAGTTTGGTGACTCAACGACAACAATCATTTATGTAGTTTATATGTATATATTATTTGAAATAATAACAACAACAACAACAACAACAACAACTAATTTTTGCTGAAATTTCATCGCAATTATTGGATGCATGTATTCGAAGTGTATTTTATCAAACTGAGTGTTGGGATTAGATTAGAAGACGACCTCTTACATTCTCGAGAGGCGCATGTTCTTTTGTTTGCTAATCACCAAACCAACTAATTATACACTTGAAAAAAGAATTAATTTCAAGATTTATTAGACCAAAAAAATTAAAAAAAAAATTGCCAACGCAGTTAATTTATTCTTCGAATTCGATTTTATATGACGATATGATCATTTAGCGGCTTAATGTTGAATTTTTCCTTTAAAAAAGCCATAAAGAACTAGAAGAATTGGTAAAATAGAACTAGAACTAAATCTTTTTGAAACGACGAGAATATAAATTCAAGCCATTGACTCAAGCATTTCAATTTTTTTAATAGCATTAATTCGGTTGGGCCCTTTTGAAATTGACTTCACATCAGATTGTGTCTACCATCAAGATTTTTAAATAAATAAAATTAAAAAAAAAATACTACACTAGATGGAGTTTGTGTTCATTTCAAATGCTTGGCCCTACTGTTAATGCCAAATTAATTTCCCGTCTCAAGTCGAGAAAAATTCTTTTACAACAATTCATGTAATACAACTTCATTGATAGTATTAATGTCATGATTCACACGATATATGTTTTCGGTTGATGAACGAATTTGGGATGCAGAAGTTTGAGGAAATGGCTATGTATATGTGGGCGATATGGAAGGAAAGAACTAATTTGTTGCACACTGAGGAAGAGCACACATTGTAGTAAATCAATTGGGTGGTGCATGGACTTTCTAGGTGAATATCAAAGTACCAAATGCATGGAAAGGCCGACTTCAGACTCAACCATTACAGAATCATCGACGAGACGACTACCTCCTCCTCTGGGTTATCTTCGTCTAGATATGGATGTCTCTTTTAACACAAATCTGAATGTATATGCAATTAGAGGAGCTAAGAGAGACCACTAGGGAAAGATGATATGCGCTTTTGGACAGAAAATCAAGCATTATCGGTCACACATGGATGAAGGGCTAAAGACTCTATGTTCAGATTCTCTACTGACGGTGCAAACAGTCACCAAGCCACATGAGGATTGTGGATACATGGGAACCATTGTGGCATAGATCGGAGAGTTGATGAAGGGCCCTATGGTATCGCATTTATACCATATCAAACTATTGGCTAACGCGGTGGCACATGCTCTGGCAAAATTTTCTATTTCATCTCCTATATCTTTATCTTGGGTGTCGGGTGATTTTCCGTTCTGGATTGATAAATTTTGAACGGATGACTTTTGATTATTGAATAAGGAATGCAAGTTTTCTCGTCAAAAAAATAAAATAAAAAAAATAACAGTGAATGCTACATCAATTGGTGCATATGATGTTTTTCCCACTCAAGCCAAATACGTTAAATAAATTTGGTATATGTTCATGTCCTCCTACCATTTTTTTACTTGCTTTGGTTCCTATCTTAAACGTGGAATAAGCTTCCTCGAAAACGATTTCAATATCCTCTATAACTTTATTTGTCTAATGTCTAAGAGCTATAATTTGACGAATAGATTTATCTCGCAAAATTGACTTTTGAAACGTAGAATGCGACTGATATTCTGCTAAAAACTAGATACAATATTTTCGTAATATAGAAAGGAATATTGTTTTCAATTTTTATTTATTTTAAATTTTCCCTCCCCCACCCTAGGGAATAGGGATCATATGTTCACAGAGAGAGCTGCTCTCTGTTTGCTTCAATTTTGCTTCTGTTTGCCTGAATGGCATTTCATATTCTTGATAGCGTATTAATTATTGCTTCACAAAACATGAACACTGCACATTCTGGTCAGTAGTATAGTATTCGATTTCGCGCGTTCTTCAATTTCTCCTGTGGCCCGTATACTTTTGCATCTGCGATGTTCATCCCAGCCAGCTCCTTAAATTTATCTCTCTCGTAGCTCCTTCTTTGTTGATGGAACGTATTTTATGTCATTTTAATTGATGAGTTCGTCTATCAGAATCTGACTCCGAATTATGCAACTGGTGAAGAAGTCAAAGTTGTTGTCTTTGAGAAAGGATTTGACTCGTAATCCTCGTTTTATCGTTTCGGAGTTACCACAAAGATATGGTAAATCTCCCTGTCCAAATCAGCCGCATCTTGATCCTCAGCCGCTTCGACGCCCTCAAAAAGCTTCGCTTTTCTTTCTCCGACGACCTATTAGACGGCGTCCTCATAAACCTCAAGCTCCACCCAGCTGCAGCATTGCAGTTTTTCGAACTAGCCTCTAAACAACAATATTTCAGACCCAACTTCAGATCCCATATCAAGATCATCCACATTTTATCCAATGCCCGAATGTTTCCCGAGACACGGTCGTATTTGCATGCTCTTGTCGATCTATCGGAGAGCAACCGTCATCCAGTTCATTTGGTTTACGAAGAGTTGGTTAGTGTTTATAGGTTATTTAAGTTTTCTGCGACTGTTTTTGATATGATCTTTAAGGTTTATGTGGAAAGTGGTTTGTTGAAGAATGCGTTATACTTGTTTGACAATATGCCTAAATGTGGTCGCTTGCCAAGTTTGCGATCATGTAATAGTCTGTTGAGTTGTTTGGTCAGAAGGAATGAGTTTTGCGAGGTTGTTTGTATATATGATCAAATGCTCAGAGTGGGGATTTTACCTGATAAGTATACTTACGTGATAGTGTTGGATTCATATTGTAAGGATGGTAAGATTGCTAAAGCGCTGGAATTTGTGGAAGGTCTAGAGAATATGGGTTTTGAATTGAATGTAGTGGGTTATAACAGTTTGATCAATGGGTACGTAAAGAGGGGGGACTTGGAAGGGGTGAAAAAGATGGTGGGCTTGATGACTGAACGTGGAGTTAGTAAAAATGTTGTTACGTACACATTGTTGATTAAGGGATACTGTAAGCTTGGGAAAATGGAGGAAGCAGAGAAGGTCTTTAGAAGGCTGAAGGAAGAAAAAAGGGACATATTTTCTTTGGATGCAAAGTTGTATGGCGTGCTACTCGATGGGTATTGTCGAGTTGGGAGAATGGACGATGCAGTTAGGATTAAGGATGAGATGTTGTCTTCAGGATTGGATATGAATTTGTTCATTTTCAATTCTTTGATAAATGGCTACTGTAAAAGTGGCCGAGTTAGTGAAGCGGAGCTAGTTTTGACAAGTATAGTTGAAGGGAATTTTAAACCAGATGATTATAGCTATAACACATTGCTGGATGGGTACTGCAGAGAAGGCTTGGTAAATGATGCTTTCAAGCTTTGTCATCAAATGTCTGGTAATGGTGTATATCCCACGAAAGTAACTTATAATACCCTGATAAAAGGATTATGTCGAAATGGTAATATTGACAATGCTTTGCAACTTTGGTATTTGATGCTCCAAAGAGGTTTTGTTCCTGATGAGATTGGCTTTAGCACTCTTATCCATGGACTTTTCAAAGAGAGGAACTCTGAGAAGGCTTTGATGCTGTGGAGACATGTTCTAGCTAAAGGATATGCAGCATCTACAGTTCTGTTGAACACCATGCTCAATGGATTGTGTAAGATGGGAAATATGATTGAAGCGGAGCAGATTCTTGAGAAGATGAATGAGCTAGGTTTTACTCCGGATGAGATGACTAACAGAACAATGATTGATGGGTATTGTCGAGCCGGAAATATTGAAAAAGCATTTGAAATTAAAGGAATTTTGGACAAGAAAGGAGTTTCAGCTTGCCTTGAAATGTATAACTCGCTGATAGGTGGACTGTTTAGGGTAAAGAAATCAAAAGATATAGCAGATGTACTTTCTGAGATACGTGTGAAAGGACTCAGCCCTAATATTATCACCTATGGATGCCTTATCACCGGTTGGTTCAAAGAAGGAGAAGTAAAGAAAGCTTTGGACTTATATCTTGAGATGAGAAGACAAGGAATTGCTCCAAATGCTATCATATGTAGCACCCTTATCAGTGGACTTAGCAAAGTTGGTAGGACTGATGATGCAAATATGTTATTGAAGAAAATGATTGATCTGGATGTCGTCCCTGACCTCAAACGGTTTTACAAATGCTTTAAATCCAACATGGCCGGGAGTGAAACACAAAAAATCTCAAATTCTCTTGATGAAATTGCTCAAGGACCAAAATTTTCCAAGCATGTGCTGTATAATGTAACTATAGCCGGGCTATGCAAATGTGGGAAGACTGATGATGCAAGAAAAATTATTGGAGATATTTCCCAAAGAGGCTTCGTACCTGATGAATTCACATACTCGGCCCTTATACACAGTGCTTCAATCTCCGGAAATGTTGATGACGCTTTTCTTTTACGTGACGAGATGCTGAGAAAGGGTCTTTCACCAAATATTGTTACATACAATTCTCTTCTAAGTGGCCTGTGTAAATTGGGAGAAATTGATCGTTCATTGAGGCTATTCCATAAACTATACTCGAAAGGTTTAGTTCCTAACTTAATCACTTATAATACTTTGATTGACGGATGCTTCAAGAATGGTAGAACCGATGATGCTAATAACCTGTTGAAGAGAATGACTGAGGAAGGAGTTTCTCCCTCAAACACCAAATATTCAATGTTGAACAGAAATATTTCAAATATTAGTAACATGGAAGAAGTGGTTGCACTTTTGGATCAAATGGACAAGATGGGAATTGAAAACAAGTCTACAGGATACGGGACACCATGCAAAGGTAAAATCTTTATAATATCCTAGCAAACCTCTGCTTTCATATTACAAATAATAATGGTTGTTGAATCCTTCGCATTCCTTTTAACTAGCATGCATAATGATATATTTAATTGTTATATATTATATTACATGTGCAGCTGAAGCAGTAGGTGCATGAAATACACTCAAATTGCACATGTTCATTAATGGCAAGTTGCGGGTTTACGAAAGAGATATTTTGGGTTGGAAAATAGAATATCTGGATTGCTCGATTGATCTTGGAGATAAAATCCGAGCATGGTATTTTGCAGTATTAATCTTGCTGGTAAACGTTGTCGTCCCAAAGAGTTAACAGGCAGATTTCAAATGGTACGACGTCTTTCTTACCCGTAGCAGATAATGCAAAAAAATCCGTTTTTTCTTTCCGCTCATGTTGAGAAATTTTTTTTTGCTGAAAACCATGAATATTTGGAACATATAATTTTTAGGAGGAGCTACTTATCATATCATTGCTGATTCTTGTAAACCCAAAATGTGAGAAAAAGCAAGACATCAGCAGGTCTATTTCAAAACACCTTTCAATTTTCATCTTCAACTACTCCCAATTAAATTTTTCCGTTTGATTTTATAGATGTCTCTGACGATCATGCAAGAAATTGGACATCAGAAATTGCTATAATTCGAAGAAAGGCTGATTCGAGCTCGTGGTGCTTGATATGGTCGATTCTGATTGATTGTAAGCATTTATAGAAATGCTATCTAGGATCATGATTTGGCTTTCGTCATTCAGAATTTCCCTCGAAGCATATGATCGAACCGAATCCATCCAACCCGTCCATCCTCATGCTCCAGACGACCCTTTGCAAAGGATTGATACCGCTGGATTAAGTTTCGTACAAGCGTAAGTGTATCACCACATTGTCCATATGTTTAGATGATGGACTTTGGTTCTTTGTGTGTGGTGAGAAAGAAATGATATTACATTATTAAATAAATTGACACAACTGATTAGAAATATATCATTGTACTGGCCAAATTTATAACCACTAAAAACAATAACATCGTACAAATTTTGGTCTCTGTAACATGTTCATGTGCTGTGCTGATCAATTATTTATATAATTTTATTGCCACGTTGATGCCTAATTTTCTTAAATTATTGGGGAACTAACTAGTAAATTTACATTGGGTACATTATTTGTCTTCGTTATAAATCAAATTAATATATGATAATCATCGTCTATTCTGATAATAATGAGTTACAATTTTTTCTTGAGTAAGGTTCTTGTGAGACGGTCTCACGAATCTTTATCTGTGATCCTACCGATATTCACAATAAAAAGTAATACTCTTAGCATAAAAAGTATAATTTTTCATGGATGACCCAAATAAAAGATATGTCTCACAAAATATGACTTGTGAGATCGTCTCACACAAGTTTTTGCCCATTTCTTAAATAAATCTAACTTTTCCCGAATTTGTTCACATGCTATCCTGAACGTTTAGAATTATTATTTCTATTTTTTTGCAATAGGTACTTAAAATGTGTGTGTATATATATATATAATTTCGATTCAATGAATGATATTACAATATTGGATTAAAAATTATAAAATTTTTATAATGGCTCTTTCTTAGCATGCCAATAATCTTATATTTTGAAATATTTCATTTTTATTTTCTTGTCCTGAATAGGAAATAGTAAATGGCGAATCTTTGCACGAGATTAATGTCGTTTTATTTTATTTATATATCAAGATATGATGATATTTTTTTTAGTATTTAATTTTTTTGTGATTTTGATTTTTTATATTAGTAAGTTGTCTTTCAATTTTTGACAATTATATTCTTTTTCTGTTATATTATTGATGTGGTACGACATGTTTACCACATACATGCTTCAATCATTTCAATGTTACGTGAAAAGACTAAAAATGAAAAAAAAAAAAAACAAACAAACAAACAACAAAGAAATGAGAATAACAAACTAAGGCTTATCAAAATCGCAAAAAAATAAATATATGGAGCCACAATTTCCTTGATTTTTTTGCCTAAATATGTCTGATATGTTAGAAAGAATATTGTTATGTTTTGGAGATTAGTAGCAATCAGTGTCGACCGAACCATGAAAATATACGATTCATATATTTGTATTCCCTTAAAATAAAATGGAACGTGAAAATGGTAAGTGGAGCTCGGACTACGAGCCTAGGGTGTGAGAACCCAAAATTTTGGGCATGTAATTAATTAAATATAGACATGTATAAGAATTTATTTTCGAGTTATAATAAATTCGAAAATATTAAATAATACATGGTATTGGAAATTTCAAGCCAATAAATACATGAAATTCAATTTCAGTACAAATCATGTATTAATTTCGAAATAAGGCTGGATATCAATCAAATTTGGAAGGAAATATTACAAACAAGGCAAATTTTCTCAACAAGGAAGCATATCAATATGTATGGAAGGAGCATCTCGATAATTAAGGAATAATTATCTCGCAATTTTGGAAGGAAAATCAATCGGTTTTTGGTAAGATTTGAATACCAAGTTTAGCTCATTTCTCCTCTCCTATAAATACCACATCAAGCCTAGCATTCCCTACACCCTAAATTTCGAAAATTTGCTCTCCGCATGCTGCTGAAATTTTCGAAATTTTTCTCCCAAAAATTCTGCACGAGTCATCAAAATTCTGTCTAGTTTAGAAATTCGTTTCTCACGTTTGGTTGCTCAGAATCCGATCTCCACCGTTCAATATATCCTTCGATATGTTCCGAATAACATATCCAAATTTCAGCAAAATCCAACGGTTCAATAAGGCGCAATGAATTTTTCAAGACGGCTGATTTTTCGACGATTGTGCTGCTGCGTTTTCAAAGTGCTGGTTGCATGATTCTACTATGTTTTCCGAGTTCTTCACGTTTTCTTCCAGTCTAAGGTAAGTGGGCTTGTTTTAAAGATTAAACTTTCGTTTATGCATATTTATTTCGTTTTTTTGAAAATACGGTCGAGTACGTTCTTCTTCTACTCCGTTCTTGTGTTGGTTGTCATACGGTTTTGAGCACTGTGAGGATTCGACTGTATATGGGTGGGAATCCCAACCATGACGTACCCTTACGCGGTGGGGGACATAACCGCTATACGGCCTCGCCCCCTTAGAGGAGTAAAAATTAGGGACTGATATCAGTAAACCATAGAAAGTAGATGAATCTCAGTGCTGGTCAATGTTAAGCATGTGTTATGAATGATGTTATGCAAGTCATGTGATTTCAAAATTTTATGCATGTTGTTATATTGTACTCGAACGGCCCCTGCTTGCTGAGTATTTCCCAAAATACTCACCCCTTACTCTATCCTCCCCAGATAAGTCAGAAGAAGAAATAGAGAAAGAAGAATCGGACACCAGTTTTTGGGACTGATAGTGGACGCATGAAGAGTTTTAATTAAGAATATGTTCTCGTGAGTTTTTAATTCAAGTTATAAACGCTTCCGCAGATTTTTATCGTTTTCAGAGGTACTATTGTAAAGAAGATTCCATTTTTATGGCATTTATGATATATAAACTGGTTTTGGTTTATACTGTACTACGAGGCTTGTTGTTTAGCAATTATGTGATTGTTGAATAACGCCGATGTCAACTAACCTCGATCTCGGGGCGTGACATTTAAGTGGTATCAGAGCCGCCAGGTTCATAATCCAGTTGGGAAGAAAAATTTGTCAGATTATGGCAAAAGGCTGACGCAGTCCCCTTCGGAACTTCCAACAAGTATTATTCACAACTTTGATGTGAGGCGTGGTCCGAAAACGAGAAAATCCTTCATTTAGACCTCCGAAATCACGTTTTTGCTATTTTAGGAAAGTTTCGTAGAACTCATAACTTTTCGTAGGAAACTCAGAATTTAATTTCGTCAACTGTTCTGGAATCCTCTCGACGTATTCTTTCTATCCATGGATCAATGTCCAAAATTTCTATTTTTGGAAAAATTCTGGAAAATTCACGTTCAACGCGTTTTTGGGATTACTTGTAGAATTCTTATGGAAATTTATTATGAGGACAATTAGTATTTGTATATATTTTGGGAATATATCTATCAAAGATAAGTTGACTTAAGCTTCTGATTTAAGGAGAAAAAAAAATTGACTCGAGGATGATAAGTTATTTATGAAAACTAATATGAGAAAAGTTGATATAAGAATTATATCATAAGTTTTGGGTACTGTACTATAGAAGTTGATTTTATGTCGATAGTTAATTGTGTGAGCAATATGTTTGGGTTATTAAGAATATTAAGCGTTAACTTTAAATATGTAGGACATTGGAATATGTCGTGAGAAAATATCATCAGGTTAAGGAATTTATATTATTTTGGGATAACAAGTAGGCTACGACCTTACGTAAAAAAAAAAAAAGTAAGTTATGAGATATTGATGGGTACCAAGGAAAGTATAGTACAATAAGTTTTGACTTTTATGGTACTAAGAATGATTCAAAGAGAATGACATCCAGTGAACTCCTTTGTATTAGAGCGTGATAGGCTCATGATCTTGATGAAGTAAGATTTAGTAAAAAGAATAAATATTTGAAGTAACGACTAGGTTATAATTTTCGGGATTTAAGTTATAGATCGATATTGAGTTAAGTTTCAATATTCTATATGGGTTTTAATTTTTGAGATAGGAATCGGGATAATTTCAAGATAAGATAAAATTAGTATCAATTCGTGTATGTTCAGTGCCGACTTAATTCAACTCACTTCGGTAGATTTCGACGTCACACTAAGGATGAATTGGTTATCTAAGAGCTGTGCAATAGTAGATGGTCAGAGTAAGAATGTCAAACTCTGAACCCCGAATCAAGAAAAAAATCAGATACCATGGTGATGCCAAGGAATAAAAATACATTTTTCTGTTACCTAGACTTTGAAAGCCATAATATCGGGAGAAGAAGTTTACCTAGCAATGGTGAACAAAGTGCAAGAAGGAGATGAGCCGAAGTTGGAAGATATTCCAGTAATACGAAAATTTTCAGACGTTTTTCCAGAAAGACTGCTTGGAATGTTCTCGGACTAAGAAGTAGATTTCGAGATAAATTTGGTACCAGTGATGCACTAATCTCCAATACACTGTACCGAATGGCTCCAGATGAACTCAAGGAGCTAAAAGAACAACTTCAAGAGTTGTTAGACAAAAAGCATATTAGGCCAAGTGCATTCTCGTGGGAGCTACAGTCCTATTTGTAAAGAATAATTATGAAAGTATGAGATTGTGTATAGATTATAGAGAACTCTATAAAATCACAATTAGGAATAAATATCTTCTTCCAATGATAAAAGATCTTTTTGATCAACGTAAAGGAGCTACAATATTCTCCAAGGTTGACCTGAGGACATGCTATCATCAGCTATAGGTCAGAGCAGAAGACACCCCAATGTCAGCATTCAGAATAAGGTCATGTAAGATCAAAATCAGGACTATCAGTGGACCCAAAGAAAGTAGAGGTAATTCTAAATTAGCTGAAACATAAGAATGCAATCGAAATTAGAATCTTCTTTGTATTACCAGGCTATTAGCTGAAATTCGTCGAGGGTTTCTTTTCAATAGTCGTATCACTGACGAGACTCGTACAAAAGAACTATGAATTCAACTGAAGAGAAAGATGTGAAAGAGCTTTCAAACATTAAAGAAGAAGTTAGCATCTACACCAATGTTGGTATGATCTACTGAGGACAAGATTTTACCATCTACAGTAAAGCTTCAAAGAAAGATATCAGATGCGTACTCATGCGAGATAGGCGAGTCAACTGAAGCCGCATGAGCAAACCTAAGCTACTCACGATCTCGAGTTGGTAGAAGTGATCTTTGCTTCGAAAATTCGAAGACGCTATCTCTACGATATCAAGTGTGAAATATTCACAGACCACCAAGCCTCGAGTATTTGTTCATGCAAAAAGAATTTAAAATGAGGCAAAGAAGGTGGATAGAGTTGCTCAAGGACTATTACTTGACAATAAGCTATCACCCCAGCAAGACAAATAAGGTTGTCGATGCTTTAAGTCGGAAAAACATGGGTAAGATAACCCTAGCATCACTCTCCGCACAACCATGTCTTCGAGAAGCAGTCAAGTTAAATCAGAGTCGAGACACGACACTAGAGTTTTTCGAAGAATAAGCCAAGGAAATAAAATTGTCAGATTTTCAAGTGGACCCAGACGGAATCCTAGGAATGAGAGGACGACTGTGTGTGCCAGAGATCGACAATATTCGATAAAAAGTGATGTAAGAGGCGCATAAGTCAACATTCACGATCTATTCCGTCATTACAAGGATGTATAGAGATTTGAAAGAATGTTTTTGACGAAGCAGAATGAAAAGAGACATCGCCGAATTTATATTTAAGTGACAAGTATGCCAACAAGTGAAAGTCGAGTTTCAACGACTGGAAAGACTGCAACCGTTAGAATCTTAGAATGGAAATGAGAACATATTTCCATGGATTTTGTTGTAAAATTGTCAAAGTCAATACAGAGTCACAACAGGGTGCGTATAATCGTAGATAGACTCATAAAATCTGTGTATTTTCTACTCGTCCGAAGGAATTATAATATTGACAAGTTGGCTACTCTATACATGGATAACATTATACGGCTACATAAAGTGCCTACAATCATAATTTTGGATGGAGATCCAAGATTTGTGTCACGTCTGTGGTAGAGCTTTCAAAAAGCCCTGAGAACAAAAGTTACTCTTAGTACGGCTTATCACCCTTATAATGATGGTCAAACAGAGAGAATGATTCAAACCTTAGAAGGTTTGATAAGGGCATGTGCCTAAGACTTCAGTAGTAATTGAAGTGGACATATACCCCTGATAGAATTTCTCCTACAATAACAGTTATCACGGAAATATTGGAATGAATATATTTGAAGCTTTTACGGACGAAAGTATCAATCACCACTGTACTAGGACAAAATAGAAGAGACAGTCATAACTGGGCTAGAACTAATCCAAGAGACAATGGAAAGGTGGCCATCATCAGAGACTGACTCAAGGCCGCATAACACCAGCAAATGAGTTAGTCTGATCTTAAAAAGAGACCAATGTAATTCACATTGAGGGAAAAAGCTTATATAAGGGTCTCACTAGTTGAAAGAATCATTAGATTCAGTAAAGCTGAAAAAGTGAAACCTCGGTACGTATGACTATTCAAAATTCTGGAGAGATTGACATATTGGCTTACAGAATAACATTGCCACCAGATATGTCTAGAATCCATAATGTATTCCACAAGTCCAAAATAAGGAAATACATCTCGAACTGAAGCCATGTTGTGAAAATTAAACCGCTCATGATCAAATGTAACATGGGGGAGAGCTGAAATATGAAGATGTCTCTATTCATATCGTGGACACCAAGAACCAAGTATTGAGACGACGTATCATTCCTTACGTCAAGGTGCAATGGTCAAAACAAACAGAACGAGAAAACTACATGAGAGTTTGAAGGGAAAATGTGCAAGCAATATCCCTACCTTTTCCAAGGTCAAGTCGACTCAAGTTTCGAGGACGAAACTTCCAATAAGGAGGGAGGAATGTGAGAACCCAAAATTTTGGGCATGTAATTAATTAAATATAGACATGTATAAGAATTTATTTTCGAGTTATAATAAATTCGAAAATATTAAATAATACATGGTATTGGAAATTTCAAGCCAATAAATACATGAAATTCAATTTCAGTACAAATCATGTATTAATTTCGAAATAAGGCTGGATATCAATCAAATTTGGAAGGAAATATTACAAACAAGGCAAATTTTCTCAACAAGGAAGCATATCAATATGTATGGAAGGAGCATCTCGATAATTAAGGAATAATTATCTCGCAATTTTGGAAGGAAAATCAATCGGTTTTTGGTAAGATTTGAATACCAAGTTTAGCTCATTTCTCCTCTCCTATAAATACCACATCAAGCCTAGCATTCCCTACACCCTAAATTTCGAAAATTTGCTCTCCGCATGCTGCTGAAATTTTCGAAATTTTTCTCCCAAAAATTCTGCACGAGTCATCAAAATTCTGTCTAGTTTAGAAATTCGTTTCTCACGTTTGGTTGCTCAGAATCCGATCTCCACCGTTCAATATATCCTTCGATATGTTCCGAATAACATATCCAAATTTCAGCAAAATCCAACGGTTCAATAAGGCGCAATGAATTTTTCAAGACGGCTGATTTTTCGACGATTGTGCTGCTGCGTTTTCAAAGTGCTGGTTGCATGATTCTACTATGTTTTCCGAGTTCTTCACGTTTTCTTCCAGTCTAAGGTAAGTGGGCTTGTTTTAAAGATTAAACTTTCGTTTATGCATATTTATTTCGTTTTTTTGAAAATACGGTCGAGTACGTTCTTCTTCTACTCCGTTCTTGTGTTGGTTGTCATACGGTTTTGAGCACTGTGAGGATTCGACTGTATATGGGTGGGAATCCCAACCATGACGTACCCTTACGCGGTGGGGGACATAACCGCTATACGGCCTCGCCCCCTTAGAGGAGTAAAAATTAGGGACTGATATCAGTAAACCATAGAAAGTAGATGAATCTCAGTGCTGGTCAATGTTAAGCATGTGTTATGAATGATGTTATGCAAGTCATGTGATTTCAAAATTTTATGCATGTTGTTATATTGTACTCGAACGGCCCCTGCTTGCTGAGTATTTCCCAAAATACTCACCCCTTACTCTATCCTCCCCAGATAAGTCAGAAGAAGAAATAGAGAAAGAAGAATCGGACACCAGTTTTTGGGACTGATAGTGGACGCATGAAGAGTTTTAATTAAGAATATGTTCTCGTGAGTTTTTAATTCAAGTTATAAACGCTTCCGCAGATTTTTATCGTTTTCAGAGGTACTATTGTAAAGAAGATTCCATTTTTATGGCATTTATGATATATAAACTGGTTTTGGTTTATACTGTACTACGAGGCTTGTTGTTTAGCAATTATGTGATTGTTGAATAACGCCGATGTCAACTAACCTCGATCTCGGGGCGTGACATAGGGACTAAGTCGATTCTTAAATTATACATTCAATGCTTTGTTAAAAATCGACCCATCAAATGCATTGATAATAATAATGTACGTTCAATTGATATTGTTTCATTGCACGTAATAAAAGTTTCTTCCATCTATATCGATGTGCTATTTTTACAATCATTTTCAAGAATATTAGAACATTCTTTGAAATTTTTCCCATTCAAAGTCTGTACGGGAAGGTGAATTATCGTTTAAATTATTCAACTTAATTATTAGTAAATTTTATAAAAATAATATTTAAATAACTTCAATATAATCTCTAGAATTTTTTTAAACAAAAAATATTTGATACGAAATTATTTTAATATATTTACATGGAACGGGTGCTTACATTTATATTTCTTCAATATTAAATGAATTAATAAATATAAAGTTCAATTATATAAAGTAAAAACGCGTTAAATGATATGATATGTTAATTCCCTCATACGTAAGAATATATAAATAGCAACGACAAGTGCATCATTCTGTATGTGTGTGTATATATATATATATATATATAGAATATTATGTGGGATAATTTTCAGACAAAAACTTATGTGAAATGGTCTCACGAGTTGTATTTTGTGAGACGAATCTCTTATTTAGGTCATCCATGAAAAGATATTTTTTTTATTTTATTTTAAGACTATTATTTTTTATTGTGAATATCGATAGGGTTCACCCATCTCACAGATAAAGATGCGTGAGATCGTCTCACAAGAGACCTACTCTAATTTTCAAACTAAGAAATGCAAAACAATTTCGTAACTATACTCATTCCTTCTCAAATATATTTGTTTGTTTATTTTTTCAACAAAGATTAAGAAAATCGTTGAAAAAAAGTTTGCAAAAAACTTCTTAATTTATCCTTATTCAATTCATTCAAAAAATGGTTTTATTTTCCAGTATTTAGTCGATACACATATTAATAATAAAAACAACAAAAAAAATGTTAATGCATGCAAAAACTGAAATATACATTCGGGACATGCAAAAAAATATGAAGTAAACATATAATTAAGAGAGAGAATATGATTATAACTTGTGTCGGTTAGAGACTAGACAAATTTGAAAATTCAAAATGTTGAGTTATATCAAATTCTCAATTCTAACGTGATATCAAAGTTCAGGCATACCATTATTTATTGTACTGTTTATAGTTGTGTCATTTGTAAATTTCACGATCCAAATTTTCAAGTAAAATGTTTTAATCGTCCTGCATCGATAGACTAAAATCTCTGAAAAAATACGGAAAATATGTTTGTTCAACATGCGATAGAGCGAATTGGCTTCAATACAAAAAACGATGATACATATTTAAAGCGGATGCCTAAAAAGTCTCCACTTCCCATGTGAAACTTTGAACTATAACATCGCTATTTATGAAGATGTAGACTTGATGGGGTTGCGTCGCATCTTTGTATTTCCCACCGACGACACATGCATCTCAATAAAATATTTTAATTGATGTTCAAAATTAACTAAATAAGCACGAATTTTATTTTTATTAATACCATTAGTTTTTCGTTTAAATCAGCTTGCGAATTTTGTTATATTTTCTGGGTCTGAATCGAATTGTTTTCTTGCTCGGTTATTCGAAAATATACTTTCAAGTTACGAAATTGGGTCGATGATATTAGCTAGACTCGGTCAAGTTTGCAACGGCCTTTTAAATTGAAGAGGAAGATAAAATTTATAGAGTAAATCTCATATAAAAGTGTGTCATGGATTTATATATGTGACATGAGCATGACTCGCTTCATACTTTAAAAAAATTAATATAAAAATAATATTTTTTCATATACACCAAGTCGAGTTTTTTCTTAATCCAATATATTTGCTCTTATCATTTATGGGAAGAAGTTACTCGTAGTATTTTCTTTGGTTTCCTAAATCGATAATGCAGGATCGGCATTTTTAATTTAATATTATTTTTAAAAAAAAATAATTAATTAATTGCATCAGATCCTCACTTTAGAAGAAATGGAGCTCAGCCACGTCAAAGATTAGAGCCAACATTATGTAAATATAAAATATGAATAAAAGTCAAATGACGCTTAGAAATCGTTGGCATTTGCAAAATAATAATATTGAAATGAATAAAATATTTATAATAAAAAAAGCATTATATTTCCTTAAAAAAGGCATAATAATTTAATTAATTTTCAAAAGAGGAAAAACAACCAAACTGAGTTGTCGGCATGGCATGATCTCATTATGCAAAAATGGTGGTGATTATTTAATATTCAATACATTTAAATGAAAAATCATCTCTTAAATTACAAATCTTTATATTGTGAATAACCTTTATATTTAAGTTTTTTACCTCGTCGAAAAACTTCTTAATTTGTCCGATTTTCAGAATTTTCGATTCTCCTTTATAATATTTAATGTTTATTTTGTTTTGTGGGTTTTTTTTTTTTTTTTAAATTTTAATGAGTCTAAGATTTTTATAATCAACTGGCTCTAACGACTTGTTTAACAAAAAGAAGTCATGTGTAAGGATAAATCAAGAAATTTCTATAAAAATAAATATCATTAATCGGAATCGATGTATCTTTTAAAAAAAATCAACTTTAATCAAAACATAGGTTATAATCGTAGCATCCTTCGGCCCGAAGTCATTTTCATGTACGTTGAAAGCGAATATAATAAATATACTTTATGAAAAGGAAATATATCAAGAAAGTGAGATCAATTATATAGTTTGGTAGCTCAATAAATTTATATTTAATCTCGAGAAAATTGGGTTCAGCGACAAGGTTAATTATAACAATTTTCAAAAGGGTATACTTTGATATATTACAAGCAATCAATTTATATGCTGGTTTGATATGCTATAAGCAACATATAATTCCTAAATATACATATTTCGTATAAAATTTCAAGAAATTCTAACAGTTGTATTGAAGTTGTTGATATTCATCGTACTCGTCTTGTTATTTATCAATGAAACTATAATATATTTTATTTGCGTGATTTGCATAAAATTTATTCGATGTACATTGAAAAATAGTTGTTAAAGTTTCATCGTTATAAAAAAATATGGGTATGAAGCTGAATTTACAAAATATTCAATATGAAACAATAATAAAATAGTGGAAAAGGAGAGGATTTTTGAACCCACCGACGTTAGTTTCTTCTGTACAGCAACCAGTGAAGTTCGTAAACATACCTCATTCAAGAAATATTAATCTTGGACTCTGTACTTTCTTGTACAGTCTAGATTCATGGATTTTATAGCAACCTAGGTACACCAAATTTACAGCGCAAAATTCAAATCCACGGTTTCTATACAGTGTCCTCGAATATATGTATGTCTTTCTCAAATTCTACAAAAAGAAAAGATGTTAATAAATTTTTTTTGATAGTTTGTGATCTGTCAAGAATTTCAAGAATCAAATGAAAACGGAGGTTTCAACAGATCGTAAGGCGCCCAAAGTGCATCCAATGGGCAGGGCCTGTTAGCATCAAGCCTCGCCCATGGCTTCCCTTTCCCACTCCAATGCAGCAAACTAACCGGACCCGGATGCAAATCCCGGCAGAGCCCACGAAAATTATCTCCGCCGAGGCCGTGTTGATTCCAGCTGTGATCAACCGGCGCTATTTTGCCGGCGAAAACCAGCAAGAATGGCGGCAAAGAACCCAGTTCATATATCCTCATTCTCTTCTGTAACTCCATCCATTCTTCAATCTTTCTCGTGTAATCCCCGTCCCGCCACCGGAGCAGGTCAATCACCATTACTCCGGTGTTGAAATAGCACGCTTTTCGATCGGCGAATGTCAGGGAAAGCGAAGGGCTTGACCAGAATGTCGGGGTGAAATAGGATGTGAAATTGGCATTGCAGTACTCCGGAGCCGCCAGGACCTTGTCTCCCCCGAGTGGGGTGGCGGCGAGCTTCGCAATATCATCGACAAGGACTAAGTCAGAGTCTAAATACACGACACGGCGGACGCAGGGCGGCAGGAGGTCAGCCAAGTAGCTGCGGGCGTAGTTGAGAGGGCAGTCGAGGGCCGAACGGATGGATGTGGAGATCAGACCCGCCACTGCTGTATCGTGGAACCGGTAGACTCTGAAGTTTAGGTATGGGAAAGACGCTCTAATCGTCGTAAGTAAAGACGAGGATGAGGTCGAGGCCGGGACGACGAAGTGCAAGAAGATGTTCTGAGGGCAAGAAGTGTGTTGGAGGATGGAGAGGATGGCGGCCATGGAGCCTCGAATGTAGGCCGAATCCAATGTCATCGCCACATGGGTAGCTCCCATCGAGCACACCAGCTCCATGTGGTTGTTATCGTCGGAATCAACAATAGAAGGGCAATAGGGGGCATTGTAGAATTTGGGGGCTTCTCTAAATATTTGTGGGATTTTGGTTATTTCATTTTGTTTTGCAATAGAAGTTGCAAGAAAGAAGCAAGCGGTGATTGTAAAAAATTGAGAGAAGATTGGGTGTGTAGGGTTCTTCATCTAGATCTTGTGGATGTTGGGGGCCGAGAGGTCTTTTATATGATTGGAGGGCTGCAAGTGCATAGCTGGATGGGCAGCTCGGTCCAAGATTTTTATATTGATTTTCTTGGTTTCATGCCATGTCTTAGATTTTTCAACATTGGGTTTTTTGTATTTTCTTTAGAAAATCTTACAAATGGAGGATTTGTGAAATTTGAAGACATTATGCATGTTATGAGTCGGTTGCATTTAGGATAAGTGATGGGAGTAGAGAACAAAACTGTATGGTTAAACGGTACAAATTATGAAATTTAAGGTTAAAGGTTTTCACTTTTTGCATGTGTTGTGGAAGGCATGTTACATGTCCAAAGTAAATCTAGTTGATTAGTTTTCTTAATGTTTTCTCCTATTATTATATTATATATATAAAAAAAAGTAAATGTGGTCCAAAATTCTAATTAATTACAATTAGAACTCTGTATTTTTAAAACATCAGACATAAAATTCTTTGCATTTTGTGCAAAATGTGTTGATTTAAAAAAATTTACATGATAGGTATGTTAGTTTGTTAATATTTTTTAGAGATTTTCACGAGATCTTTTTAATATAAATATTACATTTTTTCCTAAATTTTTTATGCATTAATTTCATTTCTGTAGCCAAAAATCATAGCTACACCACTAATTTTATCTTTGATCTGTGTCAGTGGTGGCCACGCAATTTTGAAGTCCGAGTCTCTTATTTTGAATAATATTATATATTTATCTCATGATGTATGTATATATGTGTATATATATATATATATATATATTCATTACAAACATATCTCAGTACGTACATCATAAAATTGTGAAAAGGACTTGATCTTGGAAACTTTGAATCTACTCATCAGTCAAACAAAACAATAATGAAATCTGAACAAAACGAGTAAACAATTTGTACGCGTTACAACTATCCATTTTTCTAAAAGACAAAAACTACTATAAAATTATAAGATAATTTTTTGAGAGGGTTTTTTATTTGATCTCAAAAATTTTATTATTTTTACTTTAGATATGTTAAATCATCTCATAGCAGACTTATTCTATAGTTCTCGACAATTTACTTTGGTCCCACGATTTTAAAATATTTAGAATAAAACTTACTTATATATCATGATAATATTACTTTGTATACGAATGTAGGTACTTAGGAATAGAAATTTATCAGACTCGGCATTTAAAAAAAAATTCCTAGTTATTAAAGAGTTAGTTGATCTTTCATTTTTCTCCCAACACAGTGATAATACCTATCATCTGAAAAATAAGTAAATAACCAATAAAATCAGTGCAAAATATTCACACCACACCAATAATATATATTAGCTCACAAGTCATCCTTTTTTTTTAAAAAAAATAAGTCAACTTCTTTTTTAAGCAAATGCAAGGGTGTAAAGTTGGTATTTTTTTGGAAATAACACCAACTTCTGGCTACTAATTCATAAGGACATTTTCAATGCGGCACCAAAATTGTATGAGTAGGTCTCATGTGAGACCGTCTCACGGATCTTAATCCGTGAGACGGATCAACCCTACCCATATTCACAATAAAAAGTAATACTCTTAGCATAAAAAATAATACTTTTTCATGGATGACCCAAATAAAAGATCCGTCTCACAAATATGACCCGTGAGACCGTCTCACACAAATTTTTGCCAAATTGTATTTTGTCTTCCCAATGGAGGCTGCACTATTTTGCTAGAGGTTTTCATTTTTTTTTATTTTTTTTGTTTTTTTATTTTTATTTTTATTATTACAAATAGTTATATTAAAAACTATAAATATTATTTAAATTTATTAATAATATAATATTGATTATATAATATAAACATATTCATAATTAAAAATATATTAAATAAAATATAATAATTAATGTATGTAAAATAAAAAAAATATTTCGAAAATATTCTTTTTGACGTAAGATTTGATTTAAATGAGTTGGAGATGAATGTTATATTTGGTGCAGAAATCACACAATTTTAATATCAAATTCACATCAAAATAGATTTTGTGGTTGGAGATGACCTAATATATTCACATTGTGTGTCCATTTCCAAAAAAATAAAAATTGTTAGTAATAGTTTGTAATCATTTAATTACTAATACATTAAGCAAGAATATCATAATAATAAAAATGTATTATGATAATATTTGTGACCGTCGAAAAAAATATATATAATCTATATATTTATGACGATTGAAGTATGGATACAAATAACTCGTAATCGAAGTCTAGTACACATACATATATACTTAAAATTATGAAATTGAGAGTGACAGAATGTGGGTCGTGTGTACTTTTCATGATAATAAATAGATGGAATGAAACATTAATTATCACGTGTATTTAATTTTGAATATAAATTATATAGGTAAGTTTTCAAATTTTGTAGCCCGAAGTTGACCTGTACGACATACACCGCAGGCTATTTGGACCAAGGGTTCGTCTGGAGTATAGAAAATTTCTTCTCAATTTTGGTTCCATCCCCACATAATAAGAACAAGATTTATTGTTCATTTTTATTCTTTTTCTGTAAATACAATTTCACATTTTAATCATGATTATTATTTTTTAGCCTTTTGATCATTTCTAAGAAAAACCTATATGAAATAATTATAGACACGTCTAAAATGACAACTATATTACCTCATAATAAAGATAAATATCCATTTTATTTTCTCAAATATAAAAATAAGCCCAAAAAATTCTCCAACTCTTTCTGTTATTTTGAATAAATAATATGATTTTTTTTTATCGAAAAAGTAAAAACAAAGTACTTTTTTTCAAAGGATGCAATTATCACGATATGTCAATGAGTGAGACAAAAATTTGTGTGAGACGATCTCACGGATCGTATTTTGTGAGACGAATATCTTATTTGGGTCATCCATGAAAAATTATTACTTTTTATGCTATGGATATTACTTTTTATTGTGAATATCAGTAAGATTGAACTGTCTCACAAAAAACATATTCAAAGAGTGACGCGACATTTAATCTAACAAGACGGTGGGAAGAATCTACATATGATTTTCACGTGAGATGGTAAAAATAGACGACTTGGAAATTAAGATGTCCCTTTTACGCCATTTAATTAACACTTGGTAATTCGAATTTATGTTAAATTATCGAGCCGTGGACATCATATGGGATTTTATTTAAAAATTCGTACCGATTCTAGTGGCCAACCAACCAACCAACCATGAGGTACAAGTACACACACATTTATAAGATTTTCAGTGCCTCGTACAAATTAGAAACTTGAGGATGGAATCCAATGTATAGAATGCTAAGGACTGAGGATCCAGACTTGACTTTTACTGAAACTGTCAGGCATGGATTTAACACTTGGCAGCTATGCCGTGGGAACGAGAACCCAAGGCTTATTCATATGTCGCCTCAGATTCTATAGATAGATAGCACAGATGTAATATTTTATTTATTTATTTTTAGTACATGGGAGGAGAGAGTGTGGGGATAAGGACTCGAACTCAAACTCCAACCCGAGCTCGAGCCTCTATAATTTTTGAACGAGGTTGAGACTTCAGGTAACATTACGTAAAGAAGATACACATAACGAGAGTATGTTTGGTATGGTGGTAAGAGGGTCGATGATTTATTGTATATTTTTCATTACACATCATTCGACGATCATATACCACGTACCAAAAATAACCTCAGAGAGCGTATAACCACTTCTGAGAAAGATAACTAGTAACCTCTTATGAACTATTCAATCTGTGTCCGTATTATCCCTACACAGCTGCAGACTCCATTATCAACCAAAATCATTGAAACGCTAGGACCGGAAGAAATTTTAACGACGATCCATGCAACTACTCAAATTTCACAGATGGATAAGCTATGAAGAGTCCAAAAGGCATCTAACTGGAGAAACCTTAGAGTTTCTGAACGAGAATCTTAAAGCTGAATGCATTGTCGTAGTCAACAAACAAGTAGAACGATTGAAAAAAAACCTCGGGGGGGAAGCCATCAATCGCTAGTGCTTATAGAACCCCAGGCCTGGATATGGAACAACATGGGAAAAATAAACGAAAAGGAAAGCAACCATAATTAAACATGACCATGCAAATGTTCGTCATCAATCAACATGGAGGCTGAAACCATCTATCTAATCACAGCCCGCGTGATACTTTAGACAATGTCATGCAGAATTTATATGCCACAGCAAATTAAAAAAAAAAAATCTAAACATAAATGACAAAGAGGCAATTTGCTTAAACACAAATCAACTTTGTTTGAATTATTTTGAAGAAATGACGACATCATAGTCCGAGCCAAACTCGTGCTCTGAAACCGGTAAATAACAGAGCACATACGCAAACCAAAAACTGAACTTCACCACCGGAATACTATTGACGTTCTACCTTCAGCACTGAATTCAAAGAGGAATATAAATACAAACTGAGAAGACACCAGCAGATCATGTTAGTGATGTAATAAACTTCAGTCCACATCAAACAATAATTTCTCCAACAAAACAGCAACAAACACAAGAAAGGATAACTGGCACACTGCTCAAGAACCAACAGATGGAGGAACCAATAAAATATTGAACATTGTCAACCAATTGAGCTCCAAGGGCAGATCCTTCTCAACTCCAAATCAATGTCAGGAACACACTCAAACCAATTATTAACAAGAGAACCTTCAATATAGAATCTGCCTGCTGTTCCTGATTTCCACGTTGGGGGAGACCCTGAGCATGCCCACCATGGAATGCATTTGAATACCCATGGTGGAAACCATGTCCTGCTCCATACATGTTGGCATTAGGAAATCCGTGCACTTGCATGTTAAAGAAAGATGGAAGCAAACCACCTAGTGCAGCCGAGAATGTAAAGTTTCCAAAATTGGCAGTAGCCATTGGTGCAAAACCTCCAAATGGACCAAATCCTCCCATAAATCCAAATCCATGTTGTGCAAAAGCATTAGGATCTGGAGTAGGAGCTGTCTCAGGTCTTTGCCCAGTGGGACGATGCGGAATCTCCAATCCCGGAATTGATCTAGATCGAGGATCAGTCGAGTTGTTTCCACGGCCATATAGAGGGACTAACTTTTCCTCCTGGATAAGGGCCTTGCAGACAGGGCATTCTTGAGAACGAGAGTGAATATGAAGCCACTTATAAAGACAAGGCCAGCAGAAGAGATGACCACAAAGTGTAACAATTGGATCTTGCGCCAAATCAAAGCAGATATTACACTCAAAATTTCCAGCATCACTGTTGTTATTACTACCGGAGCAAGAAGGGCTTGGGGGATGCCTGCTCATGGATTCCCCAAACCCAGTTGCCATCTTTCAACTGTGAATGCCCTAATTTTCCCACAAAAACCAAACCTATCAATAAACCTCGACAAACGTGAAATTGTCAAATATCAGCGCTCAAAGGAGATACAATTCAGTTTTTTTCCAACCAGATTCCTTTATAAATCCAAAGGTTTAAAGTCTCGATCCATAACATGCAAAAACAAGATCACAGTAGGATTTAATTCCCTTAAAAACCCAAAATAATGAACAAAAATACCAAACTTTTCAGAAGATGGAATTTTTAAGCCATACAAAACAAATTAATTAGGTTAAACGAATACTTGCTCCACCTTAAACAGTCTGATTCTAAACCACCCAAAATTTCTGACCGTCCCTAAATCGAATTTCATTAATTTAAGACAAATACTCATGAAAGTATTTTCAAATAGGAAAACATCCAGCGCGCCGAAAAATCGAGTCATATATGGCCCGAATAAATCGAATTCATGCGGATCTATGGCAAAATTAAATGGTAATATAACAAGAAATGGAAAAAAAATACAACGAAAAGAAAGGAGAATCAGAAAATTTACCTTCAGATCAGAGAAGAATCGCGCAGTAGAACCAAACAAGAAATGATGGAAATACGCTTGGAGAACAAAGATTGATGGCCAGAAGACGACATCGTTTAATTATCTGACTTTCCTAGAGGCTTCGCGGCTCGAACGGTTCGATATTCTGTCGTATTCCACGTGGCTGCCTCTTAATGAACATTACGCTATAGACGATGACAAAGTACCTATACTACCTAATGATGCATTTATGGACGTAAAAAAAAATAGAAATAGATAAAATTCATTCATAAAATTTTATTATAATTTTAAATTATTATTCTTTAGATAACGATAATATAAATATATTAAATATAAAATTTATAAAGATGATACTAAGTTTAAATTTTTTAAAATGGATTAGATATTTTAATTATGAATAAAATATATAAAAAAATATTATTTATCTAAATATATAAGGTATTTTCGTAAAAATGGATTGATATCACAAAGTCGACCCACTAAAAATCTCAATCTTTATATATTTAGTATAGATATCGATGTCCCTAAAATCGGCACATCTGGACGGATCCAAATTCATGTACGAAATTGATCTAACCTGTTAAAGGTCGGACCTCATTACTAACCAGGGGTCTGAAAAATCTGAACTCATAGTCTTTTCCGAAAAGACCGAGCTGAAGAGCATATCAAAAGAGCCAAACCCATGAAAATTTTGACGACGAGTTCACGGAACATTCTCTAACGGATCCAAGCCCTTAGTTTAAATCTAAGGTTCAAAGAACAAAGTAAATTTCTCAGCTACTTGGGAAAAAATCTTTGCGTGACGCTTAATTTAAAAAAAAACACTTGTGCAGCACGATCTTGGTCATGAAATCTGAGTCTAATATGATCGAGAAGTTGCAATTGAAAATGATTCAAAAATCGCGATTTGTCCGGTCAAATATATTTTTGGTCTTGTGTGAAATTGAAAAGAGGTTTGAAAGTTTAATTTAGATGGAAAAATTAGATAAGTGGGAAAGATTTAATTAGATTCGTAGATTTAGACAAAGGGAAATTTGGATTTGTGCATGCATATCGTGTTAGAAGGGCAAAAAAATACAAAATAAAGATCCGAAAGAATGAGTCTCTCAACTGTTTTTGGTAAACAATTAAATCCAACCTACTGCTAACAAAGCAAATTTATCTGCAGTCTCACACGTCTTGGAACTACCCTTTGACGTGCATTAGTTGTGGGTTATCCCAACCAATTTCTTTCAACTTCTTTTTTGACGTGAGGAATTATTTGCAAGACAAACCAACTACTGCAATTTTTTCCTCCAATCCGTCTATAAATATAAGCAACTTCTACGAAAACATACACTCTGCAGATAGAGAGCTTGTCTGCATTTAACACACTGAATCCCATGGCGAGTAAGCAAAATGTTGTCCATGTTCTGATCCTGATCATGTTCTTCACGGGTGATTAAAATTCAGATGAATTGTTTTAAGTGTATGTATTGTTATGGAAATGATTTTTTTGCTGATTAAATTTGTCTCTTGGGTTGGTTCATTTGATTTGAATTTGCAGGAGGTATAAATATTGCTTCCGCGGCTATATTCACGCTCCAAAACAGCTGCAGTTACACGATTTGGCCAGGCACGCTCTCTGGAAACGGCGTCGCCATTCTTGGAGATGGGGGCTTCGCGTTGGCCCCGGGAGCTACCATCCAGCTTCCGGCGCCTGCAGGTTGGTCCGGGCGTTTCTGGGCTCGTACGGGATGCAATTTTGATGAGTCTGGAAATGGGAAGTGTGCGACAGGAGACTGTGGTGGCACGGTGAAATGCACCGGCGGAGGAGTTCCTCCCGTCACCCTCGCGGAATTCACTTTAGGAAGCAGCGGCAACATGGCCGAAGATTTCTACGATGTGAGCCTGGTGGATGGCTACAATGTCGGCCTTGGGGTGCGGCCCTCAGGTGGTTCGGGAGACTGCAAGTACGCCGGGTGCGTTTCGGACGTAAATGAGAACTGCCCGAAGGAGCTGCAGGTGGTCGGAGAAGGCGCAGGCGCTGTGGTGGCATGCAAGAGTGCGTGTGCGGCGTTCAACAGGCCGGAATTTTGCTGCACCGGCCAGCACTCGACGGCGAGTACATGCTCGCCGACACAATACTCGCAGATATTCAAGAATGCATGTCCAGCGGCATACAGTTATGCGTATGATGATGCTACGAGTACGTTTACTTGCACTGGTTCAGACTACTTCATCACATTCTGTCCCACTTCATAAATTTGTAGTTCATAAAGAAAGTACCACAATAATCTTTTTGTTGGATGGTGAGAGCAAATGTTACAAAATTCTCAAATTTAATCTATGATTTTTGAATAAGCTCTGCAAATTCTTTGCGTGTATGGATTAAAGATATGGAGATTACAGTACAAATCTTATGCGTTTATATAATTATTATTATTATCTTCATCCATTTTCATTCCGAATAGGAAAAGAAAATAAAAAAGACAACATTAAAAGGGCCAAGATGCAATATCACGATCACGACTACTTTTCTAATGGAGAAACCACCATAATACAGACAAGGAACGATTTACATTTACAATTTTTTCCATTTTTTTCTGTATTAATCCATACATTATTAAAAATTCTCTACATTTGGACTGCCCTCTTCGAAAGCCAAATCCTCGATAGTCATCCATTTCCTCCCAAATCTTCTTGAAACTATTTCGGGCTGGGAATGGTCAAGATGTCTACACTATCATGCTCCTGCAATTTGTGCCACAATTTTTCCTACCAAAAATGACCAATCATCGAAAAAAATAAGGAAAACTAGATGCTACATACAATGTACACAAGTCCTACGAGGATTGCTGCTCGACTTGTTTAGAACTTAACATTATTACAACCATGAATTCAACTCGCCCCATCCAGTGCATAGACCTTCACCATCGTCCTCGTTGCTGAAGAGGGTCTGATCTGAGCAATCTAGCGATGCACCGCACGCTAGGTTATAAGATTGGCAAGCTGAATGACATACGCGTAAACGATTGTCACCATCTTTGTCGCATTTTTGAATAGATATCTGGTTTGAATAGTAGCAAAAATGTATCAGAAGACGACTTATTATAGGGCTCTGTGGACCCATGGCCTTGTAAACAACTAAGCAACGCCCAATGGCTTTCTACGAAAAGGCGTGGGAGTGAAAAAGTAACGGAGAAAAAAACTTACCCAACAGGACAATCGCTTAGCAGCTCCATCACAGTCTCGGCCTCTGATATAATTTAGAAATTTTCGAGGACCTCCTGGGAACAATCTATGGTAATTCGGCATCACAACAACTTCTTCGAGCTGCTGCAAGATACTCAACTCACTAGGCGCACAATGTTGCCCCAACACATCTTTCTCCAACACATCTTTGCATACTGAGAGGCTGGGAAGAAGCATGGAGCTATTCTGGCACGTATAGCCTGCGTAATCTGAGCACCGGAACTCACAGACACCGTCATCACAGACTCCACCATGTAGACTGCATTGTTCATCGCAAATGGCTGCAAATCACAATATGGTACTGTGTAAATCAACGCTTAGCAAAGATAACTTAATATGCTTTTAACAAAGTTAGTATAGAAGGAAATCGAATTGTGTAATGTTATATTACCTGTAGTGCAATCAGTCCCAGTGAACCTGTTTTCACACTCGCACACACCGCTATCGAGGCACCTTCCATGTCCACCGCAGTTGTTGGGGCAAGTACCTGTAAATGAAAGAGAAGACGTACCGTAAGCCGTATATAAGAATAAAAAAAAATCAGTACGTCAGAAGGTTGATATACTCACGTTGGCTACAATCATAACCCTCGAACCCCAAAAAGCAATGACATCTTGAATCAATGCAGTCACCATTAAAACTACATGAATTAGGACATCGACCAGAGACAGGGACTGGATCAATGTAGCAAAGTTCATGGTATGCTGGGCAGATCAGTTCACCTAAAGTTGGCAGGGGACATTTTAACCAATAGGTTACGAAACAAATGAGTGTTTACACCCTTTTACATAAAAACAGAGACACAGGCACACACATACACATATGTATAAGAACATAATTGATATGTTACCATTACGTGTGTAAAATTATGTAATTACCACTGAAGCCTGGAAATTGAACAGGTCCCCCAGCCTCAGGACATGTTTTCCAAGCACCATCAACCGCAACCTAGAAAAACATTAATAAATATTTAGGTTATGATACCAAGACGCTTGAAACTCGTCAATAAACGTGTTTGTTTACCAAATCCTACCTCCAGTGAAGTGTTTAGACACCGGTGCTGATAACAACCATTGCCTTGGGTCGAAGATCCCCTGACAAATCCGCTGCGCACTAATGATGAGGCCATGCACCTACATGCAAGGACAATATGAAAAGAATTGATTCAAATTTTACAGAAGTTGTAATTCTATCAAAGCTTTCTAAACAAAATGTCACCTTGAATTACTTCCCCTGACTTCACCTAGCATCCTGTCCGGTGCCCTGGCACTATTAGTGTCCATACATGATCCATCAGAGTATGCTACAAAATAAGTGCAATAATCAGCCAATGACGACTGACCACCTGCAAAACAGAGAAAATTCCCATTACATAGACTATTTAATTGTTAGGATAATTTATCCACATCATGAAAAAACACCGAAATAAAATATAGTCATTGTCAATCAGAAACAACTACCATCATTTCGTTCGATAATACAACATGAATCTATTATGTCAATCATCGTAACCAAATAAAGAATATGCATATGAACTCAAGTCTTGCACTCATTACAGATTATCACAAGTTATTGCTTTCATTATTTTGCATTCCTCAAAGAAGCATTAGATATATTAATGATTTTGTTCAGTCCAACTGATTCGATTTGGTTAATCAGCTAAGGTTGTGAAAGTTTGCTCCTTGTGCACTCAAGCCACAATGACAGAAAAATTGGAAGTTAAAATAGATGCTCGCTTTCAGCCTTCTCTAAGGTTGTGTTTGGAACGAAAGATTTTATTTATTTTGATTTCAAATCCACGCCTCAAATCTTTTGTATTCATTTGATTCAAATTTAGAATAAAAGATTTGAAATCCCATAACTAAGTACATTTTTTTGCTTCAATTCCCAGATCCACTCCTCAACCTAATTATTTCAAAGGAATAAAAGATTTGAAATCCTTAGCTAAGTACAATTTTTTGCTTCAATTCCCAAATCCACTCCTCAACCTAATTATTTCAAATCCATGGATTTCAAATCTTCCAAATCCAAATCCATCAATCTAAACGCAACCAATAGGAATTTAGGTGAAGTTAATGGAGTATATTTGTGAATCCAATTGGCATATGAAATGAAAACAATCCAAGCTAACATCATTAATAACATTTAAAATGAATTGTACTCAAAAAATTACATTGGTTGTTTTAAACAAAGAAAAGTATAAGAGTTAAACTTCAAGAAATGCAACTCAAGAACAAACCTTTGTTGGCCTGTGGAAAGTAGCGGGCCCATTGGGGAAGATCCTCACTGTAATTTACTATAGGACAGTAGCCTTCGGCTTCTCTGTTATATGTACATCCAGAAAACTGTGTGATGTTGCAGTGATATGCACCCTTCCAATGGCTGCAAGGTGAGGTAATAAACTCAATTCCCTGGTTGCGACCCCAGTCAAGGCGATCTGCGATGCTGTAATTTGCTTGGTACCATCCACTATCCTCAAGCAAAGCAAGGGTCATTTTTGAAACTACTGATCTTGTATCAACCGAGCCAGTCATAATTTCATTCATCAAAAGTCTTTTCTCCCAATGGGAACCTGTGGAAAATTGATGGCAAAATAAGAATCAGCAGTAAGATATAATCAAGTTAAGGACATGCTCAGGTTACTGATAAGAAACAAGAATGGAGAACAACCTGATGTGCCACGCCCGCCACCATCTTCAAGCTCCAATCCAGTGAAATTCGCTGAGAAAGCCTAGAAACATGAAAAAATTGCAAGAAATGTTCACCAGTACACTTTCTTCACTCCGCAAAAAAAAAATATTAACCAATAACCTACCCCATAGTGATGACGTGAGTGCATGATTACTCGAGGAAGCACCACTCTTGTTACTGTTCGTCCAAGTTTTTCATCCATAACTTGATCGATAACCTACAAAAAGTTTTAACAAAAATAGTTCAGCCAGATATCAAGAAGATAGAGTCAGAGTACAAGCAAGGGTTAAGTAGACTTTTTTCATTGATTCCTTGTGCTTCAAATCTTTTGCCTGTCTGTTTGAAGATCTTTTCACTGTTTTACAAAGGTGATAAATGGCATTTTCTGGTATCTTGTCTTCGTTCAGTTTCATATGCAAATAAGTCACAGTCGAGTAATTTCAGTTTCGAATTTTAGTTGCAAATATGTATTTTGCAAAAAACGAATCTGTTTTCCGGTTTCCACAAATAAAAATTTATCAACCTGCAAGGGAAACTTCCACTTCTAGGATATAAATGACCATCTTCTATGTGGAAAACATAGACACGCAATGGACAACATCCAATGATAATATCTCATAATAATACCAAGAAATGTTGAAGATTATGGCACTACGTACCCGACCTCGCCTCCTTTTTCTCTCATCCCGGAAATGAGCAAAGGCATGGGGATCAAATCCAAGCACGTGCACAACCTACGAAAGCAAGAAGTCAAGAGCTTAATCAAAAAGACACTTCCCTGACTAGCAAAGTCTGTAGCTTAAATTAACTACCTCATGGATTAGAGTGGCAGATAGTAAAGTTTCGGCTTCAGCAGTCAAGTGACGAGGTGCAACATTTACATGTCCTGTATCAGAAGTGGTAATCCTCCTCCGTCAGATAATGAATAGGATAAAATGCCTTGACAATAATTTATCTAATACAAAATTTAGTAAGGCAAAACAAATACCAGCAATAGCACGACCCCATTGGTCACGTTCACATGCCACTGCCCAAGCAAGAGTATGGCCTGTTGTTGGTCTGGTTGTGACGAAAAGAACCAAATCTGCATTAGCAACTCCCTCTGAAAAAATGATAATATTTTATTATTGAAGGAAGCATTCAAGGCAATTTGATATATGACACTCGTTATTTGAGAGATTACTCTGCGCAAAAAGGTTTACCTTCCACAGCTTCCCTTGGAAGCTGCACGCCTCCATCTTGTCCACAAGCAGAATATCCACTCAAACGCAAATTCCCCTTCACGGGCTCAACAGATAAAGCTCTACTGAACCAATCTGCTGTTTGCCCAAGAGCCTGAAAAATTACTGTTTTAGAGAGACAGCCTTGAGTAGTGTAAATTCCACCCTTGATATCCTTCTATTATTAATCTTCTCGAATATTAATGCACTTTTTAGATACCAAATTGCCATCACTCAACGACCTCCATTTGTAAGTTTCAAGCATTCGATCCTTCGACTTGATAACAGTGGACAACCAGATACATAAAAATAAAACAAAATCGAGTAAGACCATTACCTTGCGAAGGCGAAACTTTTTGTCATCCCCAGCAATGTCATCTAGTGTACAATTATACCAGCAGTCCCCATACACAGGAGGATCACTGTGAGGGTTACAAGAAGGTGCTCCAGAAACAGAAGTGCCACTTGGTTCCCCGAGCTGGTAAACAAAATATAAAAGTGAAGGTAAAATAACCAAGCCATAATTTTAAATGTGATAAATTCAAAAGTGGTTTTTGCAGAAGCTTGCCTTAACAATATCCCCCAAGTTTCGGCAGTCTCTATCCGATGAATGACCAACAGCATCATAATTTAAATAAATCCTAATGGGATTCTTAGCATCATTCTGTTGCTTCCCTGACTCAGAAAGACCAAGCAATGCCCTTCCGCTATGGTGAAGTGAGTTGGAATTATCAGCATTGTCATAAATCTGAGCCGAAACTGAATAAACTTTACGACCAGGTCTCTTCCTTTGCTCGATAATCTGATCATGAATACAAGAATGTGATTTTATATTCTCCTTGCCCTGTTCAGGTCCTTGCCTATGCAATATAAAATCTTTGTTGGCTGAATAAACACCATCCAGTGACAACAATACCAGCAGAACCTGAAATGCAGGCAGATAATAACTTTTACTGTCTGTTTACATACTACATTTACACTAATGTGCGAACCAGTATGAGGTCAGAAATCACTTGGAGCAGGTTATATTAGATAAAATAAAAAAATAAAAAATAAAAAAAGCCCCAGGAAATCCAGAAATCACTTGGAGCAGGTTAGACTAGATTATTAAAGTAAACAAAATAATGCCTACTTTAACCAAATCCATTATTCGCAAAGAGTCAAAGACATGAATCAACAGACCTGTAGAAACGCACAAATTTAAGACACAGTTTATGCGTGATTACACGTCAGTCAGCAAAGACATAAATCACACTGATAGACAAAAACAAGGACCAAAATAATTTCTCTTCGCCAAACCCAAATAGGAAATCTTACCAAGAAGGCACAAAAATGTTAAATACAAAATTAGCTTCCTAAAATAACCCGGGTTCACAAATCAAAATTTATCAAAAATTGGAACAAAGTCCCAGATTTTGCAACTGATAATGGAACACAAGTAAATAGTTCCGAATCCTAGCAGACTTTCTATTTTTATTCCCCGGCATTATCTCCCCACAACATCCCCCAAATCGACGAAATTATCAATTACAGCTACAACACTTCAATAAAAATCTAATCTTTACTTCTCAGTTCATACAAAATCCACAAGGGTCCAAAGAACCCGTAAACTGAACAAGAACATACGAACAAAAAATAAATATGACCTTGGCACAAATGAAAACAAAACTCAGTTTAAATCTTGGAAGCGAAGAATTCTCGAAACATCGGTAACACCGAATCCTTAGCTCCATGAAACGGTTGCGTTTAACGGAGAAAACCTCGTTCCCATCAAATAGATGGCACTTCCCCGATCGGCTCCCACCCACAGAGAAAACTCAAACCCCTCTGCATTACACAGCCCATACACTGAAATCCCTTGAACTCCACAAAATAAGGCACAAAGATTTCAGCTTTTCCGAGAACTCATCCAAGAATGGCAGCTCTTATCTCCGCTGTATCATGCAAGACAGTATATTGTCACCTCCAATGGACCGTAAATACACCTCAGAAATGTTTTCAAGTTGCAACTTTCGAGGGAGTTAAACGGCGTAGAGAGAATAAAGAAAACGAGATGTTGAAAATTACAATAAATAAATAAATCAAAGAAAGTTAAAGACCGGTGGGAGTGGGTGGAGTTTGACAAGATAATTCTGAATCGGCCCTCCCTAAAAGCTCTTTAATCTACTTTTTTATGCATCAATTATCTTTTCTGAGGTCCTTCGTAATATGTAATCAGCATATATTTATTCCATTTAAGCTTTTTGGTAACTATTTATCAATATGGATAAAACAACTAAAAAAAAAAGAAAGAAAATGGTAAGATTCTGAATCAATTAATCTTTTAAACAAGAAATTTGATTATTGACATATATTTTAATAATTTGGTCAAAAATATAAAAGGAAAGATAACTTTACTAATTATTATAAAGTCCAGTTATATCAATAATAATAATAATTTTTTCCAGAAAAAAAAAATCAACATTGATGTAGATAAGATAATTAAAGTTATTTTATGGTCAATATATAAAGGATAAGATTTATAGCTTTAAAAAAATATAATATAATTAGTAGTATTTTATCACTCATAAAATGTCTGCTTCAGCAAAGAAATACATTAAATAAAATGGTGGAAATCTAACGCATTTATTAGATTTGAATTATCATTAACATGTAAATTTTCAAACCAACGTTTAGAAATTAAAACCTACCATTAATTTCATTGATGACGCAAGATTAACTCGCCTAAGTAATAGAGTCGTTCGTCACTTAAAATAAGAAAATTCAAATTATTAACTATTTAAAAATAGATATATATATATATATATATATATATATATATATATATATATAAATATCTAATTTACATTACAAAATACACAATTTCATTTATTTATTATATCCTAGGTGATTAATAATAAGTTCATCATGTCTCATTCAATTATTCCATCACATCAAGACCAACATCCCCCGTTTATCTTGTACATATAAAATAAGACTTTTCTAATTCATGCATTTATCATAATTTAAAATTAAGAATTCAAGAATTATAAAGAAAATTTAGAATTAAGAATTCAATAATTATAATGAAATTATAATTTTGCAACAATTACATTATATCACACAAAAAAAGTGGTAGTGTACAAATTAATGTATTGGTTAGGCCTTTGAGCACTAGAGCATGCGAGTGTTATGTATAAAGTAGAGAAATATAAAGATATTATAGAAAATGTTAGTTGGGATATATATCTAAAATCAAAAAGCTAAATAAAAGTATAATGGATTGGTTGGAGAAATATTATTGTCATTTTGTTTAAGATATGCGATATAGTTAAAAATATAATATTTCTTATGAGAAAATCTCATATATTTATATTCGTGATATGAGTCAAATAAATTCATTTGGTATAAAAATAATATTTTTTATACATTGGATCAGATTGGATATCATAAAATTGATACGTGAGACGCACATAAAATGACGACGTAAAAAATACGTTGTTGGGAAAGCTTGATTTAGGTATTTATTAGGACGGGATAGGGCTTCTCATGCTATGTAATAAATTATTGAAAAAATAAGCAATTAGAGTTGACCAAGTCGAATTAAATATTCAGCAACGGTGATAACACAACAAACTATGAATACTTAATAGGTAATGCTACCTTTTTTAAAAAATTGATAAATAAATAATATATTCCTGCCTCTTTTCCTTTCTTTTATTAAATTATATTGCTGCCTTTTTTTTATGTTGGCCAACGTAAATTATTTTTTATTTTGTTCTTGGATTTTTATAATTTTTTTGTACGGTTCCAACTTCTTTGAAATTAAATTAAAAAATTAAAAGTTACTCGCAATTTCATTGACTTGTGTCATTTTTTTGTGGGCAAATTGTAGTAATTGATTTACGTGGGTCTCACATGAAAATTATATAAAGCTCATATATATAATGATCATTACTATATCGGTAGAGCATATGTTTTAGGTAATAAACTTATGTGAGACGATCTTACAGATCATTTTTTGTGAAACATATATCTTATTTGGGTCATCCATAAAAAACATTACTTTTTATTGTGAATATCAGTAATGGTTGACTCATCTCACAGATAAAGATTCGTGAGACCGTCTCACAAGAAACCTAATTTATATTTTAACCTAAGTGAAATCTAAAACAAAACATAAACCACCTTTGACACATTTGCAATGATTTATCGTCTAGTCGTTTGATTGTTAAAATACAAGGTTTTAAAGAAAATTAATTTGAAGTCGATATTTTTTCTTTATTTTTTTGGGGTTTTCACTGTCGCTCTCCCCCCTAAATTTGAGTCTCTTGGGTTATTTACATATAAAACTTGTAAAGTTTACTATAATTATATATAAAAAAAAAATCATGTTTATATAAGTTTACATTTACTTCTATTAACTTTAAAATTATACATATCTTTGTTCATGTTTATATAGACCTTGCATTTGTCACCTCTTATTCATAATGTTAGATAATATGGACATTTTAACATTAATTTAATGAAAAAAGTTATGAAACTAGCATAAAAATAAAATTAAACCGAAACAAAAAAATTTATTTCGAGTCAGAACAAAATATTAAGGTTTATTCTATGTATTTTAAAACTAAAATCAATAGAACCAAATCAAAATATTTTTATAATTTCAACTTTTAATTAAATTTGTTGTTTGATTTTATCTTGATTTATATTTAAATTTTCACTTAAACATATTGAAATTAAAATAAATCGAAAATATTTTTTTAATTTCATATTGAGAGGATTGATATATATTTAGAGGACTTATATGTAATTTTAAAAGTTAGAAGGTGTAAATGTAAACCTAATACAAAAATGAGGGCTTGTGTATTAGGGGGTGGGCACATGTTGGGTTTTTCGGGTTTCGGGTAGCTCGGGTCGGGTATCCGATATTTCAGGTGGTGTTTTTACTATCCGAATAATCGAGTACCCAATAACAACATTTCAGGTTCGGGTATTCATATTTTTAAAAAAAAAAACTTAGGTTCTATCATTTTGTGACTAAAAAGATCTATCAAAAAATATGTTTATCCAAATAATCATGTCTAATTTCTACGTCAAATTAAACAAGAAAAATTCATATTTGAAACTATTTAAAATAAGTAGTAATAATTAACGAATATTTTTTTCATTATATTTTATGTAAATTGAGACATCGAATAAATTAATTAGAAATAAATAAATATATTTTTTGACCTCGCTTCACTTGAATATCTATTTAAACTATACATTTAGCTTTGTGAGTTTTGAATATTTGATTATTACATCAATTCAGTTATAGTTAGTGGGAGGAGACATGTGACATCTGTCATCTATGTTTAATGAGCTTGCAGATCACTTGCTATGAAAAAAGAAAAAAAGTAGACATGTTATATTTTTTGTGTCATTCAAGACCAAATTTATAATTTTTTTTAGGAAAAAATATTTCAGGTTATTGAGTAGAAATTTTCTACCCGAACCAGACCCGACTAAACATAGAACCCGGAAAATGCACCCGATCGGTTTGGGTCGGGTGACCAAATCCGATTGCATGTGTATGTCAGTTTCAAAGTTAGTTGATTTTTACGTAACTATTATAACTAATCATATATTATAAATATCATTTCAACAAACCTAATTTAAATTTTTTAATATATATTTTTTTTCGTCGCCCGACTTTTTTTCTAAATCTGTTCCTGATTTCTCTTCGACCCATTTTCAAACACAATCATGTGAATTTGCTTGGCTGAAGCAAAGTTTAATATACCGATTTTACACAGCTACACGTGCAATTAAACCTGTGCCACCTACTAATAAAATAAATAAATTATTACGGATTTTTATTTTTATTTTTTGCAAGGATTACAGATTTCAATATATATTATACTTTTGCTGCTTTGAAATCAGAAAGAAACAAATTGCAGGGAAAAAAAATTCAGAAAGAGCAGGATCGAGGTAAGCCCAGATTGCCTCAGATTCCAGTGTCCTAACAAATAATTTGTTCACGTAAACACCTAGTACTATAACAATAATCTGTAAACACATTTGACAAACCATAAAGGATATACTTGTCCAAAAAAATATTTGTAAGAATAATCGAATTTCTGATTATTGGTTGATCATCTATTCTACCAACTTGGATAAGGTTTATTTACGAAAATGTGATATATATATATATATATATATATATATATATATATATATATATATATATATAACAACGTGATTCCATGACATAGGTTATCTGGTTGGCCAAACCCTATTAGTAAAGGTTAGCTAGCAACCACCACATGGTATCATCGAGTGTATCAGTGGATGAAATAATGTTAAACATAGGAAGTCTAGTAATTGGACCATAATTATTACATCACTCATTTGATGTATTGAAATGTTTTAGGGAGTTTAATTATATTTTTCTAGATTATCGAACATTTGAAAAAAAAAATCTAACAAATAATCGCGATCTCTTCGTTCGAGCTCTTTTCAAATTTTCTCTAGGTTTATTTGGTGTATATTTGATTTTCCGACTACTGTATATATACACGTCCCAAAAGATAGTAGCTGTGAGTTCTTAATCATTAAAAAACAATAATTTGCTTTATTAAATTTTGTAATATATAATTGAAATTTCTTATATATTTTTTAGACATTTAGGACGGCGCTTATTGCGACCAATTCATTGAAACAATGGCTTGTTAATGTTGCCAGAACAACTAGAGGAGATTAGGGTCCATTTTACATCAATTTAGGTTGCCCTTTTTCCAAGCAATATTAATTATATTGACACGATCGAGGAGGAAATTTGTTACTACAATTTTTTTTATGAAAATCATTAAAAAAATTATAATTATAAAAATTTAAAACTAGTCGTTGTAGTCGACAAGGACTTTTTAATTTAAAATAAGAATTTTATTAGTAAGCTTGAAATCAATTCTAATATCAAAGGTATTCTATATCAGATTATTTAATGTTAAATTTTTACACAAATTCCCATTTTTCATGGGGAAAAAAACATTACGATATAATTACAATATAACTTAATTAAATTTATATTTTATATCGAACTTTTATTTATGTGTATGCAATCATACCAATGATGACTTTTTATTTATTTTTTTCTTTTTTGGCCTTAACAAAGGAATATATAAAGCATTCATTATGTTTAATATGATGATTAATTTAAATCATCTTGAATACCGTACAAATTGAAGGTTAAAAATTTGAGTAGATTTCTTGTGAGACAGTCTCACGAATCTTTATTGTGAGACCGGTCAAGTGGTCAACCCTACCGATATTCACAATAAAAGTAATACTCTTTCATAAAAAGTATTAATTTTTCATTGATGACCCAAATAAGAAATCTGTCTTACAAAATACGACCAGTGAGACTGTCTCGCACAAGTTTTTGCCTAAAATTTTAGATGAATTGATTTTTTTTTTCAATTAATTTAACCTCTTTCATAATAGGGTTTATATATATAACTATTTTTATTTTATTTTTTTCTACTTGATTTTTGTTTTAATTATATATGTTTGAAGGTTGATTTGCAAAAAAATAACTAATTTTTTTTTTAAAAAAAATCATTGATTAAGGTTATGAAAAAAAATGCTAGTCCCAGACTCCCAATATTATTGAAATCCCCGATAGCTAAGTGGACGAGTACTATTTAATATATAATCAATGAGCAATTTGGATTTCCTATGAGTATTAGAATAGAACTTCGATTTTGAAATTCCCAATCAACTTGTTCTGCAAAATGTTTGACAATTTGATTGAAAAGACGTTTATTATTTTAATATATATATATATATATATATATATATATATATACATATATATATATATATATATATATATATAAAAGTATGATTTGAATATACTTATCTAAGATTTTCTTTTATAAAAAAAAGTCAACATTTTTATGTTATTAAAATCAACCAATTGGTGAGACGACCACTTTATCTATCTAGTCTACTGAAATGCATCGTCACTTTTTTCTTTCTTTCTACGTCTCATACTTGAACCCTTTCTCTATGAATGAACCTATTGTGGATCAACTTCTTATCAAGATTGAACGAGACTATGATCCAGCATCGCCCTCGACTCGTAAAAGAACCGGCTAGAAACAGCATACGATCTCGAATAAACGTACATTTTTTGAGTGTGTTTCTTTTGTATCTCAGTTAATTAGTAAATAATGATTTGTTGTTTGTTTAATATTATTGATTCATATCATAAAAAAACGAAAATAAAAGGAAAGTATGATATCAAATAAAGTTGCTTCTAAGATTTCTTTTTTCAGATCATTTGTAAAATAGTAAAATAAAATGTATTTTAACTATTACAGGTTGAAACCATTCTTTTTTCTAAATTATTTTATTATTTATATATATTTATATGTACACTCTCTTTTCCGGGAGCTGTGGATGATGGGGTTGGTTAGTTATGAAATGGTTCATGGCTCAATGGTGGCCCTAAAGGCTACAAGTATGGGTTAACGTTTTCCAGATTTTGGCAATTTCAAGTTCCAAATATGCTCAAAAGTTCACCCCAAAGAGGAGTTGCAAACAATTAATTAACTTAAAATTTGTAGCGGTCGGCAATGATTCGTAACTTATTTGACATTAATGTCTAAAGTTTGAGACGAGATATCGAGTTCGATGACCAATACTAACGATATCTTTCTCCAGCTGCTGATTTCGAAAATTTGATAATTAGAATATGAATATAAGACAAATTCTATGACTTCCTTATCCACCCAAAGCATAATTGGGACAAAC